>NW_026521715.1:0-600000 GCF_021234435.1 Artibeus jamaicensis
AGAATCTACTTGACTTAATAAGCAAATTTGGAAAAACAGCAGGGTTCAAAGTCAATATTGAGAAATCAAAGGCATTTTTATATATTTTTTTACTGCTTCATCTCTTTATTTTTATATTTTATTTTTTTCAATATATTGTATTGATTGTGCCATTACAGTTGTTCTAGTACCCCCCTTCATTCCCCTCCACCCTGCACATCCCTCCCCCACTGTTCCCCCTTTTAGTTTATGACCACGTGTTTCAAGTTCTTTAGATTCTATATTTCCCCTACTATTCTTGCCCTCCCCCCTATTTTCTATCTATCATCTATGCTACTTATTTTCTGTACCTTCTCCCCCCTTCTCCTCCTCCCACTCCCCTGTTACTAACCCTCCATGTGATCTTCATTTCTATGGTTCTGCTCCGGATCTAGCTATCCTCTTAGTTTGCTTTTGTTTTAGGTGTGGTTGTTAATAACTGTGAATTTGTTGTCCTTTCACTGTTCATCTTTTTAATCTTCTTTTTCTTAGATAAGTCCCTTTAACATTTCATATAATAAGGGCTTGGTGATAATGAACTCCTTGAATTTGATCTTATCTGAGAAGCACTTTATCTGCCCTTCCATTCTAAATGTAAGCTTTGCTGGGTAGAGCAATCTTGGATGTAGGTCTTTGGATTTCATGACTTGGAATACCTCTTTCCAGCCCCTTCTTGCCTGGAAGGTCTCTTTTGAGAAATCCGCTGACAGTCTGATGGGAACTCCTTTGTAGGTGACTGTCCCCTTATCTCTTGCTGCTTCTAGAATTCTCTCCTTCATTTTAATCTTGGCTAATATAATTATGATGTGCCTTGGTGTGTTCCTTCTTGGGTCCAACTTCTTTGGGACTCTCTGAGCTTCCTGGATTTCCTGGAAATCTATTTCCTTTGCCAGATTGGGGAAGTTCTCCTTTATTATTTGTTCGAATAAGTTTTCCACTTGTGGCTGTTCCTCTTCCCCTTCTGGCACCCCTATAATTCTGATGTTGGAAAGTTTAAAGATGTCCTGGAGGTTCCTAAGCCTCTCCTCATTTTTTTGAATTCTTGTTTCTACGTTCTTTTCTGTTTGGTCATTTTTTTCCTCTTTCTGGTCCAATCCTTTGATTTGAGTCCCAGTTTCCTTTCCATTACGATGGGTTTCCTGTGTATTTCCATTCATTTCAATTAGTTTAGCCTTCATATGTTCCTCTAATTTGTGACTAAAATCAACCAGTTCTGTGAGGATCCTGATCACCAGTGTTTTGAACTGTGCATCTGAAAGTTTGGCTATTTCTTCATCTCTTAGATTTATCAGCTCTGGGGCTCTAAGTTGTTCTTGAGCCATGTTTTGATCCATTCGTGCCTGTTAGGTATGAGGAACAGAGTCTTAGTTGTTCACCAGGGCGGGGCCACCCAGGTCGCTGCTTTGTGACGCTACATGTGGGGGTGGGGTCAGAGAGGGACAATGGCAGTCCCCTCTGCTGCTTCCTGCCACTGGGGCCTGCACGGTCTGTCTCACCACTCCTTCCCTCACCAGTTTATCTGTGTGCAAATGTGTGACAGTGGTCAGCCTGCAGTGAGTCCACCGCCTTGAGCCCTCAGTGGGTCCACCCACTTCTCCACACCTGGGATCCACCTATGGCTGCCAGCGCACCTGGGTCACATGCCCAGGTTGGTCCGATGGATCTTTTCTGCCCAACCCCACTCCACTGCTGGCTCTTCCCCTCTTACCAGTTTGGCTGAAGGGTTCCTACTTGTCAGACTTCCATGAAGTTCAATTTTCTGTGGTTTTGGCTGTGTTTTTGTTGCTAAAACTTTGTTGTTTTTAAACTTGGTTGTGGGAGGAGGCACATGCTTCCACCTACGCCTCCATCTTGACAGAAGTCTCAAAGGCATTTTTATCCACCAACAATGAAAGATAAAAATCAGAAGTCAGGAAAAATACTCCATTTTCTATAGCAACAAGAAAAATAAAGTACCTAGGAATAAACCTTACCAATGAGGTGAAAACACTGTACTCATAAAACTACACAACACTGAAGAAAAAAATAAAAAAAACAAATAAATGGAAGCATACCCCATGTTCATGAATTAGAAGAATTAACATCATCAAAATATCCATAGTACCCAAAGCAATTCATAGATTCAATGCAATCCCCATTAAAATACCAATGACATATTTCATAGATACAGAACAAACATTTTAAAAATTTATATGGAACCATAAATGACCCTGAATAGCTGCAGCAATTTAGAGAAAGAAGAACAAAGAAGGAGGGATCAAAATACCTGACAACAAACTATATTACAAAGCCACTGTAATCAAAATAGCCTGGTACTGGCATAAGAACAGACACATAGACCAATGGAACAGAACACAGAGCCCAGAAATAAACCAATGTCTCTATAGTCAACTAATATTTGCAAAGTGGGCAGCAACATAAAATGGAGTCAAAATAGCCTCTTCAAAAAATGGTGTTGGGAGAGTTGGAAAGCTACATGCAAAAAAATGAAACTTGATCACCAATTTACATCATACATAAAAATAAATCAAGGTGAACATAGGACTTAAATACAAGTCATGACACCATAAAAGTCCTAGAGGAGAACTAGACAGAAAATCCTCAGATATTTTATGCAGCAATATATTCACAGACATGTCCCCTAGAGCAAGAGACATAAAGAAAAGAGTAAACAAATGGGACTTTATCAAAATAAAAAGCTTCTGCAAGACTAAGAAAAACAGCAGCAAAATGAAAAGAGAAGCAGTCATTTGTGAAAACATGTTTGCAAATGATCCCTAGGACAGGGATTTGATCTCCAAAATATATAAAGAACCGACATGACTCCAATTCAGGAAGACGAAAAAAAGACTAATTAAAAAATGGGCAGAGGATCTGAACAGACACTTCTCCAAAAAGGACATACAGAGGTCCCAGAGACATACGAAAAGATGCTTAGCATCACAAGTCATCAGAGAAATGCAAATTAAAACCACAATGAGATACCACTTCACATCAGTCAGAATGGACATCATAAACAAACAAACAATGGCCAGCAACAAACAAAAAGCATTGGAGTGGATGAGAAGAAAATGGAACCCTGGTGCACTGTTGGTGGAATTGCAGACTGGTGCAGCTACTGTGGAAAACAATATGGAATTTATATTTTGATTTTAAAATATATTTGGGCCTACATTCATTCTTGAGGCCCTAGGGGAGCATCTGCAACTGTGCCATTTCCAGCTTCCAGAGGCTATCTAGATTCTTTGGCTGTGGGCCCTTCCTCTATCCTCAAAGCCAGTGGAGTAGTATCTTCTGCCCTGTCTGATCTCTGCTTTCAATATTCTCTTTCTCACTCTGAATCTTTATACAAGAACCCTTGTGATTACACTGGGCCCACCTGGATAATTCAGGACACTCTCCCCATCTCATGATCCTTAACTTGATCACATCTATAAAGCCCCACTTACCATGTAAGGTAACATACATATGGGATCTAGGAATTAAGACTCAGACACCTGTAGGGGGCGCATTATTGAATTACCACAGGGTATCAGCTGGGTCTTGAAGGAGATATAAGACATCAGATAAAAATCAAAGATGGAAGGATCTTTTTTAACCAACAGAAATGAGTAAGGTAAAGATGAAAATAAAGGAACTGAAAAACCAGAAGATTCTAGGAATAATATACATGTTAAAGTCTCCAAAGATGAGAACTCAAGAAATCTGCATAAAGGTCTCTCCAAATCTTTGGTGGAATACTAATTTATGTCTGTATAGCTGAAACCTAAGAGGGTCGGTAAACAATTCCTGGAGCTCACATGCTGCTGAGAATCTCAACTGCAACTACAAGGTCCTCCAATTGAGTTTTCAGATGAGACCAGATCCTTGGCCAATACCTTGATTGTAGCTCTGAGAGAGAGCTTGAAACCAGAACACCCAGATAAGTCACACCCAGGCTCTTGACCCACAGAAACTATGAGATAATAAATATTTATCGTTTTAAGCTGTTAGGGTTGGAGGTAATTTGTTACATAGAAAAAGATAACTCCTACTGGCAATAGATAAGCTCCTATTACTCCTATACTACCACATGGTATTTTAATTATTTATATAACCATCTCCCTCTCAAGGTTATTGATTCCCTCAGGAAGGAATTACTGTGTGGCTCAGTGTCTAGCACATGACTGCGACATCATTCAAAAGAACTGATAATGGAAGTAAACTGAATTGCACTATTTATCAAATTACCACCATGACACAAGAGGAGAAGTGTGGTATAAAGTGGAGATAGACTGTCTTCATTAAAATTTTCCCACTTCACTCACTGTGTGATCTTTAAAAAGAATTTTAATCTCCCTATAAGTCTGTTTCCTTATCTGTAAAGAGAATTATAAAAGTGTCTACCCCATAGGATTTTTGTAAAGCTTAGAGGAATTAATGTTTTAAGGTCTTAGAATAGTACCTGGAAGACAGTGTTCAATGAATCTTAGATATTATTTCTTACATATTTCTGGGATAAATTAGATGAAGGAACTCAGGATGTATAATTTGCAAATGACATCAAATTTATGTGGATTGCAATGCTCTAAATAGCAGTAATATATTCTTATATGCTAATTCCTTTCCACAAGTAGTTTTAAACACCCAACTGTGTAACTAGGTTCTGTACTAGGTGTTGGGAGGAGAAATATGGGTAGGTCAGTCACTGTTCAAAAAGAGATCTTCTTATTGTCCTCAAAGAGGACAAAGAGCTGAACACATAAACCAACAAGTGGTATGTTGAAGCACTCATAGGGTGCTCTGTGGGGACACAAACAGGTGGCACTTAAATTGGGGAAAGTTCCTAAATACAGTGACAATTAGGTTTGCCTTAAATAACAAGCAAAAGTATCCATGTACAGAAGAGGAAGAAGGGTGCACCAATGCTCAGGTATTAAGGCATGAAAACATATGGTGGCCTCACAGAAATGCAAACTGTTTGGTACAACTGGAACTTGGAGCACCTGGGGGGGCATGGCCACAGCACATTTCTCCAGTCCCAATACTACTTCTGATTCATTCTGAGGGGAGGGGAGCCTGGCATATTTCCCACTGCTACCAGCCCCACGGTAGCTTTTCCTGGTGTTTCTAATTTCCAAAATAAAGTTATAATTCTACATATTTTAGAATGAAACAAAAACTGATTATTTACAAAGAAATGAGAATTAAACTGGCACACTTATCCATGACAGTAAATGCTAGAGAATAATGAAGAAATGTCTACAAAATTCTAAGAATATAGGATTATGAATTTTCACATTCAAGGGTAAAGATAAAGCAAAAACACTTTCTGATACATGAGGATTTAGAAAGTATACTACCATGACCCTTTATGACTATCACTTGAGCATACTTGATATAATATAAAACAATATAGAAAAAAACTTTCTGAGGCCATTTTTTATAAACCATTTATAAAAAATGGTTTATGAACCATGCATACATTTTAGTTCATCATCCTCAGGCACCACTAAAATGATGATTAAAAAAGATTAAATATATATTACATACACATATGTTATACACATACTATATATATGGTATACATATGTATGCCATAATATAATAAAACAAAGAAAATGCAATAGGGAACATAAGGACATCTGACCTATGACTTAACAATGATAGCACTGCATGATAAAAATAGCAGTAGCTTCAATATGCTGGAGAAAATTATTTTCCACCCAGAATTTTGTACTCAGTGAAATTACCAATCAAATGCCAAAGTAAAATGGGATATCTGTGGATAAACAGGGATTTAATAAAATTTACCTCCAAGTGTTCTTTGTTAGATTACTACTAAAGAATCTGCCCATGTACAATTAGGCAGAGATCAAGAAAGAAGCAATAGTAAATCCAAAACAGTACAGTAGAAAGAGAGGACGTTGGGCACAGACAGAAGTGTGGGGAACTCTGGGATGCTTGGTTGAGGTCTCCAGGAAAAAAGATCAGGAAAGGAAGAGAGAGAGTGAGAGTTCCGATGGGCATTAAAAAAAATAACAAGTATGGGTATTTAAAGTGGGGTAATATTTTTTTTCCTTTTTTCATTCAAGAATTTTTCCCTGGCCCCTTGGACTTAACTATCTCCCACAGATGGCTAGAATTTTTTAGTGAAAGAATGCAGAGAAAAAGAATAAAGCTTATGGCATGCAAAATGGAATTATACAGCAAGAAAATAATCTTGTAGGCCTAGCTTCTCTCTTGAGGGAAAGTCCTCCTTCCTGTGTCAGTCACTTTCACGCTACCAGGTGCCAGGCTTAGTCACTAGGAACACAGAGGTTTCTGTGAGGCAGGACCCCAGAAAGAGGGAAATGCTGAAGTTTACTGGAAGGAAAAGAACTGAGTGGTTAAGAAGACTCATTATTTCCCTCTGGAAGAGAACAGAGATGTAGCAGCAGAAGCCTAGCTCACGGCTTCATCCTGGATAAGAACCCTGGGCTGCCCCACACCAACCAGGCCACAGAGATGCTCACTTGGTAGGAGAGCTTGATTTAGCAGAGATAAAACAGGGTGTGTTTACTCAAGAAACGAGAGGCTCCTAAAAAGGGGATTGTTCAGCTTACTGGATCAAACTTAGCTTTAAATGAATGTGGACATTTTATTAATTTCCTCCTATTCCCCAGTGAGCAGGGACCTAGAAGGATAGCCTGACTGGATATACTCAAAATAAATATTCCCCACGTACCTAAGTCACAATACTAAACTTTTGCGACCTGCTTCATGCTGCATTCAGATCTTTTAGTTTCCAAGATGGGCTCCTACACGTGATTAAAATATGGTCATTTCCTTTCCCTTCACCATTTCCATTAATTTTATTTCTTTCTCTAACCTCCTTCACTACTACATGATAAAACAGATGGAATTATTGCAACTGTACCACTGTTTGAATTAAATGAAAATCTAAATTCTCCAAAGATATTTGGTGTTTAGGAACAGTGTATGAAAACTCAAAATGGATAAATATTCCATCCTGCCCTTCTCTTTTCAGTCAGGAGGCAATATTTCTACCCAGGGCTGGTACTCATGCTCCAAAGCAAAAGACAACCCTCTTCCTAAAATCTGGCAAAACAGGCTGCAAGTGTAGTACAATAAGCAATGATCTCACTATGTATATCGCACATGTGTAGAAAAGCACCAGATATTTCCATCTGTCCATCTTTATCTGCAGCAAATTGATTTCACAACTTGTAGAGATGTTAAATGCCAAGCCCATGTTAAAATGTTTGCCAATCCTTCTAAGCCTCAAAATATCTTTCCAAACAATGGGAAAATGTGGAGTCAAAGAGTCCCAGAGAGGAAAAACAGATCCATGGTAAAAAGAGAGTAACATCCATGCCTTCCTTTACGAAGTGGTTGAAGACTCCCCTCTGCCAGGCACCTGGCTCCATGCCCAGCATACACTTGAGATCAAATGGGCACAGTGCAGGTCCTGCCCTCAGAGCATCCAAGTTAAGGCAGAGGAGGACCAGGTACATGTGAGGGTGCAGAGGTATAAGTGAACAATCACTCAATATTCACTGAAAAACAGAATTCCTCTGAGCCATACTGGTTAGAAAATGAGGGGCTCCGATTCATTAAACCATCCAATTAGTCTATATGAATAGGCAATTTTTAGAGTCAGAATTTAAAACTTAACAGTGAACTAATGAACAAAAAGTGTTACTGAGTTGTCAGGAATCATTTCAGGGACCATCTTCATTTGAGCACCAGGTTCCCCTTGACAATGTGGCCTCTTCCCTTTCTCAGCACCGTTCCTGGTTCTCTGAGGACTTCTCTGTTCTTGGCTCCTTAGAAGGGCTGTCTTCCCTTTCCTGCACCTCACGTGGGCCCTCAAATGCTTGGCTTCTTCCCACGCCCTTCTCTCCACACCCTCTCCAAGAGCACACATGCCTCTGGCCTCAGCTCTGATCAGTATGGGAGGATAGCCGGACCCACATCTTCGCCTGACCTATCACCTCCATCCAGTTTCCTGTCTCCACACCCAGCCTGGCTGTTTCTCTGCACAGCAATCTATACCTAGTGATCCCACCAACACTTGAAACTCAGCTCTTCCAAAAGTGAGCTCACTCTCTCTATATTCCACACTGGCTTCTTTTCCATCTGTCTGTAGTTCCAGCACCAACATGTCCTGTTTTTGAATGTACCACTCAGGCTATCCTCCTGGGTCCCCACATTCACTCAGGGAAGATTTAATATGTCCACATGTATTTACAGCTACACTTGATTCCAGAATTTTAACAATTGCTTTCAGTTTGTTTCCTCAACATAAAAATGGAGGTAGTGACAATTGGCTGCAGGACCAATAATAGGATCCAAAAACATCACATATACAAAAGCATTTAAACAGCAGAAAGTCATGCAAGAATAAGATGTTAGCTGGTAGCTCATAAATGTTTGAATATTTTTTCATGTGGGAGGCTATTGTCATACATATACAAGTATGATAAACAGAATTTTGTATGCTGAATAGAAAACAAATTCATACAACTTAGTACCCAGAAAAGTGTAGATAGTATTTAGTTTTGGAACAACAAAATGGAGGATTAAGAGAAAATTTTAACCATTTCTCAGAAACCTTCAAAAAAGACATATATATACAGATGTACACATTTGCCGTATATCACAGTTATGTATGACTATAAAATTATAGATGTCAGAATTGCCTCCCTCTTTCTCCTACTCCTGGCTATAGTTCTACTCTGGTTCTATACACTGTGGACTACGAATGTCCCAAGACTAAATTCCCCCAGGCACATACTGCATACTCTGGCTTGAAATCCAGAGATAAGAAATGAAAGTCATGAATCTATGAATGACCCAGGGCCAGGCCTAGGTGATAGGTACCATCTTCCGGGCCTCTCAGCTATGCAAACATTACGTGAAAGGACCTGGGTCTTCTCCACCTTTATGTCTGTTTGCTCTGATTAGCTCATTTGTTCTGTCTGTGACTCCTACCATCACCACACCCTCCACATACTTGAGTGAACACAGGATATTCCAGTTCTTATCACAAACCAGATGCTTTGAGTCAGGGGTGGGAACCAGACTTGGCTCTCAACTGAATTTCATAGGGCCTGTGGGGCAAAGTAGCAAGAAGTTGCAAAAAAAAATGTTAACATTTGCACTCTCTTGGAAAAATGTAAGAGGCCACAAACAGTGTGTCTACTTCTCTCTGGCTATTTTTTTTCATTCTGCTACTATTTCTGGGGGTTTGTTTTTCATCACTCCAGACTCTTTGCCTGTAGGTTTTTGTGTCCATATCTTTGTAGTTTTCATTACTTTTGGGTGGGAGGGGGTACTGCAGAACTTTCAACTGGGAATAGTCTAGAAATGGGGTAGGTTATGGCTTTTCCAAGGAGAGTTCTCATTTCCTATTTTTACTGAAAAGATACTGTGTGCTCTGATTTTTTTTAAACTGCATCTTCAGCCCCTGCAACATCTTAGAATTTCTGTCCTCCAGGTTTTCTGGACAAAATACCTGCACCCTCACCCACTACATTTTTGACCTATACCTTAACTCACGGCAATCTGACATCTGTCACTAGCACTCTGCCGAAACTGCTGCATTATTTCCTATCCTTCAACCGTCAGATCTTGGTGCTTTTTTTTTAGTCTGCATTTCACTTACTCTCTCTAGATCTCATTCCCTCCTAAGTGCTATTGTTTCCCCTTTCTCAATAACTTTTCGGTTGCCTTCCTTCTGCCGAGCAAAATAATTTCTCAGATTTTGTTCTTAGCTACTTTTTCTTCTCATTTACACTGTATGTTTGAGCTCATGTATCCATTTACTTAAGTTCAACTAAAACTGGCTGTATAGTTGCCAGACTCCCACGATCTATTGCTAAGTTTAACCTAACTCTTGTCAGAGAGCACTGAGGGGTTTCTTCCCATCGGAGATGCTCACTGATTACAAGGAAATGCTCCTGTGTTGTGAATGTTACTCTTGGCATATTATCTTTAAAACTTAACTGGGGCTGCCTGATTCATGGGTAGGTCTCAGACATTCTAATCTAAGTATTGGTATGAGGTGTTTTGACATTATCTTTTTATCCTTAAAGGATCTTTGGAATCACGTGTTCCAAGAGCTGAATTATATGACTGAAAGTCTATTACGTCCTTATCTCTAAATGAGAAACATAAGGCATGATAAAGTCTAAGGGCAGATCCTTAGAGTTCTGAAAGCAAACAGAGCCCCCAAAACCCTTATTTTTATTTTCAGGAAGAGGTTACAAGCTTTATATAAATACCTTTAAATAGCATTTGTTTAATTCCAATCCTCTAGAAATGCACAACGAGAAATGAAAGTGAGAACTGTGAGACTGTAAAACTGTGAAAATTGCTTTCACGCATGGATTATAAGCACAATCTCATTAATAGAAGTCCAGATGGTTACCCTCCTCTTTAGCACATAGCTCATATTAGCTATCAAGGAAAGGACTGTTCTACTAAGGCTATGTTTTCAGTATATCTAAGACAGTAATATAGTTATTAATAATGCTAACAATGAACACTTGCAGAGTGTTCATTATGTGCCAGATACAGTGATAAGAGCTTTTCATTTAATCTTCACAAAAACTCTTTAAAGTGGATTATATTATTATGCCTATTTTATATATAGAAAACTGAAACTCTGAGATTTTAAGTAATCTGCTCATCGTCACCAAAACACTGTAATTCGTGTTCATAAGATAAGTATAAAGTACTTACAAAAAATGTTGCACATTTTCTATTTGTTAATATTTATGTCTACCAAATCATACAGACGTGCATGCATTTGTAGAAAAGAAGAAAAGTGTCTGATAAATCCCATTCATTTCTAAAAAAACAAACAATTGAAAACATTCTGTATATACATCAGAAGGATAGTTTCAAATGATTATACTATAATGTTCAATTTGCTTTTCATAGTAAGGTTAAAATATCTAAAAATGATGTATTTTAATTCAATTATACCATATAATTGTAATTTAGTCCTGGAAAGCTGGGTTATTAGGTACTCAAGAGTCAATAATCACTGAATTATATGTTTCATAATCATATAAAATTACAGACAAAAGATATATGATTAAGGTTTGAACACGTAAAGAACAACTCATTACTTCAGTAAACAAATATATATTTGAAGATTGTTATAGGGACTTCCAGATTCAGCACTGAAATGCAAGGAACTTGAAAGTTGTTATTCCAAAATTTGCAACAAGAAAAAGCTGCTCAAGCTGCAAATCAGTGAGTTTTCCTGGACCCATCAGAGAAATTAGGTTGTAGAACAGTCACCCTGAAATCTGGAGTATAGGTGAATCCAGGCACTTCCACTCAAAAATCTGCTTACTTGGACTAAAGTCCCAAGAGCTATAGACTGGTAAGGAAACTTAAATAGTAATTTTGATGAACTTTTGAAGGCTGGGTGTGTTATGGAAAGGAAATCATTGGGGGCCCAGATATTGTGACTGAAACAAGCCTCTCCCAAGACCATGGGTCTTTCTATCACTATGAGTTCTTTGCCCATAGCCAGGTGTTAGGAATTGTGGTTCTCAGTGCCAGAGTTTGGTGAAAAGGAAAGGAACTATTTATTCAAAAGTTATACAGGTTTAGAGTAATGGAGAAATGTCACTGTTAAAATTCCAAAGTTCCTTTAAAACAACCACCAACACACACAAACAATCCTGCCCTCCATTCCTTTGCCCAGCCAGGCCGGTGAGGGGTACTGTATCTCAGGAAAAAGAAATGGAAATAGTAGCTCAGCTAGACTCCTGGCTCCTCCCAGTAATCTGTGGTCAGCTGGGCAGGCCTCTTGCAGTCCCCAGCACCATCAGCTGTGTCTCTGCAATCTAGTTCTTAAGCCAAAACCACAGGGCACCTTCTCATGGGCCCACCAGCAAGAGTCCTTTCACCCCTTTCCTTCCTGCATGCTTTCACATTGTCCCCACCCCACATGGTGGCCCATCTTTACTTTAAATCCCAGCCTGGAACCTCCTCCATAACCCCAATTCTGACTGCTCCCACAATCAGCTACACTTGCCAGCACTCCCATATTTTCAGCTTTTTTTCATTGTCATAGATAGTCCCAGCAGGCACGGCCCCATAGCATGGAACGAACCATCTCCAAGCTCTCACGCAGGTGTGATAAGGGGAGCTGCCTCCCAGTTATATCATGGGTTTAAGTCCTGCATATCTTTCTGGCTCCACTCAGGCTGGAAGTTAGCCTGCTGTTATCAATATGTAATACAACTCTCAAGGGCTCACAGGAGGGAAGGGAAGATGGGGCAAGAAAAAATAAAAAGCTATACAGTGGTATTGTGTCTAAGACATCACAGTTCCTGACACAGGCCCACCAAAACACTGTGATTTAATCAGAAAGCTAAGTGTACTTCCTCACCATACCATACCACCATACCAACAGGGCTGACATGCTAAAATTATTAAAGCTGAAAACTCTACAAGACACAGACTCCCTCTGAGAAGTACTTACAGAAGCCCAAAGGAAAGAGGGGAGACAAACTCCTAGCCATATTGCTATAAATTTTCATACTAAAGGTCTAATAACCTCAATTCTTAGGTGCATCATGTGGGACTTCCAACAAAAATTATGACATTCTAAAAGATATGTAAAACACAGTCTGAATAGAAAAATCAAGCATCAGAGTAAGACTCAGATATGTCAGAGATCTTGGAATTGTCTGAGTGGGAATTTAAAATAATCTGATTACCATATAAGGGCTCTAATGGAAAGAGAAGACAAATACAAGAACAGATGGGTAATTAAGCAGAATAGAAACTCTTTTAAAAAATCAAAAGGAAATAGTAGAAGTCAAAAAGACTGTAAAAAAAGTAAAATGTCTTTGGTAGACAAATCAGTAGACTGGACATGCCTCAGGAAAGAATCTATGAATTTGAATATATGTCAGTAGAAACTTTGCAAACTCACATGAAAAGAGAAAAAAGAATGAAAAAAATGCAACAAAATAACCAAGAACTGTGGAAAATAACAAAAGGTTTAACATATGCCAAAGGAGGAGCGGGGAGAGAAAGAAGAAAAAAAAATATTTGAAGTAATAATGACTGAGAATTTTTCAAAATTAATGACAGACACCAAGATACAGACCTAGGAAGCTCAGAGAAGACTAAGCAGTATAAATAACAAAAACTTTACTTAGACTTATCATTCACATTCAAACTGAAGAAACCAAAGACAAAGAGAAAACCTTGAAAGATGCTAGATGAAAAATATACCTTACCTCTAGACTAGCAAGACTAAAAATGATATAATACTTCTCTTTGAAAGCTATGCAAACAGCAAGAGAATGGATTAAAATATTTAAAACATTGAGGAGTTCCAACCAAGATGGAGGCATAGGTAGAAACCCTTCACTTCCTCCCACAACCAAGAGGAGAAAAACAACCAACCTAAAATCAATAAACAATCAGAAGTGCCAGAAAATTAAACTACATGGAATTCTGACAACCACAGAATTAAGGAAAGAGTCAAACAGAACAGCCAGACTGGTAAGGTGGTGGACCGCGCAGGCCGACTCAGAAAAATTGTGGTGAGGTGGTAGACTGGGCCAGTGAGGCTGGCTGCACGCAGCCAGGTGGCAGGCTGCATGAGAGGGGCTGACTTAAGGGGAAAGTGAGACTCAGGGGTGCCTATGAACTATGGCAGTAGCCACAGCGGGAGGAACTCCCAGTCTCACAGGAGAGAGTTAATTGAAAAGTGCAATAGAGATGAGCGAGCAAGCTGCATTGTTCCCTCTCTGGCCTCTCCCCCACAGGCAGTACTGCGGCACAGCAAGGAGGTTTGCCTTGCCCTGGTGAATACTAGGGCCATGCCCCCTTACAACTTATCAGGAGCCCCAAGCAAAAAAATAGGGCCAAAATGAAAGAAGAAAGCAAAACCTCAGAAAGAAAGTTAAGTGAGGAGGATATAGCCAACCTATCTGATGGAGAATTTAAAGCCCTGATAATCAAAATGCTTACAGAACGGATTGAGCTTGGTTGAAAAAGTGAAAGAACAAATGATACATACCCAAAATAACATAAAGCAAAATATTCAGAGAACCAATTGTGAAGGGAAGGAAGCCTGTGTAAAAGTAACAGCAATTAACTCTAGCTGGTAGTGTACTCTCATTGATACAGTTGTTTCCCTGGGAATATGGCTAACAATTCTGGCACCACTATATATGTTCACTAGAATTGAACAAGTAATGGATCATGAATGATGGCAGTCGGGTTTCTCACTGTTGGAGTGGGAGGTTGTGAATGAGTAAAGAGTGGAGGCTAGAATATTGCATGTAGCAAGTTTTAAAGTGGGAAAAATCAATATTAACTAAAATTCACATATTGATAGTTACATATATGGCTGTATATAAAAAAATTAGAACACACACTCAAGCTTTATTATTCAGTAAGGTAAGCAAATTTAGAAACAATGACCACCAGGAGCAATGAGTTTTCCAGTGATAAGACCAGAGATCCTTAAAGAAATGACTGATTGTACAACTGGAAAATGATATAATAATCAATAAATAATACAAGAATAAACTGTTTTGCCAACTCACAACTGTAAACCTACTTATGCCCCACCCTATACAAGTTGAGCCTGCAGCATCTTGTAGGGCCAGAAAATAGGAATGGCTTTAAAAAAAAAGTAAAAACACTGACATGGGTGGGAGTGTGTGAAAAGGGCACAGGAACTAACTGAAACAGCTTCCAATGGGCAATGCTTTGAGCTACACTTTGAGCTACAGAATAAAATAGTCACAGAAGTGGATTACATAAATCCTATGTATGTATATAGAAATATGTATTTTACATATGTGTGTATGCGTGTATAAATAACTCAAAGTAAAAAATGAGTTCAGACTGATATAAATACATGATTTCAAAAAATAAAAAACAATTTTTTTAATTTTTAAAAATATATTTTATTGATTATGCTATTACAGTTGTCCCATTCCCTCCACTTTATTCCCTTCTGCCCTGCACACCCTCTCCTGCCTGCATTCCCCCTCTTTAGTTCATGTCCATGGGTCATACATACAAGTTCTTTGGCTTCCACATTTCCTATACTATTCTTAACCTCCCCCTATTTTCTACCTACTGTTTATGCTACTTATTCTCTATACCTTTTCCCCCTCTCCCACACCCCCTCTAATAATGCTCCATGTGATCTCCATTTCTGTGATTCTGTTCCTGTTCTATTGTTTGCTTAGTTTGTTGTTGTTGTTATTTTTAGGTTCAGTTGTTAATAGCTGTGAGTTTGTTGTCATTTTACTGTTTCTATTTTTTATCTTCTTTTTCTTAGATAAGTCCCTTTAACATTTCATATAATAAGGAATGGGTGATGATGAACTAACTCCTTTAACTTGACCTTATCTGGGGAGAACTTTATCTGCACTGTTATTATAAATAGTAGCTTTGCTGGATAGAGTAATCTTGGCTGTAGGTCCTTGCCTTACAGGGTTTTGAATACTTCTTTCCAGCCCCTTCTTGCCTGCAAGTTTTCTTTTGAGAAATCAGCTGATAGTTTAATGGGCACTCCTTTGTAAGTAACTCTCTCCTTTTCTCTTGTTGCTTTTAAGATTCTCTCCTTATCTTTAATCTTGGCTAATATAATTATAATGTGCCTTGATGTATTCTTCCTTGTGCCCAAATTCTTTGAGACTCTCTGAGCTTCCTGGACTTCCTGGAAGTCTATTTCCTTTGCCAGATTGAAGAAGTTCTTCATTATGTTTTCAAATAAGTTTTCACTTTCTTACTCTTTTTCTTTTCCTTCTGGCGCCCCTATGATTCAGATGTTGGAACGTTTAAAGATGTCCTGGAGTTTCCTAAGCCTCTCCTCATTTATTTCAATTCTTGTTCTTCATTCTGTTCTGGTTGAATGTTTCTTCCTCCTTCTGCTCCAAACCGTTGACTTCAGTCCAGGTTTCCTTCCTATCACTGTTGGTTCCCTGTATATTTTTCTTTATTTCACACAATGTGACCTTCATTGTTGCCTGGGTCATTTTTATGCTGTTGAAGTACCCCAGGAATTCCTGGAGCAACCTGATAACCAGTGTTTTGAACTGTGCATCTGATAGGTTGGTTATCTCTTCATCGCTTTGTTGTATTTTTTTGGAGTTTTGACCTGTTCTTTTATTTGGGCCATTTCTTTTTTCTTTTTTGTCTCAGTATGGCAGTTATGTAGTAAAGGGCTGAGGCTGAGCCTTAGGCGTTCACCAGGCAGGGCAACCCACAGTTGCAATGTGATGCTGTATGTTGGGGTGGGGTCTGAGGGGGAACAGTGCCACTTGCTCCACTCTCTGCCAGATTTTAGTCACTTTCTCCACTACCCACAATCAAACTGGGCCTTTCTGGTGCTGGTTCCTGGTTGGGTGGGTTTTGTGTACATTCTAGGACCCTGTGGGTCTTTCCAGTGAACTCTCCTGTGAGGCTGGGAATTTCTCCTGCCACCTCAACCCCCACAGGTGTTTTCAATCAGAGGTTTGAGGCTTTATTTCCCCACATTGGAACCCTGGGTTGTGTGGGAGAAAACAAATCTTTGCAGTCAAATCCCAAAAAACTTTTTTTTTAGTATAGAATTTAGTTAATGATAAAAAATCAATATTGGCTCATTAATATGTTAATAATAGGAACACTGTGTGGGCATGTATGGAAACTCTCTGTACTACTTTGCAAATCTTCTGTACATTAAAATTTTGAAATAAAACATAATTAAAAACATTATTTTGTGCTAGGCACTTTTCCAGGTCCTGGGGACACATTGGATAGCAAATAGACATGGTCCCTGCCCTTATGGAACTTACTGTTTATGGGGAAAGAGTAAAAAAAGGCACAGGTAAACAACTTCCAATGGTGAGATTCAGTATGACAGTGGCATTTACTTCAGCTAGGATTGTCAGAGAACATCTGAGACCTGAAAGATGAGAATACAATGGTCACACAAAGAGCAGAGGTGAAGGGAAGATGTTTCCAGGTACAGGAAACAGCATGAGTAAAGCTCATAATATAGGAGCCTCGACGGTGAGTAGCATATACAGGATGAATTCACTGGACAAAGGGATGATTCTTATCCCAGCTGGGATGAAGCAGGATGACAAGAGATTTCATATGTTACGCAGAATAGCACTCAATTTAAATCTTGTGAAATGTTTCTTTCTGGAATTTTCCATTTAGCATTTTGGATCACAGTTGAGTGTGGGTAACTGAAACTAAGAAAGCAAAAGTGCAAGTAAGGGAACCACTGTAGTGAAGGTAGACATGGAGAGGAGTGCACATATACAAGTTGCATTTTGCAGATAGAGCTTTCTGGGAATTATAAAAAAGGAGAGTTCAAGGATATTAAGTTTGAGATATCTCCAGCAACCAAAGTTAGATATGAGTCTGGAGTCAATACCAGAAATATGGTTTGAAAATACAAATGTGGAAGTCCTAAGTATGCAAATGACATGCCATAGGAATAAAGTCAGAAGAGAAGAGAAGATACAGATCAAGAGAGCAAAGAGGAGACCTAGGGAGAAAAGAAGACATTAAAAAAGAAGTCAGCACCCAAAAAATCTCCCTCTCTCCTTCCCTTCCCCTCTAAAGATAAATAAATAAAATTTAAAAAAAAAAAAAAAAAGGTAAGGAGAGGACAGTAAAAAAGGGCACCTTTAGAACATGGGGTTCCAGAAACCCAGTAAGTAAAAAGCTTCAGAAAGGAGACAGTGATCAACTGTGCCAAACACTTCTGTGAAGTCAAGTAAGATGAGGACAGAAAAATGAAGACTGACTTTGTAATATAAATTTTGTTGGAGACCTCGCTAAAAGCAGTTTTACTAATGAGGAGAATATATGGACTACAGTGGATTATTGAGTGAATGAAAGTAAGGAAATAAAATCAGCTTATATAAACAACATTTTAGAAAAGTTTGGTTTTCCTGGAAGCCAAGAAAAGGGGCACTAACTAGAGGGAGGTGTTGGACCCAAGGACTTTTGTTGTTCTTGTTGTTTGCTAAGTGGGAGAAAAGTGCATTTTTTTGTACTGACAGAATAACCTGAGCAAGAAGGACTGTTGGAAGATTCAGCAGAGGGAATGATAAAGGAACAAGCACACAAAGAGAACTTGGGTAGAAAAAGCACACTTCCTCTATTGCAAAGGAAGAGCAGAGATTTGGGTAGACAGTGTGGAGATGAGGGAAGCCTTTATAATGCTCTCTATCTTCTCAATAAATCATGAAGAAAGGCAGAAAGCTAAAAACCAAGAGGAAGATATGGCAGTTCAAGAAAAGACAAAAATTGCTACACCATATTGAGAACCCATGGAAGGTACATTACTTCAAAAATAGTCAGTTTGACCATGGCATTTCTCCAGCAATACTCCACCCCTCAGGGCCAGGTGTAGAGAAGGCTCAAAGATGGTCTCATTCAGGGTTGGGAATTTTCCAGGCAAGTATGGCAATAGAAAAGAAAATGAAGGAAATATAAAATTAGATCATTTTGAATGAATCATAGAATTTAGGTTGGGTAAGTTCAAGAAAGGTCCCCAGTAGGAACTGATGTGTCATAAGGAAGGTCATGGGGTCAGTGGATGGGTATCTCACTGAGCTCCAAAAAACATAATAGCAGTGTTTTTGAGCAAGTGAGTTTATATTATTGTATGATGACTAGCTGAAAATTTACTGCACATTTTATATCAGTTTAATGTTTTAAAATAATTATTGAAAAGTATAAGTAAATCCTGAGTATATACCTAAATCATACTGAACTGTTCTCCCTGGGCCATAAACAATGTTTACTTTGTAACTTGCAAGTCTGTATATTTCCCTTTCTCTGGGATGGTAGCCATATATGGTTCACCTATCCGGGTAGCTTCCTTATGTATGAATATGAGAAAATTGGGCTAACACAGGTTACCAAAGAGAGGGGTAACTCAGCAGATCCATGAGCCAGAAAGCCCAACTTTCTAGGTTCTGGGATCTTCTACTAGAAAGATACTGTAGTCAAATGAAGTATGGAGAATGAGAATTAAGACTACATCAAATTGATACTTACTAGAGCTGATTGTAGTTCATGCTACCTCTTCATGTTTACTACTGAAAACCATTCAAGTTCTGCCAACCAAATTTCCAAGTCAGGAAACTTTAGTGCATCCAGGAAGTATGAATGAGGAAAAAATATGTTTTTCACCACTCAAATTCATTCAATAAAATTTCAAATTTTACTTCAAAAAACTAGGTGTTGATATTTATGGCATACTTCTGAAAAGTTAGAGATCCTAGATTACTTAAGTTTTGTATTTGCACATCAGTTAAAAAAACAAACATACGACTACAATGTTAAAATGCCAAGTTAAGTTCACTCAATAACCAAAATGACAATGAAGTCATGAGCCACTCAATAACAGGAATACATTCTGAGAAATGCATTGTTGTGGGAACATCAGAATGCACTTACACAAACCTAGCTGGTACAGCCTGCTACACACCTGGGATATATGGTATAGTCTGTTGCTGCTAGGCTACAAACCTGTATAGTATATAATTGTATAAGCCAATACTAGGTTAAACCAAGCACAAGAGAAAATGATGCAATCCAGAGACAAGTAAACATGAGGTGAATGAGGCTGCTGTCAGTGTAATGGTACACTATTTTACAACAAACTTTTTATAAATAGAAAGAGTATACTCTACAATAAGAGTATAGTATAGCAAATACCAGTAATATAATCATTTATCAAGTCCTGTGTACTTACTACAGGTAATTGTATATGCTATACTTTTATATGCCTGGCATCACAGTAGGCTTACACCAGCATCACCACAAACATGTAATTTGTTATGCTTCCATATTGCAACAGCTGTCACTAGGCAATAGGAATTTTTCAGCTCCATTATAAACTTATGTGACCACCATTGTATAAGCGGTCCGTTGTGGACTGAAACATCATTACATGGTGCATGACTGTAGTCTAAATCATGATTTCTCAAGCCTTTGTTTTGTTTTTCTTCAACCTATTTGAGAGAAAGAGCTCATGACAATGGTATAGTATCATGATGGTAGGGTATATGTGGGTTGCTAAACAGAATTTTCCTACTTCATCTATTTCCTCACTGAGAATTAATCAGCTATAAACTACAGTAAATGTTTTAAATAATAGTGTAGGGGAAAAGGTAGAACTCAAAAAAGGCAATTATTAAACACACACAAAAAACAGAGCATCTACCTTTCTATCAGTTTTGTTTGGAACTAAAGTAGCATATAGGAACTAGGTTAAGGTTAAAGTTGTAATCTTGGTTCTAATGCCAGGTAAGCCTGCTTCAGCAACTCACTTGATCTTTGTATTTCCTGATACAATAGAGTTGATAACACTGATCCTACCACTTTTCAGGTTGCTTTAAGACTTGACTGAAAATTCATTTTTTATAAACATTTATTCACTTCCTAGTATGTCTAGACACTGATCTGAGGTACATAATGATAAAACAAATTCTTTGCCTTCACGGAGCTTACATCTTAGTGGAGGAAGAATATGAATAAAGCAAGAACTGGTGGTATGGGTGCAGGCTGAATCTGCAGAAATGTGTTAGATGGTCAGGAAAGCCTCTCTAGAATTTCAATAAAGACTTGAATAAAATGAGTTGGCAGGTCTTTCTTGGCAAAACACATAAGGGCAAGGCCCTTATGTTAGAAAGGTTTGGCAGGTTCAAGAAACAGCGGTGTGGCTGGATGACAATGAGCTGGTGGAATGGCAATGAGGTCCAAGAGATAAAGTTGGAAATGAAGATCATGTAAGGAGTCTGCCTCTCATACAAAGGTAAACGGGAAGACATTGGAGGGGTCGGAGCAGAAGAGGGCCATAATTTGACTTATGTTTCAACAGGATCATTCTGCTTACTGTGTGGAGAACAAATTACTAGGAGCCAAAGGTGATAGAAGGAAGGCCAGGCAATGTATTCAGGCAGACAAGGTAAGCTAGTTTAGAACATGGTGATAGGGGAGCACATAGTAACTGGTTACAATCTGGATATATTTTGAAAGAAGAGGCAATAGGGTTTTCTCATGGATTTGGATAGGAAGTATGAGAGAGAGGAGTAGAATAATAAGAATTTAAGCCAGAACAAATGGAACAAAGGAGTTAGTGATATAGGTGATTTGCTTTAGAATTTAAAGAGCATTATATAAGGGGATATTAACTAGTTCATTTTGTACCAGAAGCCAAATATTTGATAGATTAAAATTTCCTTATAGTGTAACATAACATAAGGTATTTCATGATTTTCACCAAATATTCATTCTGCAAATTCACTAGTCAGAGGTCAGTTTACAATCATGGAAGTTTTCAATCAGAAAAAAGTTTTATTATTAAGAAACAATGCCATCAGGTAAAAAAAGCAAAAAACTGTGCAATTATGGCAAAATGTTTAAAAATATCTACACATTTGCCCTGAAAGGACTACAGTACTTACTACATACCTGAGCACTAAACATTGAATGACATTTTAAACTGCTTCACACAGGGAATCTGATTCCTTGCAGATCACTCCCACTTTTTCTCATGCACCAATGAGATGAATTTGATGCTTAAGCATCAACTTTGTAGGATAACAGAATACAAAGATGAAAACTAAAGAATGCAATTAAAACTTTCCTATAATATAGTTATATCAAGTCCAGATTTCAATGTCTAAAAAAGATATAGGAAAGTGCTACATACATTCTTCAAAAGCAAAAACAAGATTAAAGAGGGACCAAGATATTTTCAACCTTTATTTTAATTCTGTGGTCCCCTTTGTGCATTTTACTTATATTCTCAACATACGATGCAAAGGTATATATATATATATATATATATATATATATATATATATATATATATCC
The DNA here is from genome assembly GCF_021234435.1 of Artibeus jamaicensis. Taxonomy (NCBI): domain Eukaryota; kingdom Metazoa; phylum Chordata; class Mammalia; order Chiroptera; family Phyllostomidae; genus Artibeus; species Artibeus jamaicensis. The sequence continues at coordinate 21,895 of NW_026521715.1, forward strand.
CCACACATAGTACTCATCTTAGTTTTCTAGGTCTTCTTCTCAAATCATTTTAAAAGTGGCAAAGTATCCCAACTATATAATTTAAACAAATACTTCTTAGTACAAAATTCAATATATATTCTACACCCATAGCAAATTCTAAACCTTGGCTTTAACACACTATACTTTGATCACACCATTAATATAAATTGTTACAGCAAAAGGATCAACTGTTGTGCAGATAACAGAAAAAAAATCTACTGTGGAATTAATCACAGCATGTTTGTTGTATTCCTATATTACATACAACACATGTAAATTACTAACTCAACATTTTATATTATGCTTTCAAGTAACACATTATTCCTTAAACACAGAAGATTGTCAAAAAGCATCAGGGAATCGTAAGATATTCAACAAAGCTTTCAAAAATAAATTACATGAACATCTCTTGCAAAAGTTAGTTATTTTTGCTTTTCTTCCCTCTGCAATACTGTAAAGATGCTTTAAAAAAAACTCGCAGAAATAGCCCCCAAACAGCATGAAGATGAAGAGAAGGAAAAACTGGGGAGAAAAAAAAAGTTCATTGGTTGACAAAATATAAAGAGAATATAGCTACACTATCAAACCAAGTACGGAAAAAAAAACCCACATTATCTAGCTTCAGAAGACTAGCTTTTAAAATGTTAATTCTGTAAGACCTGTCTACTTTGAATTCTTCTTCAGAAAACATTTCCTACTGTAGAGATCTCAGACAGGCAGTTTGGAAAGTTTCTGAAAAATGAGGTATGTGATGCAAAGAAACAATGTTTTAAAATTATTTCACGGTGTCACATCACAATTTGTACAAGTTTCTAATTAAAACCATGCCTATTTCTTTTAAGAAAATCAAAATGTTGCACATGATGACAGACTCTGGCCTACACTCATATCCCTCATTGATTATCCTAGGCATAGTAAAAATTAAGTTACTGATCCAAATATCTACAAATAATATAACAAATGAGTTGGTTTGTCTTTTTTTGAGTATTCCTAATTGATTTTTAGAAATTCATCAATTCATATTAAACATGATTAAGTAGCTATAATGCTAGAGTTCTATTCACTCACTATTTTCCTTCTCAATCATCTTCAGCTAGAACAAGGTTTCCAACATGAAAATATTTACCACTATTAAGTGCAAAAATCTTTTAAAATGAGGTTTTTAATTGTCACATGTAACTTAAAAGCCATTAAATTCAACCACTGCTAAAGTTTTGTTTCTGTAAAACAGAATTTTAAAAGCAGGTGTAAAACTTCACATTATGATCTGTACAGAACAGAAATATGTTACCTTTCACTGTACCAATAAAGACTAGACAAGTAGAGAATGGAAAAGGAAGTCAGGCAACAAAATGGCCTATGTTAGTGCAAACTATGTTTAATGTTCTCACTATTCTAAGACTGAGTCCAGTTACACAAATAACTGGCCATATCTTGCTATCAGGTAAGTAGATAATCTTGTGCAATCACAACAGTTCAACAGGTAAAGTACAATGGCCACAAAATTAACATACCAACTTGAAAGGTAGGCAGACGCTCAGACAATTTAAATCTATCTAGCTATACCTAGCTATAACTTATACTAGCACCATCCACTTGTGATTCTGAGCCCTTGTTGGGATTTTTTAATGAGACAGTGTTAGCACTTGAAAAAAGTTATCAACAGAAAACAGCTATTTTAAAACTTTAGCTTAAAGTTATATATGAAATATGAAACAATCAGACTGAAAGTTCTGAGATGATTTGTTTTTCCTTCTATCTACTCTAACAGAACACACTTAAATCTCAGTACACTTGAAAACAGTACATAAATATATATTTATATATAATGTGTATGTGTGTGTGTGTGTGTATAATGAGAATCTAAGTTAGTGCTTCTCTGTGTTGGAGAGGTCACAGCTAAAGTCCTAGTGATATTGCCTCAGATTTGTACCCGTATTTAAAATAAAAAATCACATCAAACTAGTTTGGATGTCTCTAACCAATACCCTAATTGCTTTTATAAGACTGCATAGTTATTAATTCATCTGGTATCTCAGAAACTATTTTATCACGAAATTCTAGAATAAAAATGATTATTTTTATACTAGAAAAGAACGCTAATAATTGCACTTTTGTTACCTTTTGCTTATTGAAATGAAAACATCACAAGGATGAAGACATCCTTCCCTATATTGTAATCTTTAAGAACATCCACTTTCACATACAAACTCTCAGCTTTCTTCAATACTGACAGCATTTCTTGCGTCATTGAAAGTTTCCTCAAGTACTAGATATCAGTGAGCTCACTAGACTTGTTACTCAAAGTACTTTCTGAAGACACTGAGGGTAGAGTTTAGCAACAGCACATTCAAAATGCCGGCCAAGGTCCCAGAGCCGATCTGGGGTCTCATACACTTTCATCCATTCGTCAGTGATGTCATCATACTGGTAAAGGGAATTTTTTCTGCTGGTTCTGAAGACATGTTCTTCAACAGTCACTTGAGTGGCTCGAACAAATAAATGAAGTTTATTCTGGAAAAGTACCAGTTTAAGGTATGGATTTATAGACTCATCACATGGAAAGTCCTTCTTACGAGTCCATTTATTTAGCTCAATGTCATAGGCTTCTACAGTAAACATGCGCTGATGATTTCCACAGGTTCCAGCTATGTAGTAGATAGAGTCTTTGTATACAGCTGCTAAACCCTGGATTCTAGGCACAGTCATAGGGGTTAAAAAACCCCAGTAGTCTTTCTGAGGCTCATAGAAGAGGAAAAATTCTCCTAAAAAATAAAAAAAGAAGAAATAAACAAAACAAGAATAGGTACATTTATATGTCTTTTTGTTTATGTTGAAGACTAAAGAACATAATTTTCCAAATATTTCACTTACTAAAATACTGCTTTTATAATCTCCAGAGATATCTTAATTATAAAATAGCTTAAAACTTCTTTGTTCCATCGCACAACATAATATTATAGATTACAGTTAACCTGAGTTGGGGGTATTCATAATGGGGAGAGGTGAGGAGTTACCTTGGCCTGATGGCAGAATAGCAGTTAAGAACTTGGTTCCATTTTTTCTACCCATCTATGTATTTCAGAAAATTTATTTTAAGCCACCATTAAAAAAAGCATTATTACTAATGGTTAGCCAGTGAGGTCAAAGCACATATATAGCTTCATCATGAATAAGCCACTATAAATTTATATGCTAACTATTTAATTAGAAGATAGTATATAGAATTGTTCAGATTTGTATCTATGTGCTACTTATGTGTTTTAGTGTTTCCATAATGCAAAGACAAATATCCAAGAGGGAAAACATGGTTTAAATATGATAGAAGACACACACATAGTTCATGGAGTTGACTTTGTGTCCATTTCAATTCTATTTCAACAATAAAAGGGTGTTCTGAGTCAGACTGCCAATATAAAAATGTTGAAGAGAATTAAACTGGTGAAGATTTACAGGTGTTCAGCTAATTATAACATTTCTACAAAATCCTTGATATAAAAATCTAAACCCTTTATGAACAGATTAAATGATATAATAGCCAGATAGTACAATGTAAGCTTCTGATTATTCATGTCAAGTTTATTTACATAAAGAGGCTGTGTTTAGTTTAGCAATACCTAAGTAAGTATAAGCTTCTCCTTGAAAACTGTTTTTGAACTAGGTTTGCTCTTATCTACAAATTTAACTGCTGGCTCAATAGTGATGCTGTAATTTCAAATTTTCTTAAAATAGCTTGTTAAACCCCCAGCTTCTGCTTGCACATCACCTGCGCCGCTTAAATGATGAACTTGTAACCCAATAGTAATAGATGAAGAAAACATTTATACATAAGCAATTAAGAAACAAAAGAGAAATAAGGATGCTGGTATTATTAACATTACATTCAACATTTAAACTGAAATGTGTAAAAAACAAACACAAGGAAGACATTAATTATCTTAAATCTGAACCTTGGAACAAATGTCTTATTCTCATACAGTCACTTTTTCTACTTCTGCAGCATTTTAAATCTTTTAAAAAGCTAAGTATGTTAAATATTTCCTCTTATCTATACTGGTAAAAGTACGAAAAAGGTGACATCTCAAAAATTTTCCAGTAAAAAAAAAATTGAAAACAACACATTACGGAAGTCTGCAGTGAAATTAAAATCAGAAGGCTGTCACTTCAAATTCTCTGTAATTAAGTTTCCTAACCTTTGTGATCATAAAGCTTATATAAAATTCTTGGGTAATTGATTAGCATGAATTTAGTTAATGCCCTGTTCTTTTTTCTCTTAAACTAATATCTAAAAGAAGGACTTGCTATAACATCTCTTGATTAGGTTATTGAAGACCAAAAAAAAAAAAAGCCTTACATCAACTTGCTTTCTTGTTTAAAATGTTAAAAACAACTCTAAAATACTTCTCCAAAAATACTAAACTATTACTTATTAAAATGCTTTCAGAAATACTTATTCCACATTTCAAAGCAGAAAAACATTAAAAAAAACTAACAGGATTATTTCAATAACTTAAAAATATCTGCCTTTTTAAATTTTTTAAAATTTTGTATTTATTTCTTTATTTTTAGAGAGAAGGGAAGGAAGGGAGAATGAGAGAAACATCAATCAGTTGCCCTGCACATAACTGGGGCAACTAACTGGGGGCTGGGGAGCATCCTTGACCAGGAATAAAACTGGCAACCTTTTGTTTTGTGGGACAAAGCCCAAGCAACTGAGCCACGCCTGTCAGGGCTGCCTTTTTAGATTTAAAAGTTTATTTTCTTTATAGGTCCTTTAAAGAACAGACTGTTCCACCAAAGTTTATGATAAGAAAGCCCTAGATATTCCTCAATTAATAGAAACAAACACCTGTTTTAGTATAACTGAAACACAATTTAGTATAACTAAACACATTTAGTATAACTTGTTACCTTTTTGGGAAAAACTGAATCACTCAGGCACCTACCCTGTAAAACATAGATCTTCTCTTTGTACTCCACAGCATTATGAAACTCCATTGCAACAGGCATTGCACAAACAGTAGTCCAACAATTTTCTCTGCTGTCATAGCACTCCACAGATTTCAATGAGTTTCTCCCATCACCTTCATAAACACGCCCTCCAATTGCATACATTTTACCACAGCAATACACCAGTTTGCAGCCTATTCTGGCACGAAGCAAGGATGGTTTGGATAACCACCTATTGGTGGAATGGTCATACATCCAGAAATCATTTTCTGCCTTATGGTCAATGGAAACCTCACTGCTGCTTGGCCTGTATCCTCCTGCTATATAAATGTCATTATCTGGTGATATAAGAATCCCAACTTCTCTTAGATCATTTGGTGGTTTGCATAATTTAAACACTCTTCCTGTGACTATATCTAGACAAGGCACTGTTTGCTTCTTTCCTGAGTGTTTGTGGGCAGCATCAAAACATATGATCATTTCAGATGCAGTCATTCCAAGTCTCTGCGTACAGCCATTAGTATTAGATGGTCCCTTCTCTACATAGCTTTTTGCTATAGCCTGTGCAAACTGAGGTGGAATTTTCTCTATAAAGGTATCTTCCATCAGAGGAAAACGTATGCATTTGGCAAAAATTTCTGGAAGGTGCACTTCTCTCTCATTCTGTTCATGTTCAAACCACCGTACAATGCTTTCATAAACATGCTCTTCTCGGTCTACATTTAAATCATCACTATCTAGTATACTTATCAGCTGGTCTTTCGTCAGTTGGAGAAACTCTTGTTCTTTGGTGACACACAGAAACTTCTTACGAATGTATTCTTTTGATCGATCTCGGAGTTCCTGATGACCATAATGATCAGCAAAGATGAAGACTCCAATAGAATTTTGTGGGTCTAAATGACTGATCATATACTTAGCACATTGGTCTTGGATGGAAGGAATCTGGAAGATGCTAGCTGCAGTAAACAAGGCTTGAACATTGGCCTCTGTCAGAACAACTCTGGAGGTATAGGCATACTTCAACACTAAATCCATTGATTCAGCTTCAACACCAACTATTCGAACTTCTTTCTGAGAACTTTCTGTAAGGCCACTAGTGAACATGGATCTACAAAAGAAAGAGTACTTAATATTATGCATCCTATAAATAAAAATTATGGTGGCAAATATTTAAAACTATAAATTTACCACAAAAATAATGTTTAAAACTGAAAAATATTTCCTAAGGTGTCTCCCAACATTCTGAATAGGGATAGAAGTTGCTCATCTATCAAAAGGATTTAATCTGACTAATCTCAAATACCTCATTATCAGGATCCCCCACTTTGTGCCAACTCTGAAAAAAGAGAAGAATACCTAATTAAAGCATACCAAAAGATGGCATGGAATATTCCAGAATTATCTTCCTTGGATACCCTATCCAGGCTTCTGGGCAAGTTGCTTTAAATCACCAGGTCAATCAAAAAGTTTAGAATACTTATAGAGTGTTAATGTGATACATTAGCATATAGAGACTAATAAAACTTTTCGTGTCCTGGTGGAAATACATAAAGCAACTTCTGCCCAAAATATATCTTTAAATTTTTCACCTTAGAAAAACAAAACATTCTTCGTAAGTTGTTATTCTCTAACTATTCATATTTAAAACTATCTTATGAATAATTCCTTATTGATTATAAAGATTATAAAGAACAGCACTCTACTTATCCTTGGACATTTTGAAAATCTTTGCTTAAATAAATACACTAAATATTCTCCAAGTTATCATATATTACCTATTATATGTGCATGTGAATAAGGATTATGGAAGGCTGATTATAATGCTTACTTCTAAATGATTTATGAATTAACTGATTATTCAAAAATAATGGTTTTAAATCCCAAACTATTTCCTTTAAGATCAAGCTTTTTTAAAAAAATTAAAATATCTGTCCCCATATGGGCCTTTCTTGGCTAAAACATTAAGTAGCCAGAAGCCTCGCTCTTTATTTAAGTATTTGTTTTTTACAAACATTATTTGCACTTCTTACCCTCCTTTCAGGTTTCTTTCAAGGCTGCTCTTAAAATTAAAACATAAAAAACAAATCAAAATTTCTTTCAAAAGCACAGAAAGGGGCTGTGTGCCCTAGAATGCTTACTAGATGTCTATTGAAGAAATTGGCCTAACACTGGTAATATAAGTTAACTGTGTAGATCCAGACCCCTCCTATTTTAAGTGTTTAAATCCTCCTATTTTAATAGGAAGATTTCCAGTTACTTTTGAAATCTCCATTAAATGAATTTAAAATTCTGAGAAATACTGGAGATATACAAGGTATCCCAAGGACCCAGCTGACTGCCTAGGTTAACCATCTTTGAGTCTTATTTTTACTTCCCCAACACCAATTTTAAATTTAATATCACATAGGGCTTTTTTTTTGATGATTAAAACTAGATGTTCTAATATATGAGCTGGTTTTCAATTCAGGTGATGAAAAACTCAATGAAACAGTTACCAATTAAAAAGAAAAATAAAGCCCTTCATTAGGCATAGATTAACTCCCAAAGGAGAACGTTGCCACATATCCCTTTATCAGGGGAACTACTGACCTGAATAGGTTGGTCTCACACACAGGAGCAGTATGACATCTGATAAGTTCTCCTCTGTTCTAATAGGTTCTTTATGTAAATTCTAGATAAAGGGGGAACATATCCTCACACAAAACCCTGAGTAGCAAAACGTTTGTAACAATACAGATTTTAATTCTGACAAGTCACTGGAGTCATGAAACTGTTCCACACTATCCAAATTCTTCCACCAGTGATGCGAGACTTAGAAAATATTAAGTACAACTTTCTAGATCTCACATAAAGAGAAGCACTGTGCCAAGAAGCTTCTGTATAAAAACCACAAGCAAGAAATAACAACCAAGTTTTCTAGCCAGATATCTTCATCTAAATACACATATCTAATTTCTTGGAAATTAAGAAAATCTATTATAGTATACTTTTAAAATTATTTGATTAGGTCTTCAAAACTAACTTTAAGTATGACATTTAATAATATTTCAGTAAGAAGATACATTTTCACTTTGAAGTTTCTATTTTTTTAGCTACAAACTTTATACAATAAAAACGTCTAAAACGCAACTTCGAAGAGGACCCACACACCTGCTCCTTAAAAGTCAAAAAGTAACTAAGAAGCCTGGCTCTGGAATCAAATCCAACCTCGACCACTAACTAGTTAGATTTACACAGGCCACTTAATTTCCCCCAGTCTGGTTTTTTTTTTCACATGCAGAGTGGAAATAATGACTGTGTAGACAGAATTGTAAAGAGTACATAAAGCAATATATGCAAAGTAAAGTTACCCCAGAACTTGATAAGTGTTTAATTATGACATGTATTTATTAAGCACATAAATGACCTAACCATACCTAGTGGACAGTGCGGATAAGTGAATCTCATCAGCAGTTTCTATTACTAGGCCAAACTGCATATCTTTTCTGTACTATATAAGTTTCTTCTTTTTCCTTTCCAGCCCACTGCTTCCTAACGGTTAATACTTAATAGTCTACCCTAGCAAGTCTAAATGGTTACATCACAAGCATCAGACTGAAGCAACTATATTTAACTCAGTATTCTGAGAAATAGGAACCAGAAACTACTGTCTGGAACAGTACACTGCTATATGTCCTATAAAGGTAAGCACCTTCAAAAGGAAAAAAGCACACTTAAGAGTATGGCTGAGAAAATTATTTCCTGTCACTCACACACCATTATTAGACATTGAAAAGCTAAAAAAAAAATGAGCACTTGAAACAAAAGGAGAACTTAAACTCAAGCAGGAAGCTGTCTTTATCACTGATCTTTTCTTAGAGTATGAACTTATTTTTTAGACTCAAGTTTTAAAATTGTACTTTTCAAAGTTTTATGAGAATAAAAAATGAAAATAAAAACTTAGCTTAAAAAATGCTTCAGGAAATCTTGGAAAAATCACCAGTCTGGAACATAAAGTATATAAAAAACTATACTTCATTTATTTTTATTTCACTGCTTTTACCTCCATGGCATTAAAACAATCTATTGGCAGTTACCTGTTTTGTTTTAAACTGTAAAAGAGCTACATGCATTAAAGAAATATGCATCATGGATAAATTTCTGAAACAAATTCTAGACCAGCACCGTTCAATAAAATTTTCGGTAATGGAAATGCTCTGTATCTGGGCTGTGCAATGTGGCAGTTGCTACCTACATGTGGCTGCTGAGCACTTTAAGTGTGGTTATTGTGCCTAAAAAACTGAATTTTGAATTTTGTTTAATTTTAAATAAAGTTTCAATGCCACATGGCCAGTGGCTGCCATATTGGGAAGCACAATTCTAGACTTTCTGGTCATTTATCTGAAACAAACAAACAAACAAACATAAAAAAAACAACCACCTGAATTCTAGGATAGAACAAGTCAAAACAAGAAAAAAATGTACCGCCTGTTACCTATTTTCACAAAACAAACTCATTGGTTTTATTTCATTGTAGCACGTCAGTATTGTAATCAAATGGCCAATGGTGAGGGGGAAAAGAGAACTCGGTGCGGATATTAACAGAAGTCTCTACCATCATCATACCTGAAGTAAGGGCTGATTGCAGCAAGAACGTTTCTATGACAGGAAAATGTTTTCCCGTGATCCACTTCCACTACAATGTCTGTCAACTGTCCTTCATCGTACATTGTTTTGAGTTGCTTAAGAATACTGCAAGCATGGAAGGGGTCCATGGCATCGCTGGCTGTGTCTGAAGATGGAATCCCATTCGGAGTTGGGGAAGACTTATTTAAATCTAGGAGGAGAAAAATCGTACAACCACAAGAAGTTCGGAGCCAGTTACGGCGTCTCGGATTTTTTGTTTTGTTTGTTTTTTGTTTGCTTGTCTTGTTTTTCTCCCCTACAAAAATACACGGATGCATACGTACACCACCAAATGACACCGCAAGGGAAGAAGTGGGACAGCACGAGCTGCGATGAGAGTTCAAACACCAGCCTACTCCTCCGGAGCCCGGCGAGCCCGATGCCCGTGCTCGCCAAGCGTCGGTGCGGACAGACAAGAAGTGTCTGTGGGGACCCGACCGACAGCCGGAAGATCCCAACAGAGAGCCGAGGGCAGGAGCCTCACAAGGGACGCGCAAGGGATGACGGCCGCCGGTACTCCTTCAACCGCCTCTCGAAAGGTTGGAACTGCGGCGGGTACCGGCTTCCCTTATTCTGGTCCGGCCGGACCGCCCACCGCCCTCCACGCCGTCCGTCCTCCCTCCCCTCATCCCTCTTCACCTCTCCATCTTTCTCTCCGGCTCCCCATCGTCACAACCACAGCTCTGAGAATGAGCCTGGTCCCCGGCCCGCCTCCCCCGCAACGCACCTCCCTAGCCAAGAAACGACCCACCTGCCGACGCGGCCATTTCTCCACGGGGCCCCAGCTCCAGCTATTTAAAGAGGAAATGTCATTTCGCATCACTATATCACAGGTTCCGGCTCTTCTGAGCTACCCCTAGCCAATGGGATGGCCTATGAGTGAGGCTCCGCCCCCAATTTTCTAATTCCTAGCATTGATTGGTCAGAGTGTACGCAGGGCGCACCGGGAAATGTAGTTTTATTGTCCCCGCTCCCTCGTGGTATGGGTGGGGTGGTGGCCAAAGCCGGGGATTCTTATTGGCTGATTCCTGAGAAGGTGGAGAGCTGGGGGGTCGCCAGCTTGTGTCAGTGAGGCACGCAGTGCCTGCCCAGCGTGGTATAGTCTTGTGGCTGAGAACTGTCATACAGAGGGCCTGGGGTTGGGGAAGCTCTTGAAGGGGAAATTATCCCGTTGTAGGCCTGTCTCAGGTCCCCGGCTCATTTTTTTTTTTTTTTAATCTTGTTCTTCACCTGGGGAGGGAGGCGGGGATGGCCTGGGTCGGGGGCTGTGGTGGAGGGTAAATGCAGACAACCGTACTTGAACGACAATAAAATAATTAAAAAAATAAAATAAAATCTTGCTCTTCAGTTCCTAATGCCAATGACTAATTGCCAATACCTCCTGCCAATGACTAATTTCTGATATGAGCAGGTCGTGAAACCAGAGAAATTTGGAAATGAACAAGAAGGCTGTGTCCAAAAATGCGACAGAAATCTGACACCCACCCTGAAGAAAAATATCAGGAGGTCCAGGAGAAACCCATCTCTGATGAGTCACCTATGACACCCAATTGAAATAGCATCAGCTTGGCGGAGTGCTCGAGTTCCTCCCATGAACTTGGTTACAACGGCTGCTCAGGATCCTAATTCCGACTCACCCCTCGCTTTTTCTTTTTTTTCTTTCTTTTTTTTACCCATCATACCTATTCTTTTTTTAATTTATTTTTTATTGATTATGCCATTACAGTTGTTCTATTCCCCCCTTCATTCCCCTCCACCCTACCTCCCTGTCTCCATCATTACCCCCCCTTTAGTTTATGACCATGTGTCTCAAGTTCTTTAGATTCTATATTTCCCATACTATACTTGCCCCCCATCTATTTTCTATCTACTGTCTATGCTACTTATTTTCTGTACCTTCTCCCCCCTTCTCCTCATTCCACTCCCCTGTTGCTAACCCTCCTTGAGATCTTCATTTCTATGTTTCCACTCCTGATCTAGCTGTCCTTTTAGTTTGCTTTTGTTTTAGGTGTAGACACTTTGAAACGCCTGTTCCATTCTAAGACATGTGGATGTCATAGAATTCCCTCCCTTAGCTGTGAAGGAACTAAGATACCAAATAGTCTGTGATTTCCTGTGAAGAAATATTGGAGACTGCCTTGAGACTGAGCCAGAGATGATTACTGAACATGGGGCCTTAGATAGAATCCTTTAATTCTTGAGTACTTGGTTTCTTCACTTGTAACATGTGCATAATTCCTGTTCTTTCTGCTCCATAGGCTGCAAGCCTGTTGAAAGAAAGTAGAAATTTTACTGTTGAAATATTTTATTGTGCTGCTTTGTGTTTCTATTATCTAACAGGGTACCTGGCACATTATAGATACTTAATATTTTAAAAATAAATGTCAGGCACAGATGATCTAACACTGGAAATGCTGTTTCTAAACCTTTGAAATGTAAGGGAGTATTATCAGTGAACTGGGAAGAAATTTCTAGTAGAAATAAAGATAGTCCATGCTTGCATTTTTTTCTAACATAGAAAAGATTAAACCATTGAACTTCTTGATGAGGGATCTTGGAATTTAAGTTGTCATAAAGAAAGAGATAAAATGATTAAAAACAATCCAATTCTGTCCCTTCGGATCTACTGAAAAATTTACAGCTCAAAGTACTATAATTCCATGTGAGTTAACAAGAATTGATGTTTCCTGGGGCTGAGATGTATGGATGTTGATAAGCACTTACAACTCCTCTTAATTAATACCCTGTCTGCACAGTTCTGCATGGATGAAATTGATAAAGTGATTTAACTTTTGTCACTCATAAATTTAAATTCCTTTTTTATGAGTTACTTTCAAACTTATGGAAATAATGGGATTTCATTAACAATGTTGATGGTATTAAGAAAAAAATGGCATTAGTCCTTAGGATTGCCAGATTTAACAAATAAAAATACAAAACATGCAATATTTGGGATACACTTAAAGTAAACTATCAATTGTTATGTGACATTCAAATTTAATTGAGTGTTCTATATTTCATCTGGCAACCTTTGAAACCTTTTAAAATAGAAGTTTTTTAATTTGTGTTTTGTTTTTGTTGCAGCTACCTATCTCATCCTAAGAAACTTGCCAATTTTTTTATTTAACTCTCCCCTCATTAATAGACTTGGCAATACTGTTTAATTAACTAAAATAAAGTTTTCTGGCTCTTTGACTAATACAAATTTGTGAAGTTGGGAATGGACAGAACACAAAGGACAAAGACCAATCTAAATATAAATAGGAAAAAAGTGAAGATTTGTAACTACAAGGTTTCCATTTTAAGACCTGCAAATGACTTCATTCTAATGCTCAGATGGCATCACACTCTAAAGACTTCTTCATTATTAAAAATGCATTTAAAAATAAGTAGAAGGATGTAAAAATTGAGCCAATAGTCCCATATTATTCAGTCTCAATGATCTTTAAGAATGCAAAGGACAGCTTGTTTCAGGGTTAATACTAAATAACCAAAACCTACAGCTTTGTTTTCAAATAGATTTAATTTGGAATTTAATAAAAATCTACTATCAATCAAGGAAGGCAGCCCCAAAAGTAAATCAATTTTCTTCTTAAGGTATTAAATACCGAAGTAATTTTCTTACACATTTGCAGTTTACAATAAAATTTAGTAGAGATGAAAATTGAAACAGCAAACCAGAACATTTGAAGGACTATATTTAGTTCAAATTAGACATTTAGAGCTTTATTATTTTTACACTTATTATCTACAAACCAGAAGCAAAGAATATCACTATAATTATGGTTGTTTAAAGAGTAGGCAACTCAACATTTAAATTTTAGCAAAGATAAAGGGTCATGAAACAGCAACTTTGGAAAATGAGAAAATTGCACAGTGATCTCATTGGGTTATTTTTTCTGCTTCCACTTTAAGAAAATGACTGAGCAATTATCAGCTTTGTCCAGGCTACTGTCAATAATAATATCAAACAACACAAGACTGATAGCAACTTGGATGAAGAAGGTGTAAAAGAAAATAGGACTTCACTTCTGCAAATTGATTTTGCCATTTTCCAATTACCCTGTTCAGTACCCTGGTGTAGACTGTGAAATTGGCTGGAGCTAGATAAAGTTAAAGTAAAGACAGAATACCTGTGACTCTTATCTTTTAGTAAGTGACATCCTTATTATTTATCTTTCGCAAGATACAGCTACAATAAAATATGACATTTTTCCTTGCTGAAGACTTTTGTGTTGGCTGAATTAATGCCCAAAATGAAGCAACAAAAGTGATTACTTGACTATAAATTTAATATAACATAACATTCATAAAAATCTTATTGTTTTAATTTCTAGAAACTTAAAATATATTATTTAGTTTCTTTAAGTATAAACTCTAAATAGACATTAACATCGGGCTTACTGCTTGGACATTGCTGACATTTATTGTGCCCTAATTTGTGTTCCCTTTGAGGCGATGTGAAGATTCAACATGGAAATAACTAGAAGACTGCATTTTGTGAAAAACTAAATTTGATCATACTGTGTTAAAACACATTCATTTGTCTTTTCAGTATTTGAAATTTAGCATGTATGTGTATAAAGAGACTGCAAAGCTAGTGGCAAGGATATTTGACCTGTATTCTAGGCAGGTACTATATAAAGCCATATTTCTGATACCAAAAAACAATAGGTATAGATACAAATAGAGATGGAGACTGAGTGTGTCCCTTCAAAATGTATGTTGAAATCATACCCCCATTGTGTTGGTATTAGGAGGTGTGGCCTTTGGGAAATGATTAGGTTTGTGAATGGAGCCCTCATAAATGGAATCAGTGTCCTTATGAAAGAGACTCCTAAGACCTTTCACCATATGATGATACAGTGAGAAGACAGCCTCTGAATCAGGAAGTGGGCCCTAACTAGAAATTAAATCTTCCAATGCCTTGAACTTGAACTTCCCAGTCTCCAGAACTGTAAGAAAGAAATTCCTATTGTTTATAAACCATCCAGTGTATGGTATTCTATTATAGCAATCTAAGTAAACTAAGGTGTGTACACGTACTTTGACTCAACAAATCATGGCTTAGAGGCACCAACCACATGCAGTCAAAAATCCACACCTAACTTCACACCCCAGAAACTTAACTACAGTTTATCCTTTGCTTCCACGGGTTTTGCACCTGCAGATTGAAACAACTGGGGATCTAAAAAAAGTATTTTCAATCCACAATTGGGAATCCATGGAAGTGGAAGGCTGAATGTATTAGTAGACTACGATTGACTACATTCTTACTGACAACAAAAACACATTAACACATTATATATATGTATTATATATAATTGAAATATAATATATATGTATTATACATAATACATATATACATATATGTATTATATACTGTGTTCTCAAAATAAAGTAAGCTAGATAAAAGAAAGTGTTGTTCAGGAAATCATAAGGGCCCCTTGCCCCAGCTGCCACTAAGGTGCGAAGTTCTTCCAAGGAAACTAAGGCTGCAATGGAGTGAGGCCCTCACTTCCCCCCAGAGGCTAGCACCCCGCAACTCTCACACAGCACCACATCACGGCCTCTGCCTCTGAGCTCACCTACACCTGAGCTCAGAGGCAGAAATGTGGCCATTTCCCAAAGGCCACACCTCCTGTCATCTACTTGGCCCTCATCCTGTAAGATAATGAGGTGACAGAAGATAAGATCAAGCCCTCATTAAAGCAGCCCTGTAAATGTTGAATCTTTCTGGCCAGGTTTGTTTTCAAAGGCTCTGGCCAATGTCAACATTGGGAGCCTTATCTGCAGTGTAAGAAAGAACTGGTTGACCTGCCCCAGCAGCTAGTGCTACACCAGCAGGAGGTCGTGCCCCTCTAACACTGCTGCCCAGTTGAGAGGAAGAAAGCGAAAGCAAAGAAAAAAGAATCTGAGGTGTCTGATGATGACATGGTGTTTGGCCTTTTTTGACTAAACCTTTTTTATAACAATAAAAACTGAACTCTGAAAAAATATCATAAGGAAGAGAACACATACATTTACTGTATTTATTGAAAAAATCCATATATAATTGGACTTCTGTAGTTCTAACCCCAAGAACTTCAAGGACCTTATGATTTAACCATGGAAATAAAAACATATTCATATGAAAATCAACTAAAAAATAAGAGCTGAGGGCACCCCTAGTTAGCATAAAATAATTATTTTTAAAAATTAATATTAAGGATTTCAGAAGAAGTAAGAGATTCTGTCACCTGGTGTGGGATTTAAGTTGGCATCAAAGGCAGATACACCATAGAAGTACTTACAAAAGTAACAGAGTATGTTCTTACCTATATGCTTTATCTTGGCTTGACCTGAAGGATAAATAAAGCATTAACTTATATATACTTTGATATTGATGGGGCTTGATTCAGAAATTGAACAAGAAAAGGGAGTTAATAGCTATGTGTCATCTGTTATTTCACTTAATTTCATGTTTTAATTAAATTTTATAAGAACAGTATTACAACTAATGAGGCTAAATTTAAATAGCTTGCCCATAGTCATATAGGGATCTTTGTTTCCAAACTCAGCTGTCATTTGATTATGATATATAAAGGTCTTTGAGAATAAGACAGAATATTGAAAATAGATGTTGTAGAATTTTTTTCTTTATTAAACATGTCTAGTTCTGCATCAAACACATGGTCAGTTAGTATCTGTGAGTATCATTGGTTAGCAGTACTATTGGTATGGGTTTGAAATAGCTTTATACCACAAGAAATGGAAAAAAGCAGAGTAATAGTCACAGTTAAAGTAATTGTCTTTGTCAGACTAAATTGATAGTAGAGGTATAGTAATTTATCTAAGTTAATTTTTATTTTTCCATTCAATAAGGGAAATGGTTAGTATATATCGTATATATTACATGCTGTATACATACATTATTAATATTCTTGTGATTGACTACACAATTTATTACAAGATTAAATTATTTTGTAAGACCGAAGACCCTGACTAGAACTACTATATTCTTAAAAATATTTTATTTATTTTTAGAGAGAGGTGAAGGAAAGAAGAGAGGGAGAGAAACATCAATGCGTGATTGCCTCTTACATACCCCCTATTGGGAACCTGGCATGTGCCCTAACTGGGAATCAAACCAGTGACCTTTCGGTTCACAGGCCTGCGTTCAATCCACTGAGCTACACCAGCCAAGGCAGAACTACTAGATTTTTAAGTTATTCAATCATATTTAAACATAGAATGATTGGGAGACCCAAAGCCATCATCAAAGTGTGAGACATCAATACACTTCCCTGTTTGAGGATTAGTTTATAATCCAAATGGAACTGATAAAATTAATCATGATTATTGATTTTTCTCATCCCAATCATAATCTGAAATTTTAAAGTTCCTTGAATCATTAAAAAGGCTAAGGGGGCCCTGGCTGGTGCAGTTGGGGCATTGTCTCACAGACTGAAAAGGTTGCAAGTTCGATCCCAGTCAGGGCACATACCTAAGTTGTGGGTTCCATCCCCAATCAGGGGGCATATGGAAGGCAAGCAATTGATGTTTCTCCTTCTGTAAAATTAATAAACATATTTTTAAAAGACTAAGGGGAAGAAATATCAGTGGGTAGTAATCTTCAACACAAGACACAGAAACTCCAATTTATGGAGAAGGAGTTGATTGTACTTTTATTCCCCAGATAATCAAATGTTTATAAAGCAAATTTATTGACATATCATAATAATTTCAAGAATATTTCATTTTATTTCTTGTTATTCTTCTAAAGGGTTTCTTAATCTTAGTACTATTCACATTTGAAGCCAGATAACTCTATGTCATAAGGACTAACTGTGCATGATCAGATACTGAATAGCATGCCTTTTCTCAACTCACTGATGCCAACAGCATCTCCCAGTAAGATGTGGCAAGGAAAAATGTCCCCAGAGATTGACACATGTTCCTTGGGAGAAGTCATTTCAAACCAAAAATCACTGTTCTACAACATGTTCCTGTCTGTTCTGTGCTCCACTGTGTTACAGGTTCTCCCACTTTGTTAATATCTCCATCACAGTTTATATCAACTACCATGTTTATCTTTAAAAGTGTTTTGTTTATCTTCATTTTAGCTACCCATTGCAGAGTTCAGTTAAGCATTTACTGTGCCCATAACAGAATATTATCTTTGGTCCATAAGTCCCACATCTTTGTGTTACGTATGTACTATCCCTCTACTCCTTCCTCTCTTCCCATTCTCTTCCACTTTATACACAACCATTAAAATGAGTTTGATATGGATTCAAACAGAATAAAACATGTATTTTAATTTTTTTATTTTAAGTTTTTAATTATAGTAGACATTAAAATAGAATATATATTACATGCCCTTGTGATTTATATAATGGTATTGTACTGTGGGTCTCATTCTATTTTTTTTACTCAGGCTATTTTTAAGGTCATGCAAGTAGTTTTGTGTACATTTGTGTCAATTCTTCTTTCTCCTTACATTCCTATTACAAAGCTCACTGTCTGATACATGTTAGGTAATGAATAAAAGTTCACATATTAATTGCATAAATGAATATATCAAATGATACAGGAATGTAACAGACAGAATAGTAGATGTTCAAAGATGCCCATGTCCTAATCCCCAGAACCTGTGACTGTGTTACCCTATACAGCAAAAGAGACTTAGCAGATGTTATTAAGTTAGGGATTTTGAGATGGGGAGATTATCCTGAATTATCTAGATGACTCCAAGGCAGTCACAAAGATCCTTATAGAAGGAGAAAAAAGGTCAAAGTCAGAAAAGGGAGATGTAATGATGGAAGTGGAAGGTGATGACACACTTTGAGGGTGAGTAAAGGAGGGGGCATGAGGCCAGAAGTAGAGATGACATTTGGAAGTTAGAAAAGGCAAGGCACTAGATTCTCCCCTAGAGCCTACTAAGGAAGGCAGTTCTGCCAACATTTTTTGTTTTAGGATTTTTGACATCCAGTACTGTAAAAATTTTGTGTTGTTTAAAACCACTAAGCTTGTGGTAATTTGTGAATTAATTCACAAATGAATTTGCAAAGCTTTCCAACAGTTGAACTTTTTTCCTCCACTTTCCTCATTGTCTCTCCAACAAGTGTTTAATATTAATAAAATTGAAAGAATCTCAAAATATAAACTCAAATGGTAATACTTTAAAGGAAAGCATAGCAATAAAAAAATTGTGAGGTAAACAATTACTCCAAGTCTATCTGTTAACTGTACACTTAACTGTACAGTGAGGGCTCACTGAGTCATCTTGTGAGCAGAGTGAGATTGGATATGAGAGGGACCAGCACAAGGGTATGAATATCCAGGAGGCATGGCTTCTTGGGAGCCATCTTTGGAAATTTAAGTCTCTTTACTAAGGTTAAGTCTTTTGGGGAAAAATTGCTTAAAATATGTTTATTGACTTTAGAGAGAAAAGAAGGGAAAGAGAAAATCACTGATGTGAGAGAGAAACATCGCCTACCATACATGCCATGACTGGGAATTGAACCTACAACCTACGTACGTGCCCTGATAAGGAATCAAACCCCAACCTTTTGGTGTACAACACAACACTCCAACCAACTGAGTGACACTGACAACATCTGGGTTTAAGTCTTAAGGTTAGTGCATCAATATGATAGAGATATCAAGCCTCATAATTGTGGCAGAATGCTTTCTGTGGGTCTGGAACCAAAATTATAACACTTAGCACATTAGATGTACAACACAGCTGTCTTACATGGGGCCCTCTTCCATACCTAGTTTAATTCCTATGAAAGAAATGTATTCACTTAAATAGAGTATATTTGATCAACTCAGTTTATCATAACCCATGGAGAAGGTCCACATTTTAATGATTCTGTGTCATAATGAGACAGGTCAATAAGCCATGATAAGTGGAATAGGGAAACTAAGACAGACAGCTGAACAAAGTGGATGAGCAATTTACAGCAAGATACAGAAAGTCACCTCCCTAGAGATAACATCTAGGCCTCAACTGTATTTTAGCCTCAGGCACAGAAAAGCAGCAAAACAAGGTGGGTGGTACCAGAACCAGCTGCCATGACTAATAATCTCCTGCCCTGGCACTGACCAATAAATAGAGATCACAACCTTGAAGGAGCATACCTGGAGAACTGATGAATATTCTGCTGAAACTCTCTGGAGGCCTCCCTTAAGATTCCTGCCTGCAAGAGGGAAATTAAAACCCCAAGGCAAAGAGCCCCACTCATGCTCTCCCTCTGGGAAGTACATCTATGTCTTTGTATTCTCTCTCTTCTTCTTTCACATCTCCTAAACTCTAAGGGTCCCCACAAGGATAGCAACCAGGGGAGCAATGGGCAGTAGCAGCTCACCCCAGGCTAATCCCCTTAATCTATCCCCTAAGCCCCCTTTTCTCCAACTGCTCAGTGAGCCAAAGCAGCCCAACCTAGGCTCATGTCTTTTCAATAACATTTTTTAGAGAATGAAAGCAGCCCAGCAGAGGCTCTCCTGTTTCTTTTATCCTAAATCCTTCCTTCCATCCTTCTTACCTTCTTACCTTCCTTCTTTCCTATTTCACTGTCCCAGCTTTAATAAAAGTACTGCCATACCCTCATAGTCACCTGGACTCATGTTGTGAAATCTTTCCTACATGAAGTCAAGAACCCACACAATACCAGCTGGCCACTCAGGGTCAGTTGCCCTGTCCAGTAACAATTTCAAATATGTGACTATCTTTTCTAACCATTTTTTAAAGCCACTTTTTTAGAGAACATGTAGCCCTAATGTGAGTACATCTCCATGTGTACAGGGACCTGGTTTTCTGTGGAAAACCAGGTTTTCTGAAATCAGAGTATCCCAGTCCAAATTATTGTTGAGTCTAACCTAGAGCAAGTGAGTAACTTCATGCTTTTTTTTTGTGGGAACTAAAAAAAAAAAAATTAATACTTTCCCTTAACCTTCTGAATTCTCCTAGGCTGGGGAAATAATTAAATATACAAAGACTGATTTATAGGAGAAAATTAAGGTTAATACATCTACAAGGGAATTAACATCAGCATGAAAATTCCAAAAATAATAAGGCAACATTGGGTATATGAAACATTTTTAAACAAAGGAAAAAGGGGCAGAGAAAGGGTATTAGATGTTAGGAGTGAGAATGGTTGATTTACGGGTAGTTGAGGAAGAACAGATTATACATGGCAAGAAAAATTTTTATAGGCAACTCAGAAACAACGGGAGACAGTGGGTATCTTGCTAATGGTCACCTGCCTAAGGTCCTCTTTTGGCCACACTTAATTTATATCAGGTAAGTAAACATTCTAACATTTCCTTCCTGAAGTAGGTTTCTCTGTCTGAATCTCATGGGCAGGAATGGGGGGATGGTACAAGGCACCCTCTAAGTCTTGTTTCTTACCAAACAACTTAAAATTGATATCCCAGAAAGGCAGCTATAGGTGGCAAAACTTTGGTCTCTAATTTTCTCAGCTCTAAAATTGGGCTAATAAGAGCATTTATCTCAGAGGATTTTTATAAGGAATGAAGGAGATAACTTATGTAGATTTATGCAAAGTACTCAGTCCAGTGACTGGCACAGAGAAAATTCTCAGTAAATATTAGTTATTAATAGTACTATTCCCTGATATTAAAGTGAAACTCAGCTCACTTTTTCAGATAATTATTATAATTAATGCTTTATTCTTCATGGCATATTAACCAGTTTTCATTAAACAGAGTTGAACCTATACAGGAAGCTTCCAGCTCAGTTTCATGGAAGAGGCTCACCTGTAACCTCCAGCTTTGCTAAAGTTAAGAGGAACTCACCCACCTTCATAGATGCTTGATCCAAATGTGGTACACGAAAACCAACATGTGTCAGGGTAGACTAAAGTATTCTGTGATTACAAAAAATTGCATAATTCCAGTAGCCTGTCACCAAAATGTTATTTTTACTCATGCTTGTGTCTAACCCAGGCCAGCAGGGGCTCTGCTCATCGCAATCACTAGGAAACCCAGACTGATGGAACTATCACCATCTTGAATGTTCTGGGTTACCACAACAGGAGAGCAAATATTTGGTAAATTTTGTACAAGCTCTTAAATTGAAATTTTATTGGCAAAAAAAGATGTCTTGTAGCTACTCCTAGCTGCAAATAGCAAGGGGAGTTCAATTCTGCCTTTGTCAGGAGGAAAGCCAGAAATATTTGGGAATCAGCATCAATGACAAAGACTGTGACAGACATCAGTGATGCAGCAATAAACAAAAACTCCTAGTGACTGGGGCATTAAGAAGACTTTAAAACAAACTAGCAGTTGCTAAGATTAGTTTACCCCAATCACGTGGGAAAGGTAAACCCAAGTTAACTATTGCATGGCCTCTCCACCAGGATGTCTTGTCTCCAAGGAATGTCTAGAAAATGACAACCATTTTTGGTTGTCACATTTTAGGCTGCAGGTGTTGCTACTGGCACATAATCTACAGAGGCCAGGATGCTGCAAAAATATCCTATAAGTCATAGGACAGCTCCCCACAAAAAAAGAAGTACCTAACCCCAAATGATGGTAATACCAAGGTTGAGAAACTCTGTTGTATTGTAATTTTTACAATTTTCTCACAGACACAATTCTAAATCCACTGAAATGAAAAGTATGCCTTTGAAATGTCTACAGTTGAGACTATATGTACAGTGCTCATAACAAAAAGTCCAAGCGTGCTCTGCTACTGCACATGCCACATTCAGTTGGGTATATGGTAACTTCACGTAGAGTCTGCTCCACCCACTTTGTGATCCACATTACAGAGTTGACTACATTTTCAAAAAGAATTTGAAAGTCAACTGTGAAACACTGTTCTTCATAATGGACAGTACCACAAATCTATGTGCCAACTTGATTAAGAAAGGTTAAGTCACAACATAAAAATAAATGTGGCAAGATATAACCTAATATATGTACACGCTGACCATGGATGAGCTTGATATAAGTGTTCTTGTGATACCTTGACAGGAGCACCTTTCTCTATTAATAGTCTACTGTGACAGGAGCAGAGAATGATGTACGGTAAGTGGCCAGGGAAAGTGAGCATGGTGAAGCTCATTGGTCCTAACTAAGTTTGTGCAAAGAACTTTTCCAAACCCAAATAAATGCAGAGGCAAGCAAGAAAAGAACATGGAAGCAATTTTTATACTTAAAAGTTGGGAACTGAAAGTAAGCCACAATGAGGAAACTGACCTTCGGCATTAACTTGTATTTGAATTTGGTTTTAAAGTTATAGAGTTATCAGACAGCAAGTTTTATTCCCTACTCTTGATAGGAGACTCAAGAGTTGGAAAATTTTAGTTTAAGGTAAATAGTTATGAGCCTAGTAAGTAATGCATATGTTAAAGCTATTGTTTCAGAAACTACAGATAAGGACCATCCTGGCTCCTGGGAGAGACAGCCAACCACCTTGGGCACTGCTGAAGATTACTGCCTGGGTAACAAGTGGAGACATCTGGGCCATTGTGTTCCAGGGAGAGACAGATGACCACCTGCCCCTGAGAACAGTTAACTGCCCAGAACAGGAATATTGCAGTTTCTTTCACCTAGTTCTCCTTGAATTTCAAAACCCATCACAGCACCTTGTTTATTCCCTGTTATAAAAACGTTGGCTTGGAAAGAAAATGTAAGACAGTTTTGTTAGGGTGCAAACCTACCATCTTCTCAGATCACTGGCCATCGGAATAAAGCACCCATAAAGATTCAATCCCTGTCTCTGCTTATTGGGTTTGGCACATGACAGGCAGGAGGAGCTCTGGTGTCTTTCCTGATTTCACTCTCACTCAAACATGAGCCTTGCAGAACAACTGGCTCCAAAAGGGGATATGTGATACTTGGCAGAGGATATTTGTAGGTTGCTAATCTGTGAATCAGAAGGCAATTCCGGGACGGCAGTCTGTTAATCCTGATCCCTGAGAAGGGGCCAATACAATCATTTGCAAAAGTGTACCCAATTTGGGGTCTTAGAAACAGTTTCAGGAAAACTCAACTATATTTGGAATGTACCACATCAATAAATTACTACTTTTTCCACCTCAGCCGACTGAATCCTCAGGATGTCAAAGTTTGTAATGCAAATACAATCCAAACCTTTCTTTAATTACTCAAGTGTGAAGGATTTAAAAAATATATTAATGCCTTTTCTCCAACCTTCTATTTCTTCCCTTTCTCCTAGGCTGGGAAAATAATCATATTAACAGAGACTGATATATAGGAAAAAATCAGTTTCACTTGGACATGAAAATTACAAAGACAGTGAAGCTACACTGAGTATATAGGACATTTTTGGACAAAGAATAAAAGATAGAGCTTGGGGTATTAGATTTCAGACATGAGAATGGGTAATTTGCAGGTAATTAAGGAAGAGCAGAACACATGTGGCTAAAAAAAATCCTTGCCAGGTGACTCAGAAACAATGGGACACATGGGGTACCTAGCTAACAGGTATCTGCCTAAAGCCTTCTTGTTTACCACACTTAATTCAAACTAGGCTAGGGCAAACATCCTAACATCTACTTCCTGAAGCTAGTTTCTCTTTCTGAATCTCTTGGTCAGGAAAGGGGGAAGGGTCGAAGTTTCTTTCTGAGGCTTGTGTTTTAATAAACAGCTTAAAATCAATATCCCCCCAAACAGCTTCAGAGTGGCAAAACTTAGCTTGCCTAAACTGACTTTGAAATTCATTCATTTACTGGGTTCCTGTAGTCACAGGTTAAATGTAATTGCTATACAAATTACTCACCAAAATAAAAATAAATTAGCCCCTTTCACTCCTGTTCTTGGTGAATACCAGTGCTCTCTCTCTCTCTCTTTTTATATTATCTGGACTCTCTTTATCAAGTAAGTATCTTTGTTCTAAGAGAATACAGATTCAAGTCTTTCAGAGCAAAGGCTCATGATTCCTGAAACATATTTTCAAATGGTTACACAAAAATAATAAGTATAAAAGTACATACACACACGGAAATAAAGCAAAGGAGGCAAAATGTTGCACTTTCGGTAATTTGAAGTGAAGAGTTTATGAGACTTCATCGTACTACTCCCGCAGGTTTAAATTTTTGCAAATAAATAAAGGAAATAGAAAGAAAGAGGTGCTACTATCTAATCTTGAAATAACATGGCAACAAAAACATTTTAGTTTTTTTTCTTAGAAAGGAATGTGGTATAAGTAAAAGAAGGAGTATTTGGGTATGATGGAATGCACTATTTAAGTCTTTGTTAAATTTAATTGGTGATGCTTTTCTCCCCGGAGTGATATTTCAATAGGGATGATAGGTGATTCTAGATTGAGTCACACAATGTCAACTCTTTTCTCTCCTTACCAAAAAAGGGCATATTCAGGGTGATGAAAATTAAGGTATGTTTTTTCATGAGGACTTAGTCTCAGCTGAGTTTGATTCATCAGCACTGCATGCTAAGTTGTTTGGCTAACTAGCCACCTACTGTGCTGGGAGCAAAAGCACTTATGAGACCTACCAGTTCATTGTAGTGCATGGTACCTTGCAAACCTCCTTGTTAATTGATGCTATGGACTGAACTGGGTCCCCACAAAATTCTGTATGTTAACACTCTACCCTCAAGGTGATGGTTTTGGGAGACAGGGCCTTTGGGAGGTAATTATACTTAGAAGAAGTCATGAGAGTGGAGCCTCCATGATAAGATCTGTGACCTCATCGGAAGAGACACCAGAGAGGTCACTCTCTGCCATGTGAAGACATGGAAAGAAAGTTAATTTAAAATAATGTGTAAGTGACAACATAAAGTTACAATCATTCAAAATATAACATACATTGCTAACATGAAATAATGTTCTACAGATTTCAATGATAAAAGAAAGTTCAAACTGTCATTAACTGGGGGAGTATAAACTTGCATAACATATTACACATGTATGCATCTCTATGTAATTTTGTACAGAAAGGTGGAAACAGTTTTATGTTTTGAATCTTCTATAATTTCACCACAAAGACTGCTTATAAGTAAAATTAGCATAAGAATTAAAGGCAAACCCCCATGCATTTTAAACATTCACTTTAGAAAAACATAAAACAGTTGGGCTACATATAAAGAACAATGCCAATTCTCATGAGAAGACTTAATATCTTCATGTTATCATACTAAGAAGTATGAAGTCTATACCTATTTCTTGTTCTAGAAAAAAGTATTAAAGGAAATAGCAATAAATATCTTTCAAAAACAGCCGTGGAAAATCTAAATGATTTACTAAGGAAATTATTTTAACTAGTAAAAGATTTTCAATTTAGGAATGAAGTATTTTTCATGTTATGATTGTATCACACTAAACAATGCAATTTACCAATGTATCTTTCAACCCAATTACAATCTTCTCTATATCTCAGAAGCTGCCTTTACTTAGTAACTAATGGTCTGCAATGGATGAGTAGATTAAAAAATAAAGTAATATATAAAACTTTTGTTGCATTTTTACTTGCTACACTAACTAAACAAATGGATTCAGTGGGATAAGGAATGGATTAAAGCAAGAAGACCATAATATTCACTCCTATTTTGGCATACTTAGTCACCAAATAGTCCCCATGATTTGCCTGGTTGAAATATGTACATCTTTTACATACATTATGAAAGCTTCAATAGATTTATAACAAATGCATTTTAAATAAATTTGATTGATACACATTTTGGACATATTTTTAGCACATAGTAATTAAGAATCAATTTATCTTTCTAGAAAAATTCAATCTTAATCATTACAAAATGACATTGCTCATTTTAGTAATGCTTTCATCTTAAAGTATATTTTGTCTGATAGTATTTTGGCTACATAGTTACATTTTTTAAACTGGTGTTTACATGGTGTACCTTTTTTTTTCTTTTTTCAACCTTACTGTATCCCATAATAACAGTGGGTTGGGGCCCACTGAGTTCAGGGAAATAATCCAGGACAGATTCAGACATGTGGCATGTGGACAGGGGAACACACTCACCATCTTCCCTAAAGTCTAAGGAGCACCTCCCATAGGAGATCCAGGGGTCCCGTCCATCTGATTCTGCCAGAAGCCCAGAAACAGATGGGTCAGTGGTTAGACTAATGGTAGGACCACAGGTATAGGCAGGTGGAGGAGCTTCAGTGTCTTTAGACATTAGTTGACCCATCCATGGCTCCTGTGCTTATGAAAAGCCAGCCTTGCAGAAAAGTGAGGCCCACCTCAGATGCAGCCAAGCCTGAAGGAAACCACCACAAACAGTCCATCTCTTGTAGCTTCAACAGGCTGCCTAGCCCTAGATGTGAAAAGCATCTGACATTGGCTTACACCAGCTTCAGACAACATCAGAGTTGTATCCAAAAAGAGAATCCACCAGGCAAGCACTAAACTCTGCTCAGAGAAATACTTCATTCTTCTTCATTATTTTCATTACTTTTTCTTTCACATAGCTTTTTATCATTTTTAATTTGTTTTATTATTTTTTCTCTATTTTTCTTTCAAATCTCATGTTTTCCTTTTCTTGCTCCATTTTGCCTTCTTTCTTCCTTTTCTTACTTTTTAAATTTTATATTTTTATTTCTTTGTCCTTTTGTGGTGATTTCATTTCTATGCCTTACTTTTATTGTTTCTCCTTCCTCTATCCTCTCATAATCATTTTTCTTTCCTTTTGTCTTCTTGTATTTTTTCTTTCCTATCCTATTCTGTTTCTCTTTCCTCTTTTATTATTCCTAGCTATTTTATTGTCGATTCTGCTATTTGTTTGTTTGGTTGTTTATTTGCTTGTGTGTGTTTTGTTTTGTTCTGTTAGCACCTGTATAATAGCATACAAGATGTAGTGTTGTTTGAGCCTCTCAGTCAGCCAACTGGAAGGGAGATCTCACCAGCAAATGGACCAACAAAAATCAAGACCCAAATACAACAGGAAAGCTCACATAACCTGCGCAAAGGCATTTCTAGAGCATCCAGATCAGGAGATCAAGGAGATTGTACCTGGAGTCTCACAGGACTCATACCACATAAGGCCACCATATGAAGACAGAGAGTTAAAGCAAATCTATCAAATATTTACAAACAAAAAGAGTTGGCTAAAATGGGGAGACAAAGAAACAACCCATAACCAAAAGGAAAGGAGGAATCCCCAAAAATAGAGCTAAATGAAATTGAGGCAATAAAGTTATCAGACATAAAATTCAAAGTAATAGTTACAAGGATGCTCAAAGAGTTCTGTGATAACTACAGGGAACTTTATGGGAGCTACAAGGAACTTAGTGAGAACTACAGTAGCATAAAAAAGGACATAGAAACCATGAATAAGAACCAGATGGAAATGAAGAATGCAATATCTGAAATGAAGATATCTGAAATAGAAGGAATCAAAAGCAGGCTAGATGAAATAGTGATTCAGAAGTCAAAGTAGAAAAAAAACACCCAACAAATCAACAAAAGGAAAAAAGACTAAAAAAGGAACAAGGATATTTTAAGGGAACTTTGGGACAACATGGAATGTAACAATACCTGCATCACAGAGATAGCAGAAGGAGAAGAAAGTTAGCAAGGGATAGAAAACCTGTTTAAAGAAATAATAACAAAACTTCCTTAACCTGGTAAAAGAAAAACGTATATAAGTTCAGGAAGCACAGAGTGTCCCAACTAAGATGAACCCAGAGACAGCTACACCAAGACATATAATAATTAAAATGGCAAAATTTAAAGACAAAGAGAGAATCTTAAAGGCAGCAAGAGAGAAACATTCAATTACCTACAGAGGAACTCCAATAAGACTGCCAGGTGATTTCTCAACAGACACACTTCAGGCCAGAAAGGATGTGCATGAACTACTTAAAATTGCAAAAAACAAGGATCTACAACCAAGCGAGAATCTATCCAGCAAAGCTATCAATTGAAATTGAAGGCAAAATAAAGATGTTTCCATACCAAAAAAAAAAAAAAAGGCTAAAAGAGTTCATTAATACCAAACCAGCACTGCAAGAGATGTTAAGAGACTGCTTTAAGAAGTATTAGTAATAGAGAGGAACATAGGTATAAAGAATAAAATAGCAATGTACAAGTACTTATTAATAACCTTAAATGTAAGCGCATTAAATGCTCCAATCAAAAGACATAAGGTTACTGAAAGGATAAAAAAAAACATGACTCATATATATGCCGTCTTTTAAGATACCCACCTCAGAAAAAAGATTTACACAAGCTGAAAGTGAAGGGGTGGGAAAAATATTCCATGCAAATGGAGATGAAATAAAAGCTGGAGTAGCAACTTATATTTGAGAAAATAGACTTCAAAACAAAGGCTATAAAAAGAGAAAAAAAAGTTGAGTACATAATACTAAAGGGATCAATCCAACAAAAGGATATAATACTGGTAAACATATACATGCACAATATGGGCTCACATAAATATAGAAAGAAAATCTTGGTGGGCTTTAAGGAAGAGATTGATGGCAATGCAGTCATTGTGGGGATTTTAACACCCCACTGTCACCATTGGATAGATCTTTCAGACAAAACACCAACAAGGAAGGAGTGACCTTAAATGACACACTTAATCAAATGGGTTTAATTGATATTTACAAAATATTTCATCTCAAAGCATCAGAATAAACACTCTTCTCAAGTGCACATGGATCATTCTCAAACACAGGCCATGTGGTAGAACACAAAATAAATCTTAAAAAATTTAAGAAAATCAAAATTGTATCAAGCATTTTCTTAAGTCACAGTAGCATGAAACTAGGAAGCAACTCCAGTAAAACTACTTAAAATCATTCAAATACATGCCTGCCAAAAAGCATGTTATTAAGTAATAAATGGGTCATCAATTAGGTCAAGGAATATATCAAAAAGTACCTGGAAACAAATGAAAATGAGCATACAACAACCCAAAACTTATGGGGGATAACAGTCTTCAGAGGGAAGTTCACAGCATTGAAAGCATACCTCAAGAAGATAGAACAATCTCAAATAAACAATCTATTTCTACATCTAAAAAACCTATAAAACAACAAAGCTCAAAAGGAGTAGAAGGAAGGAAATAATCATGATCAGAGTAGAAATAAATGACATAGAGACTAAAAATTAATTGAAAAGATAAATAAATCTAGGAGATATTTCTTTGCAAAGATAAGCAAAATTGACAAACAAACTAGACTCATAAAAAAATAGAGAAGGTCTAAGTAAATAAACTCAGAAATGAAAGGGAGAAGTAACTGTTGGGAACTGCCCTGCCTGGTCTCAGAAGCTGTAACACCTCCATGGCTAAGGCTGAGTGAGAGACCTTCGGACCATAAGCCACTAAGGAGACAAAGCTTATCTCCCTGGCAGGGGTGTCACTTCTGCTTCTTTTACTTCATACATAACTGGCCCCCAGTGTTTGATGGGTTAGCCAATGACAGGTAAGATTTCCCAAAGGGGGGAGTGACCTAAGACAGGCACAATCACAGGGAGGTCCCAGGGAAGAACTTGGGGGGGGGGGTGCTATGGAGAAAGGGGGTAATGGACCCTCACCCCTCAGCTTTGATATAGCCTGAGTCCTCATTCTGTCTTCGAGAAGTCTCCTAATCTCTTGGCTGCCTAACTCCCTTTGCCTGACTTAAGCCTGAAACAATGACAGAGGGTTATGCAGCCCTCTGCTGGAAAGGGCATGTTCCCTGTGTGATCAGGCCTGAGGAAAAATACATAAACTCCTGTGAAACCTGCTTTGCTAAGAATGCTGATTTTGTTTCCCAAAGTTTTGTAGCCCTTTAGCTAACAGACCCTGACTCAGAATAGGCCCTCGTAGTTCTTTTTATCCTGTCTATTGTTTGATCCTTACTGCCTGACAATGATTAATGAACTTTACCAATATTCCTGTGCAAATTGAAACCCAATAAAAACCTGTCAAGGCAAGGGTTGGACCGCTCTCCCCTTGAGAGAGTGGCTAGGCCACTCTGAGGTGCTCCCCACTTGAGGGAGCACCTGTGCCATCCCTTTTCCTCCACAGGACTTGGCAGTCCATGAGAATTTGTCTCATATCTCATCCATAATGCTGAGGACACTGAAGGCTGGTGTCCACGTCAGATAACAACTAATACCACAGAAATACAAGAGAGAGTAGGAAAATACTATGAACAAGTATATAACAAGAAATTAGACAACCTGGATGAAAAGAAAAAAATTCTAGAATCATACAATCTCCCAAAACTTAATCAGGAAGAAGTACAAAACCTGAATACACTGATAACAACTAATGAAATTTAAGCAGTATTCAAAAAACTCCCAGCAAACAAAAGCTCCGGAACAGATAGCTTCTCAGGCTAATTTTACCTGACATTCAAAGAACAACTAGCACATATTCTTCTCAAACTGTTCCAAAAAATGCAAGAGGAAGAAAGGTTTCCAAGTTTTTCATATAAGGCCACTATTATCTGAATTCAAAAACCAAGTAAACACACAACAAAGAAAGAGAACTATAGGCCAATATCCCTGATGAACATTGATGCTAAAATCCTCAACAAAATATTACCAATCTGGATCCAGCAATATATCAAAAAGATCATACATCAACATCAAGTGGGATTTATCGCAGGAATGCAAGGTTGGTACAATATTCACAAATCAATAAATGTGATGCATCTCATAAACAAAATGAAAGCTACAAATAACATTATTATACCCATACATGTGGGAAAAAACTGATAAAATCCAGCACCCATTTATATTAAAATTCTCAGCAAAGTGGGAATAGAGAGATCATACTTCACATAATAAAGGTCATTTACAAAAAACCTACAACCAACATTGCACTAAAAGGGCAAAAACTAAAAAAAAAAAAATTTTCCAAGATCAGGAACAAGGCAGGGATGTCTTCTTTCACCACTCTTATTCAACACAGTACTGAAAGTCCTAGCACAGCTATCAGACAAGAAGAAATAAAAGGCATCCAAACTGGAAAGAAGGAAGTAAAACTTTTATTTTTTGCATATTACATGATATTGTACATAAAAAACCCTATAGGCTCCACCAAAAAAACTATAAGACCTAATAAATTAATTTGGCAAAATAGCAGTTTACAAAATCAATACTCAGAAATCAATGACATTTCTATACACCAATAATGAACTATCAGAAAAATAAGCTAAAAAAATCCCATTTACTATTGCAACAACAACAACAACAACAAAAAATGAGGTACCTAGCAATAAATTTAACCAAGGAGTTAAAAGACCTGTATTCATAAAACTATAAGGCACTGAAGAAAGAAATTGAGGAAGATAAAATATGTGAAAATATGTACTGTGTTCATGGGTTGGAAGAATTAACATCATTAAAATGTTTATACTACCCAAAGAAATCTATGGATTCAATGCAATTTCTATTAAAATACCAAGGTCATATTTCATAGATCTAGAATGAATGTTTCAAAAATTTATATGAAATGCAAAAAGACCTGAAATAGCTTTGGCAATCTTAAGAAAGAAGAACAAAGTTGGAGGGATCATAATACCTGATATCAAACTATACTACAAGCCACTGTAATCAAACAATCTGGTACTAGCATAAAAACAGATACTTAGATCAATGGAACAGAATAGAGAGTCCAGAAATAAATACATGCCATTATGGCTAACTAATATTTGACAAGTAGGCAAGAGCATAAAATGGATTGCAGACAGTCTCTTCAATAAATGGTATTGGGAAAATGGGACTAATACTTGCAAAAAATGAAACTAAACCACCAACTTAGACCACACACTAGAATAAACTCAAACTGGATAAAAGATTTAATATAAGTCACCATACTATAAACTCTTAGAGTAAAATATAGAAGTAAATTTCAGATATCTCATGTAGCAATATTTTTGCCAATATATCTCCTAGGGTGAAGGAAACAAAGGAAAAAAATTAAAAAATGGGACTCACCTCAAATTAAAAAGCTCCTGCACAGCTAAAGGGACCATCAGCAAAATGAAAAGGGAGCCCACAGTATGGGAGAATATACTTGCCAATGATATATCAGACAAGGGTTTAATCTTCAAAATATACAAAGAACTCATATGACTCAACACCAGGAAGACAAGCAATCTAATTAAAAAATTCTCAAAAGACCTGAATAGACACTTCTCCAAGGAGGAGTCTCTATTGCATAAACATGAAAATATGCTAAGTATTACTAGCCATCAGAGAGATATAAATTAAAACCACAATGAGATATCACCTCACACCTGCCAAAATGGCTATAATTAATAAATCAACAAACATGTGCTGGCAAGGATGTGCACTGTTGGTGGAAATGCAGACTGGTACAACCACTCTGGAAAACAGTATGGCATTTCCTCACAAAATTAAACATGGAACTGTCATATGATGCAATGAATCTACTTCTGGGAATATATCCAAAGAATTTTGAAACAATTGAAAAGAATATATACATCCCTATGTTCATAGCAATGATATGTACAATAGCCAAGATGTGGAAACAGCCTAAGTGCCCATCAGCAGATGAGTGGTTAAAAAAGCTATGGTACAGTTACAAAATGGAATATTACATAGCAGTTAAAAAGGAATTCTTACCTTTTGTGACAGCACAGATGGAACTGGAGACTATTAAGCTGAGTGAAATAAGCCAGTAAATGAAAAACAAATGCCATATGATCTAATAACTAGAATCTAATGAACAAAATTAACCAACAAGCAAAACAGAATCAAAGGCAGAGAACTACGAAACATACTGACAGCTATAAGAGAGGAGCAGGGAAGTGGGGACTGGTTGAAAGAAGGTAAAGGGATTAGACAAGTAACCTATATGCATGACCCATGGATATGAACAATGGTATGAGAATGAGGGGCTGGAAGGGGGAATGGGGCAAAATGGGAAAAATTGGGACAACTATCATAGCATAAACAATTTTAAAAAATGAAATCTGCCATTTTTTAAAGTGATATAGATGACATGATTGTAGGAATTTTATTTGACATAATTTAAACATCTCATTATCATTGTTTTACATGATCAAGGTTTATTTATTTATTTATTTTGATTTTCATTGAATTTATTGGGGTGATGCTGGTTAATAAAATTATATAGGCTTCAGGTGTACAATTCTACGATATGTCATCTATATACTTTATTGTGTGTATACCACCCCACATCAAGTCTTCTTCCATCACCATTTATCTCCTTTATCCATCACCTTTACCCAAGTTTTGTTTATATTTAAATTATGAATTATATTGTTTGTTGCTTTTTCACCTTCTTATAACTCTCTTACCATTCTGGATAGTTTCCTTAAGTGTAAGTCAGGAAAAGAATTCTCATCAAAACCTAACGATGTTGGTACCTTGATCTTGAATTTACAGGCTCCAAAACTGTGAGAAAATAAATTTCTGTTGTAACCACCTAGCTCATGGTATATTATTGCAGCAGCCAAAGGTGATTAAGTTGCAAACATTATATTATGAGAGCTGATAGGAATTGTAGGAGAGAGAGAGGATAGTGTAAGCTATGTAATTAATTTTATTTTATTGATTATGCTATTACAGTTGTCCCAATTTATTCTCCTTTGCCTCCCTCTACCCAGTACCCCCTTCCCTCCAGCATTCCCCCCACTTAGTTCATGTCCATAGGTTATTTTTTGGCTTCCCCATTTTCTATACTATTTTTATCACCCCCTGTCTATTTTGTACCTACCAATTATACTTCTTCCCTGTACCTTTTCCCTCATTCCCTCCTTTCCCACTCCCACCTGATAAACCTCCAAATGTTCTCCATATCTATGATTCTGTTTGGTCTGGTTGTTTGCTTGGTTTGTTTTCTTAGATTCTGTTGTTCATAGTTGTTAATTTGTTGTCATTTTAATGTTTTTAGTTTTGATCTACTTTTTATTAAATAAGACCCTTTAACATTTCCTGTAATAATAGCTTGGTAATGATGAACTCCTTCAGCTTTACCTTGTCTGGGAAGCACTTTATCTGCCCTTCCATTCTAAATGATACCTTTGCTGGATAAAGTCATCTAGATGGGAGGTCTTTGCTTTTCATCACTTTAAATGCTTCTTGACAATCTCTTCTTGCCTGCAAAGTTTCTTTTGAGAAATCTTTGATAGTCTTATGGGAATTTCTTTGTAGGTAATTCTCTGGTTTTTTCTTGTTGCTTTTAAGATTCTCTCTTTATCTTTAATCTTTGGCATTTTAGTTATGATGTGTTTTGCTGTGGTCCTCTCTGGGTCCAACTCATTTGGAACTCTGTGCTTCCTGCACTTGTATGTCTATTTCCTTCATTAAATTATGGAAGTTTTCTTTTGTTATTTTTTCAAATAAGTTTTCAGTTTCTTGCTCTTTCCCTTCTCCTTCTGGCATCCCAATAACACATATGTTGGTATGTTTGGAGATGTCTCAGAGCTACCTAATACAATCCCTAATACTATATTCTTGCTTTTCTGGTTGAATGTTTATTTTCTCCTTTATGTTCCAAATTGTTTATTTGAATACCAGCTTCATCCCCTCCAGTGATGCTTCCCTGCAGATTTTTCTTTATGTCACTTAGTGTAACCTTTATTTCTCCCTGGGCCTTTTTTATTTTGTTGCCATACTCAATAAGTTCTTTGACCATCCTAATCACCAAAGTTTTGAACTCTACATCTGGTAAGTTGGTTATCTCAGTTTCGTTTAATTCTTTTTCTGGGGTTTTGTTCTGTTCTTTCATTTGGACCATATTTCTTTGCCTCCTCAATTTGGCAGCCTCTTTATGTTTGTTTCTGCATATTAGGTAGAGTTGCTTTGATTCTCTTTCTTAGTAGCATGGCCTGTTGTAGAAAAGGTACCTGAAACTTATGTGGAGCAGAGTCTTAGATAGTCACCAGAGTGAGGCAACGTGCTTCACTGCTTTGTGGCCCTTTGTGGGCAAAGGACTCAGAGGGGACAGTGCCACTACCTACCTTCTGGAGGTTTTCCTGGTACTCCCCCTGTGTCACTGATGCCCTTCCAGTTATTACCCTGGTGCTGAATTTCACATCTGGGAGGGAGTCTACATACTTTTTAAGTCTCTGCAGGCCCTTTGGCCAATTCTTCTGAAAATCTGTCATTTTTTCAACAGCCCCAATGCCCACTGTTTTTTTGTTTTTTTTTTTAGCCAAAAGTTATAAGGATTTATCCCCATAAAATTTCCTGGCACTGGAACCCTGGGCCAAGCAGACTGGTCGGGGGTTGGGATTACTCCCTCGCAAGGTATCTCTCCTGATTTTTACCCACCACATATGATCATGGGACCACTTGTTCTTCCACCTCCATCTCTCTGCACCATACTGGGTCTCCAGGTCTCTCACCTGTCTCCACATCTTCGCCCCTCCTACACATTTGGATGAATGTGGCTTCTCTAAATCCTTGGTTGTCAGACTTCTATACAGCTTGATCTTCTGATGGTTCTGGGTGTAACTTGTTTTGATATCTAGTTGTAATTCTTTCTGTGTTTGCAGGAGGAAGTGAAGTGTGTTTATCTACACCTCCATCTTGACCAGAAGTGTCTAATTTTTGTAAATTCTAAACTTACCCTGTATAGAGTTTCCACGTGGTGAATACTGCTATTTTGATTTTAAAAGACATGTTAGAACAGGTAGACACATTAGTGTAACCTAATGACTGATTTTTCTTTTTAATGTACCTTAGCTTATTCTCATGTCTGCCCATGTCCATCTATGTTAAATAAACTGTACTAACTGCTGTTTTCCTGTAGCTTTGTATGAAAAACATTAAGAGAGTCTAACATTTCTGCCTGTAGCACACTGTCACATTGTATTATCATAAATATCTGCACAAGCTGATGTCTAACCCAAGGCTCAGGATGAACATATTGTATTGTGGTCCTGTCCTGCTTCCTTAGGGCTTTCTTTTCATCCCCTTTGTTGTCATGCAGAGTTAAATTGAAGCCCTCTTACTTAGATAAAAATCTATTAAAATACAGAATCAAACATAGTACTGAGTCTAATTTTTTAATTTTAATTCAAAATATAAATGTTCATTTTCACCAGTCTTTTAGTGTAAGACTGGGGCCTCACCTTGGACTGTGTCTGCCAATTGGAATCTGTGCATTTTTCTTCCTTATATTATGTAGGAGTCAGAAAATGAGGAAGGTAGAAGAAGGCTGGGAGGGAGCCCATTGTTCTTAAGAACAACAACAAAAAAAAACAAAAGAATTTTGACTAACTGCTTCACAGCAGATGACAAGATATTGCCTCGAGCAGAAAATAAGGACCCTGGGAACAGATCCCTACACATGCCTATGTTTAGGTGGTCATTTCCTCCATGGGAGGAAACATGTATAGTCATCACTACCATTATCCAATGGTAGAGTTACATACCAATCAATATGTAACTCTAATTTTCTAATGTCATATTAACCCTTACCCCACCCCCTGAATTATATAAGTCCTCAGGATAAGGGACTTGGGGCCTCTCTCACCACTCTTGACAAGCCTCATTCTCTTCCTTGCAAATGTATTGATAAATTCTACTTGCATATTACCTGACTTGCTGATCTGTATTCCTTTACTGTGTCAGCAAGAACTGAGTTTTTAACAACACTTACACAGTATCTGAAATGAAGAGTCTATGCTTTCCACTTTCAATTTCTTTAATGTAGAATGAGTTAAAGAGATTTGAAATAGTCTACATGCAGAATCATTCTAGGCTTCACGGTTGTTTTCCATGTACCTAATGACAGGGTTTTTGTCTTTATGGAAGGTAGTGCTGTACATTCATGCCCTCAGGATGAGCTGGCAGATCACTGCCCATGGGCCAGATCTAGCCCATGGCCTGTTCTGCACAGTCCACAAGCAAATAACAGTTTCTACATTTTTAAATAATTATATTTAGAAAAAGAGTATGCAAAGCTGAAAAACTTTAATTTGCTAGCCTCTGCCCTCTGGAATGTGTAGGTGCAAGAAGAGAGAGCCAGGGGAGTTTTAAGTGCCAGACCTAGATGTGGTGTTCATCTTTTTTGCCCACATTTTATTGGCCAAACTTCAATTGTATGGATTTCCTCTAACTGTAGGGTTAGCCAGGAATTGTTGTTTAGTTGTATATCCCAGAAAAGAGAAATGGTAGAGAAATATCATTGGTCTCTGCCACATGGAGTCTTTTGTACTCATTCAACTTAGAATAGAAATAAAAATTATCATATTTTGTTCTTATATTTCATTGGATTATGTAGTATTTATGTAAACAACATAATTACAACAAATGAAACTGACATAAATATCTTTAAAATATACAGTGGACAATTGATGAGTCCAAAGCCAAACTAATGGAATCAAAGAGGGCATGCAAATTTTGGAGAGGACTCTTCTAATTGAGGGCTTAGCAGGTATTCGCAATCAATTACAGCAGTGGTCTCCTCCCCAACAAGGGACAATTTTGCCCTTCAGGGAATGTTTGGCAATGTCTGGAAACATGTTTGGTTGCCACAACTTGGGGAGTGCCACTCACACTATGCTTAGGACAGCCCCACCACAAAGAATTATCTGGTGCCAAATACCAATAGTCCTGAGATTGAGATACCCTGGATTAGACAGCATTAGCTGATCTGACAAGTTGCTAAGAGCAGGTACATTAAGTCAAACTGAAAGGAAATCAAGGCTTGGAAATTGTTGAGGTTCCTAAGTAAGCCAATTAATTCATACTTTTACCCATTCTGGGTCCTAAACTAACTGACAATTTGGCACAGAATGTAGCCAGGTACCAGTGCCCCAGTGATATATCTGGCCAAGCCTGATTGGAGAACATAAGATGGGCAAATGGCCAAAGGAAAATTCTGAATGCTCCCCCTCAAATCTTGGGGTAGAAAGAACTGTCTACCTAGCAGAAAAGAGGTCCAGGTTGCTGGAGAAAGTGAAGCCACAGGAACAGACCAATGCTTAGCCCATCAATGTCTCCTAGCAAACAAATGCAAACCATGGATGTCAGAGTTTCTGTCTCAGCAGTAAGATGGTTCTTTTACTGTGAGAAATGTTAACAAAATAATTTTTCAATTTTTCCAAAAGAGTGGAATTTCTATTTTATTGGCTGGAAAGACTATGGAAAGAGGGAAAGTTTGATTTGCCCTCTGTCCTGGTGAAAAAGCTCCTCACCTGTAGGAGAACCACTCTTTTCCCTCTCCATGCTACTTTTCCTGAATGTAGGCCATGAGCAAGACACAACTTTCCAGACCTCAGTTCCCTTATGTAGATAATCTACAATTGCCATGATGCTGAGGCTTGGCTCAGGTAACCTGTAAGAGATCACAAAATTTTAAGAAAGTTCTACAGGACATACCGATGATTTAAAGACAGTAAAAGATGTATGCACTTAATAAACCTTGACATACCCTGGCTGGTGTAGCTAAGTGGATTGAATGTGAGCCCATGAACCAAAGGGTGACTGGTTTGATTCCTAGTCAGGGCACATGCCTGGGTTGCAGGCCAGGTCCCCATTAGGGGGCATACAAGAGGCAACCATGCATTGATGTTTCTCTCCCTCCCTCTTTCTCTTCCCCCCTCTCTAAAAACAAATAAATAAAATCTTTTTTTTAAAGAAAGATTGAGGGGGGGTGGGATGGGATGGGAGAAATAGATTAAAAAATGTACTTGAAAAGTAACTAAATAAAATTTAATATTAAAAAAAAAGAAATGTTAAAAAAAAAGAAAGATTGATGTGAGGTCAAGTGTATACTCTATCATGTGAGTGATTAGAAATCTGACACGGGAAAAGATAATTTGAAAAGAACAGATGCGGTATCATAAGGCATGATCCCAAGCTTTGCTGGGCACAGTGTCTTCCCTAGCCTCAGTGGCAGCTGCACCTGTGATTTGGAACTTGGTTTTTCTAGCCCTCAAGTTTTCTTTGTTGCCTTGGGTTCTGTGACAGTTCTGGCTCAAGTTTTGATTATTAATTTTCATTTGCCATCAACTTTAATTTTCATGGCCAGAGATTTTCTTTGAAATGGCTCTGGGATTTTTAATAGTCACTTAATATACTTCTGTGATTGGTGCTTTCTGATGATGGGTAGCAAGCATATAGGATTGGGATCAGAGAAAGGGATCTTAGTCATTATTCAACTTCTTGCTGGCCTAATGATTGATGAAAAATCGTTTGATGCTTTTGAGCCCTCTCTGTGTTATCTGTAAAATGGGGATATAAATAGTACTTAACTCTCAATGCTGTTGTGAAGGAAATATGTGTGGAAACACTTATAAAACTGTGAAGCATTTGCAAATGCTAGGAGGTATTATTAATTCTTTATCCATCTGCAGCCACTCTCTGAGACATCAGAAAGTCTTCCTTGGTTTGAGAAATAAACATTCAGGAGAGAAAGTACCTATCCACCCAATAATTAGGTGTATGGTAAATAACAAATGGGGTTCCTTTCTAGTAATCGAATCATCCAGATGTTTTTTTTTTTTTACTTACTCAGATGTGTTCCTCAGTGCCCCACTTCAGCCTGGCAACTGAGTACAGAGGAAAAACAATCAACATCTATGGGCACTGAATGGTAAACTCAGGCCCCTGAAGATCTTCTTTGATTAGGGACTCTTTCTAAGCCATGGTGGCTTCTGACATTGTGGTTTAATGTTATAGAAATGTTCAACCTGGCTAGTGTAGCTCAGCGGATTGAGCACGGGCCTGCGAACGAGACTATCGCGATTCGATTTCCAGTCAGGTACATGCCTGGGTTGCAGACCAGTTCCCTGCAGGCCAGTTCCCAGCAGGGGATGCACTAAAGGCAACCATACACTGATGTTTCTCTCTCTCTCTCTCTCTCTCTCTCCCTCTCTCCTTCCATTCACCTCTAAAGATAAATAAATAAAATCTTAAAAAAAAAGAAATGTTCAAAGTGGTAACACTTAACCCCTTTAAAGTTACAGCTTCAGAACCTGTTTAATTTCATTAGAAGGAATGACATGAAAATGTATTCATCCATTTGTCATGCTTGTCTATTAGATAGTGGTGACAGGTGAAAATAAGATGAAGAAAAGTCAACACTGCAGTTAGAGTTTCTAATACAGATTTCTAAGAAATACTTTTCTGATCCTGCAGAATTCTAACGAGTCTCCATAGGCTGGGCTGAAAGGTAGACCCTAGTTTGGAACAACTCTCTCTCTCC
Source organism: Artibeus jamaicensis (assembly GCF_021234435.1). Lineage (NCBI taxonomy): Eukaryota > Metazoa > Chordata > Mammalia > Chiroptera > Phyllostomidae > Artibeus > Artibeus jamaicensis. The sequence continues at coordinate 62,644 of NW_026521715.1, forward strand.
TTACACTGTTGGATACAATAGGTTGCCTGTATTGAGGTTAAGAAAATATTAATATTTTTTCCAGAGGGAGAGGGGGAGAGGGATAACAGGGGAAAGAACAGGAGAGGTCTAGTCAAGGAACATTATAAAGGACCAATGGTAATGGATAACAGTGTGGGGACTGACTGAGGGAGGGGAGACAGGGCAGGGGGGAGCAACGGGGGAAAATTGGGACAACTGTAATTGAACAACAATAAAAAATATTAATATTTCTATCACATTCTAAGATCTGGATGGACTAATAACCAAATTAACAGGACAGATAATAGGGAAAAAATCAAAGTTTAATACATTTGCATAGAAAATTCACATAAAATGTAAATGGATAAATCTATGAAAATTACAAAGACAGTGAGGTGTATATAAGATGTTTTGCACAAGTTATAAAAGGGGGATAATAGGGTATTAGATTTCAGAAGTGACCATGGGCAATTTACAGGTAGCTAAGGAAGAACAAAACACATATGGCAGGAAAATCCTTGCTGGGCAAACCAAGAACAATGGGACACAGGGGATATCTAGCTAACAGGCACCTGCATGAAGCCCTCTTGTTTACCACGCTTAATTCACACTAGGCCAAAACATCATCCTAAACCCTCCTTCCTGAAACATATTTCTCTGTCTGAATCTCTTGGGCAGGAAAAGGAAAGGGGGCAAGGATCAAATGTTCTGAGTCCTCTTGTTTTCAATAAATGGCTTAAAAATCAATATCTGAAAAAAACAGCTTCAGGGTGTCAGATTTTTGGTTCCTTCACTTGGCAATGCTATCACAAGATCTCCTTTGTTGCCCTCACTTAATTTACCCCAAGTCAGAATTCTAACTCCCCCAACCAGGAATTTGGCAATATGTACTTGAAAACCCATAAAAATGTCCATTCTTTTTGACATGGTAATTCTACTTGGGGAATTTGTTCTAAAGATATAAGCCATAACATGGAAAAAGTCATGTAAACCAAAATACTCATCTGTACTTGCATTATATCAAATGATTTGAAAAGGTATTCAGGTCCACCTTTAGGGAAACAATTAAATCAGTGGCAATGTGTACACTCAGTGCAGTGTTGTACAATCAATGAACATTGTGGTCATGAAGACTATGTTAAAACATGGACATACATGCTTATTATATAATTTTGAGTGAATAATCACAATTTTCAGATATAAGTGCAGTGATTATAAATATGAGAAAATATGTCTAAGAAAAAGATTATAAAGAAATACACCAGAATGCTATTATCATTGCTATGTTAGGGTAATGAGCTCATAGATAATTTTCAAAAAGTATTCTCTCTTTTGATGCTGAATATATAGTTTTTTATAATAAATTTTTTATGTAGCTCAGTGGATTGAGCACGGGCCTGCGAACCAGACAATCGCGGTTCGATTCCCAGTCAGGGCACATACCGGGGTTGCAGGCAGATTCCCTGAAGGCCAGTTCCCAGCAGGGGACGCACGAAAGGCAACCATACATTGATGTTTCTCTCCCCTCTCCTTCCCTTCCCCACTAAAGGTAAATAAATAAAATCTTTAAAAAAATGAGTGGATCAAAAAATGATGGTACCTTTAAAATAAATAAATAAATAAATAAAATTTTAAAAAATGTTTGTATCTTTCAAACTTGTTCTCATTTCTCTGTCTAATGTACGATCTAGACCTATTCCAAATTTGTGGAGTTAATTAGATAATTAAGAGTAACCTCAGAACTATGAAGAATGATTAAAGAAGGCATCTGATATATCCTAAAAATAAAAGGAAGTTTCACAAAGATACAAAAGAAAAAAGTATGAAGGTAACTCAGATGTGTTAACATTATTTTATGGGCTCTAAATGAGGAAAGCATAGTCTGTTTTACTTCTAACATTGGTGGAGCAAATATCTCCACCAATGAGCACAAGAAAATGAGCACAATGAGTAGGAGTGACATGCAAGCAATGCTGTGAGCAGGTTTACTGGTCCTAGAGTACATGTGCCTTGTTGGGAAGTTCTAAGACCTGGGTCCTTGATCTGACTCAATCAGGGCTTAGTCTCTCTCAATATTATTCTAAAATGAGGACTAGATTATGTCTGGTGCCCTTTCCAGCTCTAAATTCATGCATTCATTCAACAGATTTTTTAAGAGAAGGTAGGGAGAGTGAAAGTGGGAAAAACATTGAGTGGTTGCCTCCTATACATGCCCCAACTGGGGATCAAACCCACAACATTTGGTGTATGGTATGATGTGCCAACCAACTTAACCATTTGGCCAGAGCTCAACATATTTTGACAGAGCACCCACTGCCTTCCAGGCACTGTTCTAGGTATTTGTGGAGGTAAAAACAAAACTGAATAAAATGAAACAAAATCAGTATAGGACATAGTTTCTGATCCCCAAATAAGCATTTAAACCCTATTTTAGGGGCAGAGTAGGAGCTGGAGATCATAAGAAGGCCTTGTTTTAAGTCTATCTTTGCAAATAAGTACATGAAAAATACTGTTAAAAAATAATCATCCCTTTTACTAACACAGCCAAAATGAATATTATCATTCTGCTCATTAGTATAGATTGCATGTTCAACAAATTAAAAGCAGTTAGTGACATTTAGTCTCTGCCTAAGAGAACTCGTATTCTAAGAATTTAGGTGAAAAATGAATATTAAAAAATTAGTTGATACGATGACTTAGGAGATAAACACCCTGTACCTTGAATTTAGATCTTTTATTATATCTTGGTTTTATTCCTTTCTTGTTATCATTGCTTATATTTTCATCAATGGACAGAGGATAATTCTAACATTCTAAGATTTTTTTCTTGTAAGGAGAAAAGAATGTTCACAGTCTGGTTGAGACTTCCCACAAGTTGCCAAAACCCAAACCTTTATTTAATATTGACCTAAACTAGACTGAGACACCCACTAGTCAAATACCATAATGTAAACTTTGTCAGTGACAGACTCAATACTTTAAGTCAGTCTATGAGTTTTAGAATCCTAACATAGTTTCCTTTTCTTCATTTATTACTGAGTCCATCTGTATTTCCAGACCTTCTCTTAATAAAAACATCTAACACCTACCAGATATTTGCTGTGTGCCAGGATTATTACAAAGTACCTTACATACATGATTTTTAATCTTCATCAAAGTGCTATAAGATAAGCACTATTATATAAACGTTAGTGATTAAGAATTAGCCAAAGGTGACATAGTAGTAGTAATAAGGAACATACACAGTAAGGTAACAATGTATATAAATTTGAAATTATGTCACTTAAAAATACAAACTTTCCTTTATGTGCCACCTCTGAAATCATGACAACACCCCAGTAATGGTGGGGTGATATTGCTGAGATCCCCTTGGCAGGACTCATTTACCCACTTGCTTGGTAGTGAAATGGGCTGACAGGCCTCAGGTCAGTGTCCTGCCAGAGACTGCTTAACCCTAATCCTACCCACTTCCCTCCCAGGTCTGTTTAAAGCAGGCTGGGAAAACCCTAACATTGCATGTCCTAAAAAGAGCCATCAGAGCATCCTTTGTTATGGCTGCTTCCTTTCCTTCTGTATCAATCTCAACACCATTTCTTTCTTATTTTTTAATTTTATTTAGTTATTTTTCAAGTACAGTTTTTTGTCTATTTCTCCCATCCCAGCCCCCCCCCCGCCTGGTGCTCCCCACCTCCCTCCCATTTCCACCCCCCTTAATTATTGTCCCTGTGTCCTTTATACTTGTTCCTCTAAATCCCTCCCATTTTTTCCCCTAAAATTCCCTTCCCTCTCCCCTCTGGTCACTGTCCCCTTGTTCTCTATTTCAGTGTCTTGGTTTTTATTCTGCTTGCTTGTTTGTTTTGTTGTTTAGCTTCCTGTTAAAGGTGAAATCATATGGTATTTGTCTTTTAACACCTGGCCTATTTCACTTAGCATAATGCTTTCCAGTTCCATCCATGTTGTTGCAAAGGGTAGTAGCTCCTTCTTTCTCTCTGCTGCATAGAATTCCATTGTGTATATGTACCACAATTTTTTGATCCATTCATTTACTGATGGGCACTTAGGTTGCTTCCATCTCTTGGCTATTGTAAATTGTGCTGCTATGAACATTGTGGTGCATAGGTTCTTTGATATTGATGTTTTAGGATTCTTAGGCTATAATCCTAGCAGTGGAATTGCTGGGTCAAAAGGCAGGTTGATTTTTATTTTTCTGAGAAAATTCCATGCTGTTTTCCATAATGGTTGTACCAGTCTGCAATCCCACCAACAGTGAACTAAGAACCCCTTTTCCCCACAACTTCTCCAACATTTGCTGTTTGTTGCTTTGTCTATGATAGCCATCCTGACTGGTGTAAAGTGGTATCTCATTGTGGTTTTAATTTGCATCTCTCTGATAGCTAACGATATTGAGCATCTCTTCATGTGTCTCTGGATGTTCTGTATGTCCACCTTGGAGAATTGTCTGTTCAAGTCCTTTGAACATTTTTTAATTGGGTTAGAGGTCTTCTTAGAGTGGAGTCGTGTAAGTTCTTTGTGTATTTTGGAGATTAAACCTTTGTCTGAAGTATCATTGGCAAATATGTTTTCCCATACAGTTGGTTGTCTTTTTATTTTACTACTGTTTTCTTTAGCCACGCAGAAGCTTTTTATTTTGATGAGATCCCATTTGTTTATTCTTTCCTTTATATTCCTTGCTCTAGGGGACATATCAGTAAAAATGTTGCTTCATGGAATATCTGAGATTTTCTTGCCAATGTTCTCCTCTAGGACTTTAATGGTGTCACGGCTTATATTTAAGTCTTTTATCCACCTTGAATTTATTTTGGTGTATGGTGTAAGTCTGTGCTCAAGTTTCATTTTTTTACACGTAGCTGTCCAGTTCTCCCAACACCATTTGTTGAAGAGGCTATTTTTAGGCCATTGTATGTTACTGCCCCGTTTGTCAAATATTAATCGCCCATAGAGCCTTGGGTTTATTTCTGGGCTCTCTGTTCTTTTCCATTGGTCTATGTGCCTGTTTTTATGCCAGTACCAGGCTGTTTTGATTACAGTGGCCTTGTAATACAGTTTGATATCAGGTATTGTGATCCCTCCTACTTTGTTCTTCTTTCTCAGAAGTGCAGCTGCTATTCAGGGTTGTTTACGGTTCCATATAAATTTTTGAAGTGTTTGTTCTATGTCTGTGAAATATGCCATTGGTACTTTAATAGGTATTGCATTGAATCTGTATATTGCTTTGGGTAGTATGGACATTTTGATGATGTTCTTCCAATCCATGAACAAGGTATATGTTTCCATTTGTTTGTGTCTTCCCTGATTTCTTTCTTCAGTGCTGTGTAGTTTTCTGCATACAGGTCTTTTACCTCCTTGGTTAGGTTTATTCCAAGATATTTTATTTTTCTTTTTGCTATATCAAATGGGATTTTTTCTTGATATCTGCTTCTGCTGATTCATTGTTAGTATACAAAAATGCTCATTATCTTATTAACATTAATTAATAATTAATTAATTATCTTATTGACATTAATTATCATATTGACAAAGCACCATATGTCCACAGATCACTTGCTTCATCTACTCTTCACAACAAACTAAATAGGTATTCTTATTATCTTCCTTTTTTGAAACAAAGAAAGGTGGCTTAGACAGGTTGGGTAGCTCACAAAGCTTGATTCCTAAATAACATCTTCTTCCAGGTTTGTAAACAGTGGAAAATGGTCACAGCAACAATGCCAAGTGCACCTGTGCGCCTCCACCACATGGACCTTCCACTCTAGTGCTAGGGCAGTTTCAGTGGAAAGCAGTTGCAGACGCAGCACACCAAAAAGCAGAAGCCATCCCAACTCTTATTCCTGAGATTTGGCATTTGTAAATAATTTGGCATTTTGGGGTAGAGGGCAGGGCAACTGCCGCTGGGTGTGTTTCTCTTATTGAAATCAGGGTGGATTGTGGCAGGTGAGTAATCTGCTAGACTAGAAACAGCGAGGTCCCTTCAAGGCGGGCTTAATCCCACCAGCCAAATAAACTCCACCGAAAGGTCTCAAAGAGTTGTATTTAGCCCACAGCAGTTTCCTCAACGAAAGTCAGCCTGGAATCTTCTTTTTTGATATGGATGGGAGGGTGAAGGTGCGAGCTATGGAAGCCACAGCTAGAGGCGGGTTTGTCTGGGAAGCTGGACGCCTAACCAACTCTCTTCTGCCACCTACACAGTTAGGAATTAAAGGTCACTCTCTCCACCCCCCCTTATTTGTTTTTTATTTTTATTTTTATTGAATTTTGGGGGGAGACATTGGTTAATAAAATTATATAGGTTTCAGGTAGCCACACTCTTTTTGATGTTAACAATTTCTCTTCTGCAAACTAGGAATCTAGTTATCTTTTGTAAGATTTATTCTTTGTGTTATAAAGTACTAAAGGTTAGTCCTCCCCTGGGGTTTTTCACCTCTTTTTAAATTTGGCAACATCACTCTCTTTTGGAAAATAAGTTTGATACTCCAACAAATCAAGAAATAAACTATACCAAGATGGAGTTCAGCTATATTTGTATGAATATGAACTTTTTGGACTCAATTTCAATTTCAGAGTCAGCCCTTTGATAATACAATGCTCCTTTAGAAGAATCTCACCTGTGGTCCCTCTTGTCTGGCATCTCAGAAATTGGTCCTGCTACACAATAAGTATCAGGTTACACAAAATCAAGTTGGAAACTCCTGGGGCAATTTTAGCCTTCAGGCTCAGATACTAAAGTGCAGTGAACATTTTGAGGAAAAAGATGATGTTGGAGGAAATAACAAGAATATAGCCATTAACCTCCTTTACACATACGGAGTCCCCTAACTTCTCATTTTCTTCTTACCAGAGTCTCCTGGAGCTTCTAAGCATTGTGTGTGCCATTCAAGTCTTTGGAGATTTGTTTCCTTGACCTGTGATCTTTGCTAAGGAAAGAGTTTACCTCTATATAATTACTGTGACATATTTATATTTATGTAGGAAACTTGCCTAAAAAGTTACAAATGTGTTAGAATCTAAACAGCAAAAGCACTGTATAAACCCCCCATGTTTTGAATCTGTTTTTAGTCACTTTAAATTGGTACATATACCTTACTATTACAATTAACTATTTTAGGTAGGATCTTAAATTTATAGTAGCTTTAAAAAGAAGTTATTTTTGGAACTTTCAACTCATTTTCCTTGAGAAATGGTGGTGCCTTTTCTGATTGCCCCATGTGGCATAATGGATTTGGCCTGGGTGTGACTGGCTGGTTGAAACAGAAAACCATAACATGCATCGTTCTTCAAAATGTTAACAAATGTTACTTATTACAAGTGAGCAAAATTTTATTTAGCAACTTTGCTGAAACAGAAGATTATCTGTAGTTGGGTAGGAGGAAAAAAGGCTTCCAAAAGTATTAAAGTATTATGTTGAAGAAAATTTAAAAATTAGATGAAATGTCTCCAGAAAACTTAACGTAAAAATTATAGATTTACAGATTCTAGAAGGGCCAACAGTATTTGCAGTTTTGAGTGACTACAGGAGAAAATTCAGTCTTCTACATCAGGGAATCTCATCCTATAATTTCTCTTTCTGTAGCTATGTTATTAACTACACTGACTTATTGTATGTGCATAGTGTATTTTTTAAATTTTAATTTGCAAGTCTCTTAATTAAATTTTTTAAATATTTTCTTTATTTATATTTTGAGAGAGGGGAAGGGAAGGAGAAAGAGTGGGAGAGAAACATCAATGTATGGTTCCCTCTCATGCGTCCCCTGCCGGGAACTGGCCTGCAATCCAGGCATGTGCCCTGACTGGGAATCGAACCGCGATACTCTGGTTCGCAGGCCCGAGCTCAATCCACTGAGCTACGCCAGCCAGGGCTTAATTAAATTTTTATAAAATCATTTATATTAGATGCCAAAAATATGAATTTATTTAGGATTTTTTCTTGTTTTTCACATAGAATGTGTTAATTTGTTGGCTGTATGGGATTATAGTTCATTGACTCAATTCAGTACAGCCTTACAAAAACAGCCCCAAAATGAATAATGGTAACGATAATAACAGAGTTTTACTAGATGTATGCCACTAGGCCACAGTGTCTGTATATTCTCATTTAATTTGCACTCAATCCCATGAGTTGGTACTCTTATTCCTAGTTGGCAGATGCAGATAGAGTCTTCTTTGATTTAAGCACTTGCAGGTGGTCAGGAACCTCCTACATGGTGGAGGTGCATTCAAACCCAGGACTTCCTGGGTCCTAGTGCTGTGCTATTCATCCTTTATTTGACTTGCCCTTTATACCCTATAGTTAATTAGAGCAGGTGATAGTGAAGCCAGTCACTGGTTGGATCATTAACTACTTACTTTTTTCCATTCTCATAATTTCATAAACAAATGGAGTTCTATTCTTGAACTCCAAATTCTTGAAAAAATTAAGATGTGGCAACATTGGCTTTATTTCCTCAGGCAACAATCAGCTGCCTCAGTTAGCTGGGGCTGCAAGTTCCAGTTCACAGTAGTCCTTGTTGCCTTCGGTCCCTAATATGACCTTCTTGGTCCCTGGTATCACTTGCTTTGTGACCTCTGCTTTATTCTAAGGCCTACAAAAACCTAGTTAACTAAGCAGCAAATATTTATATATGGGAGGTTTCTAATGTGTTAAACTTTGGTATATAACACATTTACTTGTTTGTATAACTTATTTAATTTTTAATTTTTCAAATAAATTGTTAAAAAGATAAAAGAAATTTTAAAAAGTGTAGAATGCCAGAATCACATGTGTGAACCCTAAAACTTGTACTCAAAACTACTTTAAGATAAATAGTAAAATTCTCCCTCCCACCTTTCGTTAAAGCAGACATTTTGAAGTGTTTTAGTTTGTACATAATACACAGAAGAAATAGGTAAACACAAGATTGCACAAACACATGTGGACCCTCCCATACATGTGTTCGCACACGCACATATGACATCCCCTCAGAGCCACCCACATATCTGGACCACAGACTGGGTTGCTGTCCTGGATCTGACACTGACTTAAAAGTTAAGACCTTAATCCTCCTTAGTTTTCTCATTAATATAATAAGGTAGTTCCCTTTCTATAACAAGAACAAGGTGCTATTATTCTTTTATTATTATTATTATTATTGATTTGAGAGAAAGAGAAAGAAATGTCTTGTTGTTTCACTTAGTTGTACATTCATTGGTTAATTGTTGTATATGCTCTGACCAGGGATCAAACCCACAATGTTGGCATATTAGAACAATACTCTAGCTGAGCTTCCCGGCCAGGGCATGGTGCTATTATTCTGAAGTTATGACACCTGTTATTTTTGGTTTTGGGTTTTTTTGCCTTTTTATATCTCAAGAAGAAAAGGAAGCAGGATTGTTTTCTTTGCTGGAAATTTAGATTATGAGCGAAATGCTAACCTTTATTCTGAGGAAGGTCATATTAAAATAAACTGTAATGAAGTCAGACTCAGAGTTAAGTCTACAGGGTTTGGAAAAACCATCAGTACCTGAAGAGATGCAGAAATGAGTATGGTTTTCATAATATAACCTGCAATATTAAGTTTTCTGCTTGGTGTCTTAAAAATATAGCTGAAAGAAAACCCTGGAGAATATATGCATGAACCCTTCTAATAAAGAATAATATTTTATTTTACCCAATAACCCTGTAGACAAAAAATGTTATTGTTATAAACTATTGATAATTGCTTTAAATGCACATTCTTTTTTTAACTGTGCATATGTGAACTTTATTTATTTATTTATTTATTTATTTTTAGATTTTATTTATTTATCTTTAGAGGGGAAGGAAAGGAGAGAGGGAGAGAGAGAAACATCAATGTATGGCTGCCTTTCCTGCATCCCCTGCTGGGAACTGGCCTGCAGGGAACCTGCATGCAACCCAGGAATGTGCCCTGACTGGGGATTGAACCATGATTGTCTGGTTCGCAGGCCCGTGCTCAATCCACTGAGCTACACCAGCCAGGGTTAAATGCACATTCTTTGTTCAAATTTATATTGCTTGCAGAGACTGAAAGAATTTTAATTCCATAAACTTGATTTTTTATACCTAAGAAATCAAGAATATACATACTTTATTCTTTGCTTTCTGTAAGCTTTGTTGTGTTGAACATAAAATCCAGTTTTCCCTTAGGCAATGAAAACTTTATTCTTTTTTTTAAAGTGTTTTCAATCTGTAAGGAAATTGGATAAGCACTGAGAATTGCAAGTCACTAGATAACAAAGTTCAATATACACATATTCTTGTTATAGATAACTTCTTCATTAATGAAGAAAATTACTTTAGCTTTTGTTTTGAAAGTGTTTTAAATTAAATAACTTCTTAACTTTAATAGAGGAAACAGGTTTTTCACTGTCAGATTTTTGTTACTCAGTATTATTGGAATGAAAAATTAAGGAGATGGAATGCAAATAAATAAGGGAGTAAAAGGAAATGATTTAAATACATGTTAGTTGTCAGGCCTTTCCCAGCCATTATGCCAGTTAGTCTTTTGGAGAATTCTCCATGGTGGGTGTCATAAACCCTATTTTACTAAAAAATAAGGAGGTAAATGTGGTCACAAGCTCACTGCTAGGCAGGATATCATTTCAGGTTTGCCTAGTTTCAAAGCCTGAGAGCTTTCTATTTCACCATCCTGCATAGAAGGAAGAGATTTTTGTGCAGATATCATTTCCTAACTAACAGTCTTTCCCATGAGCCTGTAAGCTCCAGGGGAGCAGGTACAGAGTCTGCTGTCTTTACACCTCTAGTCTCTGTTATTGCACACTTCCTACATCCTCAGTGAGTGCTCAAGAAATAGGAATAGAGTGAAAAACCAGTAAACAATAAACTAGCCACAGAAATAATCTAATTTATTACACTTTTATTTCAAATCACATATTTTTAGGTTACTAATCTGTCTTTTTTAAAAATTGATTTAGAGAGAGAAGTATCAACATCAATTTATTGTTCCACTTATTTATGCTTTCCTGGCTTGATTATTGCCATGTGCCCTGAATGGGGAATTGGACCAGAAACCTTGATATGTTGGAATGATGCTCTAACCAAGTGATCTAACCCCATCAGGGCCTAATCCTCCTTTACTAAAGAGGATGATTGTGGAAGTTTGGTGTTGAATTGAAGACTGATTTTAGTGAATGTATTGGAAGGAATGTGTGACTTGCATTTAAAATAATTATCTTCCTTTTAGATCCTGAATTTTAAAGCAAAAATAGGAAAATGTTACAACATCCTCATTAAAAAGGCTTACAAATAAGACATGTTCACAGTCTATTCTAACTGGATCTCGTCAAGTAATTTGCAACAAAATGTTTTCCCAAAATAGACCATTAATTACATGGTAATAGTTTTATTGGTGTTATACCTCAAATAAAGTGTCTTGTTTTGTCTTAGTGAACAAAATCAGTAACTGGAGGTCACTTGCCATCCTGAAAGTACTTGTTTTATAATTGTTGCAGATATGCCATTGTCTTGAACTCAGAAGTTATGTTCTCTAGACAAAGATTCTTCAACTCTCTTTGGATAAAAGGCTTTTATATTGAAAGCACATTCACTTTATGGTAATTAGTTCAGGGACTTAGTTTCTCAGTAAAAATATACCTGTTTTGTACTTGGTTACTTTTAAGAAGGCTCTTGAAATTACTTTTAAGAAGGTTCTTGAAATTCACTGATTTATATATATGCAAGATTAAAATAATCTTCCTGGATTTTCTTACTCTTTCATTAAGTAAGATATTTATAAATTGTCACCTTCAGTTCTTTTATAACTAGATCCTGTTTTGTGGTCAACAGTATCTCTGTTTTCTAACTGCTGTTCCTAAACTTCTGAAATTGACAATTCTGCTTTTTTTGAGAATTGTTGGTTTTAATTTCATGATTAACCAGTGGAAAGACAGGTATTGGATTTTGAATAGTATATCTTTGTAATAATTACTACTTTAGAGTTTCATTTTGACATTAGCTTCTCAGTGCTATAGTTTATTTACAAATGTATACAGAGAAAACTGATAGAATTGTATTTATACTGTGGCTCATATTGGATTGAGGAGTGAATAGATTTTTTTATCCCTCTAAAAGAGAGCATTTTATTCCTCATGTCTTGAGTGAAATTTAACTAGTACTATACACTTTGAGTCTCTAATATGTAGTTCTTAATATACAGGGTCCAGGACAAATATGTCTCTTTTTATTACAAAATCTTTAATGGCTAAATCATAAAATTATATAACATAACAATATCTCACTCAAGCACACCATATGGCATTTTAGGTGAAATGTTCAAATTAAAACTATAAATTATTACACCCATATTGTTACCCTATTAAGCACATTGAAGCAGGCATTACTTCTGCTGGATCCTGCATTTTAATTCATTTTTTAAAATTTTAGAACACTGAAAATCACAATTTTATACCCTGACTATGTTACTTTCTTATTAATCTCAATCACCATAAAAATAATATATACCCACTATTGTCCACTTTTAAAAATTATTATTTGAGTTGAGTCTTTGAGAAGTCACCTTTGATATTAAATGGTTAATCTTCTTTTCTGTATTCTCATCAGTGGACATGCTTATTGATTTTAGAGAGAGAAGAAGGAAAGGAGAGAAGGAAGGGGAGAGTAAGAGAAATATGGACACAAGAGGGAAACATCAATAGGTTGCCTCTTGCACGTGCCCCAACTGGGGACTAAACCAGCAACCCAGGCATGTGCCCTGACTAAGATCGAATCTGCAGCCCTTCAGTTTATAGAATGGCACTCCAACCAGCTCAGCCACTTTAACCAGGGCTAAATGGTTCATCTTTATTTTATTTATTTTTTGTTTTTGCAAGGCTGTTTTTCTGTTTTATATGTTTTTGTTGTGAAAATAATCCATCTTTTTTTTGCTAAGCTTTTTTAGCATAATTCAGGAATTCTATATTCTGGGTCAGTTTTGGGAAATAAGTTTATATCTCAGAACCATATGGCATAATGTGCTTTTTGTCACTATTTTTAATACTATTTTCACTAAATGTTATTTTTCACTGACATTTTAATAAATCTTTTATTCCCAGTATCATGTACATATGGCACATTCCATCTGGCATGATTATATAGTATATGGTTATAAACTTTTCTGTAAGGCAAAGCATATGTTATCTCTATTCCTTTATTTCTTCCCTTCTCAAATGTTGATAGAGTATCTTATACTTACCAGGCCAGTGCAAGAAACCTCCTGCAATTAGAAATTATAGACTTGTACAAATGCAGGTAACAAGGATGTCATATAATAAGAACTGTGATAGGAAGGTGCCAGCACATTGTGGGGTCTGAGGGAGAGAAGGAGCCAACCCTGTTTACTGTAGTCAGGGAAGATGAAAATCTAGCCTTGGCTCAAAAGAGGCAAATGGTTCTACCAGGCGGAGAATATGGGAAAGAACATTTGAGCAGAAGAGCTTCACCAGTGGTAGCTCTGAACCTTGGTGATCATGCCATGTCAGAAAGACTGCCCTTCCCCTCCCCCCAGCAATTTCTCCAACCACTTATTAGCTCTCAAACTGGGACAGTGTAGGGATAACACTGGACTCCACCTTGACTGAAAGAACGCCATCTCAGAGGCCTGACTATGACTCCTCACTTTCAGTAAAATTATGTAGTTGAAATTAACCTAACCACATAATGAAAGGAAAGAATGCATGACGATAACATCTTTTTTTAAGGTTTCAAATGTACTTTGTTTCTTTAATCATGTGATATTTTAATGTGTGCATAGTGCTTTTTCTTGTCATCAATTATGAGTTGGTGCTGACACAATTCATTATTATACAAGCTGGATTGATTACTGATCTCTTCATTCCTTTAGGGTGACTGCCAAGAGGGGACAGGTTCCATTCTATTCCAATTCGTATTGCTGTTTATGTCCATGTAGCAACACAGAAAGTGACTCCACTAGCTGGAAATCAGGTGAATCTGCCTTGCCATTATTTGCTGAGTGCTTTGAACTAGGAGGCAACTTAGCGTGTTTTGGCCAATGGAAACATTGTGAGGCTAAAGACAGAACTGCAGCAACTGCAGCTGCTGGTTTGTTGGAACTCCACATCAAGACTCCTTGCAAGGAACCCTGAAAAATACTAACAAACACCTTTCTTAATATCATGTTCTGCAAAATGCAGTAGTCATTCTGTCAATTAAATGGTAACAAGGACATGTACCCAAGCATTATTTTACAGGCCCACTGACCAATGGGAAACAACTTGTGATCACAGCAGGCTCAACTGCCACCAGATAGTGATCATGTGACAACTGACCTCATCCTCATTCCCAAGCCCCACACCCACCCCAAAACATCTGTGTGAGCCATCCAAAAGGACCCCTCAGGGAGCTAGACTTCCCTTTTCTGGTCAACTCCCTTGTGCACAAGCTCTTTTCAACAAATTCTGTCTGCTTGATCTTGTATTGAGTTCAGTGCTCATTTTTATGACACTGAGACTCAAGAACCTGGTATTCAAGGTTTACTCAAGGTCCAGTAACAAAACCTTGGGTAAGTCACTTAATGTGTTTGAACCTCCACCTCCTTGTCAGTTATATGTATTAAATGAGATATATACCAAAAACACTTGTTAATTTTAGTTTTTTCTGTTACTATTGCATTCAGGGTTGATCAGTAGCTCCATAAAGTTAGAATATAGATAATTTTTGGTGAAGAAGGACCAAAGGGAAAGCAAAGAAAGAGTTCTTTTATTTCATACTTCTGTTTTAAAGCCAAAGTAAGTTAATGACGTAACAGAAGAGTGATGAGATTATATCCATTGTTAGAATTAGATCTTGATGCTCCCTGGAACATGGTTTGGAAGAAAATGCTGTATGTTCTTCCCATCCATTTGGAATTCATTGAGCTAGGCCAGCAATTGGTGATGAATGCAAAGAGAAGGAATACTGCCATGTCAGCATGTGGTGGTCACCTAAGGCATGAGCCATTCCAATTGGTGCAGGACTTTGGTGGAGTAGCTGTGGGGAGGTCTCTGAGAATTCAGGAGCCTCATCAACAGCACCATGGGCTGAGTTAATAAGTAAAGATGCCCTCCTTCAAAAGGATCATAATGCTCTGGTGAAGGAACTACTGCTTTAGTAAAGGCCAGGGACAGAAATTCAAGGTGTGCCCCTTTCTCCTGGACCTTGCAAGCCCACAGGAGATCTAGAGAGCTACTCCTAACCTCAGCAAGTAAAGCTAGAACCAGATGTCATTGTAAGATTTTTTTAAATATGGCTTTATCATATGATGCCTACACGTTCTAACAGACTGAAAGAAAAGAGATGACTTTACTCAGTTGCTTCCTCTGCTCTTACCTATCAAGCTCTCCTTGAAAGGACATTTCACATCTACACTCTGTATCAGCAAGGGTCCCCCAGGAAAGAGGTGGCACATGAGAATTGGGGTAATTCAAGGAGGGTTTAATAAAGAAATTATTTATAAATGTGTGGTAGGGTAGAAGAAAACCACAAGGAACAATGCAGTCCCCTGAGGCTGTTACCATCTTAAAAAACATTGGAAACTTGAGTTGGTGTATTTCAGAGTTGTAAAATAATGTACTTAAACATTTCTGCATGTTATTATATCTATGATATGAGATATGAAGGGTTAACTTCAGATGTGTATTAAAAATATTTTTAAATAGCTATATCTTTTTTTTCATAAGTTAAGTTGAGGAACTTGGTAATTTAGTTCAATTTATTAAATAGTTGTTTCACTGTGATGGGAGTTTTCCCTTGTGAAGATATATCTTGTATTTTATCCCGACATTAATTTTTTTCTTCGCATTTAGTTGAGAGGAGTATATGATAGATAATAATTTAAGATAAGGGTTAATTAATAAATCTAAATATAACTTCACAGTTTGAGATTTAAGAAGATTTAGTGGGAAATAACTTGACACATTGATGAATTATTTAAGGGAGAGGATGAGGAGAAGCCAGTGCATTTACTTCTCTCTTCTCCTTAATATTTCTAAGTTTTTCTTATTCTAAATCCTATTTAAGAAATTCATATATCTCCCAACCCCCCAATTTATCTTTCATATATCTGGTATGCCAGTTGACATTTCTCTCAATTGTTATAAGGTAATTTGCCCTTTTGAACCACTTTTACCTCATTTTGTTTTGTTTTATTTTTTTTATCCTCTTCCCTGGATGGCTTCATCTGTAAGGTCCTGTTTTCAGTGTTATCTTTATTGATCTACCTCTTTCTTATTGATCTGATCTTTCATTACATGTGATGTATTTGGGGATGATAAAGACAATTAACTGCTGAAAACAAAGTCATTGATTTAGTCCTGGAAGGCAGGAAGAACAGGAGGAAAAAGTTTAACTTAATTTCAATTGCAGGGTCTACTCTGTTGATGAGTAAAGTGCAGGCATAAACTCAAAGGGTGTGTGAATGTGAGCACTGCTGTACCAGGCAGAGGTGCAAGGACCCTGGAGGGTGGTGAGACTGCCATTCCCGAAGGATGCATTTTACTCCTGTGGTATTCACTCCTGTGTACAGCCACCTAAACACCTGGGTGTCGGTTCTAGCTTTGTCAGTAAATTACTCTGACCTTTCCCCTGAAACCTCCTTCCTATTATAAAGAGAGATGTATGCAGAATCTGGTGTTTGAAGAAAATGATCTTTTATACCCTTTTAACCTTACATTCAATGGCACAAAACAAATTCACAGTTAAGATAGCATACAATGCTTTTTAAGTGGCCTGAATTTCACAGTCTTGTTTACTTAAGCTACTTGGTTTTAAAACTAAATAAGCTTTTAAAAATTGAAAATGTGACTAGACACATAACCAAAGACATTTCCGCATGGATGTACAGTGCAGCGGTGTCCATAGGAAAAAGAATGAAAAACAGCCAAAATGTGCATCAGTAGAAGACTAATATTCATTCGTAATTGAAACAAAAAAAGTTATGTAAGTATTAAAATAAATGTGTTGTGCTGCCATATAAACATCTCTAAGATATATTTAATAAGAAAAGAAAAAGTGATAGACCAATTAATACAGATTAATCTCCTTTTTTGTAACAAAGGAAAAACCTGTGCTTACATATATTTGCATATGCATACCAGTGGAACTAGGGGTGTGTGGGGGGAACCAAGGTCCTTGGAACTGCCCAAATTTTCATTAAATGCATGTATTACTTTGTTATTTACAAAAGTGTAATGAAGACTTCTTTGCAGGCAAGTACATCAGGCCAACCAAGGTAGGCCTTAGAGGAAAGGCCTGGTGTGGAGTATTGGAGACCAGTAGGCTGACGAGGCCACCGGGTGGGTGTGGGCAGTTGTGGGGAGTCAGAGCCTGGGCCATGTGACAATGGCATTCATGGATTTTGAAGGCCAACCACAGGGTGTGAAGCCTGGGTGGGGTGAGGACAAATTCTTGCCAAGACTCAGCCTGGTGTCAAAGCCCATGCAGATATGGGTGCCATGGGGTGGGGATGATTTTTTAGTGTGGAGTGAGGAAGAAATCCACACCTGGGGTGATCTGGCATTGGGTGTTAAACCCTGAGTGGTGTGAAAAGGGCTGTCACGCAAGAGTGTAGCCCAACAGGGAGTGTCGGAACCATGCATGTTGAGGATGTAGTGATATAGGGGGAGGTAAGGGTGGTGATGGGAACTCAGTTATGCAGAGGGGATTGACAAAATAAGTATTATGGAGCCTGGTTTCACATTCTCTGAAAGGAAAATACAAATATGGAAATGGAGAAGATGAATGAATCTTGTGGTGTTGGAGTAAAATTAAATGTTTTGCTATGAATTTATAGATCTCAACGTAGAGATAGATATAAAATCAATATGTATACAAAGAGAGATCCATCTATATAGGTAGATATAAATATATTCATATTTATATATAGATTAATGTAAACATGTGAATATATATGCATACACACTTATATTGACACAAAAATGAATATGTGTGTGTTTGTCTTCCCTAGCTCAGTCCACTGAGAAGTCTGGCAAGCAACAACACTCCAATACCAGTGAGCATAGCTAGCACCCAAATCTTGGCTTTATCATATTACTTTCCACTAAAACGAATCATGGCTTCTTACAAGAATGGCTGATTCCGAGGCTGGGCAGGCAAGTAGAAGAGTATCTACTTGAGCCTGGAATATCTTGTGCTAGAAATCAAGTGCTCAAAGAATGATGGAGGCCTCTCAGCTCAAAGGTGCTCCCATGGCCAAATCTGGGATAAAGTAAAAGCCGAAATAAGTAAGGATAGTAACAGATTAAAACCCATTGAATAAAACAGGAAACTCAATATCATACTGATAGAAGTGAATGAATAAATTAAAAGTTTGATGAGGAATCAAAGATTTATGTCATTTCAAATTATTTCCTTCAACTAGTTATAAATTACAAAGGGAAGAGCAACTTTACAGTGAATAAGTTCAGCAGAGGCTACCTTATCCAAGTGATCTAGGTAAATATCATCAGTAATGGGATGAACAGAAACCATGTGACATCTGACAGATGCAGTGAACACAGTACCACATCCCTCTGCCAAAGACTCATAACCTGAGTCTAATCATGAGGAAACATCAAACGCAAATTGAGAGAGAATCAACAAAATAGCTCCTGTAATCTTTAAAACTGTCGAAGCTAAGAAAGGGGAATTGTTCCAGACCAAAAGAAACTAAAGAGACATTATGACCAGATACAACATGTCATTGGTAACTGAGTCATTTTGCTATAATGGTCATTATTGGGGAAAGTGGAGAAACATGAATACAGTTTGAGGATTAGATGTCAGTAATGTGTCAATATTAAGTTCCCAATTTTGTGTAGTTCTTGTGATTATATAAGAGAATGTCCTTGTTTACATGAAATACACTCTGTGGCCATCAGTATGGGGCCAGCAATTTATTCTCAAATGATTCAAGAAAAAATTATTATACTGTACTTGCAACTCTTATAAGTTTAAGATAGTTTTAGAATAAATAAGCTTCAAAACAAAGGCCATAAAAAGAGACCCAGTAGGACATTTCATAATACTCAAGGGAAGAATCCATCAAGACATAACATTGTAAATATGTATGCACCCAACATAGGAACACCCAAATACATTAAAAAAATCTTGGAGGACTTCAAAAAAGATATTGTGGCATTGAACGATACCCAGATCTAATGGACTTAACAAATATATACAGAGAGAGCTTTTCATCCCAAAGAAGCAAAATACACATTCTTTTCAAATGCACATGGAACATTTTCAAAGACAGACCACATGATAGGACAAAAAATAAGCCTCAACAAATTCAAGAAAATTGAAATCATAGAAAGCATTTTCTCTGACCACAAGAGACTGAAACTAGAAACCCACCTCAAGGCAAAAAAAAACAAACACACTCCAACTCATGGAGATTGAATAGCATGCTATTAAACAATGAATGGGTCAAGAATGAGATCAAGGAAGAAATCAAAAAGTTTCTGGAAACAAATGAAAATGAACTCACAACAATCCAAAACTTATGGGACACAGCAAATGCAGTCCTGAGAAGGAAGTTCATAGCAATACAGGCCTACCTAAGAAAGATACAAACATTTCAAACAAACAGCCTAACCCTACACCATCAGGAACTTGAGGAACAACAGCAAAGACAGCCCAGAACAAGTAGAAGGAAAGAAATAACCAAGATCAGAGCATAATTAAATGACATAGAGACTAAAAGAACAATTCTAAGGATCAATGAATCCAGGAGCTGGTTCTTTAAAAAGATAAACAAAATTGACAAGCCTTAAAGCAGACTCATCAAGAAAAAAAGAGAGAGTACCCAAATAA
This sequence comes from Artibeus jamaicensis, assembly GCF_021234435.1. Lineage (NCBI taxonomy): Eukaryota > Metazoa > Chordata > Mammalia > Chiroptera > Phyllostomidae > Artibeus > Artibeus jamaicensis. The sequence goes on from NW_026521715.1 coordinate 82,481, forward strand.
ACACTCACAAATGAAACAGGAGCAATTACAATTGATACCACAAAAATAGAAATGATTGTAAGAAATTACTACACAGAACTGTATGCCAAGAAATTTTGAAACCTAGATGAAATGGAAAAATTTCTAGAAAAATATGATCTTCCAAAACCCAATGAAGAAGAAGCAAAAAGCCTGGACAGACCATTAAAAGGTGATGGAATTGAAGCAGTAATAAAAAAAATTCCCAATACACAAAAGCCCTGGACCAGATGGTTTCACAGGAGAATTCTACAGTGCATTTAAGGAAGACATAACCTCTATCCTTCACAGACTATTCCAAAAATCCAAAATGATGGAAGACTTCCAAACTCTTACTATGAAGCCAGCATCATCCTAATCCCAAAACCAGATAAAGACACAACAAAGAAAGAAAATTTCAGACCAATATCATTGGTGAACATAGACGCTAAAATTCTCAACAAAATATTGGCAAACCGCATCCAGCAATACATTAAAAACATCCTACATCATGATCAAGTGGGATTCATCCCAGGGATGTAAGAATGGCACAATATTCACAAATCAATAAATGTAATACATCACATAATTGAAATGAAAAACAAAAATCACATGTTTGTATCAATATATGGGGGAATGTTTGATAAGGTACAGCATCAATTTATGATAAAAACACTCAGCAAAATGGGAATAGAGGGAGCATTCCTCAATATAATAAAGGCCATATATAAAAGACCTACAGCCAACATCATACTCAGTGGGCAAAAACTTAGAGCTTTCCCACTAAGGTCAGGAATAAGACAAGTATGCCTGCTTTCACACTTTTATTTAATATAGTATTGGAAGTCCTAGTCATAGCAATCAGATGAGAAAAAGAGATAAAAGGCATCCAAATTGTAAAGGAGGAAGCATAACTGTCATAGTTTACAGGTGACATAATAGTGTACATAGAAAATTCTATAGACTCCATCAAAAACCCACTTTATCTAATAAGCAAATTTGACAAAACAGAAGGATACAAACTCAATATTCAGAAATTAAAGGCATTTTTGTACATCAATAATGAAATATCATAAACAGAATCAGGAAAAAAATCCCATTTGATATAGCAACAAGAAAAAGTACCTAGGAATAAACCTGACCAAGGATGTAAAAACCTATACTCATAAAACTATACAATGCTGAAGAAAGAAATTAAGGAAGACACAAACAAATGGGAGTATGTATCATGCTCATGGGTTGGAAGAATTAACATTATCAAAATGTCCATACTACCCAAAGCAATTTATAGATTCAATGCAATACCTATTTAAGTACCAATGACATATTTAACAGATATACAACAAACATTTCAGAAATGTATATGGAACTGTAAATGACCCTGAATAGCTGCAGCAATTTTGAGAAAGAAAAAACAAAGTGGAAAACATCATAATACCTGATATCAAACTGTATTACAATGCGACTATAATCAAAACAGCCTGGTACTAGCATAATGAAACGTAGACCAGTGGAACAGAACAGAGAACACAGAAATAAACCCAAATCTCTACAGTCAATTAATATTTGACAAAGGGGGAAGAAGCATAAAATGGACTAAAAACAGCCTCATCAACAAGTGGTGTTGGGAGAGCTGGACAACTACATGCAAAAAAAATAAAACTCAATCACCAACTTACATTATAAACAAAAATTAATTCAAGATGCATAAAAGACTTAAATATAAGTCATGATACCATAGAAGGCCTAGAGGAGAACATAGACAGGAAAATCTCAGACATTCCATGCAGCAACATCTTCATGGATGTCTCCTAAAACAAGGAACATAAAGTAAAGAATAAACAAATAGGACCTCATCAAATTAAAAAGCTTCTGCATGGTTAAAGAAAACAGCATTAAAATGAAAAGACAGTCAGCTATATGGGAAATCATATTTGCCAATGATACCTCTGACTAAGGTTTGATCTACAAAATATATAAAGAACTTATACAACTTCACACTAAGAAGACAAGCAACCCAATTAAAAAATGAGCAAAGGTCTTGAACAGACACTACTCTAAGGAGGACATAGAGATGGCCCAGGGACATATGAAAAGATGCTCAGCATCACTAGCCATCACAGAGATGCAAATTAAAACCACAATGAGATCCAACTTCACACCAGTCAGAATGGCCATCATAAACAAATCAACAAACAAGTGTTGGACAGGATGTGGGGAAAAGGGAATGCTAGTACATTTCCTTTTGGAATGGCAAAGCAGACTGGTGCAGCCACTGTGGAAAACAGTATAGAATTTCCTCAGAAAACTAAAAACGGATCTGCCTTTTGAGCCAACAATTCCACTGCTGGGATTATATCTTAAGAGCCCTGAAACACCAATCGAAAACAATCTATGCATCCCAATATTCACAGTAGTATCATTTACAATAGTAAAGAGCTGGAAGCAACCTAAGTGCCCATCAATAAATGAGTGGATTAAAAAATTGTGGTACATTTATACAATGGAATACTATGCAGCAGAGAGAAAGAAGGTGCTCCTACCCTTTGGGACAACATGGATGGAACTGGAAAACATTTCACATCTCTGCCAAAGTGAAATAAGCCAGGCAGTGAAAGACAAATAACATACGATCTCACCTTTAACTTGAACATAATCAACAAAAGGGAAAAGCAAGCAAAATATAACCAGAGACATTGAAATGAAGAACAATCTGACAGTAACCAGAGTGGAGGTGGGAGGGGATAATGGGCGGAAGGGTTTTCAGAAATTACTATAAAGGACACACAGACAAAACCAAGGGGGAGGGTGGAAGCAAGGGAGGGATGTGGGTTTGGCTGGGGTTGGGAGGGAGTGGTAGGGGGAAATGCAGACAACTGTAATTGAACAAGAATATAATAATTTTAAAAAAGAACAAAAATCTATAAGGAGCTATGTTGGATATTTATATCCTTGATTTATATACATGTAATGAGTTCTCTATATAAATTATTTTAAAGAGTGAAGGAATTACTTAATTCAGTCTTCCACTGGACTCTTACTAACAAAGGAGAACTAAAAAAATTTTAAATTAAACATATAATGTGTAATATCAGATCAAAGTGCATTTCTTAGACAAATACAATATCACTTAGATGTACTGTCTTTTTAAAAAAAACTGATAGAGCCCTGGCTGGTGTAGCTCAGTGGATTAAGTGCAGGCCTGTGAACCAAAGGATCACAGTTCGATTCCCATTCAGTGCAGATGCCTGGGTTGCATACCAGTTCCCAGCAGGAGATGCACAAAAGGCAACCATACATTGATATTCTCTCCCTCTCTCCTTCCCTTCCCCTCTAAAGATAAATAAATAAATAAAGCTAATAGAAATAGAGACTAAAAAGAGATTACTAGAGTCTGGGAGGTGTGGGTGGGAAACGAGATGTTTGTCAAAGGGTACAAACTTCATTTATGAGATGAATAAGTTTGGAAGATCTAATGTGGAGCATGATCATTATAATTAATAATACTCTAAAATATACTTGAAAATTGCTAATGGAGTAGATTTTAAATGTTCTCACCACAAAAAAAGCAATTGTAGTTATGCAGTGTAATGGAGCTAATGCTATGGTGGTCATTATTTTGCAATATATATGAATTTCAAGTTACATATGATACACCTTTAACTTGCATGATGTTGTCTATCAATTATATCTCAATATGATTGCTGAGAAAATGAATTTCTTATTTTTGTAAGTTTTGGAATTACTCATTAAATTGGACTTTGTATAAGTTTTCATCAGAAAAAAAACAGATAAAATCAAATGTTTCTATTGTCATTTGTTATTTTGATTATAATAATGATTGAAGCCTAAAAAAATAAAATCTAACTTTTGACATCACACACAAAAATTGCTGAAGACTTTTAGTTGGTATTGAAATAAGACTGTAATATATACTTAACTCATTCTGAACTGATAAGTAATTTACCAATATGCACAGTCTACATTCTTTAATAGAGCAACTTCCTATCTAAAATTTCTCTAAACTAACTAAATATCTTAAGGTCAACTACATTTACAGATATGAGGTTATAAAATTTTAAGGTAACTTCTTTCCTGACCTCACCTGCCAAGGCTCCTGCTTAGTCTTTTCCCATCTCTGCCTAACTCTCTGTTTTGTGCCACGCTCCTCGCCCAGACTGAATACAGTTGAGTTGAATGATGGTAGAGTTGTTTCTGCTACACATGACAACAGACAGAATATTTTCCTTGTATTGAATTTAACCACATTATTGCATAGCTTGAAAGTAAAAATTAATAGGATACAATCTCTCTCCTAAATCCATGCCCAATCTTTGCCAACAATATTAGCTAGAGGTTTGCCTTGGTTAGAGAAGAAAGTAAATATAAATATCTTCTGTGCTCTATAGTCCAACAAGCCCACCCCAGATCTTCAGGTGCTGTACCCTATATTCATTCTAGGGGTCTTTCTAAATTAACAAGTGATTATCCTAGAGCATTAATTAAAATAGAAGAGCAATATATTAATTTGCAGAATGTGCTTCCCAGCTTACCTCCCAACAACTTTTAAATCACCTTCAGAACATTTTTCTGGACCTTTTATCACTGCAGTTTTTGATCTAACTGAAGGCGGAGTTTGTAGACACTCTCTTTATAGAACCATGAACTAATTACATATAATTAGCAAATTACTTGCTAGAATTATCATTTTAGCTAGTAATTTCACATGTATCTGAGTGAAACTGAGAAGTAATCAGAAGAAATAAAATTATTCACTATATTGATTTCACTTAAGTCTTAAAATATTATTAGGTAACACTTAAATTTTTGCACTATAGAAATTAGCCTAGGTTCTTAACACAAAATGTTCTCTAGAACAAGAGAGCACTGTAAATTTGTTCTACTCTAGCCCTGGCTGGTGTGGCTCAGTGGATTAAGTGCTGGCCTGCAAACCAAGGGGTCACGGGTTTGATTCCCAGTCTAGGGCATGACCCTGGGGTGTGGGCCACATCCCTAGTTGGGGGCATGCAAGAGGCAACCGCATATTGATGTGATGTTTTTCTCCCTCTTTGTATTCCTCCCTTCCCCTTTCTCTATAAATAAATAAAACCTTTAAGAAAAATAAATTAGTTCCACTCTGACATCAGTGCAGAGTTGACCTTACCTGATTATAGCTCTTTCACCAAAGGTTCTGCGTCCTGAATGTAGGCCGGGCAAAGAAAGCCCCTGTGAGACAGCTGCTGGGATGACAGCTTAGTCCTGGTTTCCACCACAGGTCAGCTTAGAAGAATGCAAATCAGCTGAGAATATGGTACTTGAAGTTTTAAATATGCATTTCATACTTTTGTTTAACTTCACATGGAAAGCAGAATTTTACTTCAAGTCTGTGTATTTGTGTGCTCATTTACATATAGAATTGGAGAAAGATTTCATACAGAAAGATCCATCTAAAAGATGTAGGGGATCATTTCATTACTCCCCATGTTTTTAAATGTTCTTTAGCAGCTTAACACCCAAAGTAGATTTTTAGAATTTTGCATAATGATTTTAGCTCCTTATTTTTAAAAAATATTTATTTATTATTTATTTTTAGAGAGAGGGAAGGGAAGGAGAAAGAGAGGGAGAGAAACATCAGTCTGTGGTTGCCTCTCACATGCCCCTACTGGGGACCTGGCCCGCAACTCAGACATGTGCCCTGACCAGGAATTGAACCAGTGACCCTTTGGTCCACAGCCTGCATTCAATCCACTGAGCTACACCAGCCAGGGCTTATCTCCTTATTTTAGACATTATCACACATGTATCACCATACATTTCCATGCCTTTAACATTTTATTTTAAAAATATGGTAGCATTTTTAAATTAACTTTATTAATCTTTACCTCTGCTAAAGGGAAAGAAATACGATGAGAGGAATGATCCTTTTCTGTGTGTCAGTCTTTACAGTGTTGATTTCCTGTCAGCAGCTGGAATCTGAGGTTCTGGCAGATACTCCTCTGCAGGCTCTCACTTGGCAATGTTTATCAGCTGCATATAATAATAGTCAATTTCTATGTAAATATAATCATTATTTGATGGTGCTGAGGAAACTTCCTAGATAATGGTTTTTGTGGTTCCTTGATTAACATAATGAAACTATTACCCTAACATTGCACATTTGGAAATAACTTAGATTCATCTTGGCCTTTTTAAAGAAATGTGACACTTCTAGGTAAAAAAATATGCATGTGCCCCTGTGCCAGGACACTCAAAAACACAGCATTTTGATACACATGTATGTGTCCATTTAACATTCCACAATTAGTTATTGAGTCTCTACTGTGTTCCAAACACTTCTAGGTATGTACACACCACTCCAGCTATCTAGGAAGATAGGGTCCCCTGATCTCATAGACTATCCTAATAGGGAGCAAGGTAGCCACAAAAACAAATGCTGTTATTTTTTTATAGTGACAAAAGAAGGGAAAATATAGGGTTTCTTTGTGTGATTGGAGGTGTTTCTGAATTGGCTTCTGTTGAAACATACTTGATCAGAAGGAGTCAGCTGATGAAAATAAGAAGGTGAGAGATGCCAGGAGATCAAAGAGCAAGTGCAGTCCAGAGAAGGAAATGAGCCTGGATGTTCAAGGTCTGTGAGGACCAGTGGGAATGGAGTGGAGGGGCTGGGAGTGGTAGGCAAGGACAGAACCCTCAGTACCATTGAATAGGGTTAATAAGATTGCCAGGTATAGAAAAATTTATATAGGAAACTAAGTTAAACTTGAATTTCAAAAAATCAATGAAAATTTTTAGTGTAGGTATGTTCTATTCAGTATTTGGTATCTTATGTTTTATTGAGCAAATCTATCCTATCCTTATCATCCAAACCAGAACACTTATGAGTGAAGGGGTCATTGTTGACAGCTAATTCAGGACACCAGCTAAATGCCAGGTCTTACTCAGGCAAACCAGGATGTGCTGTCATTGTGTTGACAGAGTCTGGATACCACCACCACTGAAATAATTGCTTGGAACCCCCCATTTCACTAGACTATTTTAGTATAGTATTTAATAGAGAATATTTCTAAGAAAGCCTCTTGGATTTACCTGTTACTGTGCTTGAATTTGGGGATAACTTACTTAAGGGGTCAGGAATGGGTAAACTTTTCTTCAGACATAACAGCTCAAGATCCTCAGTGGCATCCTGGTGGACTGTCCTGAGAAGGATGCTGAGCTGCATCTAAGTTCAGCATGAAAAAGAGCTTGGTTGGATGCATAAGAGTTACTGTGGCATAGAGGGGACTACTGTGACTTGCCTTCTACGTATTTGCCCTCTGTGACCTCCACTTCAATCTTCCTACATTTCAAGCAAAAATTATTCTTTTACTTGCTAGGCTTTATGTGACACATTAATTTAACATCTTTGTTCATATGTCTTTGGTAGGCTGCACATTAATTTGCCTACTGTGCCTATAAAGCACAAAACATAATAAAATTTTCAAGACATAGTAGATTGCTTTGTCTCTCAGGTCCCTGAAATCTTCTCTTGCTGCTTGGAAAATTCTAGAGACACCAACCAGGACCCCAAGGGTTATATCAAGATAGCTGAGTAAAAGTCTTGCTCTGCTGTAAGACTCAGTGTGATGAAAGTGAAGCCAATTTCAAATAACCCAAATTATTAAATTTGTGGCTAGATCTCTTAGCCTCCCCATGCTGACATGTATTGTCTGTAGAATCACAGCAAGCTACAACAGCAAAGCAGCTGATTGGAGTTACCTAGTAAATAACATTTGATAAAAAGAAAATTAGGTGGTAAATAGGCCCTTGAGAAATTAGAAATAGCCTTCTAGCCTTTCAACATATTCATCACATAAGGTGTTGAAATAATACAGTAGACCTGAGAACTGACACCAACCAGCTTCCAAAGCCCTCAAATACTGAGTCAAATAGTGTAACAGTCCAGCTTGAGGAATTTTTCAAGTTTGAGTGACAATAACCTTTGATTAAGGAAGAAAAAAAGAAAAAGCTTATCTTCAATTTTATAAGAAAGCCTTATAGGGTTGTTACAAACAATATTCATTTTTTAGGCTAGGGTTATTGTGACTTGCCTATTATACTCATAAGTCTCAAGTGTCTGATCTGAAACCCAGTACAAATGAATTGATTTATTTCAGTTGAGCAACGTTTGACAAGGAGAAAAGATGAGCCTGTCTTCCTTAGTGCCCTGGCTTTGTTTTCTGTAACAATAGGTAGTGAACCTTAAGCCCCAACATTTTTGTTATTGTGTTAAGAGAGGAGAGAAGAGGTCTCATGCAACAGACTTTTGTTGAGGGTGAATAAATGCTTCTGGAAATGTCACCCATAAATTCCTTCTACATACAGCCTAGAATTCCCAAATAGGAAATGCACCTCTCTGCTCCCTTGAGTACATAATAGATTGGTGAAATATATTCTATCCGCAGATTGAGATGTTAAAATTTTTTCATTAGAGCAAATAATTAGTAACAGTCATCCTATTGCTATTCAACTATGTACCCCATCTCTTCCAAAAAGACTTCCCTCACTTTCTACTTGTTATTCCTCCTTTATGTTCTCATAACACTTTGGGCCTCCTCCTCCTATTTGCTGTTTGTGAGAGGAATTATATGGTAACCAGAGCATGAGCTTTGGCACCAAGCCTACCTCCCATTGGGCAAGTTACCTCTCCTCTCTTAGACTCTTTGTCTATATAAAGGCTTTATGTGAGGGTCTATGGTTTAGTGGTTGTTGCTCAATAAATGAGAGTATTTGGCTATTAATTAGACTAAGAAATCTTAAGACCAGGGGTCCTGATTTAGTGTGCTTCCTACACAGGATACCACCAGCTGAATCACAGGCACATAGCAGATTATATTCTTTTAATGAATGCTCTGTGTGATTCAGATGTCATTCCAAGTAACTAATTGTTCTTCTCATTGTGTTTCCATATAACTTTAGGCATTTATCTCTTAAAGTTCTCCTTGCAACATATTTTAGAGCTTTGTCACATGCCATAATGATTCCCCTAAGTAGCATGTTGAGTTCTTACTCTTTTATATCCATTGTATCTGATACACTACAAGGAAACAGCACTGGCTAGCCAAATGAGAGGAAGGAGGACAGTCAGCAACTAGTTGGGTGGGTAGAGGAAAAGCCTAAAATCTTAAACTTTCAAGCACTAAATAGAACATTTATTTTTAGTAGTTTATTCTCTGTGCTCTTTGTACATTTATATTTGCACTACTCATTTTCATTTACCAAACATTTTCTGAATTTCAGCATGTGGGCTCAGATGCTGAGGAATACAAAGAACTGGAGAGAAAGAGAGAGGGATGAGTAGATGGATTACCCAAGGACTTAAAATTTCCCAGGAGAGGTAAAACAGGGGATACAGTGGAATAGATTTTAAATTCAAATGATGCTTTGTTTTGTTTTGTTTTTTAGTTTTTTAAATCATTTATATAATTTTTATTTAAATTATTTTATTGCTTTTCAATTACAGTTGTCCATATTTTCTCCCCACCCCTCCCTTCCAACCCCTCCAAACCCCGCTCCCTCCCTTGCTTCCACCCTCCTTCAGGAATTACTATAAAAGACACATGGACAAAAACAAAAAAATCAAATGATGTTAGTACTACTAGGAAACCTTCACTGAGTTCTCAAGGATTCTCACTTTAAGCCAAAGTTCTTACTCTAAACTCATGGTTCTCCCTGATTTCTGCCTTAGTCTCCTCTTCCTCTCTACAGTCCATTCTAGCCAGTGCAGGTACCCCTCCTCCTCCTGAAACATGGCTTCTGCTTCTTCTCTTTCGTCTTCTGTCTGAAAACCTTCTTCCACGCTACATCTCTACCTAATGTAATCTTCTTCACATCCTTGAAAAGCCAGTGCCACTTTTTTCATGGAGCCTTCCCTGAGTCTCCCAACCCCAGTTTTTCTCTCCTTTAAATGCTTTAAGCATTATCTACTTGTTGACAGTGGAAATGAAAGTGGGAAAGACATTAAATTTTGTAAACTGAGATTAATAGGAAGCTTAAGTCAATAAGCAAAAAGGAGGTGTTGGGGTGGGACTGGATTTAGGGTGCTCTGGTGACACTGACCAGCACTGACAATTGCTGGCAGGAGCTCAGGAAAGGCCATGGCAGTGGCAAGAATTTGGGTCTCACACAGAGAGGTGAAAGTGCAAATTTTAGATGAATGGGGCTGAAAAGAAAGAGAAAAAACAAGATATTAAACAAAGAGACTTGAGGAGCACCTGTTTTTAAAGGTAAAAAACTGGACAAGAACCATGAAAGAGCCTGAGAAGGAGCTCTACAAGAGGCTGAACAGGGAGGAAGATGGCAGCGAGGCAGGATGGAGCGGAATCCACTTCCCCCTACACATGGGAGAAGAACCTAGCTGACCTATGGAGGAACAGAGCAAACAGCCAACAGTACCACAGCATATATGAAAATAGGAGACCAGAAATTATAGCGGACATTGAAAAACCAGTCAGGGGAGTGCTTCAGGACAATAAAGTCCCAGTGACCAGCGTAGGGGCCAGGGTGGCTGCAGCCCCAGGCCTGGTGCCCACCCAGGCTGCCAACAGGGTTTTGGGGAGAGAGCTGGGTTAACTGCTCCCTCCCCTGCCAAACAAGGTTTGAGGAGCACCAGGAGAGACCTGGTTGCTGGAAATCAGAGAGAGGAGAATAAGGACTAAGTACCAAACACACAGGGGCTGTGAGTATCCACTAGTCTGTGGATGCCAGCTAGAGAGAGTTGGGAGTCGGGCTGTACCAGGCCCTCACTCCAATAGTTCTCAATTGGGCTGTGCAAGAGGCCAGGCTGCTGTACAAGTGGCAGGCTTGAGTAGGAGGAATTTCTCAAAAAACAAAAGTGAAAAGAGACACTGTTTGGGGAATTCTCCTGCAACAATCTCTTCACCTTCCTTGCCACCCAGCCTGGCAGTAATCCTGAGGTAGCACAGGAAGCCCTGCATGCCCCATAGCACTGGGAAGGGTGTGCTCCCAAACCTGTAGAGCTGGAAGTGGTCTGGCCAAGGGTGCTCACCTACAACCCTGGCAGAGTGCACTCTGCAGAAAGCCTGGATTCCACACCCAAGGCCACCCAAAGAAGTGCCAGGCTAGCCCTGAGGAGAGTGCGCACAAGGCTCCCTGAGTGCAGATCAGGAAGGGAGAAAAGCCCCTCATCCTGTAGCAGCCAGTCAGACCAGAAACACCAGTGTGGCCAGTTTGAAACAAGCAAGAGACTTTCTCTTTTAAGTAATTTTTTTATTTTTTAATTTTTATTATTTTTTATCTCTCAATTTCTTTTTCCTCTCTCCTTCTTTCTTATTTTATTCTTTCTCCCTTTCTTTCCAGTTTTATCTCTTCTTCCCCCCTTCTTCTGCTTCTTTTTTTTAATACCCACAAGTGAGACAAAAAAATCTGGAACTGTGAAAAGACCAGAGTTGGACTCAAAGAGGGTACATCCTAGCAGCAGAGACAGTGAGACAGATCTCACTTTGCTATTACAGAGAACCTGTAAGTTATTGCATATTTGTATTATTGTTTTTTTTTTCATTATTCTTACATCTTATATTTTAATAGTATTTTTGTATTCCTCTGCTTTCTGTTTAGTCTTCTTTGCTTGGTTGGGTAAGTTGTATCATTTGACAGGTTTCCCCTCTTCTCTCTTTTATAGTGCATTGTTAATTTACTGTCCTTCACTTCACTTGTATTTCATTAGCGCACTACTCAAGGTCCTATACTCCCTATTCTTGTTATCCAGATCACATAGATTCTGTCATATTATTGTTGCTCTAATACTATTGTAAATAATAGCTGTTCCACACAATTGTAAATACTACATAATACCCCTGCCAGATCTTAGCCCACTTCATAGTTTCCTGAACTCTATTACTGTAGTGGTTAACTAAATTCTCTCACACACTACACCTATTTACTATCATTTACTCTCACCTTACCTCAGAATCTGACTTCCCACAACCTCACTGCCTTATAGATTTGATTCAAAACCCTTCCCTCCACAATAAGAGTCTTATCTTCTTTCCATCCTTTCCAAAATGTGGCTAGTTAGTTTGAAGACCTCAGTTAACACTATACACAGCCAAAAGATATCCTATCTCTTCTCTATTGGCTGCTACTGTAAATATCATAGAACACTCTCTTGCTGTCTTAAACCATTTTGTCTTCCCCCTCCAAATGATCACAAAAAAGAGTAGGTGGAAGATATGAATACCAGGATGCCCACTGGCAGAGGAAACCAAAAACAAATAAACCACCACAAATAACAACAGAAGAAGGTGAAGGCGGGAGTGGAAGCCACACTAACCTCAATCTAGGACCTATATTGAAACACAATTAAATAGTGGAAAAATTACCCAGGACAAACAATTGAGAAAGAGCAAAAGAGAAACCTCAAAACCTTGTACACACATAAGAACTAGCTTCAATACAACCTGCCCTCACCAGCACAACAATTTACAAGACGTGGTAGACAGAGTGACCATCAATTAACCAACTTGTGGGAAGACCCACTAAAGAAAGACCCAACAACAGTCAAAACCCAGAGACAAACACAAAGTCAACTTAAACGACATCCCAAAACCAATGAGTTCAAGAGATCAAGGAGACTGCACCACTGAATGTCACAGGTATTCTACCACAGAAGTTCACACCATAAACCCAGGGAGCCAGAACAGATCAATTTAAGAAGCTGAAATTAGGCCTGGCCAGGTAGGTCAGTTGGTTAGAGCATCGCCCCAATACACTAAGAAGCTGAAGTTAACAAGAAGAGTCTCACAAACAATGGGAAGACAAGGAATCAATACCCAAATGAAAGGAAAGGAGGAAGCCTCAAAAAAATGTTAAGTGAAATAGAGGCAACTCAACTATCAGATCTTGAATTCAAAGCAATGGTTATCAGGAAGCTCAATGAACTCACAGTGAATTACCAGAAACTACAGGGAAACTGCAATGAACTCACTGCAAACTATATCAACATAAAAAAGGAAATAGAACCTATCAACAAGGACAAAGAGAAAATAAAGAATACAATTTCAGAACTGAAGAACATAGTAGAAGGAATCAAAAGCAGGATCACTGAAGCAGAAGATCAAATCAGTGAGTTGGAAAACAAAGTAGAAAAAAACCACCTAGAAAGAGCAAGAAAAGGAAAAGAACCTCAGAAAGAATGAAGAGGGATTAAGAGAAGTGCAAAACAGTATGAAACATAACAATATGCATATAATAGGGATACCAGAAAGAGAAGAAGAGCAAGGAAGAGAAAACCTATTTGAAAAAGTAATGATGAAAAACTTTCATAATTTAATGATAGAAACAGTCACACAAATCCAGGAAACACAGAGAGTCCCAATCAAGAGGAACCAAAAGAGGCCCACTTCAAGAAACATCATAATTAAAATGGCAAAATTCTAAGACAAAGACACAATCTTAAGGCAACAAGGGAGAAACAGGAAGCAACATACAAGGGAGCCCAAATAAGACTAGTAGCTGACTTCTCAATAGAAGCACTCCAAGCTAGAAGAGAATGGCAAGAAATATTCCAAGTAATGAGAACCAGAGTCCTGCCACCAAATCTACTTTACCCAGCAAGGCTTTCAATCAAGATAGAAGGCCAAATAAGAAGCTTCCCAGACAAAAGAAGTGTGGGAGCGACTTCTTCTCGAGCCCCCCCGGTACCACGGACACGTGTGAATGAGTAAATATGGCCGAGACATGCTGGATCTGTTTGGGGAGGAGGAGTGGGCTGTGGCCAGTTTCTCTGGGGAGACAAAGGCCAGCAGCAGCCAGTTCCTCTGAGGAGAAAAAGGCCCCGAGCACCTTTCTTCATAGTCTTTTATTGGGTTGTAATACACAGGAATACAGGGTGGCAAGGATCAAACAGTAGATAACATTACAAAAAAATTGGAGGGCTTCAAAGTCTGAGTCAGTGTTTGTCAGGAAGAGAGTTGCAGAAAATTTGGGAGACATACTCATTTCCTCTCAGACCCTTATTATATGAATGAAAGCGCTCTTAGCAGAACAGATTTCACAGGTTAATCAGCAAGTCTTTGTGATGCCAGATTTTTCCCCAGGACACACTCCAGCAAGGCAAGGAGTTGTACCTCTCCCCATCAGGTATTCAGGCTTAAGGGGATTAGAGCCAGGAAGCGCTTCTCCCCGAGAACATGGGGACTTGGGCTTTGACAAAGCCAGGGGGCAAGAGTTCATTGCTCTTTGTTGCAACCCCCAAGCCCTTCCATGAAGGCCTCCCAGGTGATGGAGTCTGGCTTAGGTTGCCCCCCGCTGTGAGGGGTCTGACCCGTCATTGACTTCCGACCAAGCTCGGGGGGCAGGGAGAGGAACTGAGGCAGCATTTGCTACCAGAGACAGGCTTTGTCTCCTGCGGTTCGCATTCTAAAGGTCGTCTCTCACTCTTAGCCACAAGGGGTAGAGATACAATTCCTAAAATCAGGCAGAGCAGTCTACAACAAAGAAGTCTAAAAGAATACACCTTCACCAAACCAGCTCTTCGAGAGATACTAAAGAGACTGCTTTAAGAAAAGGAAGGAAAAGAGAGAGACAGGAAAACAGGTACTAAAATGGCAATGAACAAGTACCGATCAATAATAACCTTAAATGTAAGTGGATTAAATGCTCCAATCAAAAGATATAGAATAGCTGAATGGATAAGAAAGCATGACCCACACATATGCTGCCTTCAAGAGACCCACCTCAGGATAAAAGACCTAAACGGACTGAAAGTGAAGGGCATGGAATAAATTTTCCAAGCAAATGAACAGGAAAAAAAACAGGGTAGCAATAGTCATATTGTACAAAACAGACTTCAAAAAAAGAGGGCCATAAAGAGAGACCCACAAGGTCACTTCATAATACTCAAGGGAAGAACCCACCAAGAAGACATAAACATTGTAAACATTTTTGCACCCAACATAGGAGTACCCAAATACATAAAGAAAATCTTTTTTAAAACATATTTTATTGATTATGCCATTACAGTTGCCCCATTTCCCCCCTTCATTCCCCTCCATCCTGCACACCCCCTTCCCCCATTCCTCCCCTTTAGTTCATGTCCATGTGTCATAAGTTCTTTAGTGTCTACATTTCCCACACTACTCTTGCCCTCCCTTGTCTATTTTCTCCCCACTGTCTATGCTACTTATTCTCTGTACCTTCTCTCCCCTTCTCCTCCCACTCCCCTGTTGCTAATCCTTCATGTGATTTTTATTTCTGTGTCTTCGCTCCTGATCTGGCTGCCCACTTAGTTTGTTTTTGTTTTAGGCATGGTTTTTAATAACTGTGAGTTTGCTGTCTTTCACTGTTCATATTTTTTATCTTTTTTTCTTAGATAAGTCCCTTTAACATTTCATATAATAATGGCTTGGTGATGATGAACTCCTTGAACTTGACCTTATCTGAGAAGCACTTTATCTGCCCTTCCATTCTAAATGAAAGCTTTGCTGGATAGAGTAATCTTGCTTATAGGTCCTTGCCTTTCATGACTTGGAATACTTCTTTCCAGCCCCTTCTTGCCTGCAAGGTCTCTTTTGAGAAATCAGTTGACAGTCTGATGGGAACTCCTTTGTAAGTGACTGTCCCCTTATCTCTTGCTCCTTCTAGGATTCTCTCCTTCATTTTTATCTTGGGTAATGTAATTATGATGTGCCTTGGTGTGTTCCCCCTTGGATCCAACTTCTTTGGGACTCTCTGACTTTCCTGGACTTCCTGGAAGTCTATTGCTTTTGCCAGATTAGGGAAGTTCTCCTTTATTATTTGGTCAAATAAGTTTTCCACTTGTTGCTGTTCCTCTTCCCCTTCTGGTACCCCTATAATTCGGATGTTGGGATGTTTAAAGATGTCCTGGAGGTTCCTAAGCCTCTCCTCATTTTTTTGAATTCTTATTTCTTCATTCTTTTCTGTTTGGTTATTTCTTCCTTCTGGTTCACTCAGTCATTTACTTGAGTCTCAGTTTTCTGCCCATCACTATTGGTTCCCTGTGCATTTCAAAGAGTCCAAATCATAATTCACTTCCTTCTTATTACATGGGTAGATTCAGGATGCATAGATCTTGTTCTCACTTTTAAACCAGGATTAGGTTTCTGAATAAGAGTTGATTGGTTTATGTAGGTTGCAAAGAATTATTTTAAGTTAAAATAGAATTCTTCCCTGACAGTATTTTCATTTATTCAAATGGAATGTCTATCTCACAACCATTTTATGTTTGCCTTGTGGTTTTTCTCTCATCTCAGCATCTCATATGTATAATAATAGGAATCTTTTTTTTATTCTCCTTCATATGGCTGCTGTAAGCTTCACTGCCTTTAGGAATACATTTATATTCAGAGACACCAACAGTATATAATTTCCACAGGATGAAGCTCTTTAATCCTATTTTATATCTAAAAAGAATGCTCAACATTATCTGCTGACATCTCTTGAGAATCCAATTTCCTAAGGTTATGTTCCTGAGACTAAGTGGAAATTTTCAAAACCTAGAGTTCAAAGTTAAGTATCAAATTCAAACAAAGCCCAAACAATCCAAACTGGTACTGATTTGTGAGGCCATAAACAGCAACAAAATCTTCAAGTGGCTATTGGCATAATAATTATGAGTATGGCTTAGCAAAGTCAAGTCTCTCTTCTCTGGCCCTAAGCATGTAGGGGATGTTTTTCCTAAACAGAATTTTTAGAGAATGTAACATTCATAATAAAAAGCAACCAGAACATCATAACAGATATCTGTGTAAATAGCAGGTATCAAAACAGTGGGGCACAATTTCAGATTAAATTTAGTTATGAATCAAAATTCTGTTTCTGAGATATAGCAAACTGGAATCTTGGTGGAATCCTAAAGAGGTCAGCTACTGGAGAAAGCTTCTAGTCACTTCTTGCTGCTGACTTTCATGACCCACATGCCAATGACAGGTGGTCTTTTCTAAACCATGTTTTCTCCATGACATACAGAGATGAAGAAATAATTGATTTTTTAGCAAATATAATGAAAGTTAAAAATAATAATGAAATAAATTGAGCAGGTAAAACACATGTAAGCTGCTGGTTTACTGAAGTTTCTAGCTAAGAGTTAATTCTAATCAGTAATTGACCAAGACATTTAATAGTTCCTTACTAGCACCTTCACCATTTACTGAAATTTAAAAATACTTTTTGGAAAATTAGAGCTTTCTTCTTATGTTCTTAGGAAGCATACCTGCATGACTGACTAGCATAGCTGAAAAATCTACAAGCATCTTATCTGCCTCACTCCCTGAGGGCTATCAATCACTTGTCCTACATATCTATATTTTATTGAAATTTTTCAAAGCTATAATGGTAATGGGTTAGAGAAGACACTTATTTCTGGGTCATGTGGAAAGTCAGAGTCAAAATCATCTGTCCTTCAGAGTGATCATGACAGGTTGATACATGAATTATATGCCAAAAGAAGCCAGCTTTCATTCTTGAAAATCCAGGATGATATGTAGACCAAATAAATGTGAATCCACCAATATCAACTTACTCTAGTCCTACAGTCCCTTAGCCAACTCTTAAATTATAAATAAAAGGGAAAGATGGAAATAAAAAACAGATAAAATAAGTATTTAATAAGGATGTTGGGAAACAGAAAATAAATAATAATAAGACTACAATCTTTTTCAGACAAGGTTGTTATAATACTCTAAAGTCCAAACATGCAAATTCTTTTTCTTCCAAAGTTTGAATCATCTATATAATTAGAGACAGGAGAAAATATTCCATAGCCCGTAAGTGCCATCCTCAACATGATAGGACTCATTAGCAATTTCTCTCTGAAAGGGGCTTAAATTTAACTCTGCACAGCCCAAAATCTTACTTAGCTGGTCTTTGCTCAAAACGCCCCTGTGGAAAGGACTCTGCTGCCCTCTACTGTCACTTAAAGCAGAGGACACAAATGGAGAGAAAACCTGAGCACCTGAGAGCGGACTGGGAGGCAGATGAGTCAACACCCCTTCTAAGGGAAGACCTTGCAAGGATATTTAAGCTATTGCACAAGTTTATCCTTCATCCTAACTTAAAGATGGAGTAGAAATGTGGAAGGAGCTCTGTCAGGTTTGAAATGTCAAGGCTGAGAGATGAATTGGTCCATCTAGGTGGGCAAACTTTCTTTTACATTTCACCCAGCAAACCATGTATTCTACTTTAATATAAACAGAGCAAAGATAGAGGGTGCAATATCAATGTAATTGTTATAAAGAAAAATAAAGCAAGGTAAGGGCATATAGAGTGATAGAGATACTGTTTCTACACGGAGAGGCTAGGTACTGGATAGAAGTCCAGAATGACAAGAAGAGGTAAGCCATATAAAATATGAGGAGGAACATTCCAGGCCCAGGAAACAGAAGCTGCAAAGGCACTATGGTAGGAATGTGTTGGGAATGTTTCAGGACGAACAAGGCTGGTAACTGAAGTGTAGTGACTGAGAAAAGTGAGCATGAAGGTCTGTGAAAGGTGGCAGAAGCCAGAGTATCTAGGGACATATAATGGAACCACATCTGCAATTTTAACTTTTGTAAAAGCCATATTTTTTTAAAAGTAGGTAAAATAATTTCAATAATATATTTTATATAACCCCGTGTTTTTAAATAGTGTTATTTGAACATGCAATCAATATAAGAAATACTGATAAGATATTTTATTATTTCCCTATGCTAAATATTTCTAATTTGATGTGTATCTTACATGTACAGCATACCTGTTAAAAATGGCCACATGTGAAGTGCTCAATAGTCAAACTGAGCTATAAATTATAGCTATGGCTACATTAAATTTTTGTTCTAGGTGTATTTGAATGCACAAATTCTTTTTTAATTTAATTTTCTTTTTTTCAAGTATTCTTTCATTTTATTTTTGTGGTGTTTTTCCATTACCATTTAATCCCCTGAGACCTCCTTCCCCTCAACAATGACTATCCTGTTGTCCATGCCTTGAGTCCTTTTTGACTTCTGCTCAATCCCTCAACCTCCCTAATCCCCCATTCCTGAATTTAAGTTAATTTTCTTACACACACTTTGGAAGTTAGAATTCAGTAAAGAATAAAAGAGCAGCAGACCTCACAGCTCAAAGGGACTCCAAGCTAACCTTGAATCATCAAGCTAGGTCTCTTTGGGGGTTTGTTTTACTTTGGAGAACAAGGTAGCCGTGATTAAGTGAAGCATCAGCTTGGAAAGTCTAGGTAGGAATACATTACACCTAGAGTTCAGTAGAGTTTTTTATGGATTATTGAGGGGAAGGGGCCAGAGAAATGTGAATGAGTAGGATTACCCACCCCTGCCCTGCCACCTATCCCCTACACTCACCTGTCCCAGTTTCAACCAGCCCAGTGCTACCAAAAGATGTGCAGTGCAGTGCAGTGCATTGGTTAGGAGTTTATATGCTAGATGCTGACTCCAGATTTTGCTACTTAATAGCTATATGACCTTGAGTGTGTCATTTAAGTTTTTGTGCCTTAGTTTTCTCATTTGCAATGCAAGGCAATTGTGAGGATTAGAGTTAATGTCAAGTGCTTAGAATAGTGCCTGATGTATAAGAAATGTTTCATAATGAGAGACAACTCCTATCTGTCACTGTAAAATCCTCTCAGCCAGTACTTGGTGACAGCTCTGTACACCAAGTACAATGGCACAGCCCTCCCCTTGGGTCATAGTGCCGTACCTCTATTTTCTGCCTTGGGGCTTCTCGGAAGCCACAGCATGGGATACCTTTGGGAATCTGCTTGGCTCTAACAACTTTTCATCCTAGAGATGCAAAGAAGTTAATCCCATGGACCATCTTTGACCTAGGAGCAAGGGAAACAAAAGATAATCTGCTTCACTTTTTGTCCCTAGGTAGATAATTCTGAAATGTGTTTTGTGAGATTTTCAGAAGGTTTAGTAGAATAAAGCGCCTGTGGAGGAGGACAACTTCTTGAACAAACTCCCTTCCCTTCCTGTTCCCCCCCTGCTCTCCTGTGTTCCTGGTCACATTCCCAAATCAACTACATGCATGAGCCTTTCTTTCAGATTCTGCTTACAGGGGAACCCAGGACAAGACACTATATTTTTATAAATTTTCCTAGCTGTTACTTTGAAAAATGCTTATCCAGTTATTCATATGATATGTCCATTTCCAGAATGGTCTTGCCTCTTTACTTGTCCTTATGACCTTGACCCTCTTTTCCCTGGAATCTCTAGTCTCATTCCTTTGATTAATTCTTATAAACATCAGCAAACCCTCTACATCCTACAGAGACCTTCCCTACTCAAGCCACTGCCCAATTTCTTGATAAAAGAGTTTGCTTTTACTGCCTTCATTTGCTCAATTCACATTCATTCCTCAGCCCACTGTGACCTGGCAACCATCCCCTGAACCAATCTATAGCCATTCTTGCAACTGACCTATTAAGTGACAACTCCAGTCACCTCTCAAGAGGAAAGGTGAAATTGTTAAGTGGTGGCAGGATGAGTTATTGTGTAAACTGGATCCATTCTGCAGAAGTCTGTGAATAGTAAGAACAAATATGATAGTATTAACATATAATGAGCACTTGCGATATTCCAGGAATACTGTTAAATGCTCTTATATGCATTCTCATTTAATACTAACCAAGCCCATCAAGTAGGAATGATTATTATTTCCATTTTGTAGTTGAGAAAATATATTCCAAGCAGTTAACTTATCTGAAAACACACAGCTAGCCTGTGAAGAGCCAGGACTTAAATTCAGGTCAGTCTTCCTAGAATGCTCAGCTCTGACTCAGTTCACTAAGATCATCTGACCCTGCATGCTTGACCCTGACCTACCACTGTCTGTACTCTTCAGCACTGTGAGATATAAATTTCCTTTCATGGGTTTAAAAGCAGGGGTTAAGAGACTCCCATTATATAGCAACAGAAAGTAAATTAGAGGTTGCTTAGAAGCCAAGGATCAAGGGGAGATGGATAGTGATGGCACATGTGACTCGATGATGAATATGTTCTAAAATTGACTGTGGTGTTGGTTGCACAACACTGTGAATATGCTAAAAACCATCAAATTTTACACTTTAAAGAGGTGAATTGTAAAAAGGGGGGGAGAATCCATTAGAGTTACTTCACTTACTTACCTGACAACCCATACAGCTCATGTGTAGGAAATGCTAGATAATGCCACTGTTATTCATCAGATTCACAACCAGTAATTGCTTATAAAGTGGTGCCTATTTTTCACTTGCATGCAGAATTTGGGGTACAAAGAAGTGTTTCCTTTCATATCATTGCCGATCGGGCACAGGACCACTGAGACCCATTACCTCTGCACATGGCTCTGGGTGCAGCCAGACTCTTCTGACCCTTTAAAATAAAAAGGAGGAAAGAGGATCAGCCCCTTGAAAGAAAGCAGTACCAAATCATTTGAATGCCTGCTTATGTTTATGGCCTTAGTTAGGGGACCACATCCAGATGGCTCAGCAATTTTGATGACCACATTGCCTGCCAATACATGCTCATAGTCCTAACTTCCAAAAACAAAAGGGAGAAGAAAAAGTGAAGGGGAATTCAGTGCTAGAAGCAGACTGCTATTCATCCCCTCCCGGTGGATGTTGACTACAGTGAAGCCCCCAGTGGGGAGAGTCACTATTAGCTTTGAGAAATGTCCACTCAAAATGAGCCTCTGTTCCCTCAAAGGAGAGGCACCAAGCAAAATAAAGACCATTAACTACTGGCTTATACTGGCCCCATTACTTCAGTGGGTTGATTAATTTCTCCCTAAACATCAGGCAGGTGCAAAGTCCCTCCTCTCCACCTATGACCTTATTAACGAATGATTGTCTTCCTTTCCTAAATAACTTCATCCAGTGATGTTTCCTTCTTCCCAAGCTGAGGCACATTGCAGCACAGGAGAGCTGGTGTCAATCCTGTGTAAAGGGATTTTTTTCAGCCTCACCTCACATCACAGCTCCAGTGGGAGAATTCCAGAACTGTTGATTGTTTTCTTCCTATCTCCCAGTTCTAGTCCTAAGAGGAACCCTTTCTATGTAGAAAAGAATGCCTTATAAATCTATATGATAGAGGACCAGAGAAAGGCAGGAAGGGAAGATCTGGAGACTAAGCTGAGTACTCTGAGGGGAAATCAGGTGGGGTGAAGGTGTGCTGGATGAGAGAGAATGGATAAGAAAGGGAGGGAGGTCTGTAATACTGCAGACACCCCATCTCCCATATTCCTGAGCTTTGAGGGGTTTGAGCTCTCAACAGTTCTTCGGGTCTTGGGTCTGTCATGTCTTTGCCTGACACACTGTCCTAAGACTGACTTCAGGGTTAAAGGTGATTCTCCCTGGATGTACCCACCAAGAGAACCCTTCAGCTCTGTTTTAAAAAGCAATTGGTGGTGCCTTTAGACAGAAAGCAGAAGTTTTTAGAACCTGGAGACAAAATGTAAGGATAATGCACTTTATCTAAAGGGAAGCAGACTTTCTCATTAGTGCACAAGAATCCAATTTTCTAAACCAGTAAGATTGCACAGGACTAGTAACAGTTTGCTTCATGAAGTGATAACTAAATTGATAAAACTTTTGTAACAAGGTGTGGTAAGTGGAGGAAGGTGTTTTGTTGGAAGAGATTCAGATTCCTCAGTTACACAGGAAGTATACAAGATTTTTTGTTCCATTTTCCATTAAGAAAATAGAGGAAAGAGCTTTTTACTTGGAGGAAGAGAAGGTCTAAGACCAAATCCTTGACCCACTTCTTAGCTATGGGACTCTGGGCAGGTCAGTTAACCTATCCTTCCATGTTTTTAAATGAATAATGAAGAAAAACAGTTCACTTATCTTTCCCACATCATCACTATTTTAATTTGTTTACTATATGTATGTGTTTTAAATAAATATATGTATTATATGTTAAGTAGAAAAGAAGAAATTGTAATATCTATTCAGTGCTCCTGAGTAAGGAACTTGAATTATCCTCATCTCATAAGTGAGCAAGTTGGCTCTCAGAAAACTCACTAAATTATGCAAGGTTAAACACCTAAAAACTGGTGAGACTGGGGTTCAAACCCAGTCTGTCAACTTTCAAAGGCTCTTTCTTCCAGTGTTCACTGTCCCTTTTATTAAAAGTGAAGTATTCCACATGGTACAGTGTTATTTAGATCACCAAATTTTTACTTGACAATTTTTCATCTGATTGAAGTTTTATGTTATAATCAGAAGTATTGTTCCTTTCAACATAATTGTTACAGTGTTGCTTTTGCAATATAATTTTTAATGGTGATACTTTAATATCTGACTTTTTCAAGGCTCTAGCTAAGAGTCCTGATGAAAATTCAAGTGGTTCTTTGCCAATCTTGTAGCATCTCATAGTTAATCTTTCCTCCCAAAACTGGAAATACTCTAAATGAATGACAATCTTCATCTAAACTCAACTTGGGTTTGCAATTTGAGGCAATTGACTACAGAATAATAGCATATATATAGACTAATGTAAGATTCTCTCAGTCATCTTTTCCTAATCAAGAGAAAAATATCTTTATTTGGCCATGGCTAACAACTTCCCCTCTTTTGGCATATCTGTACACATGTTCCACTATCAGGGAATGGCACCGTAGGGTAAGTGGCAGTAGGGTAAGCAGTCTGGCTTCCTCACCCAGGTTTCTGGGTAGCCAAGGGAAGCAGTGTTCCCATAGCCTTGAGACTAGGTCTGATAAACTGTTCTGATAACATGACATGAGCTCGCATGCACAGAATTATGTTATATTATGTAACGTTCTGGCAGTTTTCCTGCTTTGTTCCCCTCTAGTACTTAAACAGGTAGGGACTCCCTGCTGGGGGGTGATGATGATGAGAGACACACAAGGGGACAGGTACCATGGTGGGTGCCACCCTGAGGAGCAGGGTCCACAACATGAGACATGCAGACAGACACATAGCTTGCAGTGTGCATGGCTTGCCCATCCATGAATAAAGGCATGCCAAACATTTTAACAGTTCCGTGAATATTTTTCCATCTGCATCAATACCATGAACCTACCTGGCCTTGAAGAGTGGTAACACAGGTACCAGATGTTAGACCTTGGTCTTCAATTTCAGCTCAGAAAAGAACTTGAAGCCAAGAAACTGAAATACAAGCAAAAGTTTATTTAGAATGTTACAGGGGTAGAAGTAAGCTGTGGAAAAAGTGAGCCAGCTGGGTTGTGTGCACTCAGGAAACAAGCTACAGAGGCAAAAGAAGGGCCCTGGGAGCTTAAAAGAAAGAAAAGCAAAGCTAGTGCCCCTGGAGGAAGGAGAGTAAGAAAAGTATGAGCATGCTTCAGTGAGAGTGAACGTACACTCAGTACTTTGTCTTAAGGGTTTTTATCTGTTCCCAAAGGCAGGGATTTTAGAAGAGGTCTCAGGGGAGGATCTCAATAGAATATGCATCAGCTTCCCAGGTGTGTCCTATTAGAGTTGTGCTCGCCACTGATTGGCAGGTGCTAGGATAGGGGTCATTAGTCATTGAATCTGGCCCTGATATTAGCCATGGATTTGTTTTATTTTGCTCCACTGCATTTCTGGGCTTAAATCTGAGACACAATTGAGACCTTGATGTTATCTCTAGTTTGACCAAAACTTTCTCTGTGGTCAACAGACCAAAGGCTTTGTTCCTAAGACTATTTGATGTGGGTCAGAACCTCATTGTCCTGAGGGCTTAATGCTTGAGCAAATGATCTTGAAAGGGCTTGTATGGAAGTTGGGTAAAGCTACTCTCTAGCCCCACTTTTTTCCTCCTCTAAGGAGGGTTCTATCACATGACCAGCAACATGGAAGGGAAGAAAAGGTCAGGGAAGTATCCAAACTACATGGCCAGCATAAAAAAGGTCAGGGGGTCTAAACCACATGATCAGTGATATGCTACAGGAGGAAAAACACCCTGGGGGTGAGGACCCACCCTACAGTACTTGTGTTCCCAATTTTATCCATTGCTAGGCACCCTGGACTTTCCACCCTGGTGACCTTCTGTACCTGGCCTATCGCTCCTACTCTGCTCATGACTGTCCAAGTGCCTACCATATCATTACTACATGTTAAGTGTGAATCAAAACTACTGATAAAATAAACGATGATTATTTTATCTGTTGCTAGGTATTATTTACCAGCAACTCAACCTCAGTTAACAAAGTTCAGATTCCTTCCACAGCTAACTTAAGAATCCCATTAAAAAGTGAAAACATTCCATTTTAACACTGTCAAGATTTAAAGGAAGAAAAAATGAGGGAGGTGATAAAACTTTAAAGAGGTGCAGGAGAAAAGGCATCAGTAATTTCTCTGTCCAGTAACACTTTCCCAAACCGTCCTGAAAGCCAAAGATGAAATCAAAATTTCTTTACTAAACAGGAGTATGAAGGAGAACTGACCTTTGATACAACGATCATTTGTAGTTCTTACAAATGATCAAAAATGAAATTTGCATTAAAAAAGTATGCTGGGCACACTACATGAGAAGTTAAGTTCCCATAATATAAAGAAAGCCAGAGATCAAACTTCTTAAAGGACTTTGTCAGATAAAAGCTGAGTCTCTTCCACTATGTACATGGGAAGGTTTTCAAGCTGCAAAGGATTTTTTAAGAAGGACAAAGTATTTTTGTTCTGTGCATCAACACAAAGTATTTTACAGGCTTGAGTTTGGGCTAACAATTTTTCATCTTATACATATTAGAGATTGGGATGGAGAAAAGCAAAAAATGGTAACGTAAACATTATCAGCCATCTACTTTGCCTTTGGTAATTATTCTACAGTAGAATTAGTTATAAACCTATCTATCTCTTTAGTTTCGCCTTTAAAATGCTATCAGAAGACCAATAGCTGTCTTATAAATTAACTAAATAAATCTGTGTATTGTATAATAATCCAAGGGAACATGTTATAGAATAGACCCGGGGAGGAGGGAGCAGAACAATATACTATTGCCTAATGGACTCACCCTTGTGCTCTGGGAGTTTCCCACCCTGTACTAGGTTCACCTTGCCCGATGCCAGGGAAAGATATCTCTCAGTACCAGATATTGGTGAAAAGGAAAGGGATTATTAATGTAAAGACTGATATAAACATAAGAGTAATGAAATGACTTGATGTCTTCATTGAGATCCCAAAGTCCTTTAAAATACCCACAAACACACAATCCTTTCTTTCCCCTCTGCCCAGTCTTGGATACCGTAGCTCAGAAAAAGAAATAGAAGTCCATGGTTCTTCTCCGCCCAAGCCTCATGGTCCCAAAAAGACCCCGCATGGCTGCTGTGCCTGGGTTTAAATCCCAGTGCCAACCTTCCTCTGCTGCACCATTTCCGACACTTCCCACAATTGGCCACAGCTGCCAGCATTCCCACATTTTTCCAGCTTTACTGGGCTGCCATAGTAAGTCCAGGCAGGTGTGGCCCTGTGGTATGGAGCCAATTATCTCCAAGCTCTTACTCAGACTCTGTAACCAGGGGGAGTTTCCTCCCAGTTACATCATGGGTTGAAGTCACTCCCATCCCCCTTGCTCAAAGCCTGGCCACAGCTATTTAACATATCTATGGAACAAGTTAAAGGTTATAGATATGTTAAATGATCATTCTAGAAGTTATCCACAAAACTGTTGCTATTCAAAACAACTCTAAATGCCCCTGCTCCATGCGTCCCATCCCCCAGCTCAGACTTGTGGGGGTGAGGACATCCTATATACATATTTTTCTAATATTTCCTGGACACTGAGTTCTGGACCCCATTACAAATCCCTATTTGGGGACCCCCTTGGCTGGATCCTATTACAAATATAAGAATATTTATATGTAAAATTATTGTGGTACAGAGTATGACTTTTTCTTATCATTTAGAGTTTTTATCTGATAGTTGGCAATAAACCTATTGATAAAAAGAAACATCATGAAATCCAGCCACAGTACTAACTCAAAGCAGTTAAAATGACAGTGCAATTCTGTCTGTCTTCTCACCCAACTCATTTCTGCATTCAAAGTACACACAGTGTTTTAAAAATTGTCGAAGTCCATAATAGGCACTTAATAAATATTTGTGAAATGAAATAATAGTCTACAGAGTGTTAGTAGTTACTTGGAAACAGAAAACAAATAAAAAATAATCTGCTTTTAGTTTGGGAGGCAATATAGGATGATGGTCAAGTGCATGGGCTTTTGAATCTCACATCTTGGTACATAACCCAGGTAAACCTTATCAATTTAGTTACCTTGTGTTTATTAATAAGTCCCCCTAAACTTTTATTTCTTTCTATTTAAAGTAGAGATAATGACATTAACCTCCTAAGATAATATTTGTGAAGAGCTGGGATGTAGGAAATATTTAGTAAGTGGCAGCTACATTATTTTTCAGTTTTGCTTTTTAAGTATTTTTTATTGCTTTGAGAGAGAGAGATTGAGATTGAAACAATGGTGGGAGAGACAAACATTGATCAGTTGTCTCCCATATGCACCCAGACTAGAAAATAAACCCTCAACCTAAGTATGTGCTCTGATCAGAAATTGAATCCACAGCCTTCCTGTGTATGGGACAATGGTCCAACCAGCTGAGTCACACTGGCCAGGGCCATTTTTCAGTTTTATAAATGATCTCCTTATATGTTCTCCACAAAATTCCCATACTTAGTCCCTCCATCTTCTGGGTCATGCCTTTATACATGTTTTTACATATTCTCCCAATGTTAACACAGTCTTCTTTCAGTTGGCTTATTGGTCCTCATTTCTGATATGTACAGAGCACTGTAGCTGATGCAGATGATATGCCTGATAGACAAGTTTAGAGTTGGCTTCTCCCTGTGAAGACTCTGATCCTGGTGCCAATTGTCCATGAGAGGGGGCTTAAATGGATTATCTCAAAGTAAATATCATCTTTTTTTTTTTTAGCTAAACTAAATATCTAGCTTCTGAGTACTGGTATGTTTCTGCTCTAAACTTTGCTATGCAAAATCCTTTTTCTTTCTTTAATACTCTCTCCAAAAGACATAGATGCCTTAAAAGAATCTTACAGTGTGTGATAACTGGTTTCTCCAAATAGCCTTAGGCTTTTTGTTCCTTCTTCTTCACTGTGTCTACTTAATCTAAGAAGTAGAAAAAGAAGCAAGCAGGGAAATGGATTTTGAAATTAGAGTTAGGCCTGAAGCTTTTCATTCATTTAATATTTATTTCATTACTTATCCTCAGAAGTTCATTAGCCTCATGCTTTTTATAAAGTCATCGATTTATAATTTAGGAGTCCAGATGAGTTTCTCTTACAAAGACCAACATCTGGCATTGAGGAATAGGGATGATGCTTGAATGTGCTTCCTTCATTTTAACCAAGAGGGTGAAAAACCTTGGTACCTGGTCTGCTTTCAACAGTTCTGAACTTCCATTGATGATTTTACTTATATATTGAACAATTTGCAAAATAAGACCTTTTATAATTTTCAAAAAGATCCTTAAAAATCACTGTTCCACTGAATAACATTTAAAGGGCCAGAACTGATCACACCTGCTTAAGGCTGCTCATTAAAGCCTTTCTGAAAAATTCTTAGAAACATCCATTTCTGCAATGATTAATTATGCTGAACTCAGGCATTGAATATTCTGTTCCAGAAAATAATTCTGGATCAATTATCTTAAATAAAGCATAAATACATCAGGATCTCTTAGTGTGAAAGAACCAGAAGGAAAGCAAAGTAAACTCTATAGCATCAGTATATTCAACCTGATCTATCTGCCACAAGCTTTCTTAAGAACAGCTGTATTGAGATATAATTCACATGCCAAAAATTCAATCTTTTAAAGTATATCATGCAGTGGCCTTTTAAGTATATTCACAGAATTGTGCAATTATTAGCACGATTTAATTTCAGAGCATATTATCATTACCTCAAAAGAAACTTGTTATTTTCAAGATTGTTTTGGTTATTCTGGGTCTCCTGCATTTTTATATGAATTTTAGGATCACCTTTTTCCATTTCCATAAGTGTGTCAGCTGGGATTTTGATAGAGAATAGATTGAGTTTATAGATCAATTTGGCAAGCATTGCTATCTTAACAATATTAAGTCTTCTGATTCATGCATGTGAGATGTCTTTCTGTGTATTTAGGTCTTCTTAAATTTCTTTAAAAAATGTTTCATACTTTTTGGTGATAAGTTTTATACTTCTTTTGTTACGTTTATTCCTAATTTATTATTTTTGGTGCTTTTATAAATAAAATTGCTTAATTTTTATATTAGAATTATTCATTACTAGTGTATAGAAATACAATTGGTATTTCAATTCACCTTGTATCCTGAACCCTTTCTGAACTCACTTATTAGGTGTAGTATTTTTTGTAGTGGATTTCTTGGAACTACAAACTTCTACATGCAGAATCATGTGATCTACAAATAGAGATGCTTCTACTTTTTCCTTGCTAATCTGAATGTTTTTCTTTTCCCTTGCCTAACTTCCCTGACTGAAACCTCCAGAAGGATGCTGACTAAATCTGTCAGGTGGACATCTTGTCTTGTTTCTGATCTTAGGAAAAAAAGCATTTGGTCCTTTACCATTTAGTATGACATTAACTATAAGTTTTTCATAGATAACACTTATCACTTTGAGAAAATTCCCTTCTATTCCTAGTTTGTTGAATGTTCTATCATAAAGAGTGTTAGGTTTTTGTTTTATAATGTTCAAGTTTTGGGTTTTTGCCTTGCTTATTTTCTGCCTACATGTTCTATTTATTATTGAAAGTGAAGTACTTAAATCTCCAATTATTATAGAATTGTTGCTCCCTTTAGTCTTGTCAGTTTTGCTTCACATATTTTGAAGCTCTGTCGTTAGATACATATATGTTTGTAATTGTTATGTTTTTCTGATGGATTTATCATTTTACTGTTATATAATATCCTTCTTTGTCTCAGTGATATTTTTTGTCATGAAGTATTTTATTATGTTAACAACCAGTATTTTATCTAATACTAAAGCCACAACAGTATTCTTTTGGTTATTGTTGGCTGGGCATATATTTTTCCATTCTTTTGCTTTCAATCTGCTCAAATCTTTAAATCAAAAGTGCATCTCCTGTGAACTGCATATAGCTGGATCATAGGGTTTTTTATACATTTATTCTAGCCTCTGCCTCTTGATTGGAATATTTAATCCATTTACATTAAATATAATTTTTTAAAGATTTTATTTATTTGTTTGCTTGCTTGTTTTTAAATATTTTACTTATTTATTTTTTAGAGAGAGGGTAAGGAAAGGAGAAAGAGTGGGAGAGAAACATCAATGTGTGGTTGCCTCTCATGTGTCCCCTACTGGGGACTTGGCCCACAACCCAGGCATGTGCCCTGAGTGGGAATCAAACCAATGATCTGCTTCACAGGCCCACGCTCAATCCACTGAACTACATCATCCCAGGCTATTTATTTTTTAGAGAGAGGGGAAAGGAAGGAGAAAGAGAGAGAGAGAAACATCAATGTTTGGTTGTCCCTCACATACCCCCAACTGGGGGCATAACCCAGGCATGTGCCCTGACTGGGAATCAAACCAGTAACACACTGGTCTGCAGGCCCATGCTCAATCCACTGAGCTACAGCAGCCAGGGCTATAATTCTTGATATGGTGGAGTTTGTACTCACCACTTTGCTATTTACTTTCCACGTGTCTTACATCCTTTTATACTTCTCTGTTCCTCCACTACTGACTTCTTTTGTGTTAAATTGATATTTTCTGGTATACCATTTTAATTCTATTTTTGTGTCTTTTATTATATATTTTGAGTTATTTTTTAGTGGTTGCCCTGAGAATTATAATTGACATTTCATAAAAATCTAGTTTATATTAATAACAACTTAGTTTCAATAGCATACAAAATTTTGCTCTGATATAGCTCCATTTTCTCCCTACCACTTTGTGCTATTATTGTAATACAAATTTCATCTTTATACATTATAAGGTAATTGACATAGTTTTATAATTATTGCTTTATTCAGTTGGCTTTTAAATCAGGAGAAGAAAAACATTGTGAACAAAAAAATCATTACTCTGCCTTAGGAAAGGTACCTAAGTAGTTACCTTTCCTGGTTCTCTCTATTTTCTTTTTTTTTTTTTTAATTTTTAATTTATTTATCTTTAGGGGGAAGGGAAGGAGAGAGGGAGAGAAACATCAATGTATGGTTGCCTTTTGTGCGTCCCCTGCTGGGAACTGGCCTGCAGGGAACCGGCCTGCAACCTCGGTATGTGCCCTGACTGGGAATCGAACCGCGATTGTCTGGTTCGCAGGCCCGCGCTCAATCCACTGAGCTACGCCAGCCAGTTGTTACAGTTATTTTGAACAAAAGTGTCAGTATTTGAAGACAATGCCATTTATCAAAAAATATATTGTTTCCTAATACATCGAAACTAAAACAGGGCTGCTGAGAGAGATACATTCTTTAAAGCTCAGATTGCTTTACACTCTCCTTCAATCCACAAATCTCTCCAGATTGCTTAAAACTTGCTCTCTTATCTTTAACTGAGTTATTTTACAAGTATTCTTATTATTTATCTGTGCATTTCCTTTTTATTTCTACTCCTTGTTTTATCACTTTACTCATTTTAGGTAAATTTGAGTTACTGTCACTATTATAGATTTATCACAAATCTTTGTGATGCTAATTCTTCCATTTTTTCTATTGTTTTTGTTTATTTGCTGAATTTTGCTCATGGTGGGTCAGTTTCTCCTATGTTTATTATGGATGGTTGTGTATTAGTTTTCAATATGGCTTATTTTGTATATATGCATGTAAATTCCATGTGGCCTAGGCAATTGAAGTGCCCTTGCAGGACGGGTTTTATGGTCTCTTCTCGGATAACCCATTATTATCCGAGAAAACAGGTGAGAATGTCATTTTGGAACAAGCCTGTTCTATTGTGCCTGGGCCTTGGATGTACCATTGGGCTATATAAGTTTCTACTACTATCTCAATGGGAGGGGGGTAGTTACCTGTTCTGCTTGAGTAGCAAACAGTTTTACTCTAAATCCACAGGGGCTGTAAATTCAGAACTGGTTTTTTTTCTAGCTTTATTGATATATAATTGACATAAACACTATGTAAGTTTGACTTGTACATATATTGCAAAATGTTTACCACAATGTTAACACTTCCTTCTTCTCCCACAATTACCGTATTGTCATTGTTATAGTGAAAGCTCTGCTCTCAGAGCAACTTGCAAGTATACATATACAACCCAGTATTGAAAACTATAATACCATGCTGTACATTATACCCCCAAGGGAAGTTCAGAGTTTTGATTTTACCAATAAATTTTTTTTATTTTTTCCACTCAAAGTGATTTTGTTCATTTTTCTTCCTGGTCTTGAAAACTACCATCAACAAAAACCACTTTATTTCCACTAATGGACATACCATATTTTACTTACCAGTTCCTCTGTTTCTAGTTTGATTTGTTTTCATTTCTCTGGTATTATAAAAATGCAGCAATAAATGTATTTGTGTATATAGTTTTTCTTAGTATACAGATTATTTCCTTAAAGTAGTTTTTAGAAAGCAAAGTATTAATGTTGCATCAAAGGCTATGAACATTTCCTGATGCTGGAGAATATTGCCAAATTTTCTTCCAAAAGAGTTTCTTTGTCATTCCATAAAGTACTGGGAAGCCAGGAAAATATTTGTTGTCATTAATATTATGCCCAGAGGACTTTCAGCAGCACCACTATATTCAAATTCATCTCAGGCCTTCAGTAAATTGGCTGTGCACCATTAAGATGGTGAAAGCAAGCATGAAATTGGTTATGAACAAGGTATACTGCACAACTGATTATCCAAACTTCACTCTCTTCTATAATGAATCACAGGCTCTTTATAAGAGTCATGTTGCGGAGAAGCCCACCACTTAGAGAGCCAGGAAAGCACATGGTGCCAGGAATTAGGAAAGGATGGAGGTTAAGGATGAGCAGAGATGGAGAAAACAGGTGAGAACGTCATTTTGAAACAAGCCTGTTCTTGCGCACCTGGGCCTTTGACATCATGGCAATCCCCTGAACTACTTCCGTGTAAGCATTAAAATCGTTGGAGCACAAGGCTTTTCTTTTAAGGGACTCTGTAATCACTGAGGAAGTCACATTCCTTTGTGCCAGTTTCATATGGACTTCGGAAGTCACTCTTAGAAAAACTCATGCCACCCCTAGCCAAGAGTTCTCTACCAACAGCCTTCAATAAGGAGAGTTTGGTTATTGATCTAGCCATGCATACTATCTGATGACCCACAGGGTTATTCAAAGCTAAGAAATAAGCCATTTTCCTACTTCTTTCAATGTAGAACTGAGTCTAAGACCCTGTTCTAGGTGGTCCACCAAAAACAAATGGTTGTGTCAAAATGAACAACTGGACTCTTTTGCAACATGAGTTCTCGAGGAGAGAAACTTAAGCCAAATCACCAACTGGCATAGCATTCTAATTTCTGACAGATATATTCATCTCAATTTTTAATTTCCACATACCCACACCCTTGCTTCACTCTTACATGTATAACTGATGTACTTAGTTCATAGTATACATTGGTTAAATCTCCAGGGTGGGTTCAGTTGGATTAAAATGAAGGATTCTCTCCTTCATTTTAATCTTGGCTAATATAATGATGATGTGCCTTGGAGTGTTTCTTCTTGGGTCCAACTTCTTTGGGACTCTCTGAGCTTCCTGGATTTCCTGGAAGTCTATTTCCTTTGCCAGATTGGGGAAATTTTCCTTTATTTGTTCAAGTAAGTTTTCCCCTTATGGTTGTTCCTTTCCCCCTTCTGGTACCCCTATAATTTGGATGTTGGAGAGTTTAAAGATGTCCTGGAGGTTCCTAAGTCTCTTCTCACTTTTTTGAATTCTTGTTTCTTCTTTTTTTTCTGTTTGGTCATTTTTTTCTTCCTTCTGGTCCACTCCCTTGATTTGATTCCCGGTTTCCTTTCCATCACTATTGGTTTCCTGTGCAATTCCCTTCATTTCAATTAGTTTAGCCTTCATATGTTCCTCTAATTTGTGACTAAAATCAACCAGTTCTGTGAGCATCCTGATCACCAGTGTTTTGAACTGTGCATCTGAGAATTTGGCTATTTCTTCATTGCTTAGAGTTATGGGCTCTGGGGCTTTGAGATCTTCTTGAGTCATTTTTGGTCTGTTCGTGCCTGTTAAGTATGAGGAGCAGAACCTTAGGTGTTCACCAGGGTGGGGCCGCCTAGGTCGCTGGGTTGTGATGCTGTATGTGCGGGTGGGGTCACAGCGGGGCAATAGCATCCCCCACTGCTGCTTCCCGCTGCTGGGGCCTGCGTGGTCCATCTCACTGCTCACTCCTTTGTGGGTCTATCTGCTCGCGAATGTGTGACCACGGTCAGCCTGCCACCCTGCGCCCTTGTTGGGTCCGCCTGTCACTCACTGGGTTCGCCTGTTGCAACCCCATGCCTGGGATTTGCGAGCCTGAGTCCATCTGACTGAGTTTTCCTGTACAACCCTGCTCTGCCAGCTGCTGGCTTTGCCCCTCTTACTGGTCCGGCTGAAGAATTCGTTATCAGACTTCTGAAAAGTTCAATTTTCTGTGTTTTGGCTATGTTTTCTGTTGCTAAAATTTTGTTGTCTCTAAACTTGGTTGTGTGAGAAGTCACAGCATCTCCACCTATGCCTCCATCTTGGCAGAAGTCCAGTTAGAGTTTTGATTATTATGTAAAGTACTTATATTCTCATACATCTTTTAGGCTCAGTTTAGGAGGATTATACATCCCTACTATGAATGAGATGTTTTGCCTGTAACTGCTTCCTTTTAATTATTGTTTAAAAGGACTGTGGTTCATATTTTTCTTATCATGACAGCTTTTTAGAAAATTATTATAATTCATCTATTAATTCCCTCTATTATAATGTATGTGTCTGGCATTCTTCATTTTTTAGAATCTACACTAAACCAACCTCTTTGGGTATATTCATGTGAAATTCTTCTCCAGTGGTCCTGTTCTTTAGCTTTTCTCTTTCATTCACTTTGAACTTTTTCATAGCTATCTACTAACAAAAATTATTTTCAAACTTTAATATAATAATAGTAATAACTATAGTAATATTATTTTTCATTATTCCTCAGCTTATTTTTCATTTATTTATACAACAATGTTTACTCTGTTCCCTGTGTCTTGCTAAGCCCTGAGCAGCTCATATTTCTACTTTCATGGAACTTAGAATCTAGTAGAGGTATCAGATAAGTAAATGAAAATAATATATTAAAACATTGTGACTGCCATAAATTCTCTGAGGGGGAGGTACATGGTGCTGGGAGGGCATATTACAGGAGAATATGACCTGACTAAAAAAATCAGGGAAGTGACATTTTCTGAGGATAAATATGGGTTGGGGGAGGAAGTTAAGAATGTTTCATGCAGAGGGGATGATATGAGCAAACTTTAGCAGAGGAGCAAAAGGTGCTCAGGACTCCAAACAGCCTTGGCCAGGCAGCTCAGTTGGCTGGAGCACCATCCTAAGACACCAAGGTTGTGGGTTCAATCCATCATCATGGTGCATACGGGAATGAACCAATGGGTGCATAGACAAGTGTAACAACAAATTGATCTCTCTCTCTCTCAAATCAATAAATAAAACATTATTTTTAAAAAGCCACTCTGAACAAAGGTCAGTGTGGCTGAAGTACATGGAGGAGGGGGGAGTGTGGTAGGAGATGAGGCTGGTGAAAAAAGCAGTGGCCATATTAATATTTGTCTTCATCCTAGGAGCAGTTGCATTAATTTTAATTACCACTGTCTTAGAGTGGAAAATA
Source organism: Artibeus jamaicensis (assembly GCF_021234435.1). Classification (NCBI taxonomy): domain Eukaryota; kingdom Metazoa; phylum Chordata; class Mammalia; order Chiroptera; family Phyllostomidae; genus Artibeus; species Artibeus jamaicensis. The sequence continues at coordinate 118,268 of NW_026521715.1, forward strand.
TTGATACTATATAACCATTAGAATCATTATCTCAGCTATTGATTTTGCAATTCCAATAGCAAGGTCTGAATTTCAAAACCCTTATGACTTAAGGTAGTTACTGGTGTTATTCCTGTTGTTTGTGCATGAAGTTTCTTGTATTTGATATTGAAAATGTTATTTCAAAATACCCAATGCTTTACGACTCTATTTCTCTGTACCTAATCATCTGTCCTAGTGGTGCCTCTCACAGTGCTTCATGGCTAGCTGATGCTCTATAAATGTTTGCAGAACAGTGGGTGAGAAAAAGAGTGAATCTGAGGTTGCCAGAGCCACTCTGTGAAGAAGTCATTTAAGAGAGCCATGTTCTGATATTCACCCACAAATGCATTTCTAATACAACAAAAAAGGGATTGGAGCTATGAGCACATTTCAAATTAAAATATATTTCCCTCTGTGAATCATTACTGCTTCTTCAGATGATTTTTGTCCTCTTTCACACCTGCTCTATTGACATTCTCTGGGTCAGGTACAGAGCAATGTAATCAGAGTAAACAGCATGCCCACCTGTTTTGAACATCTCTCCTACTGTAGCAATATGAGAGTATGAAATATCAAAGCATTGCAATAGACCCTTCACCCCTCTGTTAGGAGATAATTGTTTACCCAGAGTAGTGGGATGCTTTATAATAACTTGGCTAAAACCCAAGGAGGTAGTTAAGTTCATTTCAGTTTTGCAAATCTTTGTGGAATACTTTCCATGTTCAAACAGTATTTAAATAAAAAAGAGAACCAACTGTTTGGGAAAACATATTTGCCTATGATACCACAGACAAGGGTTTAATCTCCAAAATATATAAAGAAGTTACACAACTCCACTCTAAGAAGACAAGCAACCCAATTAAAAAAATGGGCAAAGGACTTGAATAGATACTACTCCAAGGAATAGAGACAGAGGATCCAGAGACACATGAAAAGATGCTCAATATTGCTAGCTATCAGAGAGATGCAAATTAAAACCACAATGAGATACCACTTCACACTGGTCAGAATGGCCATCATAAACAAAGCAATGAACAACAAGTGTTGGAGAGGTTGTGGAGAAAAGGGGACCCTAGTGCACTGTTGGTGAAATTGCAGACTGGTACAATGCAAGACAGTATGGAATTTTCTCAGAAAACTCAAAATGGATCTGCCTTTTGACCCAGCAATTCCACTGCTAGGATTATATCCTAAGAGCCCTGTATCACCAATCCAATGCACACCGGTGTTCATAGCAGCACAATTTACAATAGCCAAGAGTTGGAAAAAACCTAGGTGCCCATAAGTAAATGAATGGATCCAAAAACTATGGTACATTTACACAATGGAATTCTATGCAGAAGAAAGAAGGAGCTCGTACCCTTTGCAACAGCATGGATGGAACTGGAAAGCATTAGGCTAAGCAAAATAAGCCAGGCAGTGAAAGACAAACACCATATGATCTCACTTTTAACAGGAACCTAAACAACAAAGCAATCAAACAAGCAAAATATAACCAAAGACACTGAAATAGAGAACAGGCTGACAGTGACCAGAGGGGAGAGAGGAGGGAATTTCAATGGAAAAGAAGGGTTTACAGGAACAAGTATAAAGGACACATGGACAAAAACTGGGGGGGGGGGGGGTGGTAGAAATGGGAGGGAGGTAGAAAAGACTGGGGGGGGGGAGTAAAAGACAGAAAACTGTACTTGAACAACAATTAAAATTAAAAAAAGAAATTGTTCTATGTGAGCCAAGAGATGCAACAATGAATGAATGTGCCTCTTTTGAGTAACTCACAACTCCATGCTCACTCTAATTACTTAACAGCAGATGTGATACTTACTCCATATCAGACACATGGAGAGCTTTGGGAATGAAGGAAAGGACTTTGTTTGTATATAAGGTTAACAGTCAGGTGTTTTAGGCCCAAACCACTTATATTTTGACCAATTTTTTTTTTACTCAGCAACATCTGTTGAATTCCAAGTCCTGTACTATGTGCTGGAAATAGAAAGATGAGACATTTCCTAACCTTGAGGAGCTTACTGTCAAATAACAAAAACATAAATAGATTACCACTATAAAATGTGGCAACTACATCAAAGGTATGTGTATAATTCCAAAGAAGCACAAAGGAAGAAGCTCAAGTCCAGGGTAGTCCAGAGATCATTTCTTAATAGAATTTGTAGGAACTGAATCTGAAGTATGAGTTGGCAAGGAACAGGTTGATAGGACATTGAGATCAGTGGGAAGAGAGTGATTTCAGAAGTATCCTCTTCAAAATACCAGACAAGTTGCTTGTAGGTAGATTGTAAGTTGACTTAAGGAATTTGGACATTGTCTTATTGGACAACTATGAGTAATTGAAAAGTTCAGCCAGCGACATGATAAGGTCCACATTTTGGAGGGAGCATGGAAGAGAAGGCTCTGGAGACAGGAGACAAAGATGCAGGGGAATGCACCAACCAAGCAAGAAGAGGTGAGGGGAAGGCTACAGTAGCAACAGCAATGTTACTGCCCATCTTATTTTACTGTCCAGGAAAAGCATAAGAAGAAAAGATACCACTGTTTTTTTTGTTTTCTAAGCTGGCTGTCATAATATACACAAGTAAAATGTAGCATGTGTTAGGTTCCTCAGAGAACTGCTCAGTGTGGTTAAGTTGGAGTGAGTTAATTCTCTAAGGAAACCAGAATCAAACTCAACTAATCATGAGCACCGACATGGCTTTTACTTCTCATCTGCAAAATGGAGATAACAGTATCTTCCCCATAGCGCTGGTCTGATGGTTAAATGATGTCTGCAAAGCATTTGACATTGCACTGGCTCATAGCAGATACATATTAAGTGTGAGTTACCTTTATTGATTCAATGGATAATTAATAAGCATGTAGTCTGAACCATCAACAGTAAATCACACAATAAAGTCATGAAGAGAATAGAGATTCTGCTCTCATTAGTCTCATAGTCCTTTGGGAGAAAGCAATATATAAAGAAATAAGAATGGGGCATGTGGCAATAAGCAGTAAAAGGAGGGTGCTAGAGGTTAAAGAAAAAAATACGCACCCCTGAGGACAAGGACAAAGGCAAGGGCAGGAGTTTTCAAGGAAAGGGCCATTTGCACCTAACACAAATAATAAATAGAAAGGGCATTCCAGGCAGTTGCCAGAGCCTCCCTATTCAGAGTGTTCTCTGAACCAGCAGGGAACTTATTAGAAAGGCAGAATCTTGGGCCCCATGCCAAACCTACAGAATCTGTGTTTTAGCAAAGTCCCCAGGTGACTTGTGCCCATGTGAAAGCTTGAGGACCTGTACAAAGATGTAGCAGTGAAAATTTACATGATAATTACAGAATATGTTTATTTCCTGAATCCAAATGACTAATGTTTAAATACAAAAATAAAACAGGTGACAAATTGGTATGTTTTCCTTCCATAATTAATTTATTGAACCAAATTACACTTCAAAAATGAACCTATGTGTATAACTAACCAATGGATCAAAGAACAAGTTGCAAGGGAAATTACAAAATACTTAGGTAAATAAAAATGAAACATTCATACCAAACCTATAAGACGCAGGCTAAAGCAGTTCTCAGAAGAAATTTTATGACTATAATTGTCTATGTGAAAAGAGAATAAAGTTCTCAAATCAATAACCTAATTTTCCATATTAAGACACTGGGAAAAGAAGAGCTAACTAAATCTAGAGCAAACAAAAAGAATAAAATAAACAGTGGAGCAGAAATTAATAAAATAAAAATACACCAAAAATTAATAAAATTAAAAGTGTCTTTGAAAAGATCAGAAAAATTGACAAGTCTTTAGTTGGAATTATAAGAAAAAAGAGAAGACTCAAATTACTATAATTAGAATACTCAGAAAAGTACAGGGGACATAACAAGCATGCCAAAATATTGTTAAGTAAATGAGTGATAAATAATTTGAGTTATTGAAAATATTATTGTAATAATTACCATTATGTTAAAGTTTGAAAATTATTTTGTTAGCAGATGAATATAAAAAAGTTTGAAATAAATGAAAGAAAATGCTGTGAAACATGATTGTTGGAGAAGAATTTCAAATGAATATATTTAGGAATACAAACCTTTGTTTCTGGGCAGAAGATTTAAAGAAATTTTGTTAAGATGGCAGTAATCCCCAAATTTATCTTTAGATTAAACAGAATTTCTATAAAAGTCCTTACTGGATTATAAATTTACTGGAATTATCAGACCCATTCTAAAATTTTTATAGAAATGAAAAGGACTTAGAATACTCAAAAAATAATCTTGAATTAGAAGAACAAAACTGTAGAAGTCATACTTTTTAATATCAAAGTTCACTAGAAAGCAATAGTAGGATGGTAGTGGCCTAAAGATACATATAGATTAATAGAATACAATTCAGAGTCTAGAAAGAAAAATGTATATCCAGCCATTGTTAATATAACAAGAATGGCTTGTGTAATATTGATGTAAACTGGCAGCCAAAGAGAATGGATTGGAATGTGCATGCATGAACAATGACAACTTTACTGTACTAGTCAGTGGGGCTTGTAGATGCCATTGAGTGAGCACATATACTGTGTGGCTATCACATTAAAAATGACCCAGTTATCCGCAGACAGTCTGATGGGAACTCCTTTGTAGGTGACTGTCCCCTTATCTCTTGCTGCTTCTAGGATTCTCTCCTTCATTTTAATCTTGGCTAATATAATTATGATGTGCCTTGGTGTGTTCCTTCTTGAGTCCAACTTCTTTGGGACTCTCTGAGCTTCCTGTGGATTTCTCAAAATAGACCTTACAGGCAAGAATATTTGACAGTGCAGTTACAAAACATTTCCATCACGGAATTTTTTTTTACACAGCACTTATCTACAGCCTACATTGTAAAGCTTTCACTTGGTGCATGACAACCTGAAAGTGTACATATGTTGGAACCATTCGAAGCTGGACATTTTCACATGTGTTTTGGGCAGACAGAAGAAAATGTGTGGAGCCATGGGCTTGCTTGACATGCCTCTTTCAAGGATGAGCAAACCATGCATGCTGTAAGCCACATGTCCCCAAGCTGGAAGCCCCTAACTCTCTTATATACCAAATACACACAAAGCCAGCAGGGAGCCAAAATATTGTATAATACAGTGAGATTCTGTATGTGTGAGCCCACTCAAGGCTATGGGAACAGTTTATTGGACCCAGTTTCAAGGCTATGAGAACAGAACTTATCTTAGTTCCCCAGACATGTGGGTGAGGGAGCCAGACTGACTTTGTTTACCCTACAATACAAAAACTTTGGGCATATTTACATATTTTTGTGGAAAGAACTGCATGGCTTTCATAATGTTCTCAAAGAGGTTAAGTACCAGTGTGCACAGCACTAAGCTGAAATATTAAATATCAAAGTTATTTCCCGCTAGTCCTGAACTGAACTGAATTTTCATTTTATTTGATGACTTGATTTTACTTCCTATTAAAAAATCTGTAAGGCTGATTTCTGTCTGCTCTGCCCTGCTTTCACCTGAGAAACAAAAGATTCTGTAAAAAAAAAATCTCTTTTTTAAGTATTATTGCTCTCTTAATTAAATCAGGACATACCAATAATTATGACCCAAAGCGGTAATAATTATGCCATAGCCAGCACTTATGAGGCTCAGCATAGATGCCCCCACCTCACCCCACCCCACAGAAAAGTGAAAGCAATAGCAAATTTCACACTGAATTTGAATTGACACGAAGGTGGACAGATTGATGAATAATGACAATGACAACAGACACAGTGGTGAAGAGCCTCAGTACAGGAAAACCTGAGGATATCTTTGACAGCCAACAATCAGGAGGTGCAGCCTCTTTTTGACATGTCCTGCCTGAGAACAATGGTAAATTTCATGGGGAATCTTTTAGAGAAAGGTCATCACAAATGGTGGAGATGGAAAGACTTCATAACTGAAAGTCTTTAATTGCATCTGGCATACTATGCTATTACCAGCTTGGCTGAAAAAAATGAAATCTGCCACCACAGCTGTTGCTACCACTGTGTGTTTCTAAAATATCAACACCTGGCACCCCACAGTTGCTCTCTCACAATGAGGAATTATCACTTTGACTAAAAGGATAAAGCATGGCAAAAGCAAGCACATGTGCCTGTAGCTGACAAATGGTTAGTGTCAAATTTCTCTGGAGATAAATGTGGCCCTGCTTGAGGAGACTGCACAGGCAGATCCTCCTACAAATGCAATCTCTACTCAAAGCCAACAGTGGTTGTGGTCCCAAAGATCTCTGCTTAGGTCACAACACCTCTAGCTTTTACCTCTCAATGACAAGGAGCCAACATTAGTGAGGCAACCATCCTTCTTCCCCTTTAGCCCCAGGAAGATTCCAGACTATTGGGTCAAATGCAAAATCAGGAGTGGCTCTTGGGTAAGACATCGGCAGTTATTGTTGACAATGCCATTTAAAAGGAGTAAATGGTTTTGTCCCTTTGGCGTAATTTTCAGTTAATTTTTCAAAGATACAAAATCTGCTTTCTTTTTCCTTCAGATTACCCTTGAATTTGTTAACATAGCAGAGTAATTAAAATAATGAACCTTAATAGCCTTAGATGTAAACCCTGGCTCTGCCACTCCCTTGCTGTGTGACCTTCAGCATGTCCTCAACTACACTTAAGCTCAGTTTCCTTATCAGGAAAATGCAATAGTATAGCATCTGATTTAAAGAAGAGTAAGATCAAATGATGGAATTTAAGTACAATCCATAACAGTACCTGGTTTAATGTCAGAACTCCAGACTTTGACATCTATTGTAAAGCCCCAAAGTTGTGCTAAAGGATTTTCACATGTTTTATTTGATCTTCATTTCAATCTTGATGTCAATGAGTGAAATCAGAAAAAATTAACAATCAAGGAAAGTATGTCATCTAAAATTATTTTTTAAAGAAAAACTACATTGGTATAAGAATATATGTCAGTAAATTTATAAGTTTATACTCTAAGTTTTCATGATACCTGGAAGAAATAAACTTTTCTCGTCAATTAATTTCTCTCATCCTGTCTGATGGATTTAGCTCTGAGGGAATTGATCTGAATTTTTTATTTTAGCCTTTCACCATATGAACTGACCATTTTGCTCAGCTCAAGGCCACTGACAACAGGGCTGGGAAATGATGTCATTAAATTGCAAAAGGAGTAAACACTAGAACAAACAGAAACAGGTCAGGAATAGCTTTAGGAAAGATGTGGTTTGGGTGGCTTTTGGAGGTCAGAGGAGTATAACATGAGGAAATATGATGAAAAGATAAATACATTTCAAGTCTCGAACTGTTTATTTCAAAAGAGAGATGTAATTTTTTTGTTTTTCTGTAGTGATATGCTTGAACCTTGAAACTATAAAATTTGAATAGTTGCCAACAAAATACCCCATAAGCTTTATGGTAAATTTTGCTTTATGATAAAGTTCCTTTGAATATTTAAATTAATCTAAAACTCATTTATTAATAGGTAAGAATTAAATTATATTTGTTGCTGACCTCCTTGGGGTTGGTCCATAAGTAGATTTCAGTTAAATGACAGGAGAGCTATTTAATAATCCTTACCCTTAGAGCTCTTCTCCAAAGATCATGACAGGCACAAGAAAGATACTGAAATCATCTGTAATATGCATACCTCAGATTTCTACTCAAGGAGTCAAGTTGGAACTCAACTCTATCTTACCTATCCATATGAAAAAAAAATGTCTGTTTTCAGTGAGGGGGGGGTCTTAGGATGCATCTACTCAATTCCTCAGTAATTTCTGAAGCATAGCTCTTTCATGCAGAACCTTAGAATCTTTGACAGAAAAGAAATACTCAAGGACCCCCTCTGCCTTAATTTTAAGCTCAGATATGAAAAGCTCAGAGAGAGGAAGTAAAATTCCCCAAAGAGACATGGTCTTTTTGTGGTTGAGCTGGATCTAGCAGTAAGGTCTTTTGATTCTTGATTCAGTGCTCACTTCTGTTAATGAAATGACTAAAAAAGAGAGTTTGAGAGTTTGGTGGACATTTCTAATATGCTAGGTTTCTTTAAAAGATATGGTCACGTTGATTTTCATCAGCAAGTTTCTTAGAATCCTGCCTGATCACTCCTATTTGTGACCAACAGAGATCTTCTATAGAGTGACTTATTCAATATTAACTTGTCTATAGAATATTATTAACCTGTCTATAGAATAACCAAATGTGTAATTTTGGTGTACCAGTAGGGGTTGTATGGTTATAAGCCGCTGAAAGTGGGCAACTTAGGCACAAAGCAAATTTGTTGAGACATGCAGTAGCTCACACGGAATCCAAGCACCAGTAAAGTACAAGACCCAGAAGGGTACATAGCAGGTTAGCTCTAGGATTTAGAGATCCAGTTAATAATCAAATTAACACCTTCTCCAAGAGATATACAGTTTGTGTTGATGTTAGTATTCTTTATTTTTGTTCTTGTTTTTTTATTTTTGTCTTTGTATTACTCTGCTCAGATTTGAATTCCAAGATACTGACTCCTAGTGTCATAGCTCCAGTCACTCATCTGCCCCATTATATCAAAACAAAAATGTGCATCTTGGGAGAATGGGAGATTAGATCTTCAAGATAAGTTTGGGGTGCCGTTAACAATGGAAAGACTAAAGGATGCTGGAGCATCATTTTCAGTGGGATGCACCCTCCTGTTGAGGCTGAAACATCTTTAGTTCAAACACATCTTTTAGAAGACATAGCATGTGTGTCTATTATGTCCTTTCCTATCACTTTTTCTCCTCTCTGGTGCCACAATAAGCACTTACAAGGCACTCATTATTGGATTGATTTAGACTGAACCATCTCAACCAAACTCATCTATCTGCTGAAGCAATTGTTATCTCATATTCTAGTGAAGTATTAGAGGTGAGAGTGCCACTTCCTAGATGGTTGAAGTCAATACTATAGACTCTGCAATCCCATGTAAGCACAGCATTTAGTGTGTCAGCATCATCATTGTCAGTGCAAGGAGGAATCCAAAGCAAATGCACATGGAAGCATCATTCACAACAGCCAAGATATGGAAACAACACAAGTGTCAATCGATGAATGAATGGATAAAAAAAGATGTGATATATACATATATATATTTACATATACACAAACAATGGAATAGTATGAAGCTATAAGAGAAAAGAAAATCCCACCACTTGCAACAACATGGATGTACCTAGAGGGTATTATGCCAGACAGAGAAGGACAAATAACGTACAATTGCACTTGCATGTGGAACCTAAAAAAAGCCAAATTGATATAAACAGTGAGTAAAATGGTGGTTTCCAGGAGCATATGGGTGGAAGAAATTATTTAGGAAATGAGTAAGGTCTGGAGATGCTATGAACAGTGTGGTGTTATAGTTGTTGATTATAGTTGACACTGTATTACACATCTGAAAGTTGCTAAGAGTATGTTTTAAATGCTTTCATCACAAAAAAAAGACATGATTATGTAATATGATGGAGGCATTAGCTAATTGCTATGATGGTAATCAGGTTGCAATATAGAAATGTATCAAATCAATACATTTTACACTTTAAATGTACACAATGTTATATGTCAATTGTATCTCAATAAAAGTATTATATGTTGAGGGGAAGCTGATGTCCTCCAGCTCGATTCCCTAAATTTGAGTAAATTGTTCCACTAGCAATTGAGTAATTGCTCCAGCTGTGTAACTTCAGGTGAGTAACTTAAACTCAGAATCCTCATCAGTAAGATAAGTTTAAATAATCATCAATTTTATATGAGGAGTAAACAACCTAATATATGAAGAATACTTAGAACACCCACTTGATGGCAACTTAATTGTTATCCTCACCATTATCATCATCCCAGAAACTTTCAGACGGCATTGAAGTTTTGGTGAAGATGGGTTGCTTTTTCCAAGTTTTGTGGTCCTTGCTGGGATGGTGGTAAAAGATGGATTGTAACAATCGAGACCATGTTCAGTGTGCTAACTGCATTGAGATCTTGTGCTAAAGGCTTGTTTTTCCCCACGTGTCTCTTAATGCTTCTTTAAATATTATCTTTGCAATTTTTACTTTCTCTAAAAATATGAAACTTAAAAGCAGACTCAGCCAAACTCAAGAAAGGTCTGCATTTCTTTCTTTCTAAGGGTTTGAATCTGGATTTACAACGGCTACACACTAATCAGGGAATTATCTTGATATTATTCACTGCCCATTAATCAGTTTGTCCCCTTAAAAAGTGACAAATTGTGGTTCCCTTTCAATTTCAAAGAGGCCAGCTTTGTTAGCTGTTGCTTTGTTAGGGAAAGCAAATGCCCAGAATTGTTCTTCAGCTGCCCTTTGTTGCTCTAAGGTCATGGGAAAGTAGATGTGAGGGCTCCAGGGTGATTCATCATTTCCTGACAAAATAGTGTGACATCTGGGCACAACATTCCCACTGATGACACTCACATTCTGTCCGTGAAATGATTCACACACAAGTAAACGCAGCAGTGACTCTGAGCAGGAAAGGTAATACATGGTCACACCTGGGGTTACAGCTGTCTCCACCTGGTGTAATCTGAGTAGCAGAAGTTGGCTGGACTTTTCAATCCTATTCTGTATCTGTGCCTGTGAAGTACCTTCCCAAGACCTTCCTCCTTCTCCCCTAGTCTCCCCTGTTTATGCATTAGCAGTAAGGCTGCAGTAGGTGCCTAAGTTAAACCTGTATTGAATGTCAAAGAACAGCCTGCTCTAAAATAAGGTGTTTAAATTGGCTCTGTGCGTCTCTGTGTCCTGGAGATTATTGTGCCTACCATAGATTTTGCATGATAAATGTCATTACACAGTGAGTGTTCTCATTCTTTCAGAATCAGCGTTTGACAAATTCAAGTTTCTTTATTAGTAGTTGGTGTGGGAACTTCTATTTCCTCCCCTTTCTCTGGCTCAGGAGAAAGCCTTCCTGGAACCTGAGAGGAAGGAAATTTTTATCTTTTAAGGCAGAAAAGTACATGGAAAGTATCTGAGAAGGTCCCCTGCAAAAGGTACCTGGAAAAACACCTTCATGCCTCCAGGAAAAGGCCCTTGGGTCTTATACTGTGTATCTCTCTCTCTTTCTCCTCCCTCCCCACTTCTTCCTTCTTTGTCTTTTCTTTTTTCTTTCCTTCCTTCATTCCTTCCTTTATTCTTCCTTTATTTCTTCCATATTTCCTTCCTTCCTTCCTTCCCTCCTTCCTTCCTTCCTTCCTTCCTTCCTTCCTTCCTTCCTTCCTTCCTTCCTTCCTTTTTTCCTTCCCTCCTTTCCTTGCCTTTTTCCTTCCTTCCTTTCATTCACTTAATAAATAATTCCTTTCAACTTTGATGTCCTCTCTGTACTAAGCCCCTGGTAAATAGGATCAAATAATGTCCTCTTCCTGCCTTTAGTTTACCCAGAAACAGGCAAGTAAACTAATAATTATAGCATGAAGAGATTAGAGCCTCGATAGTCCAAGTATAGTCCCCTGGGAATTTGTTATAAATACAGAATCTCAGTCCCACCAAAACTTACTGAGTGAGAGTTAACATTTTTACATTCCCAAGTAATCTGCAAGCACAGTAAAATGCTGTTTGAGGCATGGGTGATGTACCATGTGAAGCTAAGATACAGAGGGGGTCTGTGGGGCACAGGGAGGCAGAACCTCTTGATTCTGAGCCCTTGACTTGCTCTTCACACTCCCATAGCAACCCCACCAGCCCATGGGACATTCAGTTTGCAGTTATTCTGTTCTAAGTGCGAGGGACAAAGTAGGTACAGTTATGCAGACTGCAAGCCACAACTGTAGGGAATATTATTGTGCTACCTTACATTCAGCACTATGGCCCTGAGAAAAGAATAAGCATTTTGCTCTTCTACAGAGGGAAGATGAAACTTAGGCCAATGATCTTGGACCCCTGAGTAGCAGGTGGAACAAGATCGATCCGAATATATGTATTTCTCTGACTAGTTTTCTGGTTTTACCTTGCACTTCTAACTTTGAGAATAGAATGAAAGCCATGTACCTGATTCCCAAACACCCACATGAAGAAGACAAATGAATATGCACATCATTGAGAGAACTACAGTTTTCCTCAAGCCCAATTCATGACACCCTAAGGTTTATTATATGCCCCAGATTAGGAATCTCTGATTCACAGAAATGCTAGACAAAATTAAAACTATGTCTTCTATAACATAATGAAAGGTTTTATCCTATAGCAGGAATTATGTATCATATCATTTGCATAATGCAAGCTACATACATCATATCATTTACTCTTTGCAGCAGTACTGTCTGGTAGGTCTTTATCAGTGAAAGTTTCCTCATTTTACAGATGAGGACACTTAAAGATAGAGAGACTATTAAATTGTCCAAGGTGGTACACTAGTAGTGGAAACCAAATGCCTACCCATCTAACTCTAGCACCCACATCCTTAACTACAATGCATGCTGTTTCCCCAAAAAGAAATATTAACCTTAAAAATAAGACAACGGATGCATTTAATGCACTAAATTGTATACTTAAGAAGTTAAAATGATGTCCTGGCTGGTGTGGGTCAGTGGATTGAGTGTTGGCCTGTGAACCAAAGGGTTACTGGTTCAATTCCCAGTCAGGGCTCATGCCTAGGTTGTGGGCCAGGTCCCCAGGAGGGAGCACATGAGAAGCAACCACCCATTGATACTTCTCTCCCTCTCTTTCTGCCTCTCTTCCCCTCTCTCTAAAAATAAATAAAAGAGTTAAAATAGTTAAAATGCTAGATTTAATGTTACGAATATTTTACCACAGTAAAAATAAAACAGCAACAACCAAAAATATATACCTCACACAGAGCAAGATATTTGGAAATGTTCAGTGTTTCCAAGTCCCTCTACACCTTTGATTCATCTCCTCTTTTTCTAAAAATGTAATGAAATAACCGAACCCAAATTTAGGCAGTGCTGTCCCTTGTTCACCACACGTGGAAATCCTAACTGCATGCTGCTCATGCCACAGACCCACCAAGTCCCTGCATATTGTTGCCGAGGCAGACCCTCAGCTGGCAGTTACTCTCCAATACGCCACAGTCTTGACGTACTCATAGAGACCTTGCAAGGTATGCAAGTTTTTAAAACATATCGTTGTTCCTTATTCTATCCTTAATTACCAATATGAAAAATCCTGTCAAATAGCAACCTGGAAGTCTCCTATTCCCAGCGCTAAGGACCCCCTAGATTAGTGGGTCAAGGACTCGGCCCTGACCAGGTCAAACCTTGCATCTTCTTCTTACTAGTTCTGTAATCCAGGGTAGGTTTTAACTTCTTTATGACTTTGTTCTCCCACATCTGTAAAAAGGGAATGATAGTGAGATAAACCTTCTGTGGTGGGAGGATTAAACAAGATAATATAAGCAAACTATTCTTTAGAATGTCTGCTCTACGCAGAGTGAACAATTAATAAATGCTGATGTTGATAATGAAAATAATGATGATCTCAGATGTTATTAAGAGTATGGAGATTCTCTTGATCACTTTGGCATGGCATCTCATACCATGCTGCCTATAATAATCCATCTCCCTGGCCATGATCTGTGTAATATCTTTATTATTGACAAAAGCTTCTTTTTAGTGTTTGGAGGTATAACTGAAATGTACATATTTAAGGTGAGTAATTTGATGAGTTTTGAAATATGTGTATGCCGATGAACTATTGCCACACTCAAGATAATAAACATATCCATCACCACCAAAAGTTCCCTGTGCCCCTTGGTCATCCCTCTTGCTCTCTCCCACCAGTGGTTCTCCCCAGGCAACTACTGACTTGCTTCCTCAAAGAATAACCTTAAGGCATAATCAAGCATACTGGGGTTTCTCCTGCATTTTCTACTTAACTGAACACATCATTTTGCTTTCCTTTTAAGTTTAACTACATATTTAGCTTCCCTTAAAAGTGGGAGAGGTTTTTGAAGGGTAGGCTTTCTGCATAATCACCTTTCAAGGTCAATAAATCAAACATGCCAACCTCTCCTCACTTTGAACTCCTTCAAGTTATCCTATTAAATTCAGCAGACTCTACTGCCATTATTTGTGTTGCTTACTATGTTGACAACAGTCCTCTCCTTATCTAATAAATATTTGTTTCAGTATTTCAACACAGTATTATCATTTTAGCAGACATTTTAGGCAATTCTTAGTTGTCTGAGTTTCAAGTAAGAGTCACACAATCACCCTAACTAAGGTGTATCTCTAGAAATGGTTCACTTAATACACAAGGGAGAATACCTATGTCACAACTTATTCCTCTTCCTTGAAGGTTTCTTTTAACATCAGTTGTAATACACATCTCAATTTCTAAAAGCATTAAATGTGGAAGGAAAGATTTACACCTTAGTACACAAGAAATGAAATAATCATAAATTCTTATTTGATCTTGTTATTTAGCTTTTGTATTGTTTAAATTATTCTCTTCCTAAGAAGAAAATCTATAAGTTATATTTCTTTGTACTCTGTGGAAGGCCTGACATAGTGCTCAAATATGTATGAATCCATAGAATTACATAATGCCATCGCAAGAAAGGAAGGCAAACTTTATTTAGTCTAGTCCTCTCATATTGCTCATGCAGAGAAGCACACAAAAAGAAACATATCTTCCCCAGGTTCATTTAGTCTTTCCAGAGTCAGGATGTGATTCCTGGCATTAATTTTAGTTGAGTACACCATTATCAGAGCTGGAAGTGGACATTTAGAAATCTCCCCATGAAATTATTATGTGCACTAGAACTCCACAGTCACATTTAAATCTGCTTCCTTCTTTCCTTGTTCATTCATTGATTCGGTCATTTATTTAAGCTCCTCTTTTAACATACACTGTTCTGAGATTCAGACACTGTTATGACAACACAGCACTGGATAAGTCTGGCAAATTTCCTGGCTTCTGGTGCTCAGGAGACAAACAATAACCAACTAAACAGATAACGAATATGACAGGCCACAACACTACAATTGCAAACTTTAATAAAGATTATGAAGGAAATATAATGAAAGTTGTATTTATCTTGAAACCTGAAGGATAAGCAGAAATAATAGGTGAATAATAACTCATATATGCTAATGTACTCTCAATATTTAATTTGGACACAAACTAGCATAATAGCAATATTTAATATTGGCTCATACCATGTGCTTCAGAAAACTGGAATTCATCTAATGCTTTTATCCCAGATATTACATTCCTGATGCATAAAAGATTCTGAATAAATGTTTCACAGGTGCTTTTGGAAGCAATGGAACACCTTTGACAGGAAATAAGTGGCTCATTAGCTAAAACTGTTTTTTTCCTCAGCCCTACCTCAGCACTGGCCCAGTTAATGCAAGTCTAGAAACTCTTCCTACACGTCTGAAGGAGCTTGAAATGCTGGTCACCCAAATGCATAAGTTGGGTGGACTCCAGAATGGAGGTGTTCAGGGAGATTTTGGTTCCTGCTCCTTGTGAAAGTTGAAGATTGGCTGTGATATGCCCACACCTCTCATGGAGTTGCTTTGAGTTTCTTCTGACAGAAGCTGATTTCTTTCATTGCTGCTTCCTTCATGTATTTCACTTAACTTTCATTATTCTTCTAGTATTAATTTTCTTCTCAATTAATTATTTGGATGGACAAGTTTAGATTACATACTTGTCTTCTAGGCTATTGGGATTAAAAATAATGCGCTTCAGTCTTCACAATTTGAGGTAAAACATCCTGAAATGTAGAAAGACATCTGGTTTGTTTGTGTTTTTTTTTGAGTCACATCTAACCATTGATTTGGTTTTTCTTTCTTCCTTTTTTTTTTTTTTTTACCACAAGTTCTGTAGCCAATTTCCTGGATTCAAATCCTGGCTCTGGCTTGTGGAGCCCATAGTGATTCTGGGAAGCTGGAGAAGACACTGGTCTTGGAAGTCTAAGTGACAAATTGGGTCTTTCTGAAAGCTAGAGACAGCTGTTAGTATTATTACCAAAAACAGGATACTTAGAATTACCCTAGTGCTTTTCCATATCATGGTTAATATTTTCATAAAATATTTAAGTACTAAATTAAATAACTAATTTCTGGCAGTATATAGTATTAATTAGTATACATTTCACACTGCCTCTTTTAAAAGCAAGCAGTTATAATAGACTGCATGTCTACTAAACAACAATGTTACATTTTTATTACAACTTGTTATTTCATATAATCATTAATAACCATGTCTCGCACTTTTATTATACTTTTCAAAGTAGTTTCTTAAGTTAGCTCCTCCTTACAACCTTGAAAAGTAGATAGGACATTATAGACTGGCACATAAGGAGACAGGTTTTCTTCCCCTCTCCTCCTAATTTATAGAAGGGACTCAGGAGCTGAGCCAGTCTAGGACACTGTCTCCTTCAACTCAGGTATTATTAAGCAGAGTGTTTTGTCTCCTGAAGAGATCCTTGTCATCTACATTATTTGTTACTCTTTATAAATTTTATGAGCTAACACTCATTTTTTCCTATGGGAAGGATAATAAATGCTGTGCAGAAAATTCAAACAAACACAAGAATAAAATAACCTTCCATCATTCAAGATGATTTATTAGTTTTCTACATTTTTCTTCTGTGCATAGGTAGAGCAACATATAAAATTTGTTTTAGCAAATTAGAGCATTATGTAATGCTATGTGCTTTCACTTTCTGTATTGAGAAAACTTTTCTATGTCATTCAAAGTTCTAAAACATGACTCTTAATGGCACTTTAACATTTCATTACATAAATTGACTGAAATTAGTGTGTGTAATCTCTATTGTACTTTTATTCTCTCTCTATTTTATGCTATTATTAGTAATACAGTATTGAACAGCCTCAGTGTGCATCCTTGATAATTTCTTTAGCATAATTTTATTGAAGCCAGATTACCATATCAAAGAGTTATTTGAACAATTTTAATACTATCTTATATGGCTCTATTACTAGACAAAGATTTGAAGAGTTTACTACCTACAAGATTGTGGCATTTAAAAATACTTTCTGTGCATTTATAAAATACATCGACTAGCATGCTAACTTTCTAGTTATATGATTCACATGGTGGAGTAAGGACCTAATGACATAACCTCAAAGTATCATGTACACATCACAGATGTACATTAAAGTGATTAAATTAAATCTAAATGTGTTTCAAAAAAATTTTAAATACTCTTTAAGATCATTGCTGACAGGGATGGGCTGGAATGAGAGTGAAAGACAGAAAACAGTACTTGAACAATTAAAATAATTTTTTTCAAAAAAAGATAATTGGTGACAAATATGCATCAAGACCAAGTTTGAGAATTATTGGCTTACTGCCCAAATATCACCAGAGGATTTGGTTTGTGACTTTGCTAAAAGATTTTAAAAACTGTTTCACCTATTTTGCTATTTTCCAACAACTTTGCTATTTCACTTTTTTGGCTATTTTCCAACAACTATCATATTTTGGTATACTACCTACCCAGTTGTGGTAAACACTAAACCTTCTGCTCAATTATATAAATCTATGGCTAGTCCTCATAGCTTAGGCACTTCTGTTATAATTTGGGTAGTTTAACGTGATTAGTGCCAAAAAACTTAATGTGTCTGGGTAATTTCACAGGATAGATGGTAACCATAAAACATGTTATTTATTTCATTTGAGATAAAAAATGAGTGATTAACTGACAGCTGAGAGAGATGGCATTGAAATGAATCACTTCTTTTCTATCAACACAAGCAGGATCTGTATTTTGCATGTTAATACTGTATTATTTGGGACTTTTATTTGAGTATAACAGAAATGCACTGTAGTCTAAGCAAAAACAAAAGAATGTCATAAAGGATAGGGGTGCAGCTGGCCTCAAATGTGAGCTAAAACCACAGCCTCTATTAACAAAAGAAATCCTGGGAGTCTTGTTCATCTCTCATTTCTGTGTCTGTTTTATGTTTTAGGTTTATGTTGTGGCTCTTTGTATTTCTGCCATAAAGTGGAAGTGGCCACTAACATTAGCTAGATTTACATTTCTGCCATCCAAGAGACTAGATAAACTGAGGCTGAGATTGCTTAATCCTTATTTTAAGTTTCCAAGATGGAATTTATAATAGCATAATAAGAATACATTACTCAGGAATAAATTTAACAAAAGATGTACAAACTTGTCCTCTGAAAACTGTAAAACTTTATGAAAGTAACTTAAGCAGATCAATATAAATGGAAAAACATCTCATCTTTCTCCAGATTTTCAGAGATTCAAGGCAATATTTGTTAAGATGATAGTTCCCAGGAGCTGCAGATTCATCACAACCTTGACAAAATTCTAGATGCCAATTTTGCAGATATTAACAAGTTCATCCTAAAACTCATAAGGAAATGCGACTGACACATTATAGCCAAAAACAATATGGAAATGGAAGACAAAGAGACCTCTCTTTTCTGATTTCAAATCTTACTACAAAGGTATAGTAATCAAGACCATGTGGTATTGGCATAAGGCAGACACATACATCAATGGAATAGAATTGAGAATTCATAAATAAACCTTTATGTTTATAGTCAACTGGCTTTCTACAAAGGTGCCAAAATACTTTGATGGGGGAATAATAGTATTTTCAACAAATGGTAATGGGACACCCACACACAAAAGAATGATGTTAGACCCATATGTCACACAAACACAAAAATTAACTCAAAATGAATCAAAGAATTAAATGTAAGAACTAAAACTATGAAACTCTTAGAAGAAAATACATGAGTATATCTTTGTCACATTGAGTTAGGAAATGGTTTCTTTATGAGACACAAAAAGCACAAGTGACAAAAGAAAAAAATAAATTGGACAAACTCAAAACAAACTTCTCTGTTGAAAGAAAGTGAAAAGACAATCTATAATGACATAAAGTATCTGCAAATTATATATTTGATAAGAGACTGGTATCAAGAATATATTGACATTGAAATTAAGAACAATCTAACAATAGCCAGAGGGGATGGGGGAGGAGACAATGGGGGGAAGGGTTTTCAGGAACTACTGTAAAGGACTCATGGCCCCTCCACCCTGCACACCCCCTCCCTCACCGTTCCCCCCCTTTAGTTTATGACCACACATAATCAATAAAAAAATAAATAAAATAAAGAATATAAAGCATAATGTATAGACATGTAGAATATACAGTTTAATGTATATACATGGCAAATACACTGTAAACATTTGTTGAAGTTTGAGTAAATTTTTGAGAAACATTAAGGTTCCTGTTCTGACATTGTTTAAGAAGTGTTTATGCTATATTTGGAGGCTTGCACATATGTTAAACTTATTTCTGGTTATTTCCCCCCACGTTTTTATTTTGAAGTATTATCAACTTCAAGAAATTAAAAGAACAATAAAATGAACACTTAAACATTAAAAAAAAAAGGACTCATGGACAAAACCAAGGGGGAGGGAGGAAACAAGAGAGGGAGGTGAGTTTGGCTGGGGTGGAGGGGATTGGTGGGGGGGAAATGCACAACTGAACAACAATGAAATATTTTTTTAAAATTTAAATTAAAAAAGAATATATAAATAACTCTTACAACTCAATAATAATAAAAATGGGCAAGTAATTTAAATAAACATTTATCAAAAGAAGATAAGCACATGAAAAGGTGATTGACATCATTAGCTGTTAAAGCAATACAAATTAATACTACATTACAGAGCCACTTCACCTCCACTAGGATAGCTAAAACAAAAAAGATGGACAATAGGACTTCCAGCCAAGATGGAGGCATAGGCGGAAATACTGTACCTCCTTGCACAACCAAATTTAAGGACAACAAAGATTTAGAAACAAAAACACAACCAAAACAGACATGATATTGAACTATACCAAAATCCAACAGCAACGAACCATTCACCCAGACAGGTAAGAGGAGAGGAGTCAGCGGCCAATGAAGAGGGATTGTGGCAGGAAAAAGCAGTGGCAGCCGGACCAACCCAGGCACGCAGGCAGTGGTCGGCAGATCCCAGGCATGGGGTGACAAGGGGCAGACCCAATGAGGGCATAAGGCAGCTGGCTAACCATGATCACACATTCACGCACAAATAAACCAGGGGAAAAAATGGACAGTGAGACAGACCACAAAGCCCAGGGCCCCAGCAATGGGAATTAAAGCCTAAAAGTACCAACTGGAAAAAGTTTCAGGGGTTGAGGTGCTGGGAGAGGCTTCCAGCCTCACAGAAGAGTTCATTGGAGAGACCTACAGGGTCCTAGAATGTACACAAGCCCACCCACCTGGGAACCAGCACCAGAAGGGCCCAATTTGCTAGTGGGAAGTGGCAGAGGGGACCAAAATCTGAGAGAGAGCGGAACAAATGCTATTTGTCCCTCTCTGACCCTGCCCCCACATGCAGCATCACAGACCAGCAGCTGGGTTGCCCTGCCCTGTCGAACACCTAAGGCTCCACCCTTCATACATAGAACGTGCAAACAGACCAAAACATTATGGCTCCAGCAGAACAGCTCAAAGCCCCAGAGCCAATACTTCTGAGACCAAGAGATAGCCAACCTATCAGATGCACAGTTCAAAACACTGGTGATCAGGATGCTCACAGAACTGGTTGATTTTAGTCACAAATTAGAGGAACATATGAAGGCTAAACTAATTGAAATGAATGGAAATGCACAGGAAACCAACAGTAATGGAAAGGAAACTGGGACTCAAATCAAAGCACTGGACCAGAAGGACAAAAAAAATGACCAAACAGAAATGGATGAAGAAACAAGAATTCAAAAAAATGAGGAGAGACTTAGGAACCTCCAGGATATCTTTAAATGTTCCAACATCTGAATTATAGGGGTACCAGAAGGGAAAGAGGAACAGCAACAAGTGGGAAACTTATTTGAGCAAATAAAAAGGAGAACTTCCCCAATCTGGCAAGGGAAATAGACTTCCAGGAAGTCCAGGAAGCTCAGAAGTCTTTGGAAGTTCACCAAAGAAGGTGAACCCAAGAAGAAACACACCAAGGCACATCATCATTACATTAACCAAGATTAAAATGAAGGAGAGAATTCTAGAAGCAGCAAGAGATAAGGGGACAGTCACCTACAAAGGAGTCCCCATCAGGCTGTCAGCGGATTTCTCAAAAGACATCTTACAGGCAAGAAGGGGTTGGAAAGAAGTATTCATGAAAATCCAAAGACCTACATCCAAGATTGTTCTATCCAGCAAAGCTTTCGTTTAGAATGGAAGGGCAGATAAAGTGCTTCTCAGATAAGGTCAAGTTCAAGGAGTTCATCATCACCAAGCCCTTATTATATGAAATGTTAAAGGGACTTATCTAAGAAAAAGAAGATAAAAAATATGAACAGTGAAAGGACATCAAACTCACAGTTATTAACAACCACACCTAAAACAAAAGCAAACTAAGAGGACAGCTAGATCAGGAGCGGAGCCACAGAAATGGAGATCACATGGAGGTTTAGCAACAGGGGAGTGGGAGGAGGAGAGATGTGGAGAAGTGCAGAGAATAAGTAGCATAGATGGTGGGGAGAAAATAGACAGGGGGAGGGCAAGAATAGTATGGGAAATGTAGTAGCTAAAGAACTTATGACACATGGACATGAACTAAAGGGGAGGAATGGGGGGAAGGGGGTGTGCAGGGTGGAGGGGAATAAAGGGGTGAAATGGGACAACTGTAATAGCATATCAATAAAATATATTTTTAAAAAAGATGGACAATAACAAGTGATGGTGAGGATGTGGAGAAATTAGAACCCTCATTCATTGCTGATGGGAGTGTGCAATGGTACAGCCACTTTGGCAGTTCCTCAAAACATATGACCCACTGATTCTATACCTTATTTATGTACCCAGACAGATGAAAATACACATCCACACAAAAACTTATACATGAATGTTCATTGCGTTATTCACAACAGCTCAAAAGTGGAAACAATGCAAATATGTATCAATTGATGAATGAGTAAACAAAAATATGTTATATCCATATAGTGGAATATTATTTAGCCATAAAATGAATGAAATATGCTAAATCGAGGATGAACCTCAAAAACATTATGCTAAGAGAAAGCAGCCACAAAAAATATATAAAATTACATTCTAGTGAAATGCCTAGAATAGAAAAATCAGTAGAAACAGAAGGTAGCGTAGTATTTGACTAGGCCTGGGTGGGTGAAGAAGAGGGAGAAAGGGGAAGGGCTGCTAATAGATATGAGATTTTTTGAGTGACTAAAAATATTTCAAAATTGATTATGGCGATGATTATACAGTTTGTGAATATACCTAAAAACAATGAATGAAAAAAATTCCCCAGGGAAGAATTCTGAATGCTTTAGTTTGAGCCCTTAGTGGGTATGTACCCTTAGACCCATCAGCCACGACCAGAGGAGAGAAGTGATTTTTTTGTAAATATATCTGCTTCTGCAAGTATGTGGATGGGAAGACAAGGAAGGGAAAAGGGAAGCTTTCAAAAAAAGCTATCTGGCTGGATGATTCATAACTAAATATTACCCCAAGTATAATGAATATGAATACTTTTAATTTTTAAATTAGTTTACATTCAATGTTATGCTGTATTAGTTTCAGACATACAGCATAGAGGTTAGATAATCATATATTTTACTGAGAGGTACTCCTGATATTTGAAGTACCCACCTAGCTCCATACATACTTATTATAATATTATTGACTGTATTCCTTATGCTGTACTTTACATCCCTGTGACTATTCTAAAATTACAAATATATTTTTAAATATGTTTATTGATTTTTTGAGGGCTTGGCACAGAGCAAGCATGTAATAAATGTTAATGTCATTGTTTTTGTTTATTTCTTTATTTTTATTGTTTATTCTTTTATAGTTGTCCCAACTTTTCCCCTTTGTGTTCCTCCACTCAACCCACCCCTCGCTCCCTCAGTCAATCCCAACTGTTTTGTACATATCCATGAATCATTTATACATGTTCTTTGACTAATCCCTTCCCTTTTCTACTGCCATTCTTCCCCTCCCTCTTCTCCTCCTACAGTTGTCAGTCTGTTCTATGTTTTCATGTCTCTGGGTTCTAGTTTGCTCATTAGTTTACTTTGTTCATTAGATTCCAGTTATAATTGAGATCATATGATACTTGTCTTTCACTGACTGGCTTATTTCACTTAGCATTATGTGGGGCAACTTTACCCGCAAAGTTCCCCCATCCGCCACAGATGAAAGTGAAACTACCAAGACATGATCTGCTTGGGGAGGAAAGGTGGCCAATCTCTCAAAGGAGAAGGGCCAAAAGCCCCTTTCTCAAGGAGATTTTATTGGGTTCATTTGCACAAGAATACAGGTAAGGGTCAAACAATAGATAGCATTCAAGAACTATGAGGACTTATTCTCAGTCAGGGTCAGATAGGTAAAGAGCCATAAAACTTTGAGGAACAGACTTCTTGCTTGGACCCTTATCATTTAAATGAGAGCATTCTAAACAAAGCAGGTTTCACAGTATTTTACATATTCTTTCTTAGGCCTGATCACCCAGATCCCGTTCTAGCCGGTAAAGGGCTGCACCACCTTCCCCATCATAGGTTTTTCAGGCTTAAGTGGATTAAACCAGAAAGCACATCTCCCAGAGGACAGGGGGACTTGGGCTGTGTCTAAATAGCCTGGGGGTAAGGGTCCATCACTCCCTCTTTGTTGAAGCCCCCCAAGTCCTTCCATGATGGCCTCCCAGGTGATTATGTCTGGCTAAGGTTGCCCCTCCTCTGAGGGGTCTTACCCCTCTCTGACTAACTGACCATGCATTGGGTGCAGGAGAGGAAGCAGAGACAAGCTTTGTCTCCTTGTGGCTCACATTCTGGAGATCGCTCACTCAGTCTTAGCCCTGGGGGGGGAAGGGGCAGTTACAACTCCTGAAACCAGGCAGAACAGTTCCCAACAGCATAATAGTCTCCAGTTCCATCTATGCTGTCACAAAAAGTAAGAATTCTTTCTTTTTCTGTTGCATAGTATTCCACTGTGGGAATGTACCAGAGTTTTTTAATCCACTCACCTACTGATGGGCCCTTAGGCTGTTTCCAATACTTGGCTAATGTAAATAGTACTGCTATGAATGTAGGGGTGCATAAGTTCTTTTGAATTAGTGTTTCAGGACTCTTAGGATATATTCTCGTCAGTGGAATTGATTTTATAGAGAGAGGAAATAAGAGACAAAGAGAGAGAAAGAAACATCAGTGTGAGAGAGAAACATTGATTGCTTGCTTTCCATAAGTTCCCCAACTAGGATTAAACATGCAACCTAGGTGTGTGCTCTGACCAGAAATTGAACGCCCAAACTTTTTGTGTATGAGACAGTGCTCCAACCAGCTGAGCCACCTGGCCATGGCTGTAACTATCAGTTTGTACTTCTTAATCCCTTCACCATTTTTACCTAGTCCCAGCCCTCTCCCTTCTGATATGAAGTCTTTTTTATTAAACTCTCCTTGATTTTGTCCATTTGGAAGATAGAACTTGCTTCTTAAAAATATTATTGAATATAATAAGGAATACCTTGACTTATGAACATGTTTGACTCAATACTTTTTTCTTCCTTTGTGTCTGACAAGACATTTTAACCAAAGGTTGTTAGAAAGAGGCAATTGAAGTTTGCTTTATTTGCCTGTCTTCTCAAATACAAATATTTCTATGGGAAATGCCACCTGGAGACAGTGGCCATGGCACATGAATTTAATTACTAACCTTTAATTCGTAGCTGGCAAAATCAGTTCTTGAAGCATCGAAGCTAATCAGGCTTTTCTGACAACGCTAATCAATTGTTCAGCAGTCTACCTTTGCCTTAATTACTCTTGCACTACATTACATTTTCAAAATGTCAAGAATCCTCTTCTAGAAAAGCAATATATCATTCCTACATGGTGTTAGTAGGGAACCTGTTATTCCCCAACAGCTGGCCTTGGCTGCATTAGTTGAAATTGATCGCTTACTACAGTGGTACAACATTA
Source organism: Artibeus jamaicensis (assembly GCF_021234435.1). Classification (NCBI taxonomy): domain Eukaryota; kingdom Metazoa; phylum Chordata; class Mammalia; order Chiroptera; family Phyllostomidae; genus Artibeus; species Artibeus jamaicensis. Next base: position 143,235 of record NW_026521715.1, read on the forward strand.
TAAAGAAAGGAGATGCAATGAGAATCATAACACACACACACACAAAAAAAAAATAGGGAGGCTTTTCAGCACATTTTTTCTTCACTTGAAATGAACCAGGTGCTTTCAGGCATTGTTTTAAGGACTTGTGTGTCCGTGATAGTATTTTCTGAAATAGATTAGCTCTGAGGCTTTTTACACCTCTGAATTTCTGTGACCTAAACACTATAAAACTCCCATCTAATCAGACATTCACTTAATCATTTGCTATAGATTCAAATCTCAAAAATTGCTGCTCTTTTCCTGATATGTTTCTCCAAATTAAAAAAATTTATACACAAGTATTTCTTAAAAATGAGGAGTAAAATAAAAGGAAAAAGCACAGTGCTGAGATTCAGTAGCAGGTCTACAGTTGTACCTGAGTTTGAAAGCTGATAGTACCAAAAATTTGGCATCTGTAAGCCTCATTTTGCTCATTTGTGCTCTGAACATAATAATGGGTTAATGCTACTAGAGCACTGGTTCTCAACCAAAGGGATTTTTGCTCCTAAAAGGACATTTTGCAATCTCTTTTGCAGTCTCAAAGAGACGATTTTGGTGTCACAGCTCAGGGAAGGATACATCAAGTGAGTAGAGGCAAGGGATGATACTAAATATTTCACACTGCACAGGACAACCCTCATTATAAGAAATTATACAACCCAAAGCATCAACTGTAGGAGTGAGAAACTGCACTCTACAGCAATTAGCACAGCTCTTACACATAGGAAATAGTCACTGACTCATTACTGTTATCATTTCAGTTTGCTTGGTTTAAGTAAAGCCCCTGTCATCACAAATACAAATTTCCTCTTCTCTCATTAATCATTAAATGCAATAAATTTTACATGTAGCTAATATTGAAATTATTTTAAATAAGTATGGTAAGTTTTTTTCTTTCTACTACTATTTGGTTCCTTTGAATGATCTTTTTTTCAAAATAGTGATTGATTCTCAGTTTTAAAATTGTCTGCCATAAATAAACATATGAATCAGCTTTTAAAATCTCATTTAGTCTTTTAAGGGTAAATTTTTCTTTAATTCATAGACTCTTAAAGATAGATCACAGGATGATAAAAATCTTAGATGTCATTGGATATAATCTAGCACATGGTTGGCTTTAAAATAATTATTCTATTATAACAGACCAATAGCTGTATTTGTTGACTCTTTAGCTTAGTGGGTCTCACACTTAGGTTGGAAGCTAGAGAAGCCAGAGTGTCCCTGGGTTCCCCTGTTCAACTGGCTTTCCCTTGTCACTGTCACTGAAACTAGCAGGGGTATCGTGCAGGTTTGCATTCACCGTGCCTCCTCTGTTCTGCTTTGCATTGCACAAGCTTGCTTCTGCTCACAACATTCTCCAGACTCCCTCACAACTGGCCTCTGGCTACATTAGCACATGATAGGTACTGACAAGAGAGAAAACAAGAGAAAGGAGGGCACCAGGATGTCTCTCTCTCTCTCTCTCTCTCCTTTCTTCTCCCCCTTCTCCTCTTTCCTTCTCATTCAAAAATCATCTCTTCCATGGTCCCTTCTCCAGCTAAGTTGTTTCTTGGCTTCTGGTAACAAACACCTCCTCACTTTGTCCTTTGGCCCTAGGGATAGTAGTTTCTTCCACTTTTACTGATCCCTGGGTTGTTTTACCATACTATTTTAAGATCTTCCAACACCTTTTTTTTCAACATCTTTTTTATAAACTAGTAATTTTTTCCATGTTTCTTCATTGTGCTTGTACCATGTGCTTCATTATTCTAGCCTAGCACCAAAAATATTATTTTAATGAGGTCAAGAACATACCTAAAATATGCCCAGCTCTGTACTGGGTACTTCATGTAGTTGCCTCCTTTAATCCTTAAATAATCTCACAGGTTGAAATCACGATCCCTGTTTTACAGATGAGACATGACAGGGCCAGGAAAGTATAGGCCACAGTCACAGAAGGAGAAAGTGGACAATTAGCTATTGGCAGCATAGACTATGGAACTGTGTATCTAGGTTCAAGTCCCAGTTCTGCCACTTTCCAGGTGGATGACTGTGGACACTTTACTTGATCTCTTTGGTTTTTTTTTTTTATTTGCAAAATGGAATTAATTACAATTTCTACTTCAGAGAGCTGTCATGAAGATGAGTGAGTTAATCTTACTAAAGTACATGTAGCAGTTCCTAATGTAAAATAATAGCTAAAAAAGTGTCAGGTAATTTTTTAAAACCCAATCTGCTGATCACAAATCCTCTACACCTGCCCCAGCTATTCTAACCTCCTTAGTTTTGCTTCTCAAACTGGGGACTGCAGATGTCTTACATGGGTTTCCTGGAAGCATAGCTGAAGGTGGGTTTATATGGAAGTATAGGGCAGTGCTCTCCGAAGAAACACTTAAGGAAGAGAGAGAAGCAGGCGTGGATGACAAAGGAGCCCCACCCTAAACCGTACAAGCTCAGGGGAGGCCAGCATTGTGGACCCTACGAACTGAGAGACCAAAAGTAACCACATATGCTGGTCTGGATATCAAAATTTCTAACTAAAAGTAGATCATGATGAGTAGTCATATCCTAGGCCTGTAGCTTCCTTGGCAAAGGTCAGTGTTTATCCTAAGTGAGCCTGTCTATTGCCTTTTGCATCTAAGGTAACATACCTTTGGAATGTTAGAGTAATTTCCTTTTCCAGACCCCTCAGGTCACACCCATGTACCATAGCAGAGAACACAGAACCCCTCATTGTTAACTTGTTCCTTGAATACCATCTCTATGTGCTGTAAATTTTAATTATGAACTGTCCTATATAAAATACATATTTGTCTCTGCTTTACTTTTTTATCCAATCCCAGAGATTTTCCTGATTTGCTTTCTCCTGCTTCTTAGTCTGCCACCACTGGATTTCACGTAATCCATTCCTGCCACCTACATCTCCTTTGATTTTAATGTGTAAAATAAGCTGCAAAACTGCTGCCATTCTTAACTGAAGAGACCACATACAGATGAGGAAATTGAAGTCCAGAAATATTAACTAAATTGCTTAAGGTGATGCAGAATCCAACCCTGCCTTAGCTTTCTTGGTCCTGACTCGGCCCCAGAACTGCCTTGAAAGGACTGATTTACTAGGTTGCCTTTCCAATTTATCTTGAATTGATAATAGAACTTTGGGAGCCAGCCAAACCAGAATTTTGAGTGTCAGTTTAACTTTAGAAGCCAACGTAACAGACACATTGCCAAATCTGGAACAAAGGGGGAGAATAATTCATGAAAAACTAAATCAAGAATTAGAAATTAGACTAGAGTAGGAATAGGATATAATCCAGAGATGAGAGTGACACTTCAAACTCATGGATATTCTCCAAGCTCATATATATGTAGCATTATGTGTACTGGCTAGCTGAAATATGAATGCCCAAGATAGTCAACCAAAGAACTAAGGAGAGAGCTGAGACTGAAATCTAGCTTTCCAAAATTAGAATAACTAATTATGAATAATCTTAAATTCCAAGACAAATATTACGGACCTTATGTTTGCAAATTTTACTGGCCAAGCTTTTTTTGCTTTTTTATTTAATTTTTCATGGGCCCACATTAGATTATTTCGCATGAATAGTTAATTCTTGAGTAAGAAGAAATTTAAACAGACTTTTACATAAAGGAAAACAGATAAACCTAAAGAAAATAAACATTAAAGTAGGAATATACATTTATAATATGACCCAACAATTACTCCCCCAAGTAATTACACCCCTGAGTATTTATGCCACAGAAATGTTCATTTAAATACACACAAACTCCTGCACATGGTTGTTCATGTCAGCTTATTTGTAATGGCCCCAAACCAGAAACACTGAAAATGCCCTACAGTAGGTGAATAGTTAACAAACTATGGAATAGCCATATCATGGGGTATGACTTGGCTATACAAATAAATACACAATTGATACAAAACACTGCCATTTTTGTCCTTTTTTATTTTGTTCAACCCCTCCACCCCTCAGAACATCCCCACCACCCCAACAGCTATCAGTCTGTTCTCTGTGAGTCTCTATTTTGTTTGTCAGTTCATTTTGTTCATTAGATTCCAGGTACAAATGAAATCATATAGTATTGGTCTTTCCTTGACTGGCTAGTTTCACTTAGCACGATGCTCTTCAGGTCCACCCATGCTGTCTCAAATGGGAATATTTTCTTCTTTTTTATGGCCAAGCAGTATTCCATTGGGTAAGCATACCTGCTATTTTATCCACTCATCTACTGATGGACACTTAGGCTGCTTCCAACTCTTGGCTATTGTAAATAATGTTGAAATGAACATAGGAGTGCACATATTCTTTCAAATTAGTGTTTTAGGTTTCTTCAGATAAATTTCCAGAAGTAGCCACTGCTGGGACATAAGGTAGTTCCTTTTTTAATTTTTCGAGGAAACTCCATACCACTTTCCACAATGGCTGCACCAATCTGCATTCCCTCCAACAGTGCAGGAGGGTTCCATTTTCTCCACATCCTCACTAACACTCTATGGAACATTTTTTGAATTTATTTAGGTTTCACTTCCCAGCAATTGTCATCAGTTTGGCTCAAATAAACTCATGAAATTTCTCTAAAGGTTCAGATGTTTTTTATGCTGACACAGAATGGGGTAAGAATGTGGTTTCAGCTAAAGACTGGCTTCAGCCTGATCCCATTCTGCAGAGGAGCTCTGAAGCAGAAGTTACACCCAGAGTTTTTCCCTCCTTTTGTTCCTCCATATCTGTGAGTCACTAGACACCTGACTGCAGAGAATGAGGATAGGCAGGCATAAACAACAGCACATGGGGAATCTTTTAGAGACTTTAACACCAAAACAGGGAACAGATACACTGAAAAGGAATGCACAAGACTTGTGGGAGTCACCTCCAGCCAGGTGACCCACTGGAAGGTCAGCAGCATTGGCATCTTCTGCAAGCTTGTTGAAAACACAACTGCAGGACTCATCTCAGACCTTCTGGATCAGAACCTGTAATTAACTAAGACCCTGGTGATTGCACATCAAGGTTGAGAAGCCCTATTTTAAAGATGTTGAGTGTGTGTAAATGTGTGTGGGTATGAATGAAAGACTTCAATACTACAACCAATTCAAAAAGCATTTCTATCAGAAAGTTTAAATTCTTGTTTTTCTAGTATTATAGTACTTGGTAAGCCAGAACTCCACTGTTCCTTTTAACAGAATGAATGAGAAGGCAAAAAGTATTGTGTCTTAAATACCACAAATAGGAAAACAAGAAGCAGATGACTAGTTATGATACTCATGGCTAACTTTGACTTTGCAGTTTTTCTAGATGGTCTTGAGGGGCTCACTGGACCATGTGAATAGGACATGCCATGTGTCAGCAAAGCACATGCCCTACAGGGACTGACTCTAGTCTAGCTTTAGAGCAGCTGTCCATGAACTTCACAAATATTTGTATCCATTTTATAGGAGACAAAACTCCCCCTAACATGGGACCAACTAAGCCACAAAATGACCTGGATAGAGAGAGATCCAGTTTGGAGTGGTGGTCCATAAAATTTTAGACAAAGTGGGTGGCCAATATTTTGGATCATAATGTTTGTGAGCTCTGACTTGGTGTTTAGAGTGTATTAAAAAAGATAAATCTGTTAGTCCTCAGTACTTCTTGTGAGGGCTTCATACTTCAATAAGAATTTAGTGGAGAGTGTTTGTCTAATTTTTATCTTCTAATCACCCAGAATGCTTCCACACATTTTTTAATTGCTCTATGCATTTATTAGCAAATATTAGTGCAGCAAAAAGGGAACAAAAGTTTGTTAATAATCCTCCACACAGTTTCATCAGACACATTTCAGGAAAAAAGTGACTAAGGGTCAATAATATCCCAGGGTCTTGGGGGATGCATTCCTGCTGGAGGAGAGGGGTGAACTTCTAATTCCTAGTGGATGAGGTCTCATTCCTAGAGGAAGGATGCCTATTGGTGTTCCTCAAGCAGGGTGGTCTCATACCAGGTGGAGGAGCCATAATGCCTGGAGATGGGGGGTTACCTGCTTACAGGTGTAGAGGTAGTCCCTGGACGTAGTGGGTACTGAAATGAGGCTCCAGCCATGCTGGCAATAGCAGCAACTGTAGCAGCTGTGACAGTGCCTTGTTCCTCTGGAATCATTACCTGCTGGGAGGGTCCCTCTACCCCTTGGACAGGACTTGCTAATCTTGCAGGAGCCTATGGAATTAGAACATCAGCTGGTATTCCTCTACCAGCAGCCCTGCCAACCCCAGGACCTCCTGCAGCTCTGCAAGTGGCATTCGAGCAATGCCAATATTTTGTGGGGGGGAGGTCCCTCCACAGTCATGGAAACTAAGTTCTCGCCACAGAGCAACACCGGAACCCAGACCACTTTTCTTTAAGTTCTGGCTGCTTCACATTCTTTGGCTTATCTTCCTGAACTCATTACAATCACAGAGGATGACCTTCATATACTTGTCAAATGGTTTAAAGCTGCCGATGAAGATCCAGCTGTCTTGCAGGAGGCACCTCATTCTAAAATGGATGTACTGCAGCACCTTGCTGCTCTTTCCCACAGACATGATGGTTGTTTCACCAAATCCAAGTTCACAGTAAACTTTCAGAATCCTTAAGAACTAAGGGAAGGCTACAAATAAAGATATTATGCAGGTTCTGCTACAAACAATACAAGCTGGGAGGAAAGCTTCAAGTAGTACGTGAATCCCGGGATATTCCAAGACTGCTTTCACCACCTCTTAGTGTCTTAGCTAAGAAAGCCTGCCTCAGTTCCACATGGAAGTCCACCACAGGTGCTTGCTGCTGCTGAGATCACCTCAGGTACACCTAACATTCTTTGGTGCTCAGGGAACCTGTTCTCTTACACTTGACCAGGACATCCACCTCTGGTACAGTCAGCTCAGCTTAAGAGTTCCGTCTCTGGTCCACTCCACAGTGCCTCTGGCTACTCCTAAGACCACAACATCAGGCATTTCTGGTGGCTACTGCACTCTACCAGATTCATTTTTTCTTTACTGTGTGATTTTTGAAAACCAGGAGTACATGTGTGGAAGAGGTAGTAACTGCTCATCCATGCTCATTTCTCGTCTCCTTCCTGGGTACATGGTTTAGATGGGGGCATATGATTAATTCTAGCCAATGAAATGTGAGTGGAAATAATGCATAATAAAATTTCCAGGTGGAAGTACTTATTAGTAGGTGTGAAAATCCTCACTCTCTTTTTTGCTGATGTGGTGATTTAATACCACCTGTTGATATGGTAATGGTTCAAGTTGAAGAAAGTCTGGTTTTCCAGTTCACTAGACAGGTACCCACTTACCTGCATTTGACTTCACATAAATTTGTTTGCTGAACCACTGAGTTTTTGGAGTTTGTCTTTTGTAGAATTTTATAATTACCCCAATTAATACAACACAAGCAATCAATACCATGGAAATATGGGAGCTAAAATATTAACAATTTAAGATAAATTAATTTGGAGTCGGAAGACCCAGATTCAAGTCTTGACTCCAATACTTACTAGGTGTGTGAGATTAGTAAAATCATTAACTATCTCTAGTATTAAGTAAAATTAGATTGAGCCTCCTAATCTCTAAGATTCTTTTTACCAGCTCCAGCATTCTATAATTCTTTGAAGCCCATGACATATTTTCTCATGTTAGTAGTGTAAAGCTCCTCCCCTCCCCATATCTTACATCTTGCCTAATCATGACAAACTCATGTAAATCCTAGTACACACACTATGCAAACCCTACAAAAATATTCTTTATAAAGAATCATGAAATCAGTCCATGCCTATAAAAATACAGTATTTTGTATGAAGAAAGTTCTGTCATATGTAAGCAATATTCACAGGGCCTTGCCTGATTTAGTCATCTGCCTAATTCACAGCTGAGTCTTTCAAAGAAGCCATCATTGTCATACTGAGAGCTCTGCCACCCAAAAATCAGTCCTGTGAGACTGAACTATTTTTGTTACCACTAAATAGATAGGTTTCCATCTGGGTTTAACCTCAGTCTAATATCCAACTGGAATACTGGAGAACAAGGCGTATTGCAGCTGAAAAATTTATTCTCTCTGTAATTTCAGGAGTTATTTTGACCCTTTGGGGCTGCAGTTTGCCTCTTAGTAAATTACTTATGTGTGGATTATTTGGGGAGCTATCGAGTTTCTTTTTTATTGCTATTGCTATGACACCCAGTCTCCTCTCTTCACATGTGTACTCACTGCCTTTTCTTTCTTCTCTTGCCTTTGACATGTCATATTTTAAGCTACAAAACTTCGGTTGCAGTAGACAGTAGTAGTTTCCACTCTTCTTTGAAAAAGAAGGCACAAACTCTCAACATTTGAAGTGAAAACCCAGATTACTATAGGTTTTAAACACTGAGCTCTGAATATTGATCTGAGTAAAAAGATCAGGGAACCGGAGTAAGGCAAGGGAGAAAATTGGGGTGAGAAAGGGCACATAAGGAAGAAGTACAATGATTATTTCAGGAGGTGCGTTGTTATGAAATGAATATATACTCCCAACCCAGGCCATCTCTTCAGACTTCTGAAATCAGGATACATTTTCTTTCTCACTGCCTGTCTGCTTATGTATTATCCTCTCTAGGGCTGCTCCAGCTGCTGCCCCCTTCACCCCTGCTGCTCCAAGATTAATTGTGTTGGGCCTGCTGTTTCTGTTAGGCACTGTTTCCAAGGGAAAGTCCTTTGGTCACAGGCTTCTCTGGCTTCACTGCTCAAATGCATATTCTGTAACATCAGAGAACAAACCACTTCCACCTACAAGGAAATGCAGAAGCAACTGTAGGGCAGACAAAAAATAGATTTTTCTCATTTTTTTTCACAGCAGGGGAAGTTTGTGAGGAAAGTAGGAGGCAGAATAAAATACTGGTGGAAAATAGAAAAAGACTCAAAGATCAGAAAACAGATTGATGATTGCCAGAAGAGAAGAGTTTGGGGGCTGAGTGAAAATGGGGAAGAGATTAAGAAATCCAAATTGGTAGTTACAGAATAGTCACTGGGATGTAAATTACCTCAGAGGGAATGCAGTCAATAATATTTTAATAACTATGTATGGAGGCAGGTGGGTACTGGAAATAGTGGGAGGACCACTTTGTAAAGTATATGATTGCCTGACCACTGTACTATACACCTGAAACTAATACAGAATAATACTGAATATAAACTATTTTTTAAAAATATGGTGGAATGTCTGGGATGGGGGTTGTCCTTTTGTTTTTGTAGTTTTGTATTTTAAAATTGGCTTGGGAACCTAGGTGCTTCTGTGTTGTTCTTTCTCAAGCATAAAAAAATAACAATAACTACTACTAATGTAAAATTAAACATGTTTTTCTACTAAGTCATACTAAAGGAACACTACTCAAATTTTAGTTGTATGTCTTGTAGTAAGTTACTCTCACATACTCTCTGAGTTCCTTACAAAGAATTCTAACATCTATTAAAATCATTAGAACTAAAGTTTAATCTTTTTTTCTTCTTTATCTTCAAGCATATATTTTTCCTAATTCCTTCTTTTCCCATATTCCAATGACTTTGAAATTATTTTTTTATTTCTGCTTCTTTCTACTGCTGCTCATCTCCTAATCTGAGTTTGCCATCTTTGCATTCTATCTAGGAACATCTCAGTTTCTCTCTTCTTTGAAATAAATTGCTTTGTTCTGCCTTCCTTATATAGAAATATAACCCTACTTCCCAATTCTTTATTTTTTCTTACCTTTTTATTTCCTATTTCTATCATAATCTGAATCAATTCTACTTGCCTTTACTCACTGGCATTTGGTACCAAGAATTACAAAAGAATATAGAATAACAAGTATTTGGTTTGTTTCCCAAGAAATCAAAAAGTATATTTCTTGTTAGGGTGATATTTCCCCCATGCCTTGGTAGCACTGGGGAAGGTGAACGTCATTCCATGAAACTATACTCACCATGATCTTATTCTCGGTAAAATATTGCAAATTTTACTTGATGATAGATTAAAGATAGCCAAAGTTGTTTGATAACTCTTGTATCTATAAAATGGAAGAAGTTCCTCTCTCTTGTACCTGGGTGGGTTCTGTGACTGCTTTGAAAGTTTGGCTATGCCAGATTGAAGGACCAGGCTGAACAGACTGGCAGCTCTTCATGCTCTCTCAGAACACTCATTCTTGGAGCTCTAAGTCACCATGAAAAAGTCCAACTAGCCTTGACGATGTTAGAGAAGCCACATGTAGGACTTGCTTGCAAGGTCCCAGCTAAGCTCAGCCTTCCAGCCCATTTCCAGGCACACAGACTGAAACCAGCATGGACTTCCAAACGAGCATGCCTATCAGCCAGTACCATGAAGTGACCTCAGTCAATGTCATGAAGAACAGAAGAACCAGCCCACCAAAACATCCCAAGTTCCTGACCCATGCACTTCTGCAGTATAATAGAATGGTTGTTGCTTTGAGACTATGTTTAGAGTGATTTGTCATACAGCAGTTAATAACTGGAATGTCCTTAATGGTTCCACACTTTACCATAGCTTGGGGGGCCTGAAGGGACTGTCAAACAAGATATAGTTCCTCCCTTGGGCTAACTTAGAGCCAGAGAAGCAGCTGGCTGTATTTCCTCTTGGTCATTTGAGCCAAGGAATAATAATATCCTGTTTAGCCTGAAACTACTCTACATAATCAGAACCTTAGTTCAAAAATTCAATGTGTAAAAAATTTTAATTTCTTATTTTTCCCAAGCACCTTCTGCTTTAATGTCCACCATATGTGTCATCAGAGAACCTTCCTTTTTCCTGGAATCAGTGAGCTACAGCCTTTGGGCTGCCTGTTCTCATATGTCCTGAAAGCTTAGAATGTTTTTGACATCTTTAAAAGGCTGTTTTAAAAAGCAACAAAAAGAGAACATGCAACAGAGACAAAATGTGGCCTGAAAAGTCTAAACTATTAGGTATCTGAACATTTACAGAAAAAGTTTGCCAACCTTTAGTAAAGGCAAGTGTTAGGGGAGCATATAATTTTCAACTGTTCATTTTGTGTGTGTTTCAACCTTTGATCTATTTACCCTCCTGCTTAGATAAGAGGCACAAATGGACATACAATATACCTTTTCCCATCTACAAGTTTCCTTGGGTCTTGCAGTTCTGGCTGTTGCTGCCCACAAGGGCAGTCATTTAGCTCCTTCTGCTCCACACATGGGAAACTCTTGGATAAAGCCCTCTGTCACTCAGTTCTTCTCAGGCCACAGATATTATTCTCAGAAACCCTATGCAGATACATCACACACTCCCCACCTAGACATTGCATTTCATTTTTAGAATATGCTGCCAATACCATGTCCTGGCCGGGAAAGGGGTTTGGGTCTCCTCTACTCACACATGCTTCATCCTATCTGCCAGTCCTTTTTCCCCTGCACTCACTCCCAGATAAGAAAATGAAGAGATTCAGAATGCGTTCATTATTTATTAGGACTCAATCAAGTGGCAGGCATTTTGGCAGACACTTCAGATATACCAGAAAAAAAAAAACAAAAATCCCTTTCATAATTCTAAAAGAAGGCAGATAATATACAATATAAAATGAATAACTAAAGCATATGTATACTAAAAGTGTAATAGGAAAAGAACAAAGTGTTAAGCCTCACAATTTCCAAGATTCTATTATTTCCCCTTCAAAGTTTTCCTCTTTTCTCAGCTCTAGTATTATTTAATAGATTGAAGGTGTAAAGGTCTTGCTCTTCAATGATCATGTAGTCTCCCATATCTGTGGATGAGGCCTTGAATTGTTGTCCCTTCCCTCAAGGCTCTGAAAAGAATTACCTTTTTCTCTGCCATCCAAGGAACATACCCCTCCCTTGCAGCCATGAGCCCAGAATAGCCTCACTCTCACTCTAACGTAATCAATGAAAGAAGAAAAGGACAATGGCAAAGGCAAAACTGTTACACTCATCCTGAACTCTGACATCTGATTTGTAAGCCCATAGACTTCAGGGTTTTCTCTCTGAGCTTGAGTTGAGTCACACAGCAGACTAGTGACTGCCCTCAGGCTAAAAGCCATAAAAAATAGGAACTGCATCAAGTCTCATTCTCATTTTTACCAAGTGTCAACACCCTTACAATTACCTGCTTTCTTCTTGTTTTCGCATCCCTTTAGACAGTAGTTTTCTTTGGTTTGTTCAGAGTTTACAGTTGATATTTCCAGGAAGGTTAGTCAAATAAGAATTACTCAAATATTACCAAAAGTGAAATCCCACCACTGTTTTTATGTTTTCAGTTATTCCTCTCTTTTCCTGTTGTTCAAGAGCACACTGCAGGGCTGTATTTCTATGCCAAGAGCTTTGCTACTCAATGTGTGATTTCTGGACCAGTAACATTGGCCTCACCTGGTATAAAAATGCACATTCTTGGGCCCTACCCAAGCTCTACGTAACCAGAATATGTACCATAAAATTATCCCTGGTGATTTATATGTACGTTAAATTTGATAAGCACTGGCATAGAGCACATTGAGGGCACATCATGGCTACTTGTCAAATGCCAACTGAAAAAGTAAATAAATAAATTGGTCAGCTGAACACTGACTACTAAGTGGGTATATTTGCACTGAGAAACCATTTTCCTCTCCGATTTTAATATCAAAATGTGTTTGTAAAATATTTTCCTCCTAAGAAAACTCTTTCTAAACTAGTGAAAGATTTGGTTGGCAAACATGCATCTGAACAGTGAAGCAGAGGTGTTTTAAAGCTCCATCAAAAAATGGAAAGTATGATAAATGTCAGTCATTGCATTTGTAGGAGAACCAGCATCATGTGTGGTGTAATTGAAATGAGAAACTTTATGAATCAAACCTCGTGTATATTTTAAAAGATTTCCCCCATCTTCTAGGCAGTCAAATGTAAATCACCCTGAAGAAAGTTTCTCCCACCCAATCTATGCATAAATTCCTCTAGATGAAAGCATTCTTATTCATTGGCAAGCAAAGATAATGATAATATGGGCCCTGGAAGAGCAGATTCTCTCACAAAAATATTTCTGATAAATGTTTATAATTTCAAAAGCTACAATTTCAAATATAGAACATGAAAAACTTGACACAAACCACATAAATGTATTCCCTTTACATTTAAGAATGATTTTACCTGATGAAAAATTTTCCACTCTTCATCAGTTAATGTAACTCTTGATGTAATTTTATAGATGGCATTCTTTAAAGGCAAATCCTAATTTCAAAACATGCATGTGAAAAAATGCTACTGAAGATGGAGGTATAGGTAGACATGCTTTGTCTCCTCACACAATCATAGAAAGAATTACAACTATATATCAAAACTAACACCCAGAATCATAAAAAAATTGACCTGTGTGGAAGTCCAACAACCAAGGATTCAAAGAAGCCACATTCATCCAGACATGTAAGAAAGGCAGAGTCACAGAGATGGGGGGAGAGGCAGAGTGGTACAGAGAGGAAGTAGCAGCAGTGGAAGGGACAGCCCCACATTCACATGGGGTGGATAAAAATTATGAGGGATATCTTAGGAGCGAGTGATCCCAGCTCCCGGCCAGATCACACAGCTCAGGGAACCAGCATCAGGAGAATAAATCCTTGGTTGCCTCTGGCTGTAAAACCAGTGGGGGTTTGGGTGGGGGAAGAAACAGCTGCAATTCACTACTTAATGGGCTGTGTCAGGCAGCACAAGAATCTGCCAGGTTTTCTCCATGTGAAGGGTCTGCATGGACTTAGAATATATGCAAACCCACCTGTTCTGGATTTCAGCACCAGGGGAGCAGATACTGGAAGTGAGTGAAGTGACTAGAAAGGGGGCAAGTGCCTGTCAAACCTCCAGAAGACAGGCAGTGGCATTGTTACCTGTATGAGTTTCCCACCACCCCCCCCCCCACAGACACACACACACACAGAGCCACAGCTGTGAAATAGGTTGCTCTACCCTGGCATTTACCCAAGGCTCCTCCCCACACAATTTACAGGTATCTTTTCTACAACAGTCCACGCTATTAAGGCCAGTAGTAAAAGTAGCTCTACCTAATACACAGAAACAAACACAAAGAGGCTTCCAATTGAAGAGGCAAAGAAATATGGCCCAAATTAAAAAGTAGGTCAAAACCCCAGAAAAAGAACTAAACAAATGGAAATAGCCAACTTATCAGGTGCAGAATTCAAAACACTGGTGATCCAAATGCTCAGAGGCCTCACTGAGTATGGCAAAATCATAAAGGAAGAAATAAAGGATATACTAAGGGAAATAAAGAAAAATCTACAGGGAACCAACAGTAAAGGGAAGGAAGCCAGGATTCAAATCAATGATTTAAAACATAAAGAAGAAATAAACATTCGACCAGAACAGAAAGAAGAAACAAGACTTCGCCCTAGCTGGTGTAGCTCAGTGGATTGAGCATGGGCTGTGAACCAAAGGGTCACTGGTTCAATCCCCAGTCAGGGCACATGCCTGAGTTGCAGGCCAGGTCCCCAATGGGGGCCATGTGAGAGGCAACCACACACTGATGTTTCTCTCCCTCTCTTTCTCCCTCCCTTCCCCTCTCTCTAAAAATAAATAAAAGTCTTTTTAAAAAAGAAACAATAATTCAAAAAAATGAGGAGAGGCTTAGTAACCTCTAGGACATCTCCAAATGTGCCAACATTTGAATAATAGCGGTGCCAGAAAGAGAAGAGGAAGAACAGAAAATTGAAAACTTCTTTGAAAAATAATGAAAGAAAACTTCTATAATTTAATGAAGGAAATAGACACACAAGTCCAGGAAGCACAGAGAGTTCAAAACAAGCTGCTCCCAAAGAGGACCACACCAAGACACGTCCTAATTAAAATGCCAAAGATTAAAGATAAAGAGAGAATCTTAAAAGCAGCAAGGGAAAAGCAGATGGTTACCTACAGAAGAGTTCCCATTAGGCTGTCAGCCTGATTTCTCAAAAGAAACTTTACAGGCAAGAAGGAACTGGCAAGAAATATTCAAAGTGATGAAAAGCAAGGACCTACAACCTAGATTACTCTGTACAATGAAGCTATTCTGTTTAGAATAGAAGAGCAGATAAAGTGCTTCCCAGACAAGTAAAAGCTAAAGTTCATCATCACTAAGCCTTTATTGCATAAAATTAATGAAAAGATTTATTTAAGAAAAAGAAGATCAAAACCATGAACATTAAAAAGTCAACAAATTCATAGCTATCAACAACTGAATCTAAAAAAAAAACCAAACTAAGCAAACAACCCAAACAGGAACAGAACCATAGGTATGGAAATCATTTGGAGGGCTATCACCCGGAGGGGGGAAGGGGAGAATGGGGGAAATGGTGCAGGGACTAAGAAACATAAATTGGAATGAAAGAAAGGGGGGTAGACAGGGGGTGTTAAGAATAGCATAGGAAATGGATAAGCCAAAAATCTTACATGCATGACTCATGGACATGAACTAAGGGGGCAGCTTGCTGGAGGGAAGAGGAGTAGTAGTAGGTGAAGCTGGCAAAAGGGAGGGGAATTTGTATAACTGTAATAGCATAATCAATAAAATATACAAAAAAAGAAAAATAATGCTAGTAAACAAAAGTACTATCAAGGAGTAAAAAGTTGCAAATAAAGCAGGAAAAATCATATAGAAGAATTTTTAATACATACACAGGAAAGCAACAAAAACATGTTTGTGTACCTGTACCATGATAGTTATTTTGTCCACAAACATTAAAATATATCAAAATTCTTACCCATAATGAAATTAGTTAGTCTACATCTTCCCTCTTTCCAAGTGATCAGTAATTCCTATTACCACATAGTAGGCAAAAGCTAAAATGTGTATTTATTTATTTTTTGCCTATTCTGGTCATGTAGTGTCATTAAATAAGTGCTGATTTGTGTAAATGATGCTTCTTAATAAGAATGGAACAACACATTTAATAATAAGCCCTTATATTTTTATTGTTTTATTTTTTTATTTATTTGTGAGAGGGGAGGGGAGAGAGAAACATCAACTTGTTCTACTTTTTTATGCATTTATTTGGTTGCTTCTTCTATGTGCCCTGACCTGGGATCGAACCTGTAACTTTGGCATATTGAAATGATACTCTAGCCAACTGAGCTACCCAGCCAGGGCAATAATCAACTCTTGTTAAGAAGCAAAATATCATTTTAATTTGAATGGGAAAATAAATTCTCTTCTTAATAAATCATGAAGTAGCTATCAATATTTAAAACCAGCTAATAACTGGCAGCTATGAATTCTCAAATCAAGG
Source organism: Artibeus jamaicensis (assembly GCF_021234435.1). Lineage (NCBI taxonomy): Eukaryota > Metazoa > Chordata > Mammalia > Chiroptera > Phyllostomidae > Artibeus > Artibeus jamaicensis. The sequence continues at coordinate 159,493 of NW_026521715.1, forward strand.
GGGAAGGAAGCAGAAATGAAACTACTAAAAAAAATGGAAAAATAAATGTCAATATTAAAAGAACATTTTCTAGTTTTTAATTGATGTATGCATTTGGATTGGCCAAAAATAGAAGTTATCTAATTGTCCTAATTTGGTGTAGGCTTCAGCAAGATCCCAGAGGACCAACAGTACCACACTCCTTCCCCTAGCTTTTCAGTGAGATCACTGCTAATAGAGATATGGATCCATTTCTAGGGACTCTGCATTGAGTGATCATTAGGTACATGAATTCTAGTCCAAACACACCTTGGTTTAAGCCCTGGCTCTACCATACATTAGTGATGTGACCTTTGCCAATTTAATTAGCTTCTAAGCCCCTGTTTTCTCATCTTTAGAAACAGGGAAAGTTATAATCTCTCTTATGTCATAGGACTGTTGAAATAACTAAATGAGACAATTCATGGAATGTCCTTACTATAGTGCTTGACAGAGAGTAACAGTCTAAAATGGTTTCTGCTCCTCCTCTTTCTCCCCCCTCCCTTCTTTCTGCTCTTACCACAATGGGTTTTTTCAGGGTGTAAAATCTGTTGGGTCTAAATTCTGTTGGGTAAGCAGTGCCAGCCAAGGCTGAAATAGTTCATGTCTAGAGCAGTATTGTCTCACAGACTTCACTTAATGATGGGAGTTTCTAACCTGTGTTGTCCAAGATGGGAACCATTAACCACATGTGGCTAAGGGTCACTTGAAGAGTAGCTAGTGTGACAGAGCTAAATTTTAAGTCTTATTCAAATTTAATTAATTTAATCACAAATTAACTAATCACAGGTGGTTAATGGCTAGAATAGTGCAAATCTGGAGCAAGGATCACAAGCTCAGGTGCAGAGAGGTGACAAAAATGAATGAAGTGAGTTGAGTCAATGAGAGGACATGGCAGGACCCATGGAAACGACAGACACATCTCTTGTCCACAGGAGTTAGCCAGTAGTAGGCTCAGCCAGTGCTGCTGTGTAGGTGTATATCCAGCTCTTCTAATGTTTCAGGAGAAGTCAGAAATGCAAGTTTTCATGCCCTCTTCCTATTCTTTAAAGTATCAATTAATTCTAAAAATTTTGGACCACTTCAGGCCAAACATGTGTACTAAACAGATATAGGACATACAACATCGGTAGGCAATCTCCAGTTTAAAGACCAGGAAAGTCTCCAAATTAGGCTGTCCAAAGGGAGAACAGGGAGCATCAACCTTGTTGCATATTAGGTCAGATTTGCAGGTAGTGTGACTGAGAACCCCATTCCTGATGGCTGCAGTGCCTACATCGAACCTTTAGAAGCTACCTCAGTTTTGGGACTTCCATTTGATGTGTTTATAAGCTAAAATAAGGTATTTTCAGATGAACCTTGCAAAGGCATTAGTGTTTCCTGGTCCAGCTCATTTCCAACATTGAATATCCATTGGAATAAGCATCCCCCCTAGAAAGGAAAGTGACAGGGACAGGAAACAGGTCAGTCTTCACTTTCTAAACCAAAGATGTCAAACTCATTTTCACTGGGGGCCACATCAGCCTCAAGGTTGCCTTCAAAGGGCCGAATGTAATTTTAAGACTGTATAAATGTAATTAGTCCTTAACAGTTAAGCGAAAGCTCAGAGCTGCCACCAGGTAGAAACAAGGTGCCAGACCAGATAAAACAAGATGGAGGACCAGATTCAGCCTTTGGGCCTTGTGTTTGCCACCTGTGTTCTAAACCCTTAGCACTGTGGCAACCCCCAACTGATGGAAAAATGAAGAAGATTCTATCCTGCTTGAACACGAAGCTCTCTGGAAACTGGTAACTCTGTGAAGCCACCAGAGTTTTTATCCAGTATAATTTCTTCATGCATTCACTTACTAAACAAATATTTGTTAAGCACCTCTTATGTCCAAATCACCAGTGCCACCTCCCTGCCGCCATTTGGGTGTGGAATGTAGGGTTAGCTTTCAGCCTGGTCTGTGCGTGAGATCTAGATGCAAAGGCAACAGAGCATGGGGTTAGCAGAATTACCTCAGAGGGACCTGGGATTCAGATTATCCACCACTGTCTGTGTGCCCCAAGCAAGAGAGTCTTCAATTCTTAGTACTTTATTTACAAAGTCAGGAAAATGAGAGTACCTTCCTTATAAATTGGTGGGAGGATTAAATGAGAAAAGCACATAAAGGGTTTAGCATAACTATAGCTCGCTATAGCAAGCCCTCAATTAAAAAGAAAACCCCTCCCACACAACCAGAGGAGCATGCAATTGGGGTCAACTGACACTACTGAGAGTTGCCTGTGCAGACTGACAATTAAAAGCAGGCTGGCTTTCAGTCAGTTGTATTATTGTTTGAAAATTCTCAACAGACACTGCCCTCTGTCATGATGTTTGCTCCCAGACCTGAAACACCACCAGCTCCAGAATTATCCCTCTGGAGGCCTGCTTTCTGAATATCTATAATATTGGTTTTAGTCCTTCTTGAAATCACAGGTCAGGTGTGCACATACTGGTGAGTTGAAAATAGACTTTGTGCAAGTATTGACTTCTATGATGCAGGGGGACCAACTTGTGTACCCCTTTTCCCAGGACTTTTCCCATGGAAGTTCTATGTCCCCTCAGTCCTGTGCAACAGGACTAGTTACACTGGAAATGCATGGCATTAAGTAAATACAGTGCAGAAGGTAAGCCAGGGTTCTAATACCAAGAGTCTACATGTCTTGGTATAACATCAGAAGACAAAAAGCTGCTCACTGAATGCACACTTATGTACAGACTTGCACACCCATTTCAGAGCATTTGCTATCATAAGCCTTGCCCAGAGCCCCTGCCTGTAGCATCACACAGATCTTTCTTCCACCCACTGATCAACTCCATTTTCCCAGATTCATTTAACTGAGCCTGGAAGTACAAAGCCGGCCACCATCTCTTGCACCCTTTCTTTTCTTCTGTGTTCTGATGTGCCTGCAAAGTGAATGTTCAACTTGCTCTTTTAAAAATGAGGCCTGAGACAATATGATCATTGCATAATTGATTACAGGCCTTTGCATTCACATTCTATGTAGATTATTGTATGCAGCAGGTGACAGGTGTTCAGAGAACATTACCCAAGCTGCCTTTTTCTGAGAACATCCTGAGACCAGCTGGGGCAAGGAGCCCAGAGGAAATCCCCATGGTAATTTAATAGTTCACAGGGCTTTGGCTTTGTGCAGAATACAAGGAAGAATTAAAGCAATACTGACCACACACTTAGGAAGGGCCTTTCTGTTTTTTCCTGGATATTTCTACACTTATTATTTTGTTCCCAAGGCAATTGCCACAAGGTGACCAAGATGAAAAAGTGTCTGTTGCTACTTAACAGGAGAAACAAACAGAAAATATCTAGTTAGGGAGAAGCCTGCTTTGAAACATCCATTTGAGGGTGTGCCAGTTTGGGGGCAGATTTGTACGTGAACAATTTTAAGGAAAATCATAGAATGCAACTTTCAGCATTAGAAGTGGACACTGGAACAGAACGAGGTAGAACATTTTACTGATTTCTCAGGATTTATACTGGAGGTTTATTACTTAACTTTGCAGAGTTGATGGAGCCAACACCTTGCTCTAGGTTCTAAAATTTACTTTCATTTGGCCTCATTTTTTGAGTATTTCTCTCCTGCTTTCTCAGGCAGTTTTGTTATTCAGAATAACTTTGGGTCAGAATTCATTCATTGGCTCATTCAACAAACATTTATAGTATGCCTACTATATACATCACACTGTGTAAGACACAATTCATTTAATATTTGTTACATGGATCCTTCTGGAATATCTGTTGTCTGAAAGTTCTAAGCAAGGCAGTAAAGACAGGTTCTATTCACAGAGTATAAATTCCAATGGGGTAGAAAGACTGGTGATAATTGCTATGTAGTAAAGTACAGTAGTTGAGGGAAGGGTGAGAAGTGCTAGATAAGGGAAGTTAAAAAAAACATTTGAGCAAAAACTTGAAAATGCTGAGTGAATTGAGCAAGTGGGTATTTGGCAGAAGAATGTATGTGGCAGGAAAACAGGATGTGCAAAGGCCCTGTGGCAGAGGATACCTGATGGCTTGAGGCCATCACAAGGACCTGAGCTTTACTCTGAGTGAAATGGGAAGCCTTTGTAGGGTTTGAAGAAAGGACTGATGTGGTCCACATCAGGTTCTCACAGGATCTGCCTGACTGCTATCTGAAAAATAGTAAGGGTCAACATAGACACAGGGAGACATTTAAGAAGGTTGTTGGAACCACCCAAGGGAAGAAGGCAATACACAGAGAGAAGACATAATTCTAGCCCTCCAGAGGCATATAATGATTGTAGAAAATAAACCTTTGCATGATTTTATCTGAAATAAATCAGAATGGAATAATAAAAAGCAAGCAGAGAAAAATAATGATTATTTCTATTAGGAAAGGTGTCTTGGAGGAAACGACTGTAAAAAATATTTTTCTGTTCATTCTTGTTTTCAACTTTTTTTTTAAGAGAGAGGGGAAGGGAGGGAGAAAAAGAAAGAGAGCAACATGGGCATGAGAGAGAACCATCAATTAGTTGCCTCCTGTCCATGCCCTGCACCCCACCAAGAATCAAACCAGTGACCTTTCACTTTGCAGGGCAACACCCAACCAACTGACTGAGCCACACAGGGCAGGGCTCTGTTCATTCTTTAGACCTCCCTCATTCCCTCTTCTTTCTCTTCCATCTTCCCTCTCTCCATCTCTCCATATGTCTATCTCTTTTATTATGTCTATCTGTCTTTTGATGGCATCATTTTTTTGGCCTTAATAATAGCTAGTAGTTAGCTAAACACTAACTTTTATATCAGCTTTACAGCTTCTTCCTTTTACTGGCCTCAAATCTGCTTTAACTCTATTTCCTCTCAGTCAAATAGGCTTCAGTACATTGGGATGGTGTTTTAAAGGTTTTAAGCATTGAAAGATGGATTTTAATGTTTAAAATATGGCAATTCATTAAACTGATTAAAATATCACTTGAAACAGAGGGGTCTGGAGTAAAAGAGGGAACTACAATGAAATTCGATCAGCGGAACCATGATAACAGTTGAAGCTGGGTGTCAAGCACAGGGAGGTTTAGTGTGCCATTCTCTCCAATTCTGCAAGGGTTTGAAATCTTCTCTAATAAAAGACTTAAAAACTTGTTAGACTAGTCTCTTGAAAAACTGCCATCCATGATACTAAATGTTTGATATCTTTTAGAAATGATATCTTTGAAACTCTTTTTTGTTGGAAACTGATCCCTGAATAGAATGGTTTGTAAGAGTGAACAGTTCAGGAAATAGCTATTTTAAATATGTGAATGGGATGGTCCAGATTTTCTTTTACTTTGTGATTTGACTTGGTGATATACCAGCTCTTGCTTTGCACTCTTAGTTCCATAACATTGTCTTTCAGTTTGATAATGTGTATCAAACAGAGGCCATTGGAAATGACTGGCACTGTTTGAAGCAGTTCTAGAATCAGGCAGAATTTCATCATCGGGGAACAGCACATGGTAAGTATGCCACAAATGTCTGTGGAATTGACCTCCAAAGCAATCCCTATCCAAATACCTACTCGCAACCAGACAGTTAACTATTTCTTAAAAGAAAGGAACACTAGAGGTCAGTCTTAGCATTGAGAAAGAAAATGGAAAGTTGTGGGTGTGACTATAAGACAGACTGACACATTTCTAAATAGCTTCTTAAAGAATGAGGAAGTCATTGTAAAATAACCTTCACATATTTTATCTAATTTATGTTGTGAATGCAGCCCAGAAGTGGTAAAATCATCTAGATATACAGTGTATGTGTTTACATTTTCATAGAGTGTATGGTAAAGATTATACTACAAATTTGACTTTGTTAAAATATTTTTAGTTAAAAACACCTAATATGATATTTTTAGCAATTCTGAATCTAGATTAGGAGATTAGGAAGTTGAAATCTAAATCTGAATAGATTAATTAAACTCTCTGCAAACATACAGCCCCACATCCAGAGCGGGTTAAGTGTTCCAGCAGGGACTGGCTTGCCCTCCTGCTTCCCTGGAACCAGGTTTCCTCTCATAGTAATGGCTATTGATGGACTGAGGTTCTGGACTTCTCAGTGTCTAGACAATCAGCCCTTTCCCAGTTGTTTGCTCACTACCAGATTTCTTCTGTCCCTGAACACTCTGTTGGATCTTGTGTTACTCCACAATGAATTTTCTTCTCTCTATACTAATGACACCAACCAGCGCCCAAGTGTCTCAGCCACTAGCATGTGTTCTCTGCTTGAATCATGTCCATTTTCTCTTTCTGGACCAGGAGAATCTTTATGGTTAGCTCTGCTAAAGCTGAGGCAGCATGTTAAATCCACTCAAAGAAATTTCTCATTGTCTTCAAAAACTATTTCCTCAATAATCTCCCTTAAAGAAAAGGCATTCACTCTATTCTTAGGTACAGATCATAAAAAGAAACAAAGAATACTGCAAACAGAAATGTTAATTGGGACAAGAAAATAATTAGCACAGGCCTGGCAGGGTGACTTGGTTGGAGTATCATTTTGTGCACCAAAATGTTGCTGGTTCAATCCTTGGTCAGGGTGCATTTGGGAGGCAACCAGTTAATGTTTCTCTCTCTTCTCCCTCTCTCTCTGCAATAAAAAAGCATAATTTCAGATGAGCATTAAAAAACAAAAAAGTTAAAAAATTAGTGTAATAATTACTTTCATTCCTCAGAAAGATGCCTTTAAAATATAAGATAAACTTTTCTCTGCCAAAGCTCTTAGAAAGCAGGTAAAAAGACAAGCTACAGATTGAGAGACATCTAATAGAGGGCTGATATCTAGAATATATAAGATCTCTCAAAACTCAATGATTAAAAAAATAAACACTTCAAATGGGTCAAGATACGAACAAACATTTCACTAAAGAGGATCTTTTGCTATCATACAAAAAGATGTTAGGCAATGTTAGCCATTAAAGAAATTCAAATTAGGACTTCCAGCCAAGATGGAGGCATAACTAAACACACTGTACCTCCTCGCACAACCAAAAGAAGGACAACAACAAATTTAAAAAAACAGAACTGTGAAAATTTTAACTGTATGGAAGTCTGACAACCAGGGAGTTAAAGAAGAAACAATTATCCGGACCAGTAGAAGGGGCAGAGATGGGCAGCTGGAGTGGAGAGGACTCGTGGCAAGGTGACAGCTGGAGGACCCGGCGAGGTGGTGGCTGGCAGAGAGGGTGGTCCCACATTTGTGTGTGGATAAACCGGGAGGAACAACTGGAGAGCAAGACAGACCACGCAACCCAGAGTTCCAGTGTGGGGAATAAAACCTCAAAATCTCTGACTGACAAAGTCTGTAGGTGTTGAGATGGCACAAGAAACTCCCAGCCTCACAGGAGAGTTCACTGGAGAAACCCACAGGGTCCTAGAATGTATAGAAAACCACTCATTTGGAAATCAGCACCAAAGGGGCCCAATTTGCTTGTGGGTAGTGGGGAAGTGACTAAAATCAGAAGAGGGCCTGGCAAGTGGCACACTTTCCTCTGAAATACAGCATTAAAACACAGCGCTGTGAGTTGCCCCACCCTGGAAAATACCTAAGGCTCCACCCCTTACTATGTAACAGGCATGCCAAGACCCCACCCCCCAAAAAAATGGCCCAAATGAAAGAACAGATCAAAGCTCCAGAAAAAATACAAGTAAGCAATGAAAAGATAGCCAACCCATCAGATGTATAGTTCAAGACACTGGTAATCAGGATGCTCACAGGAAAGGTTGAGTATGGTTGCAAAACAGAGAAAAAGGTGAAGGCTGTGAAAAGTGATATAAAGAAAAATGTATAGGGAACCAACAGTTATGGGAAAAAAACTAGGACTCAAATCAATGGTTTGGAGCACAAGGAAGTCATAAACATTCAACCAGAACAGAATGAAGAAACAAGAATTCAAAAAAAATGAGAAGAGGCTTAGGATCCTCTAGGACAACTTTAAACATTTCAACATCTGAATCATAGGGGTGCCAGAAGGAGAAGAGGAAGAGCAAGAAATTAAAAACTCTTTTGAAAAAATAATGGAAAACTTCCCCAATCTGGCAAAGGAAATAGACTTCCAGGAAATTCAGGAAACTCAGAGAGTCCCATAAAAGTTAGACCCCAAGAAGCACACACCAAGGCACATCATAATTACATTCTCAAGATTAAAGAGAAGGAAAGAATCTTAAAAGCATCAAGAGAAAAGGAGACAGTTACCTCCAGAGGAGTACCCTTAAGACTATCAGCTGAGACTTCCGCCAAGATGGAGGCATAGGTGGATAAGCCGTGCCTTCTCACACAACCAAGTTTAGAGACAATTAAATATTAGCAATAGAAAACACAGCCAGACACACAGAAAATTGAACTTTTCGGAAGTCTGTTAACAACAAATTCTTCAGCCTGACCGGTAAGGGGCGAAACCAGCAGCTGGTGGAGCAGGGTTGCACAGGAAAACTGGGTCAGACGGACTCAGGCGCACGGAATCCAGGTGCAGGGTTGGACCTAGTGAGCGACCAAGCGAGCGACTAAGTGAGCAACCGCGGGGAAACGGCGAGGAAGCAGGGCTGCGGGTTGACTGTGGTCGCACATCCGTGGGTGGATAGACAAGCGAGGGAGTGGGCGATTGGACCGGGACCCAGCGGTCCCCGCAGCAAGCGGCAGGGAGGGCACCGCCATTTCCCCCACCACCACATGCAGCGTCATAACCCAGCGACTCTGAGTGGCCTGGCCCAGGTGAAACACCTAAGCCTCTGCTCCTCACCCAGCAGCACGAAACAGCAGAGGGTGCTGCCATTTCCCCGCTCTGACCATGCCCCCACATACAGCGTCACAACCCAGCGACCTGGTAGTCCAAGGCTCCGCTCCTCACACTTAAAGAGCACGAACAGACCAAAAATGGCTCAAGAAGATCTCAAAGCCCCAGAGCCTATAAATCTAAGCAATGAAGAAATAGCAAAACTCTCAGACGCACAGTTTAAAACACTGGTCATCAGGATCCTCACAGAACTGGTTGATTATACGGACAAATTAGACAAATATATGAAGGCGAAACTAATTGAATTGAATGGAATTGCACAGGAAACCAATAGCAATGAAAAGGAAACTGGGACTCAAATCAATGAAGTGGACCAGAAGAAAGCAAATAATGGCCAAACAGAAAAGAGTCAAGAAGCAAGAATTCAAAGAAATGAGGAGAGTCTTAGGAACCTCCAGGACATCTTTAAATGCTCCAACATCCGAATTATAGGGGTAGCAGAAGGGGGAAAGGCACAGCCACCAATGGAAAACTTATTTGAACAAATAATAAAGGAGACTTTCCCCAATCTGGCAAAGGCTATAGACTTCCAGGAAATCCAGGAAGCTCAGAGAGTCCCAAAGAAGTTGGACCCAAGAAGGAACACACCAAGGCACATCATAATTACATTAGCCAAAATTAAAATGAAGGAGAGAATCCTTAGAAGCAGCAAGAGCTAAGGGGACAGTCACCTACAAAGGAGTCCCCATCAGACTGTCAGCAGATTTCTCAAAAGAGACCTTACAGGCAAGAAGGGGCTGGAAAGAGGTATTCCAAGTCATGAAATCTAAAGACCTACAACCAAGATTGCTCTATCCAGCAAAACTTTCATTTAGAATGGAAGGGCAGATAAAGTGCTTCTCAGATAAGATCAAATTCAAGTTCATCATCACCAAGCCCTAATTATATGAAATGTTAAAGGGACTTATCAAAGAAAAAGAAGTTAAAGAAACGTGAACAGTGAAAGGACAACAAACTCACAGTTATTAACAACTACACCTAAAACAAAGACAAACTAAAAGGACAGCTAGATCAGGAGTGGAAACATAGAAATGAAGATCTCAAGGAGGGTTAGCAACAGGGGAGTGGGAGGAGGAGGAGGGGGGGAGAAGGTACAGAAAATAAGTAGCATAGACAGTAGACAGAAAATAGATTGGGGGGCAAGAATAGCATGGGAAATATAGAATCTAAAGAACTTGAGACACATGGACATAAACTAAAGGGGGGATAATGGTGGGGACGGGGGGTAGGGTGGAGGGGAATGAAGGGGGGGAATAGAACAACTGTAACAGCATAATCAATAAAAAAATTTTTTTAAAAAAGACTATCAGCTGATTTCTCAAAAGAAACCTTACACACAAGAAGGAGCTCTGGAAAGAAGTATTCAAAACCATGAAAGACAAGGACCTACATCCAAGATGACTCTATCCATCCAAGCTATCATTTAGAATGGAAGGGCAGATAAAGTGCTTCCCAGACAAGGTTGAGTTAAAGGAGTTCATCATCACCAAGCTTTTATTATGTGAAATGTTAAAGGGACTTATCTAACAAAAAGAAGATAATCAAAAATATGACCAGTAAAATGACAACAAACTCACAACTATTAAAAACCAAACCTGAAAAAAAAGAACAAATTAAGCAAACAACCAGAATATGAACAGATTCACAGAAATAGAGATCACATGGAGGGTTATCAGCAGGGAGGGGGAAAATAGGGGAAAAGGTATAGGGAATAAGTAGCATAAATGATAGCTATAAAATAGACAGTGGGAGGTTAAAAGTTGTATAGGAAATGGAGAAGCCAAAGAACTTACATGTACGACCAATGGGCATGAACTAAGAGGGGTGGGGAATGCAGGCAGGAGTGGTATGAAGGGCAGAAGGGAATACAGGGGGGGAAATTGGACAACTGTAATAACATAATCAATAAAATATATTTCAAAGCAGAAATCCAAATTAAAAATCACAACATTGAACAACAACGAAATTTTTTAAATTTTTTATAGGAAAGAAAGATCCAGAACAGCCAAAAAATTTCTAGAGAATCAGGGAAAGATGGAAGAATTTGCCCTACCTTATGCTAATTACTATTATAAACTATAATTATTAGTTTTATTATTGAAATTAGAATACACAAATAGTTCAATGAAACTATAGTTTATAGTCTCCAAAAGGAGACTATAAAAGACTTGCATATATAGACAGTTGTATTTGATAGATTTGCTATTGCAGCTCCATTGTGAAAGTGAACAGATATGGTCACTTAGTTATCTGCATGAATATATATATATATACACACACATACACACATGTACATGCATACACACATATGTATGTATGTATGTATGGCCAGAAAAAGTCCAACCATTGTTAATATAATGAGAATGGTTTGCACCATATTGATATAACCTGATAGCCAAGGAGAGGGGACTGGAATGAGCATGTGTAGACAATGACAAGGTCATTGTACAAGTCAGTAGGGGCAGTAGACGCCACTGAATGTATATGTGTACTGTGTGGTCATCATATTAAAAATGACTGAGCAAGTAGAGAAACAAATCTGCACCAAATTTAGCATTGAGCTTGCATATTCAGATGATTCAGAAGGCCGGAGCTGTTGGCAAGCAGTGATTGGCAGCTTCATCATGACAATGTGCCTCCTCATACATCGTGTGTCATGCAGACTTTTTTGCAAAACATCAAACAACCCAGGTGATTTGGCTCCCCTACAGTCCAGATTTGGAGCCCTGTGACTTCTGGCTTTTCCCAAAACTGAAATCACTTTTGAAAGGTAAGAGATTCCAGACCATTGATGAGATTCAGGAAAATATGATGAGCCAGCTGATGGTGATTAGGAGAACTGTAACTTGATTCCCAAGGTGCCTATTTTGAAGTGTCATTGTTCTATGCACAATGTTTCTTGTATCCTATATCTTCTTCATTAAATGCCTCTACTTTTCTTTAAAAAATATCAATTAGTTATCATTACATATCTGTCAGAATAGCTAAAAAAGTAGCAACAACACCAAATGCTACATGAGCATAAGAAGAAATGGGATCACTTACACTTTGCTGGTGGGAAATGTATCCCTCCCACTTGTAAACAGTTTGGCAGCATTTGATGTAACGAAACATGCAGTTACCATGAGGCCCAGACATTGAACTCTTAGGCATACATCCCAGAGAAATTAAAACTAAATAATTATGTCCCCCAAAATGTATATGTTGAAGCCTTACTCCCCAAAGGCATTAGAAGGTGGGGTACTTGGAAGGTAATTAGCATTGGATAGGTTAATACTGTCCATGTGAGAACACTATGAGAAGATGGCAGTCTACAACCTGGAAGAGAGACCTCACCGGCCCACACTGACACCCTGATCTCTGATTTAGAGCCTCCAACACTGTGAGGAATAAGTATTTGTTGTTTACAAACCACCTGGCCTATGGTACTCTGTTAAAACAGCCTGGACATATTAAGACAGATGTATAACTTGATTCATAATAGCCCTAAACTGGAAACAATCCCAACATCCTTCAGCAGATGGCTAGTGAAAGAGCCTGTAGTACATACACACCAGGGATTGCTACTCATCAATAAAAAGGAACAAATGATTGATACAGCAACAACCTGGGTGAATCTTCAAGGGGTTATGCTAAGTGGAAAAAAACATTACTCCATAAAGTTTACATACTAAGGATTCCATTTACATAAAAGTTTTGAAAGGACAAAACTTTAAAAACTGGGGATATATTAGTGGTTCCCAGGGGTATTAGGAACTGCAGGTGGAAGGGAGAAGAAAGATAAGAGTATTGTAAGAGGCCAACTGGATGGACCCTTGTGGTGATGGTACAGTTCTGTATCTCGACTATGGAGGTGGACACAGGAACCTACGCAGGTATAAACTTATGTAAGACTAAAATGCACACCGAGAGACACAAATGAGTCTGAGTAAAACTGGAATCTAAGTATGGTTACTGGATTGAATCTATGTCAATGATTTATTGTGATATTATACCAGAGTTTTGCAAAATGTAACATTGGGGAAAACTGGATAAAGAGTACATAAAAATGGTATTATTGTATTATGTCTTACAGACAAACATGTACCTTTATTTCTAAAAATAAAATTTCAATTAAAAGAATAGATAAAATAATGCTTAAATAATTTATAGTTTAGTCAGTCCATGGAAATTTAGATAGGTCTTTGGACACTTAGCCACTGTTTTCTGCTTGTGCAGACTTCAATTTCCTGTGACAGCATCTGCACTATGATGACAAAGAGTGGATCAAAGTTATCTGAGATAACAGTTCCTTGAAGCAAAGAAAAAAAGTAATTTCCAAAGTAGACAGTTATTTAAAAACCACCACAAAAATTACGTTATTGGAGAAGGAAAATTATAATGCTGGGAAAGTATAAATCTTCCCTCAACCATCATGCTTTCAGATTTTGCCAGGCAGGATGGATGAGACATGGAATGGAGTCTCTAATCAGTATGTCCATTTATTTTATGGGAAGAGCACCACCATTAATATTATTTTCACATTTTATATACTAAGCTGTCGTGTATGCCTGCTATCACTTTTCTTCTCATGATATTATCAGGTTCAGAGAAAAGCGAAGATATACAACTGATTGGGTAGAAAGATGCTGCTTCTAAAGGTTTTTTTTTTTTAATTTAAAGAAGCCTGGGATTCATTCTGTGTAATGAATAATCTCAGAGTTCACGTAAGTATCTTCGTTTTGGGTTGATAGAGTGATGTCTTCATACAAGGCAAAAGAGACCGTGCTTATCCAGGGAGAAAAGGAGCCACTTTTTCGTTGGTATTATGTACAAGAGTTACTGCTATTGAAAGCTACTATTGCCACAGCAACTGGTCCACTCACTTATGGCTGCTGCCGGGTTAGGGGCAAATCCCAGAACCTGCTGTGAAGATGACATTAGAAGGCTTCATTTCATATGCTGTTGCTGCATTTCATCAAAAGCTAAGAGAATAACCTATCTGTCATAAGAGCCAATGTAATCTGCCCTATTAACTATGTTTATGGAGGAAAATGTTTTGCAACATTAGATATCATAAAACTCAACACATGAAACAGATGTAAAATGTTCCTGAAACTGGAAATGTTGACCAATCTCTTTTCCTTCCCAAAAAGATAAACCCGGGACACAAGAAATACATCAGCTATCTTCAGAAGAGAATAATAGGACACATGTTCAGACTGTTTTTTCCCACCACATCCACTTATTCCATAATGCCCACCACAAAACCAAAGCTGCCTAGAAACATTTTATCATAAAACACACATATTTTTAAATGTAGTTTCAAAATTATATTGACCACTTCGAATTCACATGTACTTGAGTGTCACATCTAAAGCCTTAGTCATACACTTCCTATATCCCATATTGTTTCTTAACCTCCAACCTAACTTCTCTCAAAGTAGTGCCCTTGCATCCAAAGTACCTGGGCGCTTGCTGAAGATGCAGGTTACCAGGCCTCACCCTAGGCTCACTGAATCAGAATCTCTAGGTCTGGAGCCCAGGAAATTACATCATTAACCAGGTTTCCAGGTGGCTTTTGAGTTGCTGCAGTCCTATCAAATCTTTAATAATATATTAATAATTATGGTTTTAATACCATAAAATTATATTTGTTTTTAATTGATCAATTTATACTATATATTTCCTCCTTTTGGAAGGTATCTTGCACCATTTTGTATTTACATGTTTCCACCAAAATTATATTTTACTGCTAACTCTTTTTTAGTGTTACATACATGTACCTTGCCTGTGGACTATACAAACATTATTGATTGATAGATATTCACATAGAGATAAAGAGCTATAAATACAGATGAATAGAGTTCTTTATGTTCAGCTTACTTAAAAAAATACAATGCAAACAATAAATATTTCTTAAAAGGAAACAACTACAGCCCTGGCTGGTTTAGCTCAGTGATTGAGCGCGGGCCTGGGAATCAAAGGATCGTGGTTCGATTCCCAATCAGGGCACATGCCTGGGTTGCAGGCCGGTTCCCAGCAGGGGACACATGAGAGGCATCCATACATTGATATTTCTCTCCCTCTCTCCTTCCCTTCCCTTCCCCTCTAAAGATAAATAAATAAAATCCTAAAAAATTTTAAAAAACAACTACATTATCCAAAATTAAGGGTTTTTTAAAAATAATTCCAATTAAGCTTAATAAGAACATGTATTTTTAATTACAAGGGACTAATGGAGTTGCTGTTGTTAATTTTACTTATTTTCTGAATTTCTGTTTTGCTTTATTTAAGATATTTTCTCTAATAGGCAGCATGGCAGTTTCAAAAATGTCAAAGTACTAAAGAAAAGCAGCTTTTTCAAATCAAAATGCAAGTGTCAGTAAAAGGAGAAAATGGCAATTTGCTCTCCACTAATTTTGCTCTAAATGATCATTGAAGCCTGATGACACCATAGCCTTATTTTCCAAAACGCTTTCCAAGAACACCTGCCCCTGGGGCTGGGCCTCTAGGGAAAGGTTCCATTTTCCAAGTATGTTTGCAAATTACTCCAGCCTCTCTCTCCTGCCCTCACTCCAGTGCTTCAGATATTACATGTTCACAGTGAAGACTCTGAGGAGTCCTGGGGAAAGTAATTCAGTTGACTTTGATCAGCAAGGCATTTTTTAAGCTTACTCACCCCTAGGCCCTCCCCCAGCTTTTCTTGGAATCACCCCTCTTCCTTAGCAGCTCCTCAGAGGAGGCACACTTTGAGTTTGTAATGAGCAATCCCGAATGCTCTGAATTGAAGTTTAATCCAATCTATAACTGTCTGTAGCTGTCAGATAAGTTTATCCTTCACCCTCTTCTTTTAAAGTCAGGCCCTTGGTCTTCAGTGGCAGGAACGTAAGAGCATCCTCAGTCCTGGTGCTCAGAGCCCATTCTACACTGACCAACAGCACACTGCCTGGCATAAGCCAAACAGGACGTCCGTGTGGCAGTTCCAGACTAATACATATTCTCTCTTTAAGGGTCCCCAGAAGAGGTGACTTCACAGTCTCCTTTCCTAAAAGATGTTATCTCATCTCTGTCCTACATCAGAGATTTCTGTCTAGTGTGCTCCCTAAAAGGTGGTCACCAAGGGCAATGCATCCCAAGGCCCCGTATTTGCAGTTCTGCATCTACTGATTTATGATATACTGAATATTGGTAATCTTTCAACATTTCAGTGTAAAGTAATACTTCTTCTTAAATGATTAAGCTGCTCTGAGGTCCAAAACCAAGATCTCCATGGACTTACACCCCATTAGGTTTCCAGTTTTTGCCAGCACACCTCGTTCACTACCATGAATGAATAATGAAGAAGAATGCAGCCCATAATGACACCTAGTGGGCACTTGATAGGATTGATGTTGGAAGAGTGAATCAGGCAGAAAGCTAAACAATGACCACACTTATAGGCTCCTCAGGACAGAGCATCTCTGTGGTCGGCCCATTGAAACAATGCCTATTCTTTTCCTTACCCTTTCATTCTAGGCCTGACAATATGTGGCCAGATACCAAACACTAACCCCCATTGCTCTAGGGCAGGGGCAATGTCAAGATCTTCTCCAGGGACCCATAGATAACTGTGTGTAGGCACCCAGCTGAGTCCTGTGGCCAAATAGAACTGGTTTTTGTCTATCAGTCACTAAAAGGAAAACCACTGTGCAAAATAAAATATTTATCAGAAGAATAGAACAAAGAAGAATGTTGAGTAGAGAAATTCTTACTGAATAGTAATTGGGGTTCTACTGCCTGTTGCCCAATAGGCAAACTGCAGAGGCAGAAGTCAGATGACAAGGAAAGGGGGTTACACAAAAGTTACACGGTTTTGGAAGAATGGCAGGTTTCCATCCCTGAGTCCATTCATTTAAAACACCTGAGGAGAAATAACCCCACCACCCTTTGCCAGATTAGCTTAAAGCTGTGCCTAGAATTCCTTCTTTCATTTAAAATATCATCCTTTGGGAAAGGCAGGCAGCTACTGTATCATTATGTAGGCGGCTTAGCTGGTTTCTGGGTGCAGTCTGGCTTCAGGAGTCCTTCTGGAGTCTATGTGCTCTCCAGAGTCCTACTTGCTGTGCACTGCCCTTTTCTACACTCCTGCCCAATGGCCCAGTGCCTGCGCCCCATTCCTTTGGCCATGGGCTTGCTGGTGTGCCTGCGTGCCTGGCAGGACCACACAGCACCAGTCACCCAGGATGGGCTCGGGGCTTGTCTTCTGGCCATGTGGCTTCCAGGGCCTACTGGCCCACTAAAGCTCTGCTCTCTGCCTCCCAACAAGATGATTGAGGGGAAGGAAAAGGGACAAGACTCTACCTACCCTCCACTTCAATCTTTAGGCCCCAAATCCTTTGTGCTCTGGAAGCAAACAGGAGGGTTTTCTTCCTCTGTCTAAACATTTTTACTAACCTGGTGCTGACTTTATGCAAGCTTCCTTCTACTGTGTTATGTGCCGGTTTTTGTTTACCCTTTGCACACTGGTATGGAAATCTATCATGCCCCAGCTCCAGCTTCAGTCCCATCACCTCTGGGCTATTCTCAACTCCATTCTTCTCCAGGGCCTGGGCAGGCTCTTGTACCACCTCAGAGACCCCTCCCTGTTCCCTAGTAATTTCACCAGATCCCCCTGTAACAAAATGACCATATAGTTGCCAACATTTCCAAAGTCTTTACGCAGCCAGGTTCTCTCTTTTAGTCCTGGGTCATGCCCATGTCCACTGTTAGTATTCCATTAGAGTAGGGCCTGTCTGGCAAACTCAGAAAAGAGCCCCACATTTTCTTTGAAGGCGGGCTTTTACTCTACAACCAAGAGGACTCGCGTCAGAGTAAAAAATGAAAGTGGCATAACAAACTGAATAACAAACCAAGCCATCAGCAGGACAAAAAGATTCCAGGTAGGGTGTGTTGACCACTCCTTCAGTGACATGTCTGGAGGAGTACTCTGAGTAAATGTCTGGATCTTAAAGGGAAGGACTGTGAGTAGATACTGCATATACTATATCAGTAACTTTTGGGTCAAATTAGTAGATGAGGGTCCCTCCTTGGGGCCTCCCTAGTACTAATAGAGCATCATGAATGAGCAAAGTCCTTCTCTCTTTACCCCGGGCTCTTGTACAGCTTTTGTGTGTGGAGGGCTCAGTTTGGCTCTTGGCAGGGAACCGTTTGTAGCAGAACAAGGTGAGAGCCTGTTCCCAGAGGAGCAGGCCAGACTCTTCAAAGGGCCCGGAGGTAAGGCCACCACCACCTCCCAAGTGCTCCCTGCTCAGGAGTAAAAGACTAGTGTTTGAAGGTACTCACATACCATGGAGGTCAATGTATCTCCTCAAATAATTGTGGGGAGGGCTTTAATGGAGCTGGAGGCTCTGTGTGTATAAAAGTGAGGCTCAGAAGTTGAGTTGTTTGTTTTGCAAAAGAGGAAGTTTATACTCCAGGACGACAAGACCTATGGCCAGTAAGTTTGGGCTTTCAGGTCGTGCTCCTCTGGAACATCCTGGCATGCCCTCACAGGTTGGTAAACTAGAATTTAGAGAAAATATTATGATAGGGCAGATGGGGACTCTAAACATAAAATCAAAGAAAATAGAAGTAAGTTGGAATAAAGGAGAATTCATTCAAATCTGCTTTTTTAAAGATAAGAAAAGTGATGCCAGAAGTGTAGTATAGCAAGTCACTCAGAGGATAGATAAATAATTGAATTTTTTCTAAAGCAACAGTAATAAGTAACAGTCCTATATCAATAAATCCAGACTTGGCCCTCGAACTTCAAGCTGGGCTGCAGGCTTCGAGGAGGACCATCATGGAGGGTGGAATAGCCAATGAAGAAAAGTCCACCAGCATGGCAAGAGCTGATTGCTCTTGAAATGTCAAAGCCCAGACTTACTACTTCCATGACAAGGTACCTGCTCCATACACAACAGGAAACCACTGTCCAACCCCAAGGCAGAATTCTGCCAGAAAAGCTGCTCAGAACTGCTGTGCAGGCTCCATGGAGCACCTTCAAAGCCCACGCCTCTGCTAAGACTCTAAGCTGCCACCCTGAGAACCCCATGGACACCTGGGTTGTGTTAGCACGAGAATATCCTTCTCTTTTCTGTATGAGCTGCACCATGGTAGTCCATTGGAACAAGAACCACCTTTGGTAGTCATCATCAAGGATTAAAAAAATGCTGGCACAAAGACCCCTCAAGGACTCATGCTGGAAGGGCAAGGGTGGTCACCTTGAGCTCAGTTTTTGGAGTGTCTCCAAGCTCCTGCAGTCATGAGGAAGAGGGCAGTGGGAGGCCGTGGAAACTTTCCCAGGACTTGGAGCTGCTAAAGTCACCGTGGAGTCCTGTTATCAGAGGGAGACATTTGTATAGTCCTCATTCTTTGATAGTCTGTGTCTGAAACATTTTGTTAAACCTGGAGGAGGGCAAACACTTAGGAGTGATTGCATTGCACCCTGAAAGAACTTCTAATGTTTGATGAATGGAATACAAATATTGATTGGAACTTGTTAACATTGTGGTGTACAGAATAAGAAACAATGTTTACCAAGGCTCTTAGATTTCTCCAACTCAGAGTGGGTGCTTAGTACTGATTCTGGCTTGGTTTAAATATACATTACCCTTGATATTGCACGTTTGTTCCATGGGACTTATTACTACTTTAGTTCCCAAAAATCTAGTTATAATCTAGGTTCCCAATGTGTTGTCTTGAACTCATAGGATATTTTCCCCATGTAAATGATTTTCTTCTGATTTGAAACAGCATCCGTGACAGTGGTGAAACAAATGTTGGTCAAGGTAAACCTATATCATCACATCGAAGCATGTTGTAATCAAGGTGATAGACCAAACACATGCTTTGTCTTTTATCTCCTAAGGTCTTGGTGCTGCTTAGAACAACTGTTCTGACTATTGGCAGACACAGCTTAAGGGCAAACAAAATGAGTACTTGGAGGAATTTGTCCATAAATGATATAGTAGATAACTGATTACATTGTCAAAGAAAGCTGCTTCTGTGCTTAAATAAACATGAGATAGTTGTCCTTTGAATAACTATAAGCCATGGTCTTTTAAACTATGCACAAGAACCATTTAAAATATGTGGGTAAGACTGCATTAAAAGAAACGAAAAAGTTAAGTTTGTGACGGGGAGTTGTTACAGTTTGGCTTTTTGAAAACATGTCAAGCTATTCAATTGGCATAGCACCTGGTGCAGACACCATGTTGTAGTCCATCTGCCTGGGCATCACTTCAAGTCCACTTGCATTGGGAGGTGGGAGAATTTCAGGGAAAAAATTCAAAGCAATAGAAATTATTTATTTTTCTTTATGTCACACTAATTCTTTTTATATTAAATACTTTTAAATTTTATTGTCGTTCAAGTACAGTTTTCTGCCTTTCCCCCCCACTCCTCCCCACCACCCCAGCCCTCCCCACCTCCCTCCACTGTTTCCACCCCACCTTGTTTTTGTCCATGTGACCTTTATAGTTGTTCTTGTGAATCCTTAACTCCCCATTATCCTCTCTGGTTACTGTCAGTTTGTTCTTAATTTCAATGTCTTTGGTCATATTTTTCTGGCTTGTTTGTTTTGTTGATTAGATTCCAGTTAAAGGTGAGATCATATGGTATTTGTCCATCACTGCCTGGCTTATTTCACTTAGCATAATGCTCTCCAGTTCCACCCATGCTATCATAAAGGGTGGGAACTCCTTCTTTCTTTCTACTACATAGTATTCCATCATGTAAATGCACTATAGTTTTTTGATTCATTCATTTATTGATGGACACTTAGGTTGCTTCCAGCACTTGGCTATTGTAAATTGTGTTGCTATGAACATCAGGGGTGAATAGGTTCTTTTGGATTGGCGTTTCAGGGTTCTTAGGATATAATCTTAGTAGTGAAATCACCAGGTCAAAAGGAAGTTCTATTTTTTATTTTTCTAAGGAAATTCCATACTGTTTTCCAAAGTGGCTACACTAGTCTGCATTGTCACCAACAGTGCACTAGGGTTCTCTCCAACACTTATTTGCTGATTTATTAATGATGGCCATTCTGACTGGTGTGAAAAGGTATCTCACTGTGGTTTTGATTTGCATCTCTTTGATGGCTAGTGATGTTGAGCATCCTTTCATATGTCTCTGAACCCTCTCTATGTCCTTTTTGGAGAAGTATCTGTTCAAGTCCTTTGCCCATTTTTTAATTGGGTTGCTTGTCTTCTTAGAGTGGAGTCGTGTGAGTTCTTTATATATTTTGGAGATCAAACCCTTGTCCCAGGTATCATTGGTAAATATGTTTTTCCATATGGTTGGCTCTCTTTTCATTTTAATGCTGTTTTCTTTAGCCATGTAGAAGCATTTTATTTTGATAAAATCCCACTTGTTTATTCCTTTCCTTATGTCCTTAAAGCAATAGAATTTAAAAGGAGCCAGTATAAGAGTTGTCTCAAGAACCTGAAAGTTAGAGAAGGTTGTATATGCTAATTGGAAGAGGCATGTAATTATGATGGCATCATCTTCTTCAATTTGGAAGGCTCCAATTTTCTTCTGCAGACCACATGCTCTGAACCCACCCTACTACCCCCCAACCCCGCCACTTGCTGTGATAGCAGCTCCAGAAATCACCCCGGGGAAAACTTGCCAAGGTGAGTGGGGGTGCCAGGTGGAGCTAGCCTGGATGTTTTAGTGGGCAGGGCATACAGCTGATAATTCACAGCAAAAGAGCCACCATTCACAAGATGGGCCCTTATCCAGGTTAGGAGCTAGCCCTCCCATACTGGGTCGATATGGGCACAAACATCTACCACCTTTTAAGATCCCAACCAACTTTTCACCCACAAGTCACTCCTAGGGGTCTGGAAGCTTCCCATACAAAATGTTTTCTTATGCCCCCTTCCCTGAACATTGGAGTTTGCTGCCTAATCTCCTAAGGGAGACTGCCTTAAATGCCTGCAAACCTTAGAAAGGGCAGTGTCTGCCTTTCAGAACTTAGAGGCAAGTTCCCTTCCTAATGCTGACTAAGGTGACTCCCCAAGATCATTTCTACAAGAGCAAGGACATTAAACAATTGTTTAAACCTTTCCTAGGCATCTCCCTTAATCCATTCTAGAAATATTAAATGGAAAACTCTCATTTTCCCATTTATGATTTGTGTGAGTGTGGTGCATTTCTGTCGGAAATAAGGTTAAGGTCTAGTGTGGTATTTCCACTTAATTCTGGAAGATGACAGGCGGAAGAACAAGGATGAAAACAATTCATGAAGAACCCTGCTCTCAGCACCCCTCCCTGCCATGTCTGCCCCTCCTCCAACAAAGCTCTGTAAACAGGAATCCATGCAGCACACGTGCAATCTGTACCCGAATTTAACGTGCCATTTGTTTTGGCTCCCATGTCCCTGATCACATGTATTCTGGCATTCAAAGAAAACCGCAGCTTTTAAATGTTAACGTGGCATTTTTCTTCTAGTTTTAGAATTTTATTGTTTGAGACTGAAGTCTTAGGTCACTGGTGCTAAGGCTAATGCAATTAATTTTTGTGTAGAAAGTTACAGCAATCCTGACAATTCATTGTCACTAAGTTGGCCAAAGAGAAAAAGAAAGAAAGAAAGAAAGAAAGAAAGAAAGAAAGAAAGAAAGAAAGAAAGAAAGAAAGAAAGAAAGAAAGAAAGAAAGAAAGAAAGAAAGAAAGAAAGAAAGAAAGAAAGGAAGAAAGGAAGGAAGGAAGGAAGGAAGAAAGGAAGAAAGGAAGAAAGGAAGAAAGGAAGAAAGGAAGAAAGGAAGAAAGAAAGAAAGGAAGAAAGAAAGAAAGAAAGAAAGAAAGAAAGGAAGAAAGAAAGAAAGGAAGAAAGGAAGAAAGGAAGAAAGAAAGAAAGAAAGAAAGAAAGAAAGAAAGAAAGAAAGAAAGAAAGAAAGAAAGAAAGAAAGAAAGAAAG
Source organism: Artibeus jamaicensis (assembly GCF_021234435.1). NCBI lineage: Eukaryota > Metazoa > Chordata > Mammalia > Chiroptera > Phyllostomidae > Artibeus > Artibeus jamaicensis. The sequence continues at coordinate 182,249 of NW_026521715.1, forward strand.
AAGAAAGAAAGAAAGAAAATCAGTGTGCAATATACTTGTTTTGGAAAATGAGGATAATTTAAGGATCTGGTTAAAGATTATGAATCCCCTCTCTGCCACCCTAATATTCACTATTATTAATATTATTGCAGTCATTTGGAAGCAGATAATTTAACCAAATGATGAGGAAGCTGAAGAGATTCAATAGTCCAACAAGGGGATTACTCAAAAACAAAAGATCCTGACTTACTGGTTCAACCCTCCTCCCCCAAATCTTCTTCTAAGGAAAAAAATGTTCATATATGAATGCTAGTAATAATGATCATTTTTATTCCTAAAAGTCTTTGTAATAAATTAGCTTTGTATACATTATTGTTTTGATTTTTACAGCAACCCTGAGAAATAGGCTCAGGGATAGTTACTATTTTTTTTCTTTTTACAAGTGAGGAAAGTTTAGATGCCATATTTAGGATCATCAGATAATTGGCAGGATCAGAACTCAAATCCAGACCTTTCAGTCTGGGATTTCATTGCTTTTTTCATATTCTATCACTATCTTTTAAGAAGCAGAAAATGGGCAGAAAATTGTTAGGCCTTTTTAGAATACATGTGAGGCAGACAGCACCTCCAAAACATGCCTACTTCTTTGCAAGGGAGTTCACAAAATAGGCTTATCCTACTCGCTTTTCCTGTCAGCTAGCTGTAAGACATAAAATTTGAAAATGTCTTAAAGGAGTTAGAATTTTGATGCAGTGAGCCTCTTAAATGACCCATTGTTTCTGAAGAGAACAAGCCAGGCTTTGTGCACAAGGGCGCTTCTCATCAATCCAGATCCGAGGGAGGCCTTCACTCCTCAGAAGGGCCGTTGTCTTTTTCCCGCCACACATCAGTGCCACGTATCTCACACTCAGGATGGCAGCCTACTCAGCCTCCATTCATGGATTCTTCTGGAAATTAATGCCTGCTCACCACCACCCCCTCAAAAAACAAACAAACAACAGGCCCTCTGGCGTTGTGGAGAGAGCAGTTGGAAATGAAACTTGTGAAAAACCCTTACAATGCAATGTGAACCCAGACAGTAATGTTTTGTAACACTTCTGTTTGATGTGTAGTGACGGGAATTAATCATTTTAGTTCATAGAATTGCTCTTTGTTATGTAAACTTTGTAAAGTCCGCCTAATATGACCTCTTGCATTGAGAAATCTGCTGTTCAAAACTGTCGTCTTTCTGTGGGCATCAGGATTCCTATGGCAAATTCTAGAACCAAATTACCACTTAACCTTAAAATTCTTAAAGTTCATACTGCCACTGGGTTGGATACCAAGCTAAGCAACAATGAAAATACTGTAAAATATGTACACACACAAGTCCCATTCCCCAAGAATTGATTAAGCAGAATGGGTATTTGTTTTCTCATTTCTCCTTTCATTTTCTGGCATCTTAGGTAGCCAACCTCTACCAGTGACCACAACACTGAAAATAAACCATTTCTAGATTAATATGCTCCATTCACATTAGATATCCAGCTCCTGTATGTGTGTACATCTAGTCCATTGGAGAAGATAGTTTGGCCTGAGACTGTGTGCTTTTAGATCAGATATTTATGAAACAAGTGAAGTGGGCTCACATCAGTATCACCACCTCACAACCTGCACCCCAAAGGGGATTTTCTCTCCACATGGTTTCCCAGCATCTCTGACATGGCTTGAGCTGGCTCTTGCAATCTTAGCCAAGAGATCTATATCCTACAAAATCATCCTACCACCACCACCACCACCACCACAGAGACCAGCAGACTCAATCTTATTAGAACCCATTTTTCAGTTTCTTTCTGCCCGTAGGAATCTCAAATGTCATAACCATCACAATGACCCACCTAGGCACCTGAAACTAGAGTTAAGAGAGTTTACCTTCTAATCTGTCAACTTCCTAAAGCTGGTTGTGAGGTAGTCAGTTTCTAGGTTTCCCACAAGTATGTATTTAATACACCAATTATTACCTGAAAATTGTGTAACTACAAATCTTCCAAAATTGACAAAGGCAATCTTAATACATTATCCCATGAAGAAAGAAAGCAGGCATCCAGAATAACAAAGATCTGAGGTCAAATTCCACCTCTGCTGTTTGCATACCACCTGTATGATGTTGGGCAGGTTATCAACTGTCTCAGGACCTATTTTTTCTCTTGTAAACAAGAATATTGTGGAATTATTTAATTACAAGAAATTAAATGCCCTCATACATAGGAAAGCAGAACTTCAACACATGGCTCATGCAGGTGTTCAGTAAAGAACAGGTGCTAAAACTACAATTGTTATAGTCACTACTGTTCCTCCTTTTTATCATTGGTATAAAGTCTACTTTCTACATACAGACAGTTTTCAAGTGAAAATTAAGAAATCATGCCAGGATAGGTCATTATTCTTTTTAAGATAAGTAAATCTATAACTCTACTATGAAATGTCCATTGCCACCAATAAAAACACATGTGAGAATTTCATCCATTTTTTTAAAGAAAAGTATAACAGCCCCAGCTGGTGTGGCTCAGTGGATTGAGCATGGGCCTGCAAACCAAAGGGTGGTTGGTTCATCTTCTAGTCAGGGCACATGCCTGGGGTTTGGGCCAGGTTCCCAGTGAGAGCCACGTGAGAGGCAACCACACATTGATGTTTCTCTCCTGGTCTTTCTCCTTCCCTTCCCCTCACTCTAAAAAATAAATTAATTAAATCTTTTAAAAAAATTTAAAAGGAACAAAAGAAGAGTATAATATAGTAGAAAATTACAAAAGCAAAGTATTTAGTACTTTAGTATTAGTACATGAAACTTCTTTTTTATTTACTTATTTTTCAAGTACAGTTTTCTGTCTATTATTCCCATCCCAGCCCACCCAGCCCCGTGCTCCCCACCTCCCTCCCCTTTCCACCCCCCTTAGTTGTTGTCCCTGTGTCCTTCATACTTGTTCCTCTAAATCCCTCCCCCTTTTTCCCCTGAAAACTCCTCTCACTGGGGTGATAGAGAAAGCCTCACACAAACTTTACCTGCCATCTGAGTGCAACAAGATTAAAGTTCTAACGTGTAAATTTAGCATAGTTGATAATAACATGGAGGAAAAGAGTAAACCCAACAAAAACAACAAAAATGGGTGTGAATGTGATATTTGTCAAGCACATGGTTGCATTGTAACCCTGCCTGGGTCTTTGGTGTCCCTCACCTTATCAGAAGCTGATAGAAACAACGTGTATGTTCCCCAACTGCAGGGTATGCTGCAGCTGCTACAAATAAAGGACATGGCAGCCACAGTCATTTGAAAATTTATGTGTCAGAATATCTGCAAGCCCCTTCAAATGTTCACTGGTGAAGAGGTAATCTGAACTTGTGGATGCCACCAGATGGGCAGCCATTGAGGCTCCTCTCCAAGGAGGAACGGGAGAGTTTGGTTCAGAGTGTGGTAATGTACTGGCTAGTTGCTGAGCAGCCTCCCCTCACTGCATGCAGGGCTTTTGCGCCGGTGATGGAAAGCCTGAGTGTGTTGGCTAAGGGCCCCACCAAGAGTCCCTGCTGAGACATGTGAGACAAGACACCAGCTATGCTTACTCAAAGGAGAGTTCCTACGTACGTAAGTGAATTGTCAGCACATGTGGTATGGAATTTTTTTTCTAATTCCATTAACTACAACAATGTATAAATAGAAGTATTTGAAATACACATTTAGGAAAAAAGAACCAAAATTGAGTTTACTTTCATTGACTTTGATAACATTTATTAGTTTAATAAAGGGAAGTAGAAAGAAAAAAATGATCTATAATCATACTACCCAAGAATTCCTCTAGGCTTCATTTTTGAAACTTTTATTCCAGCTGAGCACATATGCAGGAAAGTGGACAAATATGAATATATACCTTGTTAAATTTTCACAAACCAAACACACCTTTGTTACTAGTACCAGCTCCCAGATCATGAAATACATCATCAGCCTTCCAGAGTCTCTTCAGCCTCTTCTTGGCACAGCTAATGTCCCAGGGTGATCTTGATCTGGAATTCTTACAGCATACATTAGCTTTGCCTTAGCATTTTTATGTAATAAACAAAGGTAATATAGGTATATTAGTAGAAAAAATTTTAGGTACAAAAACATAAAAGGAAAAGCAAAATCCTCTCTCCCTACCCTTCTCCCTAAACATAACTAACTTCTATTGATAGATGTTTGTTTTGGTTGTTTTGCTTTGTATTTTATTTCTTTTAAGAAAATGTTTATGCCACTTGCCAGAATTATTTCCCCTCCTCCTTATTCTTTTATTCACATACACAGATCATATGTACATACTGTCCTACTTGTTGCTTATCTTCTTAGTACTATTTCCCTCCCCTGCAGTATATATTTCTACAGATTTCATGCCACATGTAAAAAGTACTTCGGTGGTAGAGGAGAGTAGGGATGAGGATAAGAAATGTAAGAGGGGACATTTCATAATTTGTAAATAAATAAATGGTGTTGATTAGTAGGAGAGAAGAAAAGGAGCACTTTTCCTTTCTGTGAAAGGGTAGGTAAGGTCTGCAATGATTCCTGCCTCTGCTGCAGATTTCTGGGTCCTTCTATAAGACGGCTCTGAAAACAAAGCCTCCAGCCCATAAACGCAGCCCTGTATGCTCCCACCCCCAGAAACAGTCTCCACTGAGGTGGCTGTGCGCCTGCCCACCTGTAGAAAAGCCAATTTCTGAGTTATGTATTTGTTGGCCTTGTATTCCATTATTTAATATTTTCTTTGCTATCAAGTTGAAAAATGAAAGTCTTTTTTTCCTCCACAAACAAAATACTTACAGCTCACCTAAGTTTCCTTCAGTGAGCTGGCTTAATTTTGTTTTTCTTTGGCAGGAAAATTGCCATCTAGGGAACATTTTCCCATAGTGCAGACTTTAAGCCTGTAACTTCATTTTTATTAAAATATATTCTTCCAATAGGTGGCACTAGTGAGTTTAGCTAGAGTTAACACATCCCCAGTAAGGGGAAATTGTGTGCTTAAAAACAACTGCACTTAAGTCATCAACAAATTTTCTCTCACACTCTTACAGACTGTCTTGACTTCTGACACCTCAAACATGGTTGCAAGGTACCCTACCGAGCATTTCAGGAACTGGGCATCATCTCGTGATAAAGAAAACAAGATTACAAATCCCTCCCCTTTTTCCCCTGAAATTCCCGCCCCTCTCCCCTCTGGTCACTGTCCCCTTGTTCTCTATTATAAAAAATACATGGACAACAACTAAGGGTGTAGGAATGGGAGGGAGGTGGGGAGCATTGGGGAGGTAGGCTGGGATAGGAGAAATAAACAGAAAACTGCACTTGAACAATAATTAAATATTTTTTTAAAAAGAAAAAGTAAAAAAAAAAAGTGATTTATCACCAAAAAAACCAAGATTACACAACAAAGAATAGACCACCAATGAAAAGCATTTCCTTTGTCCTTTAGTTCATTTAAAGTAAAATTAATATCTGAAATTTAAAAGCTAAGATTGAAATTTTCATTTTACATATAACTAAACAGAGCAAAAGTGTAATTGGCGTGCAAATCACTTTCTTGAAATTCAGGCTTGACTTGAATGTCCAGAGAAAGCCATGCACTGTGTCCACAGGCCCACACTCAATCCACTGAGCTACACCAGCCAGGAATAACCTTCTATATTTTTTAAAGTACCAGACTTGAGCTGTGGATAGTTTTATTTTTCATTCTGTTTTTTTATGCTTGAAATATTTCATAACTAGACATTAAATAATTCATTTTAATAAGCATCACTGTATTTGGAAGGAAAGGCAATATATAATTTTAATATAACATTATTAGACTTTTACTCATCATAAGAATACTATCAATCTATAGAAAAATTGAAAGTTATGAGAAGTGAAAATGGAGGGATGATACCAGTGACCATAAGAGAGACAACCACAGCTGCCATAAGCCTTAACACTTCTGAGGACTGTGATTAGCATTTTCCACAAAGGTACCTGTTAGAGTGGAGAATAGTAAATAAAATAGGGCTGCTTTTGATGGCAGAAGCCAAGGAACAGGCTCAACCCCTTTTCAATCCACTAAAATTGTTGAGAATGTAGCATTGGGCAGAAGATTCAACTAGATAAACTTCTAAAATCCATTCCAAAACGGATTCTGTGATGTTATTCCTTCATTCGACAACTACTTCTGAGCACCTTCTACATGGATGACACTGCCCTGGGTACAAGGATATCCACAATGAACAGAAGCAGCAGGAAAACAGGCATTAAACAGTGAGTCAGAGAATTAATTCTTTGAGTACAAATGTAATAGGGACTATGATGTTGTTGTTAAAAAGCAGGCCGGGTATCTAATGTAGTTCAGAGAGCCAGGAAGCTGAGCTTTCAAAGCTCAAAAAGATTTGAACTAGATAAATGGAGATAAGGGGAATGGAGAGGAGGAAACTGTCTGTGCAAAGGCCCTGTGGCAGGAAAGAGCCTCATGTCATCTGAGAAGAGAGCACCATCGACTAGGGTGAAAAAGGTACAGGGGATGACACAGATGGGATTAGACAGTAAACAGGGCCCTCTGGATTATGAGTGAACTCTTCAGGCTAATAGATTAGCTTTTGTTCCAAAAAAGGTGGGATTCCACTGAGTTATGAGCAGAGTACACCTGCTGTTCAGATTGGGCTTGTATATTGAGGCCGAATTCAATGGTCACTGAGTGGATATGTGTGGAGATAAGTCTGCTGAAACATTTAAGGCAAGAAATGATGGTGGTGGAAGTGAATGTGAAGAAAAATACTTACCAAGTAACAGGAGAAAGGACTAGTCAAGGAACACATATGAATGACCCATAGACAAGGGTGGGGACTGGCTAGGAGCAAGGGATGGGCCGGGTAGAGGAGAGCAAAGGGGAAAAAGTTGGGACAACTGTAATAGAACAACAAAATATTTTTAAATAAATAAATGATAAAAAAGGAAAAACAAAACCTTTAAAAAGTAATATCAGCAGGACATGATACAATTGAATATTGTTAGACAGGGAGGGTAGTAGAAAGGGTGACTTCTAGGCCAAATGTATTAAATCAGGTTGTTGATGTGTATCAGTATATTAACTTTCAGGGAATGCATCACTCTTCAGTTACTGAACATTAAACCCTTATCATATTTCAGACCCTTTTCTAGGCACAGGTAATACCACAGCAAACAAGACAGACAAATTCCCAAAGTACCTATAAAACAACAGCATGAAAAAATTTAAACCAGGTGTCAGCAAACTACAGCCATGGCCAAATCCAGTGTGCTGCCTGTTTTTGTAAGTTAAGTTTTATTGAAATACAGTCACACTCATTTGTTTATATATCGTCTGTGACTGCTTTCACCCAGCAATGGCAGAGCCAAGCAGTTGCAACAGAGACACTGTGACCAGACCCACTGCACCAAAAGTATTTGCTATCTGTCCCATGACAGAAATTTTGCCAACCACTAACATACCGTATTTTTAGGACTATAAGATGCACTGGACCATAAGACGCACCTATGTTTTACAGGAGGAAAATAGGGAAATTTTTGAAGCAAAAAATGTGGTAAAATATTTAATAACCTGTGATCCCTCTCCACCACTGCCCTCGCCAACAGCAAGCCAGGTAAACTACATTCATACTATAAGACTCCCCCTTTTCCTCCCAAACTCGGGGGGAAAGTGTGTCTTATAGTCTGAAAAAATACAGTAGTTTAGCTGTGTATTGATCTTAACTTTTCCTCTGATTTTTCACCTTTGAGAAGACTAGTTAACTTCTCTGGCTCAGTTTTCCCAGATGCAGAGTAGCTATGGTACCTACGTGGGCAGATTGAGAAACTAACAACGAGGGCGTCAGATTATATAAAGCACAATATAGGACACATCATGAGAATGTGTCGTTTGGATTCTAGTCTTCCTTTACCTGGTCCTCAACCTACTTTTCCAACCTCATCTCATTCCAACTTCTAAGGCCATTTCCTGCTCCAGCAACTGAAAACTTTCTCAAGTCTATGCCCTCGTTTACACTCTTCTCTTTCCCTTTAAGTCTGTTTCCAAGAGTTTACTGAAGTCCTGCCCATCCAAGGTCTTTCATATGTGTCACTTTCTTGATGAAATCTTTCCAAATTGACTCAACCAGATTTCTCTTCTTTGTGTGAATACACCTTATGAACCTCTGTTCATCTCTCAAAGGCTTGCCCCAATTTGGCCTGGGGTTCTGCTTATTTGTCTGGTTATTTCTTGTGAGAGAGAAGCAAAGAGGGCATTGTAACTTGCTGGTGGCTATAGCACCGCAGTACTTTGACATGATGCCCTGATCCAGCAGACATTTAATAACTAGCCATCGATTTAAATTAAATACACACCTAATAATGATTTCACATTTTAGAGTGTAGTCCTAAAACTAGCTCCTGCATAAGAAGAAGACTCTGGAAGGTGAAGCTTCCTGGCAACTTAAAGACAAATGAAACAATGGCTTGGGAAGATTCTCCCCACAAATGCAGAAGTCACACCTGGTGACTCACAGGTCAATTCCAGCCTACAGACCTATTCTCTATGGCTTGAACTCTGGGACCCAGGCAGGACTTTATAAGCATTTTAATTAAGTTACCAACAAAGAACACTACCCTCGGCATCATATTTCCTTGACTAGTTCCTCATTTAAGTTTTCTCTTAAAATGAGAAAATTTTACCAAAAGTTCTAAATATCTTTCTTTTACAAGCCTCCATCTCCACATGGCAAGAATCTACACTGTATTTATTTTACTTTTTATTTTTGAAATTAAATTTATAGGGGTAACATTGGTTAATAAAATTATACAGGTTTCAAGTGTACAATTCTGTATGTCATCTGTGTATTGCACTGTGTGCCCACTACCCAAAGTCAAATCATCTTCCGTCACCATATATTTGGACCCCTTTATCCTTGACCACTCTCCTACCCCTGTCTCTCTGGTAACTGATATCTGTGTCTGTGAGTTTTTATTTATTTGTTTTTCTTGTTTGTTTATTTGTTGCTTTCAGTTTTATAGCCCACATATGAGTGAAATCATACAGTTCTTCACTTTTTCTGACTTATTTTCTTTAGCACCATATTCTCAAGGTCCACCCATGTTGCCACAAAAGGCAATATTTTATCTTTTCTATGGCTGAGTAGTATACAATGGAATGCACTATCTTTAGAGGGAGCACATGGTCTCAAACTTACCATAGTCCCCACCACTCCTTGATGTGTGTCTGATGTGTGGCTCTAACACACTGACCATTTATCCTCATACTTGTCTACTCTTATCAGTTCACTGTCAAAAACAGAGATGAAAGAAAAATTAAGTATTTCTTTTACCCATGTTTTAAATAAAACTGAAAACACCCTGAGAAGCAGAATAACTTATGATTAAGATCGTGGACGTGGAAGTCAGACTATCTGGATTCAAATTCTTGTAGCCCCTCTTGCTTAGGATTGCCAGATCAACTATAGGAAACTCAGTTAAGTCTTTATTTTAGATAAACACTGAGTAGCTTTTAGTATAAGTATGTCCCATGTATTGTTATTCGTCAAGTCTGCCAACCCTTTTTCAACTTGCTGTGTGACATGTGCAAGTTAGCTTCACTACACCTCAGTTTCCTCATTTGTAAACTGGGGATAATACGTGACATTGTGATGGTAAAATAAATATTATCTGCTATCATTATTAGTTTTTATTTAAATTTTTAAAAAAATTGAGATATAATTGACATGTAACATATAACATTGTATAACTTTAAGATGTACAATGTGTTGATTTGAAACATGCAGGATGAGGCAAAAGTATGTTTACAGTTGTATGTGAAACAGAGTTTATTCTTATATTATTATTTATTAATTATTATATTACTTCCCATACAAATGACTATAAACCTACTTTTGTCTCACTCTATATATATATTGCAATATGATCATCAATGTAGCATTAACTAACACCTCTACCACATCACAATAATTATTATTTCCTTTTTGTCATTAATTATATTGTTTGGGGGGGTTGCTATTAAATTGAGTGACTACTTTATAAATTTTGGATATTAACCCCTAATGGAATGTATCATTAAAGAATATCTTCTCCCCATCAATAAACTGTGTTTGCATTTTGTTGGTGGTTTCCTTTGCTGTGCAAAACTTTTTTAGTTTCATGGACTCCCATTTATTTATTTATTTATTTATTATGTTTTCATTGCCCAAGGAGTTATATCAAAAAAAATATTACTAAGAGCAATGTCGGAGAATTACTGCCAATGTTTTTTTCTGGGAGTTACATGGTTTCAAGTCTTACATTTAAGTCTTTAATCCATTTTGCATTAATTCTTGTATGCGGTGTAAGAGGGTAGTCTAGTTTCTTTTTTTGCATGCATCTAATTTTCCCAACATCATTTATTGAAGACATTGTGTTTACCCTATTGTATGTTCTTGCTTTTTTGTCATAGATTAATATGACCATATAGGTGTGGGTTTATTTCTGTGTTCTTTAATCTGTTCCATTGATCTATGTGTCTGTTATTATTATGCTAGTACCAGACTGTTCTGATTCCTATAGCCTTGCACTGTAATTTGATACCAAGTAGCATGATACTTGCAATTTTATTTGTATTTCTCAAGGTTGCTTTAGCTAATTGGAGCCTTTTAAAATTGCATATAAATTTTAGGATTATTTGTTCTAGCTTTGTGAAAAATGCCATTGGTGTTTTGATGGGGATTGCTTTGAATCTATAATTTGCTTTGAGTATATATACATTTGATCAATGTTAATTATTCCTATCCATGAGCATGTTGTATACTTGCATTTATTTGTATTTTCAATTTCTTTTCTCAATGACACAATTTTCAAGTCTTTTATCTCCCTGATTAAATTTATACCTATGTATTTTTATGTGATTATAAATGAGATTGTTTTCTTAATTTCTCTTTCTGATAGTTCATTATTGTATATAATATATACAATATGTATAAAAATGCAACTAATTTCTGAATATTAATTTTGTATCCTTCTACTTTAGTGAATTCACTTATCAGTTCTAATGCAGCATAGTTTTTTTGCGGAATCTTTAGGGTTCCTTATATACAATATCATGTCATGTGCAAACTATGAGTGCTTTACTTTTTCCTTTCCAAGTTGATGCCTTGTATTTCCTTTTTTAAAATCAGATTACTTTGCCTAAGACTTCCAAAACTATGTTTAACAAGACTGGTGATCCCGAAAAGCTTTGTTTTGTTCCTGATGTTAAGGAAAATGCTTTAAGTTTTTCTCCACTGAGTATGTTGGCTGTGGGTTTGTTATGCATGGGCTTTATTATGTTGAGGTATGTTCCCTCTATTCCCACTTTGCTGAGAGATTTTATCATAAATGGGTGCTGGATTTTGTCAAATGTATTTTCTGCATTTAATGACTTGATCATATAATTTTTATCCTTCATTTTGTTTGAGCGGTGTATCACATTAATTGACTTGTAGATATTGAACCAAGCTTCCATCCCAGGAATAAATCTTATCCCTTCTACCAGTCTTGATGTAGTTTCTTTTTTATATCATTAGTTATAGGACTTAAGTTCTGCTAGTCTTTGGATGGTTTTCCAGGTTAATTGTTCTATAATTTAGTTGTAATTTTCACAGGGTCCTGGGAGGAGGTGCGCACATTTACTTACTCTGCCATCTTGATTGGAATGGTGAGTTCAGCTTTTTTAGATTCCACATATAAATGAAAGTGAAATTATACAATATTTGTCTTCCTTCATCTGACTTTCTTCATGTAGCATTAATACCCTCAAGTGTCATCTATGTTTTTGCAAATGGCAGGATTTCCTTCTTTTTCATGGCTAAATAACACTTCCTTGAAAAAAATATATAATATTCTTTATCCATTTATCCATCAATGGACAACACTTAGGTTGTTTCTATATCTTGGTTATTATGAACAATGCTGCCATAACTACAAAAGTGCCAATATCTCTGAGATCCTGTTTTCATTTCCTTTGGATAGATCATAAGCTAGTGCTATTTTTAACTCTTTGCAGAACCTCCATACTGTTTTTCATAGTGGCTGTGTTCCCACCAACAAGGCCCAAGCATTCCCTTTTCTTCACATTCTTGCTAATACTTGTTATCTCTTGTCTTCTTAAGGATAGCCATCATAACAGGTGTGAAGTAATATTTCATAGTGGTTTTGATTTATATTCCCCTGATGACTAATGTTGTTGAGCATCTTTTCATGTACCCCTTTGGCCATTTGGATGTCTCAGGGAAAATGCCTATTTAGTTCTTTGCCTACTTAAAAAAATTCTTTTTATCCTCACCCAAAGATATACTTATTATTACAGATGGGGGAAGAGAGAGAGAGAGAAGAAGAGAAACATCAATGTGAGAAAGAAACACTGATCAGTTGCCTCTTGCATATGCCCTGACTGGGGACTGAATCCATGACTTAAGCATGTGCCCTCACTGGGAATTGAACCAATGACCCTTTGGTTTAGAGCATGATGCTCCAACCAGCTGAGACACACCAGCCAGGATCTTGCACAATTTTCAATTTGATTTTGATGGGGAGGGGGTTGCTGTTGTTATTGAACCATATGAGTTCTTTATATATTTTGGATGTTAACCCCTTAATCCATATATGATTTTCAAATATTAGATTTTTAAGAAAAAGTCTATTTTGTTGGGGCAATGGGAACATGTCCTATATATTTAATAACCAAAGTATTTCTGTGCTTAAATATATAATTTCAGATGCTCATCTGGGTAATCAACATTAGCTGCCACTCTGGGCAAAACTTGAAAATCTCAGTGGCCCAACAACAAAGATTTCTTCCTACCTTGCATACTGTACAATGTGTATCAGGAACCATCTTCCCCTTACATGGAAGATATGACCTCCAAAGTAACCACAACTGCAGAAGAAAACAGAGGTGGCCTCCCCGCTACTAACAACCTTGACTCAGGAGTGATACAATAGCTTTCACGTGTAGCCTGTTGAACAGAACTAATCACATGGCCCTGACCTATCTGCCAGAGAAACTGGAAAATACAAGGGACCACACAGAATATCTGGTGAGTAGTGACTATTTTGGCCACAGGTGCCAGTATAAGGCAAATAGGGTCTGCCTCACTTTTTATATCACCCATCTGGCTGCTATATATGCAGCATATGCAATAGATTCAACATCAGAAGACCTACGCTCTAATTCTGCTGGTTCTCAAGCCAGAGAACTGTACCCAGAGGATTTTCATTCTTGGGAAATTTGTCTCTTCCTACTGCTACAGAAGAAGGGGATTTTTTTCTTTTCCTATCAGGAGCAAGAAGTTGTTTTAAGTTGAGTTACTTATATTGTTGATTTGGATACTTTGAAACAGAATTTGAATACAAGTAGAAGAGAAAGGGATGCTGAACCCTCGATTATTTTGATTAGGGACCCACAGGTAAGAGAAATAGTAAGGACTTTTTAAATTTGTAGTATGTAAACTAGATCTTATTTTTCATTTTGGATTTGCAGATACCCTGAATCTTCCAGCATCTGAAGAATAATTCTCAAAAAATAGACAATTATTTGCACAGGTCCATTTAGTGGTGTGAATCCAGGAGTTTGCCCAGAATGGAATGTCACCAAAAGCAATTCAGGCCACAGCTCTGTGTCCAAAGGAATAGCACGTCAATAAATACAGCCAGGCATTGGGACTCACTGACTGGTCTAAGAGAGGGAAAGCTACTGCCAGTGCTCCACTGCCAAGGTTAACAAGGCTGTATGTTATACTCCTATCCAAAATGGATTTCTGAGCCATGCACAGGGAGAGAGGAAGAGAGCAGTCAGCCTGTGATGAGTGATGAGGCTTTGTCAGTTACACCCAACATGTACAGCTCATAAATCAGAGAATATTTCCTGAGCTGAAGATCTCGATTTGCAGCTTGGTGATTATTTTTAGATAAGTTCTGAGAGATTGCAAGTAGAGGCTTGAAAACAGTCAAAACCCAGAGCAGATAAACCATCTGTGTATGCTAAAAAACTGAGAAGTGAATTTAATCTTTATACTCTTTGAAAAAGGAGAAGGGTGTTGTTGGCAGGCCCATAAAATATGTATGATAGCCAGGGTGGCAGAGACCCAAAACCAGGAAAAGATCATTCCCCTGTGTCATCACTGTGCCTAAGTTATATTCCAAAGTTCCATGAGCTGATGCTGGTCCTACATGCCTTTGGCTTAGTGCCACAATAATCTCTGTAAAGAAAAAATTCTTTTTTCAAAAAGATCACAGGTTTTTTTCTATAACATTGTCAATATTGGGAGGCATTTGTAGATATTTAGTCAAGTCAGGGAGACTCCTACTTTTGGGAAACTGTGATGATCCTTCATCAATCCTGTGCTTTACATATTACCCAAATCCAGAAAACTCTTGGCAGTTGCATGGTAATAACAAAGCATCTCAAATGTAACCTCTTAATACCATCAAGTGAAAACTTATCATTGTTTTTTATTCTGAATCATACCAAACAGTTAAGAAACTGTAAAACCATATATTCAGTGAGGTTAAAGACTGGATACTATCTGTTTAACAAACTAAGACTTTTCTAGCATTTTCAGCTTTTTTCTTCTTTTGAAATTAAATGTTGTTATATCTGGTTAAAGGGAGATTCTGTGATGAGGATCTTGCTTTCAGATAACTTCACTTAGGCTATGCCCATTTTCCAAGGCTTCCTAGCAGTCTTTCCAGTGATTCTGTGATGCTATCAACATCCTTATAGTAATTTATTTTACTGCCTGAATCAGCCACTTAGTTTCTGTTGCTTGCCATCCACCAGAATTTCTGCTTGGTACATTATCTATTCTGCCTAGTACTGTTGTTGTTTGTGTCTATGTGTGTCTGCACAAGGAAACTGTAATATCTTTCAGGATGGGTTAGCATAATGTCCAGCATGAGTCATAATGCCCAGCACAGAACTTCACATTTAAAATTTAAGTTACAAATGTGAGTTCACATCATCTTGGTTAAAATACCAGCTTTTCCCCTACCAACTGCATGACCTTGGACATGTTAACAATATTTCTAAATCTTGGCTTCCTCATCTAAACTTATGAGCACCTACCAATTTTAAGGCTGAAAACCAGGCCTGGTATATAGAAGGTACTTCATAAGTATTAGCTATTACTCGTATAACAAAATTAAATTACATTATTTCCTGTTATGTTCATATTATGCATCATATATATATCAATGATATAATTACATACTTTACTGTATATTATGTGTCTGTTATACAAATTATAGGTTTGCATTACATATATCATTGTTATAATATGCTTATTATCATAAGCACTCAATAAAATAAATGTTTAATGAAATATAGCTCTTTCTTAAACTGTAAGCTTAATTCCAGTTTACACTATAAGGTTTTTGTTTGTTTTTAAGAAAAGTTTTTCTATCCTTGATTTCTTTTTAAATCTATACTAAAAAGTTTATTTGGGGGGGTAATAAAATTTAAAATACAAGTTATTAAAATGGCAGCATGGAGTTTTCCATAACATGCTAAGTTTTTCATTCTTTATCCAAGCATTCCTCACCTGGTTGAAATGTTGTTTTTTTTTTTCTTAATGTTGTGGTGTTTTTCATGAACAATCTGTGCATTTCATCTGCCTGCCTATAATTCTTCCTTGGACCAATTGCACTTTCCACAAAGTTGTGTGAGCTATAAAGTGATCTTTTTATCCAGATCCTTTTACTTGATCTTGGCATGGTGCATGACACTGAAATTTCTCTGATCTTCTTGCATTTCTGAAGGCCTCTGTGAGCTTTTCTTCAGCAGACACATTAGTCAGTTTTATTCCTGAATCTGATGTCTCTAGCAAATGGTATTGTGTCTTCAGTGCAGTTCTCCCTCCTTGGCATTGCAAAGGATTCTTATGAACTTTGACACCCTCCCAATTTTCTGTGTGCTGTTCTTAGAATTTTTTCTTTTCTTTTCTCTTTTCTTTATTATTATTTTTGTCCTCACCAAAGGACTTGTTTTTTTATTGCCTTTTGGAGAGTCAGGAAGAGAGAGAGAAAGAGGGAGAGGCAGAGAGAGAGGGAGAGAGAAACATGAATGTGAGAGAAACATCATTCAGTTGCCTCCTGTACACCCCAGCTGGTGTTTGAACACACAACCTAAGCATGTGTCCTAATCGGGGATCAAACTTGCATCCTCTGCTCTCTGAGATGATGCTTTAACCTACTGAGCCTACTGAGTTTGTTTGTTTGTTTGTTTGTTTTATGGAGAAGTTTGCATCCCTAGATTGAAATGATAACACTTCAATTATCGTATGGTCAAAATGGCAAGCAGGGATTTATTTTGCTTTTATTTTTTTATTTTTGGAAATCCCTGGTTCCCAAAAGAGTGTCATTCTGAAACTGCTATAATTGAAGTCTACTTGATTTATCTGTTCAACAGTTATTAATTGGGCACTTAAAATGGGTAGGATTTGCTCAAAATGCTGGCCTGATTCAGAGATGATTTGACACATCCCCCACCATGTATAGAAGCAAACAGTAGCAGGGCATGAAATTCTTCACAGAAGATCAGTGCTTGTCTTTATTTCAAACTCACTACACCAGTCCTTATGTGGGGTATAAACACATTAAGTTTCCCATAGATCTCTGAGGACTGAAGAATAACAGGAAAGGGTGGAGGGAGGAGAAGATGGTAAGGCAAATAAGTCAATTAAACAATATCTGCTGCCTCAGTATCCTGGAAGTCTTCTCATCAAGTTTCACAAGTAAGGAAACAAAAGCTCAAAGAAGCCTGGTACCATCCTCTTGGTCACACAGCCAGATCATGACAGAACCATCTGGTGGCCAGTTAAACTTTTGCTCTTCCCGCTCATCTCCCCACTGTCCCACAGATGGGATAGAAGGTGGTCAGTAAAAACCAGGGCAACATGATATTCTGACCAGTTGAAAGGCCTCTTATTGCTATTGCTCCAGAATCTGAGAAGATAAGTGAAGTCAAAGAAAGAGCAGTTGCATGGTTTTAACTTCTATTATTGTTACTACCTAAGTAGAGGTCATTTGGTATAGCCTGTTAAATTTCTAACTACATCCATTCATCTAACCAGGCAGTCTGCATCTTGGTGTCTACCCTTGAGTAATACTTGCACATTGGTAGAAAGAAGTGTGAACACTAATGTGGAGTTAATGTAATGTGCAGAAACTGGAACAACACAGATGTTCTTTAGTAATGTAATTTAAATAAATTCTGATAAATCTATACTATTAAAGGCTACATAGATAAGGTAGATCTTTATGTGTAGAACTAAGATCTTCAAAACACATGTGAAAAAAATCAAGAAACAGACTTCCGCCAAGATGGAGGTGTAGGTGGAAGCACTGTACCTTCTCGCAAAACCAAGTTTAAAAACAACAAAGTTTTAGCAACAAATACACAGCCGAACCACAGAAAATTGAACTATACGGAAGTCTGACAACAACAAACCCTTCAGCCAAACCTATGAGAGGGGCAGAGCCAGCAGCAGAGCAGGGTTGGGCAGGAAAGATCCACCGGATCCACCCGGGTGCAACCCAGGCGTGAGACCCAGGCATGCAGGTAGCCATGAGCAGATCCTAGGTGTGGAGTAGTGGGCAGACCCACTGAGGGCACAAGGCGGTGGACTCACTGAGGGCTAACCACAGTCACACATTTGCGCACAGATAAACTGGTGAAGGAGCCAGTGGTGAGACAGACTGTGCAGGCCCCAGTGGCAGGAAGCAGCAGAGGGGACCACAATTGTTCCACTCTGACCCGCCCCCACATACAGCGTCACAAACCAGCGACCAGGGTAGCCCTGCCCTGGTGAACACCTAAGGCTCCACTCCTCATACGTAACAGACACAAACAGATCAAATCATGGCTCAACAAATAATAAAGAAGAATTTCCCCAATCTGGCAAAGGAAATAGACTTCCAGGAAATCCAGGAAGCTCAGAGAGTCCCAAAGAAGTTGGACCCAAGAAGGAACACACCAAGGCACATCATAATTATATTAGCCAAGATTAAAATGAAGGGGATAGTCACCTACAAAGGAGTTCCCATCAGACTGTCAGTGGATTTCTCAAAAGAGACCTTACAGGCAAGAAGGGGCTGGAAAGAGGTATTCCAAGTCATGAAATCCAAAGACCTACAACCAAGATTACTCTATCCAGCAAAACTTTCATTTAGAACGGAAGGACAGATAAAGTGCTTCTCAGATAAAATCAAATTCAAGGAGTTCATCAACACCAAGCCCTTATTATATGAAATGTTAAGGACATTTAGGGACTTACCTAAGAAAAAGAAGATAAAAAAGATGAACAGTGAAAGGACAGCAAACTCGCAGTTATCAACAACCACACCTAAAACAAAAGCAAACTAAGAGGACAGCTAGATCAGGAGCAGAACCATAGAAATGAAGATCACGTGGAGGGTTAGCAACAGGGGAGTGGGAGAAGGAGAAGGGGAGAGAAGGTACAGAAAATAAGTAGCATAGATGGTAGGTAGAAAATAGATAAGGGGAGGGCAAGAATAGTTGGGAAATATAGAATCTAAAGAACTTGAGACACGTGGTCATAAACTAAAGGGAGGGATGGTGGGGGAGGAATGTGCAGGGTGGAGGGGAATGAAGGGGGAAAATAGAACAACTGTAATGGCATAATCAACAAAATATATTTTTTTCAAAAATCAAGAAACAGAAACATGCATGTAGGATATCACAGATATGTGTAGTAAGAGAAAATAGATACATTTGGACATCTTTTTAATATATAAAGTTTAATCAAATCCTACAGCAAAATTATAGGAAAATTTATAAGAAGGATTAATGTTTCAAGAGGAGAGAAATGCACTTCCAGCTGAGGGACTGGATGGTATACCAGGTAAAATGTGGTTACATATAAGAAACAGAAACCTGAACAATGACTCAAACCGTACGGTTTACTTTCTTAGCAAGAAGTCTGAAGCTGGCTATTCCTATGCTGATTTAGCATCTCGGCAATGTCATCAAGGACATAGTTTCTTCCTGTTCTCCTCAGTGGTTCTTCATCTTTAGGCATGTCACATCGTTGTCCAATATTACAGCCACAGCTCCAAGCATCTCAACCACATTCAAGACCAAGAAGCAGGAGGTACCCAGGACAGCAAAGGAAAGAGAGAAGCTTTTAATGAGAAGCAGTCTCTTCACATCTTTGAACAAAGCTTTTCTCCAGACACCTCCTCTAGAGATGTCTTCTAGTTCATTGGCCAGCACCAGGTTATAAGTGCACACACCCCCTGTCCCCTGACCCAGGGATACTGTGAGAGTATGATTCTGGTTTTTCCATCATCTCTCATGGAACCCAGGCTAGGAATAAGGAGCTTTGCAGTTCTAGGGAACATCTGAGAGGGGCTTCCATAGTAGGTTTCATGCAAGAAGCAGTGCTCGGGTTGGATCTGAAACAATAATGAAAAGAACATTTGTTGTATTGTCTATTCCAACACCACTTTTCTAAGTATTGTCCTGCCTCAGCTCCATGAGAGTTGCCAAGATCATACAATATGTTTCAGTCTTCTGGGAATGTATTGTAATAGATTTTAATGATAACTGCCAAATTTGTCTTTGCTTTGTTTTTTTTCCTCTCTAGAGGCATTTCTAACTTTCTTCCTTTCATTGAAGCTAATTGTGTAAGCACCACACTCCTTCTTGGCTGTCGATCTGATGCTTGTTGATTGTACTGTTTCCATCATCAGTTAGACCCCAATCATTTTAACAGAAAGTATTATTAACCATAGATAAAAAAAACAGAAAGGCAGAAAGGGGACACGAGGGTATTGCAGAGGTAGTACTGTAGGAAGCTTGCTACCACCTCAAGTGTTGGGGGAAGAAAGAGGGTCTATTAAGAACCAGTTAAGAGAAAGGAGGGAAGCAAAGAACAGGGGAGAGAGGGAACAGAGGCTTGGAGGAGGAGACCCACATCACTGGAACTGTCTTTTGAGGAGGGGGTACCTGCTGGTGCCGGTGTCTCTGAGAAAGTTTGACACAGCTGGTTTGGTAATGGAAAAAAACACAACCCAGAACCAACTCCTGCTACTGGAACCAATGGACTGGGCCAAGTTTAAAGCCCATACTGGAGAGATATGGACAGCACCAGCAAGCAAACCCAGCAGCAGCATGTCCTTCTCTCTCCTCCATCTCCCCAGGTCCCTCTAGCACCCCCTACTGCTGAACCTAACAGAAAGTGGCTGGCCAAACACAGGTGGGGTCTGCAGAGTCCCAGACCAAGCACCACAGAACAAAGTATAGAGGACTCTGAACTAAGATAGATAAATAACCAGCAAATTATTTATTATCTTTAGTATGTCCTTATTAAATGGAGGCAATAATAGAGAGCATATCCATAGCATTATATTGAGGTTTAAATGAGGTAACTCCTAAGAAGTAATTAGCAGAGTGCCAACAGCCTGATAAGCACTCAGGAAGTATTAGTGAATGTAATTACTATTTATTCAACAAGTATTTGTTGTGTACCTATTATGTGCCCGGAACAGATCTAAGTCCTGAAAATATAATGGTGACTCAGACAGAGGTCCCTGTTCCTATGATACTTGCCTTGTAGTGAGCAGTGCCCCATAATGAACAAGATCACTTCAGAAAGTGGTAAGTGGTGTGGGCATAATAAGATCATCCTGTGGTTGAAACTTATAGGGAAGAAGTTACCAAAGATTCAATGATCAGCCAATAAGAAAATGGAAAAACAAGCCACAGACAGGGGAAAAGTACTCACAAAATGTATATCTGTTAAAGACTTGTATTTAGAATATAGAAAGGTCTCTCAAAACTCATCACAAGAAAACAAGTGACCCATTTTTTAAATGGGCAAAAAAATTTGAACGAACAGTTCATTAAAGGAGACACACAGCGAATAAGTACAAGAAAAGATGCTTAAGTAGAAAGTTAACCAATAGTTATTAGTGAAATATAAATGAAAACCATAATTAGACTCTACAACACAATTATTAAAATGGCTTTTTAAAAAGCTGACAGTATGGCTGATGTGGTTATAGAATGACTGAAGCTCTCATATGTGGCTGATGGGAATGCAAAATAGCACAACCACTTTGGAAAACATTTTGGTAGTTTCTTATGAGGTTAAAAATATACTAACCCTATGAACCAGCATTCCACTGTTACGTACTTAGAGGAAAAAAATTAGACTCAAACAAAAACTCTTATGCAAATAAACATGTCATAACCATTTGCTTTATTCATAAAATTGTAAATAACCCCAAATTTTCTTCATCTGTTGAACTGATAAACAAGCAGTGGTGTATTCATACAATGAAGTGTTATTCCACAGTAACAGGGAATTAAGTCTCACAAAGGCACCAACATGGATGAACCTCAAATGCACTACGCTGAATGAGTGAAGCCAGATTTAAAAAGCTGTATTCTGTATGATTCCATTATATTGTCACTCCCAGACATCATGGTGTCTGGATGGACAGACCAGGGGTCAAATTGTTGTCAGGGGCTGAGAATGGGGACAATGGCTGCCTGCACAGGAGCACGAGGGATTTGTGGATGTGAAGAAACTGTTCTATGTTTGATCATTTTGATGGTTACATGAGCATATACATTTGTCAAAACTGATAGAATTGTACACAGAAAAGAATGAATTTTACTGTGTATCAAGGCCATAAACTGCAAATGTTTGTGCCCCTGGAAACTTCATATGTTAAAACCTAATTTCCAATGTGATGGTATTTAGAAGTTGGGAGGTATTTGGATCATAAGGGCGGAGCCTTCATGAATGGGATTAGTGTGCTCCCTATACCTTCCACCACATGAGGACACAGCAAGAAGACAGGAACCAGAAAGCAGGTTGTCATCAGATAATGGAATTTGCTGATGCTTGGTCTTGGACTTGTAGCCTGAAGAATTTTGAGAAGTAAATTTCTTTGTTTATAAGCCACCTAGGCTATTCTATTTTGTTATAGCAGCCAGAGCTCTTTAACACAATCAGTTGTACCTCAATAAACCTAACTGAAATTTAAGAAAGAAAGAAACGCCCCTCTCCTGCACTCCTTAGATAAATGTTGAGTAGTCTGATAAGGCCTTTCTGAGGAAATGACATTTGAGGGAAGACCTGAATAACAAGATGCAGCCAGCCATGGCAACATATAAGAGCAGGAGATTCCAAGTGGAAGAGCAAGGAGAAATCCTTCAGACAAGAGGAAGGAAGGGGTGTGGTGGAGTTCCAGGCCTGTAAGCCTGGAAGAACAGAGTGAGATTTGGTGAGCAGAGGTCCTACTCAGAGGCCCTCCTTAGTAGGGCTATCATATTTGGAAATAAATAAATTCCAGACACTCAGTTAAACTAGAATTTCAGGTAAGCAGTGAGTAATGTATAGTATTAATACCATAACTATGTCCCATGCAATACTTGGGATACACTTAAACTAAACATTTATTCTGTTTTCCTGGAATTAAAATTTAACTGGGAAGTGTTTTTTTTTACCAGGCAACTCATCACCTAGGACATGGTAGGAAGCTTGAACTTTCTTCTGTCTATAATGGGAAACCAATGGGAAGGTTTTGAAAGGCACAATGGGGTGAACTATATTTTACTAAGCTTATCTGATTACTGTGGAGAATGGATGAGAAAGAAGTAAAAGTTTGGTCATGAGGGTGGTCCAGGAAAGGGAAACTGGATGTAGCCTTGGAACTGAGAAAAGTAGGTGGATTTAGGACTATGTAGTGGCAGGGATAAAGGGGAAAGAGGAGAATGAAAGATGCTCCTAAGATTTTGGCCTCAGCAACATGTATTAGCTCATTTAATATTTAACTTATTCAACTCTCACTATGGTTTAGGGACCTGAGAATTATAGAGAGTTACCTCCATTTTACAGATGAGAAAACTAAGGCAGTAAAAGGCTAAGTAATGTGCCCAAGATCATGCAGACAATAAGTTGCAGAGAAGTCTGGCTTGAATTCATGCTCTTAACCACCATGCTCTGCCGTCTTTGGAATATTTGGGCATGTGATAGATAATTGGTAAAGAATTGTGGAATTAATAAGTAAATGAGTGATTGACAAGATGGGTCTATAAATGTGGCTTTTCACATGTCTTGTGTCCATTTTTATATAGGGTGGCCACAATGTCCTCATGTATGTTATCTGTATGCTTTCCTCAATTCTCCACACAAATTTTAATTTTCCCTCCATTCTTCTGGACATCATCTCATATGTTGATGTTGGAAGTCATTAAAATAATTCCTGAGGGATGTTTTTAAGATTTAAACTGTTATTAAGTGGAATTGAGAAATACTCTTTTGCAATGCCCCAAGGAAATTGGCACATGTAGTTAAGTCTGAAGTCCAAGGAGGCCAAATAGTCCCAAATTCACGTTGAGTCCATTATCAGCTGAATTTGTCGTGAGATATTATCTACCATGGAGGACACAATGTACAAGTGTACCATCTCCTGCATGGCTAGGGCTGCTCCCTGGGTAGTCAGGGAGATATGGTTCCCAGTAATGGCTCTGCTCTGTGACCTAAAACTAGTACGATCTCCTTTGTGCTTAGCTTCCCATTTGTAAAATGGGAACAGCAATAGTACTTACTTCATAGAATTATTGTGAGGGCTGACAAGATAAGGCTTTTTAACAGTACCTGACCAAATAAAATGCCAAGTAAAAGCAGGCATCCATTATTTTTACATTGGATTCTCACTTAAGGGAGAGCTAGTCATATCGAGCCCATGTACTAAGTTCCTACATAATAAATTCCTTGCTTAGAATTTGCCCTCGCTCTCACAGTCCAGCTGTAAGCATCAAAAAGGGACAATGAGATTGTTCTTAGTACCATCCCTTACTTCTCTTCCTCCTCCCTTGGCTTCAGAAACTCTGTTATGGAACCCTTCACACTGCTCAATGGGAAAAAAATGTCCATTTCAAGGTGTTTAATGATATTCACAAGATCTCTCCGCTCCATAGGGCACCTGCCTTAGATTTCATCCTGGCTTCAGAGGAAGTACACACCCAAGAATTAATAAGTTGACTGGTACTCTCCGTACCAAATAAACCCATATTTCTATTTAGTTCACTAAATTTGTAAGTGAATCAAATGAATTAATTGAAGAATATTCAGATATTAATTGTCAAGCTAGGGCAGGGGTGGGGTTTATAGCATTGTTGATCTTATTGCTGAGAGATGCTGGCATCTGTATGGTGAAATCAGTAAGAAAACAACTCTCCAGAGAGACATGTCTCAGTATCCACTTGCACCATCAATAAGGCCATAAATCCTTCCTCATGGCAGCATTATTGAGGAGAATGATCTCAAAGAGCATGTTATAGCCAACAAACACAATTTTTTAGGAAATAAATGAACTACTCTAAGAAATCCCTTATCCCTAAACCTAAGCACATAACATAGGTAAAGATTGTGGATGTTTATCCACTTGACAAAATAATTTTTATTTTTAACTTAAAAGCAATTTTTCCTGGAATTAGTTGAGGTGTGAACTACTGAGCCATATTTAATATGTAATCTTAACCACATGAAAATTTTTTCCTTTATATTCTGCATTTTGCACTGATTAGCTCAGTTATTTTGTCTCTTGGTTTGCAAAATAAGGAATTTAGGATGAATAATTTCACAGTCTCATCCAGAACAAAATCCTATATTCATGGGGCTGTAATATAAACAGTGTGACATATTTGGGGTTCTTTTCTCTGTATATATATATATATATATATATATATATATATATATATATTTCATTTACTCTTTTCCTCATTTAAGCAGATAGCAGATTCTGGACTTCTGAGCTTCCAGCAAAATTTTGTGGCAAGACAGAAAGCAGACAGAGCCTGTCTTTTTTTGAGGGCAGAGGCAAAGAGGGTACAGGTTGAGAGGGGGCTTGGAGAGGCACAAAGGAAAGGGTCCTGTGGGGACAGTACCCAGGGTTCAGCTTCCTGGCAGTGTCCTGAGGAAACAGCAGAGTCCCAGAGAAAAATGACTCAATGATGCATCTTAGGCAGCCCAGCAAATGAGCTTTATTTCCCCAGCTTCATAATGAAACAGCCACAAGCTCCAGAACCAACCTCTGTGAATAGTAACAATGTTACCCCCAAGACCACCTCTGTGGTCCAGCATCCAGAAGGTCCCCTCAGAAGGCCATCCCTTAGCATAGAGTTAGACCCTAGGTATCAAGAGTGATGAATTCCCTAAATGACTGAGAATAAGACTCCTGCCAACATGAAGAGACAGGGGCTCAAAATAAAAATTGAGTTGGCTTAGTTATATCAAGACAAATGATGCTTCAGGAGCTCCAAATATATGAACTGAATCCATATTCACTATATATATCACAATATTTATAAGCCTTCATTCTTTCTAAATCTTCATGAAACTTTCCCCATTTTCTTGTCCAGTACTTTTATTTCTACTCTTTTCAAAACTATACAACAACCCTGGCTGGTGTAGCTCAGTGGATTGAGTGTGGGCCTGTGAACCAGAGTATCGCAGGTCGATTCCCAGTCAGGGCACATGCCTGGGTTGCAGGCCAGTTCCCAGCAGGGGACAGACAGCAGACAACCATACGTTGATATTTCTCTCTCTCTCTCTCCTTCCCTTCCCCTCTAAAGATAAATAAATAAATAAAATCTTTAAAAATTTTTTAATTAAAAAAACTATACAACATAAAAGGATGTTGAAATGATTTCCTCCACCATGGCCTTTTTCTTTTTATCTGAGAACTCAAGTGTTTACAAAAACACTGTGGGGCTTCTATGGATGCCACTGTCTGGGAGGCATTTGGCAACCAGAGCTCCTCCTTGGGTTCAAGGTATGCACTGTTAGGGAGGGCTGTTAGGACTCCATTCACCATGAAAACTTCTGTGACTGCCTGGCTGTGTGATCTTGGAGAGGTCAGTTTATATCTCTGATCCTCCACATTTGAATTAAATGGGGGAGTAGGATGTAGGACCGGTGAACTCCATCCAGAGCTCCCATAAATGGCTGGGCAGACTGTGCCTTGCTCAAAGATGCCCAGCTAAGAAGGCAAAAAAAGAACTAAGTGCCACCTGCCAATCATCAGCCCTGTGCCCTGTGTGCTTCTGCCCTGGCTGTGTTGCCTGTTCCTCATCCACACAGAGAAGCAGCATGAGAGACCTGGGCCTTCATCCTTGCTGCATAACCGAACTCTGATGTTCTGTGATGCCAATTTTTTAAGCCTTTTTCTCTAAATGATTTTGCTTCTAACAGTCTTTCTTGGTGGGGGGGGGGAGCTTTCATAAACATATTATTTTTTCCTCTCAAAAGCACTTTTAAATATATAGAGAGTATCTGTATTTATAAGAAAGTTGTTACCATGTCAGGCACAGCCCCCAAGAACCACAAAGATTGCTGCAAAAGAAGGATGTTTTCCTTTTCCACTCAAATTAATTTGTTCATCAAGTATGAAACTTAATTCTAGCCAGGTCTCTGGTTAGCAGGGATTAAAGGAAACCGAGATGACAGGGAAATTTCAGGTCCAGAGCATCTGTTCAGGATAAAGCCCTTGTGGCTCCGTTTCTGAAACCGCACTGAAGTCTCCTACCACCGGGCTGGGGAGGGGGTGCTGTTGCCGCTGCCTTCCAAGACCCGTCAGTCTTTGAGGAAGCGGTCCCAAGGTGCAGTAGCTGGGTCCCAAGGTGCAGTAGCTGGGCCCGGAGGGAATTTCTCAGAGGTCCTGCACTCACCCGTGACCGAATAAACAGTGGCCCAGCTCTCAGTGGAGATGTCAGGTGGCCAGCACCCCCTAGGGAGAGCACTGTCTTGTCCCCAGCTTGGCCACGGACACCGGCTTCAAGGATGTCTTTGTTATCCGATCAAGTAGGGTTGGCCATTTTAATGAAAATGGGACACCTGCGCCAGCACCTCCCGTGAGGTGGAAGAGAGCGCAGCCGGGATCCGACCGCAGCCCCCAGGATCCCGTTAGGGAGGGCTCACGAGGTGGCCGAGGGCAGAGGACCCTTCCCCGGGACTGCCTCCAGGACTGCGGGGACAGGCGAACTAGGTCGCCGCTACTGGGCCGCCTTCTCCTCTTTCGCCTCTCTCCTAGCTGAAGAAGGTCACCGCGGTGTTTTGTTTGTTTGTTTTTTTTCTGTTTTCTGGCGGGAAGTACACAAGACAGTTGAATTGGACTAATGATTATAATTTAATTTTTCCAAACTCAGAGCTGTTTTCCTACCAAACATATCAGGGGCCAGGAAATATTCAAAGAACTGGGGAAACCATTCTAAAGTCAGAAAGGTTGAAGAGAAAGTCACAGGGTGAATTCTACTGCTACAGGGAATATTTTCTTGCAGGAAATATGAAATAATATTTCACAATAATTCTATAAAATGTTATGTCTTATATACCTTCCTATAGCATAAGTGTGTATTCTTATATATTCTCACTGAATAATATTAGATATAGTATGATGTAAGTAATATAATCTTCAAAATATTCACAAATAATTTTAATAAGGTTACAAATTGGAGGACCTTTCCCAAATCAGAAAGTTTTAAGAGGAAGAGACTGCAGAGGATGAAAATAACTTATTATAATTATTTTATGATAATTAAATTTAACATAATTACATATACTATTCTGTATAATTATTGTTTTATATGATACTACACTATATAATAGAAACCTATTAATTATTGTAGTTGGTATTATTATTATTGAAGATACTATTTGTTGGTTGCTTACCAGGCATTACATTACTTAATTTTCACAATAACCCTGTGTTGTAAGAACTGTGTTTTTTCCTTCTTTACATTACTTTCATTGAGGTATAATTTACACACCATACATTTCATTCATTGAAAGTATATAATTCAGTGGTTTTTAGTATATTCATAGAGTTTATCATCATAACCACAATCAACTTATATTTTCATCGTCCCCAAAGGAAACTCCATACCCATTACCAGTGTCTCCTCATCCCCACCTCCACCAGCCCTAAACAACCACGAATCTATTTTCTTTCTTTATACATTCTGGACATTTCATATAAATGGAAGTATACCATATATAATCTTTCATGACTGGCTTCTTTAACTTAGCAAGTTTTCCAGGGTCACCCAAGTTGGAGCATGTAACAGTACTTCGTTCCTTTTTATGATTGCATTCGTTGTGTGGATAGACCACATTTTGTTTATCCATTCATAAATTGATAGACACTTGGTTGTTTCTACTTTGGGGAGATTACAATTCATGTTGCTCTGACTATTCGTGTGCAAGTTTTTGCATGGTTGTATGCTTTCATTTTTCTTGGAGGTACTGTGTTTTTACCTTATTTTACAGGAGAAGACACTGAGGCACAGAAATGTTAGGTAACTTGCCCAAGATAACACTGCTCTGAGACTCAATTCAGTTCTGTCTGATACCCTGTTACCCTTAAGTTTATCAAAGGTTAATATGTGGAGGGTGGAGACTCATATCCTTTGGGGACTCCAAAAAGGCACAGAAAAAAACACAGCAGGAAGAGTTTCTATGCAAGCTAAGTATGAACTTTTCCCTCTGAGTGCTGGTTGGTTAAGCCTGGGAGTGATTGCCAAGGGAGGGGTGAATTCCCCTTTTGAGATTAAGGATCCTCTGTGGGGATCTTTAAAACATAGCAGGGATACACGTCTTCCTCCTCAAAATGGGATTTGGTTTAAGGCTCTCCAAATGGCAGCCCTCATTCTGCATTTGGTGTCCAGATAGAGTAAAAGGGTCCAGGCTGAAATTCAGACTTTTTTCACCCCTTTTCAGCCCAGCCCCACCCCAACCATCCCAGTGTATTTCCAAACCCCAGCACCAACCAGCAGGACCTCCCAGATCTCCTTTCACTTCAACCCAGTCCCTGATCTGCCCCTCCCTCTGGCTCCTACTTTGGGTTTCTTCAGAGGGAGCTGGTCAAGGCCAGCTGAACCAGGGTTGGCAAGTTGGTTGGGGAGAAAGATGATGGAGTTCAGGGAGGGGGGGGAGGGAGAGGAGAGAGCCAGAAGAGTCATTTCAAAATACCCAGGGAAGAGTAGGGTGTTGGGGAGGGGATCCACAAGCCTTCCCAGAGGAGGTAGTGTTAATCAGAACACATGGCTATAAAGTGAGTCTTCTGTGTTTGTGTGACTTATAGAACCAGGGTCATTTGATATGTTTCTACAGGCTATGGGTTTTCTTCCTAAAGAATCCTACCAAAGAACAGATTCTGACTTCTGAAATTGTTATTTTACCAGTTGTAAAAATAACACAAAGTCCACAGGCTCTTTTGGGGGGGGGGGGTTGAGTTATGAAATGTAGGGAAACAGATTTAACTTTGAAGTCAGAGACAGAGTTTGTTCCTCACTAGCTTTATGACTATGAAAAATGCTCTTAACCTTTCATAACCTCAATTATTTTTGTGTATAAAGGGAGAATATATATAAATAGTAATACCCCCTTTGCACAGTTATCGTCAGGGTTAAATGAGACAGTACCACATTTCTCAGTGTGTATTCTCAGCAATCACAATTCTGTAGGTTATTGTAACATGGGAAGGAAGTGGCTTAGAGAAAGCTTAAGCAGGGTACATTCTTGCACTACTCAGAGCATTTAATATGCTGATCTGCATTAAGGATATTTAAGAAGAACCTCTTTCTATTGCATTTTGCAAATTTATTTAACCATGGAAATATTTGGATTGAACATCAAGGATACAGTTTGCAAACTGGCAATCCAGATCTGGCCAGCAGATGTAGTTCTTTGGCCAGCACTGTGTTGCTTTAAAAAGTTTCCTATATTTACATATAGTGAGATTTCACTCATAAATTATAAAAATTCACATAAAAATTAACTTTTCAGTTTCTCTTGAAAAGTATATAGATCAGGGTAAGCTGGGTCCTCATTTCTACATATTGACACTCAGCCTAAACAGGTATCGGGAGCTCTGCAGAGCTGCCACTTTAGGTGGGGTGTGTGCTCTTCACTTGGTCACTTGTCCCCAAGGCATTTCATTTTGGGACCCCTGAAAGTCTAGTGCTGCTTAAATGCTGGGATAAGCAATGTAAAGTGATGAGTTTTGTCTGTATGCCCCTTCATTATAAAGTTGTAGAACATCTGCTTATTAATATTAATGTTTATGCATCACTGGATAATATAATATGTACACTAGAAAACATATACCGAGAATAATTTAACAGGAGAGATTAAAAGTAAATATAAATGAAAAATTTTCCTCTCCCCTTTTCACCATGTGGAGGCCACAGCTCCTTGTACAGAGTTAGCGCCAAGTGGGGCTCAGTCATGGTCATTCATGGTCATACTTATGGTAGATGGGTTGTGAAGGTGTCCAGCTTTCTTGTTAAAGAAAAGCTGAGCATGGAACCACCATCTGTAGCCAACACCAAGCTAAATGTCTTGTGTATCTGAGCTCATCAATCTTTACAAGGAGATTGTGAATTAAGTGCTGTTATGCTTGTACTCTGCCCTTGAGGGTTATTTTTTCCTTTCTTTTAGTTATGGCCAGTAGCATAAACAAGAGTCTTTTGAACCTAGTCTGTGCCAGAAGTATTAATTTAGGTAAATGCCAATATATACAAAGAGAGAAATGGGTACATAACATTCTATTTTAAAATACTGAGGAAGTGCTGACTTTAGCCAGAAAGAAAAAGAAAAAAATTATACCAATTAAAGGGATTCTTCAAGTCCCAAAAGAGCCACACTCCATTACAATCCCCAAGGGAATAATGTCATAGTAAATAGTAACTATTTGTGAAGTTGACTAAGATTTTTAAGTGCAAAAATATTTTTATAAAGTGTTATTCATTATGCCAGTTTGGGGTAAATTTTTTGATATTTCCTCCTCATCCCCTAACAAATTTTCAACATAATAAAAAGCAGTGTCACTGACATTGGGTTTTCTTCTTCATAAGAGCTATAATGAGATGGGAATGGAAGAAATTACCACTGGGCATGGAAGGCCTGCCCATGCGATCACCTACCTGCACATCTTCAGGGACCATTGAAGACCTAATGAATCCAACTTTCCCATACAATTGCCACTACTACAGTCTGTGCTAGTTCTTTCAGTGCCATTTAGCTGGGCAGTTGAAGAAACAGCCATTCCTAGGCCATCATATGTCAAGGACCCTGTTGACAGGATAATCTCATGGTCAAGTCTGTGAGCTATGGGAATCACTCCCGGGGTTCTAATTCCCACCCTACCGTTTACTAGCTGGATGACCAGGGTAGTGACTCAACATCTCTGGGCCTCCATTTTCTCCACTGTGAAATGGGAATCACAATTAGCACCCACTTTGTGGAGTTGAAAAGAAACAATGTATGTAAAGTGCTTGACCAGTAACCTCACACCAAAAAAAAAAAAAATACAGTGCATGTTACTATCGCATTGCAAACAACAAGCTATTTCTCTTGTTTTTCTGCTCTTAAGATCATAAATTCAATTGTCCTCCTTTAACTCTTTGAATCCCCTATTTTTCAGCTGTTCTGATCCATGTCTTCATTATGTAAACCTGGGGTTGGAATCCTTTTTCTGCCAACAGCTAGGTAGAAAATACACTCCCCTTTGCAGACCATAAGGTCTCTGTCACCACTCAACTCTACCGTTCTAGCTAGAAAGCAGCTATTGACAATATGTAAGTGAATGGATGTGACTAAGCAGGCGGGTCACTGGGAGGCCCAAGTGTTTAGCATGTGTCCTTCACAAGGAACAGAGTAAAGGAGCCCTGGTTTGGGTGAATTTAAAGGAAACAGGAGAAATTGAGCCCCCCACCTCCAAATATGTCACCCAGATTCTCTTTGCAAAACAGACAGCCTCAAAGTGGAAGAACAGGACTGCTGGAGTGAGGAGGGCTGTGGAACCTGTATGGGTGCAGCATCGCATGCCAAGAAGCAAGCTGTGCTCAGAGCTTCTGCCACCTGTTGTCATGGGTCCCAGTGCTCAAAATGCCTGGCAGCTAGAGGAGGTTGCAAATGTCTGTGCCATCAAGAGCTTGGACGTGTTTCCCTAACCATCCCATCAAGGTACTCTTGCACAAGAAGGCAGCATTCCCAGAAGCTTGCTGAAATCTTCAAGAAGGTGGCATTGCATAAGAATACTGTCTAGCATTCTTCTACCAACAATTTCTGCCATGGTTCCTACCAAGCATACACTTTCAATTTCCCCAGCAACTCCTGTGTGGGGAAATGATCTTCTTAAACTATCAGTGCCTCTGTATCTCCATCTTTCTCTGGAAGGAGAAAAATCTCTCTTTCCCCACATAAGGCCCTTTAGTAAAAAACAAAACACTTGCACAGAATGAACCCAGCAACAATGCCTTAGAAAATGCTCTATCTTCAATATGCTCCTTTCTGCTGTCTCTGCCCTATCTCTGTGACCAGGAAGATATCTGGAGGCTCTGAACACCTGCTGTGGAACAGTCCCTGAAATGGGCTCTTTGTGTTGGGAAAGGGCCAACAGAATGGATTGAGGCTTCTTGTGGTAAGGTCTCCCTTCCACTCTAGGTCCCCTGCTTTCCCCCAACCAACACTTAATACCTGGCATATCTCAGGTTTGAGATATATCTCAAGTTTGAGGCACCTTTCCTGATACTTCAAATATACCTTTGTTACAGGATGCTGGACACAGGCTATTGGTGGTTTGCTTACCTATGGTAAGTGAGGGTTTGCTTTTTTGTTTGTTTGTTTCCTTTGACTCTTGGGAGAATCCCCACAGTGCCAGACTGACAACAGCACTGAGACTCCAGCGTGAGTGGAGATGTTTCTTTTCCAGCCATCCTAACTGAGGTAGATGTTTGAGGAAAAGATTATAGGGCCCCTTGGAGTATGGGTTCTGGTTTATTTGATGTGAACTCAGGTAATAATTACACTCAGAAATTTCCAAAAGGTCATCTGCCCAGCCTCTATACTGTCCAGATAAGGGCTCCTCTTTCCAGGTAAGAAAAATAATTAAAAAGATGCAATTGTCCTTAATCAGAGGTCCTCAGACTGAATGTGCCTTAGAGTTATCAAGAATGGGTGGGAAAATAAAGAAAGAAAGGAAATTAGCTGTGCCCTCCTCTGGTTCAGTAGAACTGGGGCAAAGCCTGAAAGCTCTGCCTTTAATTGTACATTACCCTGCCTTGATCCATCCTGGGTCATTATGAAGTGGGTGATTTAGAAACCACCATGAAGGTGCCTCATTAGCGCAGTAGGTAGCACTTCAGTCTCATAGAAACCACCGTGAGAGACATACTTGCTTAACCTGAGGATAAGGCATATCATGGACTAACTCTGAGATGTGATTCTTCAGGCCTCAGGTGGCTGTTAATAACCTGTGTTTGAAGGGTCATTCTCCCCGAGCTAACTCCAAACCAACCTCTAAAAAATTCTTCAAGGAAGCAAATGTAGAAGTCCAAAGAGTCAAGAAAATTCAAACCCGGTATGATTTTCTTTTTTATTGGAGGATGTGTGATATTTCCCTATCCTTCAAATGTATCACACCACACAGTTTACAAAGCATGTTTACATATATTATTTTATTTATTTTTATCAGAGCT
Source organism: Artibeus jamaicensis (assembly GCF_021234435.1). Classification (NCBI taxonomy): domain Eukaryota; kingdom Metazoa; phylum Chordata; class Mammalia; order Chiroptera; family Phyllostomidae; genus Artibeus; species Artibeus jamaicensis. The sequence goes on from NW_026521715.1 coordinate 215,795, forward strand.
TCTTGATCTGAAGTTCATGGATCCCCACAAATATAGAGATATGTCTATGAACTTAAATGGAAATGTTTTCACTAAGAACTACCTAAAATTTAGCATTTTCTTCGATTATGAATACAAGCAACAAAGCACAGCCCCAAAGTTACCTGTGACTTAATTACCTAACAAAATCACAGGTATTTCCTTTTTAAAATATGTTTTATTGGTTGTGCCATTACAGTTATCCCATTTCCTCTCCTTCACTCCCCTCCACCCTGCATACCCACTTCCCCCATTACCCCCTTTAGTTCATGTCCATGTGTCACAAGTTCTTTAGATTCTATATTTCCCATACTATTCTTGTCCTCCCCCTGTCTATTTTCTACCTACCATCTATGCTACTTACCATCTCCCCCCTTCTCCCCTCTCACTCCCCTGTTGCTAACCCTCCATGTGATCTCCATTTCTGTGGCTTCGCACCTGATCTAGCTGTCCTCTTAGTTTGCTTTTGTTTTAGGTGTGGTTGTTAATAACTGTGAGTTTGCTGTCCTTTCACTGTTCATCTTTTTTATCTGGTTTTTCTTAGATAAATCCCTTTAACATTTCATATAATAAGGGCTTAGTGATGATGAACTTCTTTAACTTGACCTTATCTGAGAAGCACTTTATCTGCCCTTCCATTCTAAATGAAAGCTTTGCTGGGTAGAGCAATCTTGCATGTAGGTCCTTGCCTTTCATGACTTGGAATATCTCTTTCCAGCCCCTTCTTGCTTGTAAGGTCTCTTTTGAGAAATCAGCTGACAGTCTGATGGGAACTCCTTTGTAGGTGACTGTCCCATTATCTCTTGCTGCTTCTAGGATTCTCTCTTTCATTTTAATCTTAGGTAATGTAATTATGATGTGTGTTGGTGTGTTCCTCCTGGGGTCCAACTTCTTTGGGACTCTCTGAGCTTCCTGGACTTCCTGGAAGTCTATTCCCTTTACCGAATTGGGGAAGTTCACCTTTATTATTTGTTCAAATAAGTTTTCCAGTTGTTGCTCTTCCTCTTCCCCTTCTGGTACCCCTATAATTTGGATGTTGAAACGTTTAAAGATGTCCTGGATGTTCCTAAGCCTCTCCTCATTTTTTTTGAATTCTTGTTTCTTCATTCTTTTCTGTTTGGTCGTTTATTCCTTTCTTGTGGTCCGCTAAATTGATTTGAGTCCCAGTTTCCTTCCCATCACTACTGGTTCCCTGTGCATTTCCCTTCATTTCACTTAGTGAAGCCTTCATTTGTTCATCTAATTTATGATTAAAATCAACCAGTACTGTGAGCATCCTGATCACCAATGTTTTGAACTGTGCATCTGATAGGTTGACTATCTCTTGGTTGCTCAGAAGTATTGGCCCTGGGGCTTTGAGCTGTTCTTCTTCTTGAGCCATAATGTTTTGGTCTGCTTGCTACGTATGAGGTGAAGAGCCTTAGGTGTTCACCGGGGCAGGGCAACCCAGGTCACTGGGTTGTGACATGGTCTGAATGAATGGTTCATTGTTGTTGGACTTCGGTACAGTTTAACTTTCTCTCTGTTTTAGTTCTGGTTTTTAAATATTTGTTGTTCATAAACTTGGTTGTGCAAGGAGGTAGTGTTCTTACCTATGCTTCCATTTTGGCCAGAAGTCAGGTATTTCCTTATCAAATCACTACTATTATCAATGTCAGACCATGTCATTTAGGCTCATCACTAGTTTGAAATCACCACAGTCTTTTTAAAAATATTTTATTTATTTATTTTTTAGAGAGAGGGGAAGGGAAGGAGAAAGAGGGGGAGAGAAACATCAATGTGTGGTTGCCTCTCATGTGTCCTCTGCTGGGGACCTGGCCTGCAACCCAGGCATGTGCCCTGACTGGGAATTGAACCAGCAACCCTTTGTTTCACAGGCCCATGCTCAATCCACTGAGCTACACCAGCCAGGGCTGGAATCACCATAGTCTTTAGATTCGCTTCTACATGTTGTTAAGGCACTAAGAAAAACATTTATTTGGGGGTTTCAAGATGGCGGTGGACTAGGACGGAGCAGATACCAGTTCCTAGTACAAAAGAGACAGAAACCTATCCGATCCGAGGAGGTGAGGCCAGCAAGCCAGCAGTTGCCAAGCATATATGAAAATAAGAGACCAGAAACCTCATCGGTCACGGAGGAACCAGACGGTAGGGAGACAGCAGCGGTACAGTAGTTTCTGGGACGGAGCAGGGAGAAACAACCGGTGCAGGGTAGGGGAACCAGCGCCCTGTGGCGAGAGCCCAAGGGCTCCTGGGACAGCCTTCAGCGCCCGGACGGCTCCCTCCCTAGGATTTTTCTGCCGGGCAGGCCGAGTGGCCTAGGCAAAGAGGTGTGGAAGAAACTTCAGCCTGCGCGCAAGTTGGGGAACTAGTCACTCCACACGCAGTGTGTCTGGGCAAGTGCCTGAGGGCGCCTAGGCCAACGTTCAGCGCCCAGAAAGCTCCCTCCCTAGGATTTTTGGGCCCGGACCAGCCAAGAGACCCAACCAGAGGGGAGCAGAGGAGATTTAAGCCTGCACACAGTTCTGGGTCCAGCACCCAGCGTGGTGCTGCTACATCCCTAGGGGTTTTTTTTTGCCAGAGGTTGGCCAGGGGACGCAGACAAACACAGGAGCAAAAGGGATACACACCACGCAGCGTGCCATGACGAGCACACAGAGTTTCTAGGTTGGCGCCCAGTCCTCAGATCAGCTCCCGGCTTCCAGTCTACCCCCCTCAGACTATCTGGAAGCCTGGGGCGCTGAGGGGTCCTGGGAAAAGAACTGAGGCCCTCAACCCCCTCCCTTTCTGGCCAAGAAAGGTGGGGGGCCAGGAGAGACTTGTTTGATAGAGTTTACAGAGAGGGTGCGGAGGACAAAGGGCCCCAACCAAAGACTCTGTGGTTGCCAGCCCAGGAGAACTCAGAGGTGCAGCCTGGGGCTCTGAATCCAGTAGACACGGCAGCCTGGTCTGCTTCACACCCAGCTTGGCAGCAAACCCAGGATTGGGCAGAGGGTCTGGGGCTTCCCAACTGAACGGGGGCGGGCCTGTGCTCAATCCCGAGGGAACCAGGCAACTAGGCCTGTGCAGGTGCCTGCAAACACAGCAAACCAGACTATGGCAGTAACCCCTGGGAGGGGAGCGCTGTGAGGAAGTCCTACTTCCCCATTGTAGGGAGCTGGGGGAGAGGCGCCAAGTGTCTGGATCCTGAGAGGGGCTGGCTGAAAAAAATCACAACAATCGACCCTCAGCCAACTGCAACCAGAAAAACCGGTTCGGCTAGTTTGAAGCCAACAAGTGACATTTCCTTTTCTGAGACCAGAGCTGGACCCATAGAAGAGGCCTCCCAATAGTAGAGTCAGAGAGACAAATTGCACATTGTTGTAGGAGAGAAGCCACAAGTTGCTGCATATTTGAGTAGGTGGAAGCAGAGAACAACAGGATAACCAAAAGAGGCTGCACCATTGAAATTCACAGGCATTCCACTACAAAAGTTCATACGATAAACCCAGGGTGTCAAAACAGATTAATCTAAGAAGCTGAGGCTAACAAGAAGAGTCTCACAAACAATGGGAAGACAAAGAAACAATCCCCAAATGAAAGGAAAGGAGGAATCCTCAGAAAGAATGTTAGATGAAATAGAGGCAAGTCAACTATCAGATACTGAATTCAAAGCACTGGTTATCAGGAAGTTCAAAGAGCTCACAATCAGCTACCAGAAACTACAGGGAAGCTACAATGATCTCACTGTGAACTATATCAACATGAAAAAGGAAATGGAAATTATTAGCAAGGGCCAAGAGGAAATGAAGAATACAATTTCTGAATTAAAAAACACAGTGGGAAGCATTAAAAATAGGGTGGATGAAACAGAAGATCGGATTTGTAAATTGGAGGACAAAGTAGAAAGCATCTCACAGAAAGAACAGGAAAGGGAAAAGAGGCTCAGAAAGAATGAAGAGAGATTAAGAGAAATGCAAGACAATATGAAACGTAATAATATCCGAATAATAGGAATACCAGAAGGAGAAGCAGAAGAACAAGGGATAGAAAACATATTTGAAAGAGTAATGAGAGAAAATTTCCCTAATTTGACAAAAGAAAAAGTCACACAAATCCAGGAATCACACAGAGTCCCATTCAAGAGGAACCCAAAGAGGCCCACTTCAAGACACATGATCATTAAAATAGCAAAATTCCAAGACAAAGAGAGAATCTTAAAGGCAGCAAGGGAGAAAAAAGAAATAACATACAAGGGCATCCCAATAAGGTTAGCCACTGACTTCTCAATGGAAACACTCCAAGCAAGAAGAGATTGGCAAGAAATATTCCAAGTAATGAGAAACAGAGGCCTACAACCAAGGCTACTTTACCCAGCAAGGCTCTCAATCAAGATAGAAGGCCAAATAAAGAGCTTCCAAGACAAAAGAAGTCTAAAAGAATTTGCTGCCACCAAGCCAGCTCTACAAGAAATACTAAAAGGTCTGCTCTAAGGAAAGGAAGGAAAAGAGACAGACAGAGAGGAACACAGGTACAAAAATGGCAATGAATAAGTACCTATCAATAATAACCTTAAATGTAAATGGATTAAATGCTCCAATCAAAAGACACAGAATAGCGTCATGGATAAGAAAGTATGACCCACACATATGCTGCCTATAAGAGACCCACCTCAGGACAAAAGACCATCACAGACTAAAAGTGAAAGGATGGAAACAAATTTTCCAAGCAAATGGACAAGAAAAAAAAGCTGGGGTAGCAATTATCATATCAGACAAAATAGACTTCAAAAAAAGAGCCATAAAGAGTGACCCAGAAGGTCACTTCATAATACTCAAGGGAAAAATCAACCAAGAAGACATTAACATCATAAATATATATGCACCCAACATAGGAGCACCAAAATATATAAAGAAAATCTTAGAGGAATTCAAAAAAGATATTGACAGCAACACAATTATAGTGGGTGATTTTAACACCCCACTATCAAAAATGGACAGATCTTCCAAACAAAATATCAACAAAGACATTGCGGCATTAAACAACACCCTTGATGAAATGGACCTAACTGATATATACAGAGCTCTTCACCCCAAAGAAGCTAAATACACATTCTTTTCAAATGCACATGGAACATTCTCAAAGATAGACCACATGATAGGGCACAAAACAAGCCTCAACAAATTCAAGAATATTTAAATCATACCAAGCATTTTCTCTGACCATAAGGGACTGAAACTGGAAACCAACCCTAAAGGAAAAAACCCAAAACAACCAAAATCATGGAGACTGAACGGTATGCTATTAAACAATGAATGGGTAAAGAATGAAATTAGGGAAGAAATCAAAAAGTTTCTGGAAACAAATGAAAATGATCTCACAACAACCCAAAACTTATGGGATACAGCCAAGGCAGTCCTGAGAGGGAAGTTTATAGCAATACAGGCCTACCTAAAAAAAACAGAAGCATTTCAAACAAATGACCTTACTTTTCGCCTGCAAGAACTCGAGGAACAACAACAAAAACAGCCCAAAGCAAGTAGAAGGAAGGAAATAACTAAGATCAGAGCAGAAGTAAATGACATAGAAACTAAAAGTAAAATTCTAAAGATCAATGAATCCAGGAGTTGGTTCTTTGAAAAGATAAACAAAATAGACAAGCCTTTAAGTAGGCTCATCAAGAAAAGAAGGGAACGGACACAAATAAACACAATCAGAAATGAAAGAGGAGAGATTACAACTGATACCACAGAAATAGAAAGGATTGTAAGAAATTACTATGAAGAACTGTATGCCAAGAAATTTGAAAACCTAGGGGAAATGGACACATTTCTAGAAAAATATAATCTCCCAAAACTCAATGAAAAAGAAGTAGAACACCTGAATAGACCAATAACAGCAAAAGAAATTGAAGCAGTAATCAAAAAACTCCCATCACACAAAAGCCCTGGACCAGATGGATTCACAGGAGAATTCTACAAAGCATTTAAGGAAGAGCTAACCCCCATTCTTCACAGACTATTCCAAAAAATCCAAAAGGATGGAAAACTCCCAAACTCCTTTTATGAAGCCAGCATCATCCTAATTCCAAAACCAGATAGAAATACAACAAAGAAAGAAAACTTCAGGCCAATATCGCTGATGAACATAGACACTAAAATCCTCAACAAAATATTGGCAAATCGCATCCAACAATATATCCAAAAGATTATACACCATGACCAAGTGGGATTCATCCCAGGGATGCAAGGATGGTTCAACATTCACAAAACAGTAAATGTAATTCATCACATAAACAAAAGCAAAGACAAAAACCACATGATCATATCAATAGACGCAGAAAAAGCTTTCGATAAGGTACAACACCCATTTATGATAAAAACACTCAGCAAAATGGGAATAGAGGGAACATTCCTCAATATAATAAAGGCCATTTATGAGAGACTTACAGCCAATATCATACTCAATGGGCAAAAACTAAAAGCTTTTCCACTAAGATCAGGAACAAGACAAGGATGTCCACTTTCACCACTTCTATTCAATATATTATTAGAAGTTTTGGCCACAGCGATCAGGCAGGAAAAGGAAATAAAAGGCATCCAAATAGGAAAGGAGGAAACAAAACTGTCACTGTTTGCAGATGACATGATAGTGTACATGGAAAATCCTATAGACTCTACCCAAAAACTGCTCAAACTAATTAATGAATTTGGCAAAACAGCAGGATACAAAGTTAATATCCAGAAATCAAAGGCATTTTTGTATACAAACAATGAATCAGCAGAAGCAGAAATCAAGGAAAAAATCCCATTCAATATAGCAAAAAGAAAAATAAAATATCTGGGAATAAACCTAACCAAAGAGGTAAAAGACCTGTATGCAGAAAACTACACAGCACTGAAGAAAGAAATCAGGGAAGACACAAACAAATGGAAACATATACCGTGTTCATGGATTGGAAGAATTAACATCATCAAAATGTCCATACTACCCAAAGCAATATACAGATTCAATGCAATACCTATTAAAGTACCAATGGCGTATTTCACAGACATAGAACAAACACTTCAAAAATTTATATGGAATCATAAACGAGCCCGAATAGCAGCTGCTCTTTTGAGAAAGAAGAACAAAGTAGGAGGGATCACAATACCTGATATCAAACTGTATTACAAAGCCACTGTAATCAAAACAGCCTGGTACTGGCATAAAAACAGGCATGTAGACCAATGGATTAGAACAGAGAGCCCAGAAATCAACCCAACTCTCTACAGTCAATTAATATTCGACAAAGGGGGCAGTAACATAAAATGGAGTAAAGATAGCCTCTTCAACAAATGGTGTTGGGAGAACTGGACAGCTACGTGCAAAAAAAATGAAACTTGAGCACCAACTTACACCATACACCAAAATAAATTCAAGGTGGATAAAAGACTTAAATATAAGCCGTGACACCATTAAAGTCCTAGAGGAGAACATTGGCAAGAAAATCTCAGATATTCCACGCAGCAACATTTTTACTGATATGTGCCCTAGAGCAAGGAATATAAAGGAAAGAATAAACAAATGGGATCTCATCAAAATAAAAAGCTTCTGCAGGGCTAAAGAAAACAGTATTAAATTAAAAAGACAACCAACTGTATGGGAAAACATATTTGCCAATGATACCTCAGACAAAGTTTTAATCTCCAAAATATACAAAGAACTTACAAGACTCCACTCTAGGAAGACATCGAACCCAATTAAAAAATGGGAAAAGGACTTGAACAGGCACTTCTCTAAAGAGGACATACAGAATATCCAGAGACACATGAAGAGATGCTCAATATCGTTAGCTATCAGAGAGATGCAAATTAAAACCACAATGAGATACCACTTTATACCAGTCAGGATGGCTATAATAGACAACGCAACAAACAACAAATGTTGGAGAGGGTGTGGGGAAAAGGGGTCCTTAGTTCACTGTTGGTGGGATTGCAGACTGGTACAACCATTATGGAAAACAGTATGGAATTTTCTCAGAAAAATAAAAATCGACCTGCCTTTTGACCCAGCAATTCCACTGCTAGGATTATACCCCAAGAATCCTAAAATATCAATTTCAAAGAACCTATGCACCACAATGTTCATAGCAGCACAATTTACAATAGCCAAGAGTTGGAAGCAACCTAGGTGCCCATCAGTAAACGAGTGGATCAAAAAATTGTGGTACATATACACAATGGAATTCTATGCAGCAGAGAGAAAGAAGGAGCTACTACCTTTTGCAACAACATGGATGGAACTGGAAAGCATTATGCTGAGTGAAATAAGCCAGGGGTTGAAAGACAAATACCATATGATCTCACCTTTGACAGGAAGCTAAAGAATAAAACAAACAAGCAAACAGAATAAAAACAAAGACACTGAAATAGAGAACAAGTGGGCAGCGACCAGAGGGGAGAGGGAAGGGAACTTAAGGGGAAAAAGGGGGAGGGATTTTGAGGAACAAGTTTGAAAGACACAGAGATGAGGACTGGGGTGGGGGGAATGGGAGAGAGGGGGGAGACTGGGTGGGGGGGGATGGGAGAAATAGATTAAAAAAATGTACTTGAAAAGTAACTAAATAAAATTTAATATTAAAAAAATAAATAAATAAAATAACAGTAAAAGAAAACATTAAATAAGAAAAAAAAGAAAAACATTTATTTCTATATTAATTAATTTTAATACTTTAATAACTGTACTTTAATATTGTTGGTTTTATTTTCAGTTATATGTAAGTTATGCATTTATTTTTTTCCTTTTTATTGCATTTATTAGGGTAGCATTGGTTTACAAAGTTACACAGGTTTCAGGTATACAGTTCCATATCACATCATCTGTACACTCTATTGTGTGTTCATCCCCCTAAGTCAAGTATCCTTCCATCACCATTTATCCCTCTGTACCCTCCTCCACCTCCTCTGGGTCCCCTCTCCTCAGCAATGACCACCCTGTTTTCCATGTCCCTGAGTTCTTTCTCTTTTTTTCTTTTTTGCTTAATTCCTCTACCCCCGCCCAATCCTCCAACTTTTCCCACAGCTGTCAACAAGCTCTCCATCTATGAGTCTGTCTCTGTTTTACTCATTACTTCATTTATTACATTCCACATATGCATGAAATAATGTGAAATCATATGGTACTTGTTGTTGTCTGAGTGGTTTATTTTCCTTAACATGATTCTCTCCAGGTGCATTCATGCTGTCACAAAGGGTAAGATTTCCTCCTTTTTTATGGCCACATTATATTCCATTATATAAATGTACCACAGCTTTTTTATCCACTCATTTACTAATGGATACTCAGGCTGCTTCCAAATCTTGGCTACTGTAAATTATGTTGCAATGAACATAGGGGTGCATATATTCTTTCAAATTACTGTATTGTGTGTCTTTTTTTCCAGATAAATTCCAGGAAGTAGAATCCCTGGGTCAAAAGGCAGTTCTGTTTTTAAATTTTTGGTAACTCCATTCTTTTCACAGTAAAAACACAGTAAGATGGGTTATGTAGCTTCCTGGACTTCCAAAAAGATCTATGACAAAGAAAAAAGTAAAAAAAGAGAAAAGAGAAAAGGAAAATTAAGAATCCCTGGTCAGGTTATCACAATGACTCCCTGAAGATGGCAAAGCAGTTACTATTACCCTCCTTCCAAGGCAGAGAAAGCTTAGGGAAGTCAAGAGACATGTCCAAGGTGGCAAAGCTAATGTATAACAGAGCCTGGTTTCAAATCAGATGCTCAAGGTTCCTTATTGACCACAGTCAGCAGTGTAGAGGGAACTGTGGCCCTTCTGTGTGCAGCAGCCAGCATGTGAGTTGGAGTTCTGGGTTGGAAAAAAACACTGAAGAATTCTTACCTCTGGAGAAGACTTAAGAGGACTCACTGGAACAATGAGAGGATGAGCAGCCACAAAGAGGTGGGCCTGTCAGGCTGGGGCCTGGTGACTAATTGGTACAGGGAATACAGCCAAGAGCAGAGAAGCCACACCAGGCTTCCATCCATTTGTCCATGCCCTGGGGTCAGAGATGGAGCAAATGGAACTTTTATAAAAGAGCAGAAGGTGGAATGTAGCCATCGGGGGAGCTCTGCAAGGAATTCACAGGTGTTTTCTTATGGTACTTTCCCCTCACTAAATACCTGTCTGTATGCAGTTAGCAATAGAGAGGAGGGCAGAGAGTGTGGCTTGGCTTCACCCATTTTGCTCTGCTCTGCAATCTTGCACACACTCCTTCCTCCCTAGCTCTGTGTTTCTTATGGGCTACAGTGATTTCTATTCAAATTACAGAGGCCATATTCAAGTCACAGGAGCTAGATCACTGGAAAACTCATTGGGCCTTCCAGAAAAGGAAAGAAGGGGGAAAAGGAAAGAATTCTACTTCTTGGAATTCTACTTCTTTCCTCCACATTATCAGATGAATGTGGAGGGACTTGGGCTTTTTGAGAGAGTCAGTCACTAGGGTCACTACAACTTGGGTCATGAAACTGACCTCCTCACTATTGCATCTTAGCAATTCTGTAGATTTAAATTCCAGAGAAACTCAACAAACTCTCTCTCTCTCAAGGAAAGAAAGCTCCAGAGCTTGGTTCAGACTGTTTCTTCCCATTGAAATACTGGTGCAAGTGTGCCAGTGAGAATGGTACTTGTCAGCATTATTGATATGGAAGCACAGCTGTCTCAAGAGGCTGTGTTCCCCAAAATTTGTTTGAATTATGAAATGACAGAAGACTTTGGAAATGTTTTTAAAAAATAAAAAAATCACTTTTAACCTCTCCATTCGGTGTTAATATTTTGCTATCTTTTTTTTCTGGACAGAGAAGTGAACAAATGGGCAACTTCCCTATGTTCATAGAGTCTAGAAAGCATGAAATACAGCCATTGGGTATTGGCTGAAGCACTCTCCTTACCATCTGGTTTTTCAGTGTCTGCTACAGTTTTTGGTCTCTTATTTTCATATATAATGGGGTACTATTGGCTATTTGCTCTGTTCCTCCTTAGATTGGTTAGGTTTTTCTACTGTGTAGGGGGAAGTGGAATCTGCTCCCTCCTACTTCACCTCCCCCTTCTTCCCCTCAGTCCTCCAATATTTTTAAAAACAACAGGAACAACTCACTTCTTCTACATATTGATTAACATCATAAGTAGGAAATACCAGAAAGCAATGAGATGTCTAAGTCACCAATGTAAGAAATCCTGGTTTCACTGTTTAGTGGCTAAATGTCCACCAGGCATAGAGATGATCTATGACTGCCCAGCTATCCACCAGCATCTTTAAACAGGAAGGGTTCCATCTTATGCCATCTACTTGCAAGCCTGTTGACTATTATAATTTCAAAGTGATGAGCATAAGTGACATTCAAGATATTTTGAACAACTGTATTGTGGTAGGAAACACATTTGTGATTTTTTGGTAACAAATGACAGGTACTTCTAAATCATGTAGTTTACTGTCTGTACTCAATTGAAGAAAATGTTTAATTTCATTTAGAGGAGGGTAAAAACAGGATAGGATTATTTTCCTGTACCAGGACCATGTAGACTCCCAGGTTGACCCTAAGTAAGGACCCTTTGTGGGAAGGTATGTAGTAAGTATATAAATAACCTTTAAGTGCTTGCACAGATATGTTAAATAGCTGTGGCCATGCTCTGAGCCAGGGGGATGGAAGTGACTTTCACCCAAGACGTAACTGGGGGCAGGTCCCCCAAGTTACAGTGCCTACATGAGAGCTTGGAGAAGATTGGCTCCATGACATGGGGCCACACCTGCCCAGACTGACTATGGCAGCCCAGTAAAGGTGGAAGGATATGGGAGTGCTGGCAAGTATAGCCGATTGTGGGAGGAGTCAGAAATGGGGCTGCAGAGGAAGGTTGGTGCGGAGGATTTAAACTGAGACTTGGCAGCCACTGGGGAGAGCCACTCAGCTTTGCAAGAGTGGGGACCCCCACAGCTTTAGTAGGGGGAACCACCATGTGGCTTTAGCAGAGAACCACCACTCGGCTTTGGCAGAGTGGAGACCCCCTACCGCCTGAAGCTTTGGAGAAGAGGAGAGTGTACTACACAGCTGTAGAGTGAAGGAGAGAGAGAACCATGCAGTTTTGGCCTGAGTGCAGACCCCTGCAGTTCTGGTAGAAGAGGACCACATGGCTTTGGGTGCTCCCTCTGGCTGCATGGCCTGGGAAGCAGGAGAGACTTTGCCTGGAAGAAGGGCAAAAGAATTCTTTGCCAGTAGGCCATGAGAGGGTGCCACATGGCTTTGGATTAATTGGAGATCCTGCCTGGATGGCGACACAGCTGACAGTGCCAGCAGCCTGAAATACAGACATGTGCTTCTTGTCCTGAGTTATAGTACCCCAAATTAGGGCAGGGGGAGAAGGAAGCACTGTGGGTATCCAAAAGGACTTTGATATTTTAATGGGCACATTGGGTCACTACTTTAAGTCTGTATAGCTTTAAATAAACCTTTCCTTTCCTTTTCACAAATCTCTGGCATTGAGAGACGTCTTTTCTCTGGCGGCGGACATAACAAACCTGTGTGTGTGTGTGTGTGTTCAGTAACAGATACATCTGTGTTTGTTTTTCATCATACTTGACTGCAAAGACATTCAAAGAGTAATGGCCACTGTTCTGCTTCTGCCTTCCAAATCTTGCACAATTCTGACTCAGAATCATTCAGTGAAAAGGATTCTGGGAAAAGAAGTTTCAGCTTAACCCAGCTGTGTCAGTATAAAGGCTTGGCCCCTAACAGTGAGATGGAAAGCCACTGGATGTTTTCTTTTTTAATATTTTGTTTCCTTATTTTTAGAGAGAGAGAAAGGGAAGGAGAGAAACATCAATATGTGAGCAAAACATTGGCTGCCTCTCGCATGCCCCTAACTGGGGACCCAACCTGCAATCCAGTCATATGCCCTGACTGGGAATCGAACCAACAACATTTTGATTCACAGGCCAGTGCTCAATCCACTAAGCCACACTAGCCAGGGCACCACTGGATGGTTTTGAGCAGAGAAATGCATGATCTGAATTATAGGAATCTCTCTATCTCCAGTGTTGGGCACACTACTAAGAACACTATTAACTATGTGTTTTTGCAACTGGTCACAATTCTCTTGACAAATGTAGTTTTTTGTTTGTCGGTTTGTTTGTTTTTAAACTGGATAGCCCCAGTGTGAACCAAACAACTGTGTCCATACAAAATCTCTGGAGTTCTGAATTTTTCTATCACAGAGGAGCAGAGAGGTTGCTTTAAAGTAAAAGACCTAAAGCTTGGAGAAACTAAAACTGTAAAAAAAATAATAAGTAACTGGTACAGCCACTGTGTATCCAGCACTTCTATTTCTGGGGATGTTCCAAAGGAAATCAACTCTTTATGTCAAAGAGATACCTGCACACCCATGTTCATTGCAGCATTATTTATAATAGCGAAGACATGGAAAGAGTCTAAGTGTCTGTTGATGGATGAATGGATAAAGAAAATACATTGTATATGTGCAGTGGAATACTATTCATCCATAAAAAGAAGGAAATCCTGCCATTTACAACAATATGGAGGGAACTTGAGGGTATTATGCTAAGTGAAATAAGTCAGACAGAGAAAGAAAAATAATGTATGTTCTTACTTGTATAATCTACAAAAAAACAAATAAATAAAAATTTAAATATTTATTTATTCTTTAGTACCTTCCAAGTATTAAATACTAGGGCACTATTGTGGGAATGTGATATTTGAACAAAGCAGACAAAAATTGCTGTCTTTATGGAGCTTAGTGGAGGAGACAATAACAAAATAATTAAGTTATATAGTATTTCTAAGCACTTTGTGAAAAAAAATGAGTAAAGCAGAGCAGGGCAATCAGGAGTTCTGAGGAAGAAGAAGGAGACATATGACAGGATTAAACTGGCTAGTCAGGGAGGCCTCCTGGAGAAAGTGAGAGGGGAACAGGGGCTTGGAGTAGATAAGTGAGCCATATGGACATAACAGCTAAAGCACAGGTTCTAAGGCTGGCACATGCTTGGCATGTTCAAGAAACAGCAAGGAGTAAGCATGGTAGAAGGAAGTCATAGGAGATGAGGTCAGTAGGCACAGTGGAGCCAGGAGCCTTGAGGCTGTAGTACTAGTAAGAACTGTAGCTTTTATCCTGTGTGAAATAGAGAGTCACTGCAGGATTTAGAGCAGAGGAATAACTGCATAACATACTTGATGTGGTTTAGGAATTTTTACCATGTGAATTCAGTTTCGTATATTGTATTTTGGAACTAAAATGCAGAGGTAGCCTGAACTCATCGTTTCCAAAATTAAATAAGGAGCCTTGAATCTCTCCTAAAGGAATAATAAGAATAGAAAAAAATAAGAATAGAAAAGGTGATCCAAGTCCATGATTTCAATCTTAGTAACTACAGCATACTCAGGAAATGGAGACTGGACTCACGTGAAGGCATTCTTAATGTTATGAAAGGATGTCAAATGGACTGAAGTGACCTTATTCCAAAATCCTTTGAGGTTTATAATTAGACCTGACCTGGATTTGGGGGCCCAGAATACTAACTGAGACTTCCTAAACTATACTTGCTGTTGATTAGTGATGAGAAGGCTACCTGTTCTGTTCCTTTGGTAATAGGAAAACCCCCATCTCTAGATGCTCTAATCTGCTGTTTGGAACAACTGTCTTACCAGATTGGAAAAGCTCAAGGGGAAAGGATATTAGCTCTTGTGACCACCTGGATTGGATTGATCTAACCCAAGAGTCAACCTATAACATTTACTCCACCATATCTGTAATGCTTGATTCCAATTATTAAATTATGGTAGTTCCTTCTCAAATTGGTCACAACATTAGGTTCTTCAAGATGGAACAAACCCAAAAGATGTCCTAGAGAAAGAAATAAACTTCCCCAGAAAGTCACTTTCCAGCCCTCAAACTACATCATTCTTAATTCAGAGCTAGAAAAAAACTTCAACACAAACTTCTTTCATATGCAAGGGAGGCAAAAACCTGCCATTAAAAGCAGGTTTAAAAAAAACACACAATAAAAGTACCATTTTGGAAAGAGGTGGAAGAGATTGCCCAATACTTGGAATACAATGAGACTGAGTCCCATCACATATAGGGAAAACTGTATGCAGTCCATCCCCTGAGGCATTATGATGAAATCCCCTGTGGAGTAAACACAAAGAGAGGAAGTATCAAGACCCAACAGGACTGACTCAACCAGAATCAGAAAAAGACTGGCAAGCTTACAGCAAAATCATAATACTGGTCACAAAATACTCCCTAAGGCTGCCAGTTTCCAAAAGTGTAGCCAGAGCAAATCAGCATGTTGAAAGACAAGCATGAGAGACTCAAACAATGAGATTTTTTTGAAGGCATGGCACATTCTACAGCTCACCTACAGAAGTGCCATCAATGGTGAGAAAGATGAGGGTCCCCTACAGGGAGAGTAAGAAATTTTAAAAGTTGCAAACCCAAAGGTAATTTAAAGCTAGCATTCCTTATCTTTCCGATTTTTTTTTTTAGAAAGACATCAAACTAGGCCCCTGTTAGTTAAAGATTTACAGATCCAGGCCAAATTCCAGCAGCCTCAACTCCTTCCAGCCAGCTCCAGGAAGCAGCTGTACTAATTTTTGGGAAAGGAGCCTAAAGAGCTGGAAGCACCTGGTTGCAGGGTTGCTTGGGGGCATAGAGTTTGCTTGACCCGGTTCTTTAAGGGCCATAAAATAATAACTGGCACTTACTAACCTGGGCCTTATTGCTGGACAATAAGTTGCCTGTATTATTCCTTCCCTGAGTAAGGAAAGCTCTGCTTTCCTCGTTAATTTCTGAAATGAAAATTGCTTCCTTATTGATTTGGTCCAGAGACTGATAGAAGGGCTGTCTAGACAGACAATAAGCTTTGTTGTGCTAGCAAAATTTTTCCAGGGCACTCCCCAGACCTTGTGAGGGTGTAAGAACCAAGACTCTGGAAGCCAGCTGAGGGGCAACCAACCCAGGATGCTCAACATTGGGGATCTCCCAAAAGCTCCAGCAAGTAGGAGGTATTGGGTGGAAGTCATGACTGGTAGAGACATTTCCCAGCACCCAACAAGGCCCCTGTCATTGGCAGAGAAACAGTGGCATCTTTATTCTTGGCTTTGATAGTCAGTTTTGGAATCTCCCTAGAACTTTGGTTGAATTGGAAAACCGCGTGTTTCAAAAAAACCTTGCAGACTGAAAGTCTGTGAGCATGGGCTTTGATTTGAGGCCCATACCAAACACAGCCCTCATAAACAGCCATGATCATCCCAGGCATAAGCACCAAACAAACACTCAGGAGAAAACAAAGATTTCCGTTAGAATCTAGAATCTGAGTACATACCATGCCACCTGCAATTTCTACTCCTGTTGATTAAAACAACACAGCTCCTTGCAAAAGGGGTTTCAAACATATTTCTAGTTATGATAAGGGGGTGGCACAGCACCTTCCATGCAATTTTAACAGGTCTCTCTTGCAACAAAGAGCAACCTTGGCCATGAACAGAATAAACTAGGATAGGGGCCCAACCTTTGGCCTTGTTCTATGAACTCCCAGATATTTTCTCTATACAATTTTGTTGATTTTGAGTTTTAGCACTTGACCCAAAGATAAGTGCTCATGTGGCCTAGTGTTGTCAGTCTGCTTTTCCAGAGACAAATGACATCCTGTTCATTTTATTAAGAACTTCGTCTTTAAACCCAAGCAAAGGAGAGAAAGTGTGAGAAAGGCAGCGGGGTGGGAGCAGATCATCTTGAGCACTTCCTAATTACAATAAGCATAATTTATTCTGTCAACATGTGAATCATAGGGTTTCATAAGTCATCTAATCCACCCTTCTCATTTTACATATGAGGAGATTAAGAGACAAAGAGGAGAAATAATTTGTGTAAAGTCACACAAGTTTATGAGTGCGAACATAATGCAAATTTATTCCCGGCTACTAATTTGCTTACTGTTATTTAATTTCCTACTCATTTTTTCCCATTGGAGTTGATTGACATTCCCAAATTTGTATTTAAGGAAAAGCCTGGCATGTTACAGGAAAAAAAAAAAAAGGAGGCAGGGAACTCAATTGAACCAGCTGCTTCTTATCTGTCCTGATCTGAGAAAGCTGTTGCATCATGCCCTAGTAAACGATGACAACTGGCCACCCACGGGAGTGACCAGATAGCCCCAGCACAGAGTTGCAAGGCTCAGGACTATAACCTCACTTCCATTATTCTCTCTTTACTTCAGAAAGAAATCTCTAGAATTAGCTATCCACTGTCTTAAAAGATGTCATTTTTGCCTGCAAGGATTCCTTGCTTTCGCAGAAATTAGACTTTTAAATTAAAAAGTCAATTTCCAGATATGCAATGGTGGTATTCCAATTTAATGGAAAGAATAGGTCTTTAGTTATCTGAATGTGTGGTTCTCATTTTCCTTGTGATTGGATTGTTGGGAAACTCAGAAGCACAATAATATGAAAACACTACTTACATGTCGCATGTTGCTGTTGTTGCAGCAGTTTGTTGACATTGTGTGTAACTGAAAAACTCTTCTCTTGTATTTTCTTAATTAGTATTTTTAATATCTTTCTTTGGGAGAAATTTCTTCAACTTCCTATTTCTATTCACCAAGCAGTTGTTGTATGGTGGAATCTCCATCATGTGTATTTAGGGCTCTTTATCTAAAATAAAGTTTAAATTCTATTTTTATACATAAATCAAACAGTTGATATGTGTCAGGGTTTCTAAACACAGCACTATTGAAATTTTGGCCATAATCCTTTCTTATGAGGACTGTGCTGTGGACTGTAGGAGGTTAGCAGCATCGCTGGCCTCACCCATTAGATAAGATGCCAGTAGCGCCTCCTCTTCCCAGCTGCGACAATCAAGTGTCTTCAGGCAAGTGTCCTCTGAGGGGCACAGTCACTTCTGGTTGAGAATCACTGATGTAACTTATTCCAGAAAGAGATCCCAATAGAAGTTAAGTTCCATAAAAGCATGAACTCTGTCTGTTTTGTTCATCATTGTACTAAATACATAACAAGTGTTATTTTTTTAATTTGTTGATTGAATGAAAGACATGTGCTGTTAAAGAGAAAGCCTTGGATATAGAACATTGGGACATTGATTTGCCACTCTCTACTCACTCCCATTTGTCTAAATCACCTTATTTCTTAGAATCTTAGGATTGTAGAAGAAAAAAATCTTACCTTGACTCCACTATCTTATGAATTTCAAACGCAGTCATTTGTGCAAAGATGTTTGTAGCCTCTGAAATGACCTTCAGTCCTGAAAGATAATGAAGGACAAATGCCTTGAAGTAGATGCTCAACTCCAGAGTAAGACTCAGATAAACCTAAAATAATGGTTCTTACTTAACCTGTCACCAGGAGCTCTAAGCAAAACTCTGTTTGGCATTGAAGTAAGATAAGGAGAGAGGAAGGAAAGGAAACTGGATTGCACAGTTCCAGAAAACCAGAAGGATGTGTCAAGCTTAGTAAGACCATGCCTACTTGTGTTGTTTTTTTTTTTTTGACACAACACAGATTGTCTACACCAACCCAGGTACTAAAGGATAACTGGGGGTTCCTAAGGAAGAAGACTCAGTAGCAGTTAGGAATTAAGACACAAGCCTTTGCAGTGAAAGACTATGTTTACCCCATTCCTTCTACCTGATAGATAAACCAATGAAAAATTATATATATATGTGTGTGTATAAATGTATAAAACACAAAACCTGTATTCTCATTTTCTCCCTGAAGCAGCTGGCTTTGCTGCAGACTTAAGGGCATGACCAGTCAACCTACTGCAGAGTCCAGTATGACTTGGTAAATATTGCACGAAGCACAGCCAGGGGAGATGACATATCATACCTGCATATCACTGGTCAGAAGTTCTCAATGAAGCACTTGGAAACCTTCTGTGTGAGGTCCATTTCATAAGACATATGGGATCCAGCACTATCTGGAGTTAAATAGTAATGAGTGAAAGAATGAGGTATCTTTGACACTATATTACAAGTCTGCAGGAGCAAGAATTAGCTGCAGGAAGAGTCTTGCCCATTGTGTTATGAGTAGCATCTTTGGCTGTGTATGATGAAAAGGAAGGGGAACACTTAGCTTTGCATGCCTCAGCTTCCTCTCTCAGAAAGGGAATAATATTGCTGACCCCATCTAACTTGGAGAGCTGTTGTGGGAGGCAAAAGCAGTAGGAACCTAGTATTTATTTGTTTGTTTATGATTATTAATTGGTTGTTGTATTAGTCAGGGTTCTCCAGAGAAATAGAACCAATAGGAAGCGTGTGTGTATATATATGTTCTAATTTTTCTTTCTCATTTAGATTTTTATTTTTTTCTCTTCAGATATGTAATGCATGGTCATTGCAAAAATACAGACATTAAGAAGGGAATGTCCCACCAATTTCTACCACTAGGATAACTGCTGTAAAGGATTTGAAGATATATCTGCAGATTTATTTCTATGCTTATATTACTATAAATATGAAAAGCATGAATCACCATATAATTTCAGATTAGCAATTGTAGTATCCAGGGTAAGATTGCCCAGGAGGGGTAATGAAGGCAGATTTTGAAGTGGTATCTACAAACCAGACTTAGACAGCAGCTCTGTCATGCCCAAATGTCACCAGAATCTGCTCATTGACTTCTGGCTCAAGGCTTCTCCATGTCTCCCTATCCTTACAGCCAAGATCTGTCACAATAACTATTATTTAGTCATTCCAAATGAAACATAACACTCCTACCTAAATTCATGGCTTTCAAAATTGAACTTTCAATAGTCCACAGTAGATCTCTGTCTTCTTTTTTAACGTTTCTTCTTTTTCCTGTGTATTATGTCTTGAACAAAATTCAGTGGTGCAGGAGTAATGATTGCCACGGCAATTAATGTCATGTGCACCAAGAGTGGCCCTCTTGTGTGATTAGCCAAAATAGCCAGTTGCAGGCATGAATAAACAGGTCAATAAGAAAGAGAAATATGTGTGTTGCAATGGCATTTTAGCTTGCTTTGTCTTGTTGAGTATTTCCAAAACTTTTGTCATTTATCTATCACCTTCCATATCTTAGTCAATTTTTCCTACCACTGGTACTATAATTTAATATTTTTTAAATCAATTCACTGTTTTACTTTAAAGTTGCCTTAAAACTTATCATTGGTATAAATGGAAGGCCAGTATCACTTGCCATAAGTAAAAGATAACTGTAAAATAAAAACATAACTATTAATCATTTGAGTGTATTTATATAACATCTTTTCCCCAGTTTGGGAAATATTGTTTTAACTGTCTACCTAGAGATTCCACAGCCTTAGATTATTAATGAAATCTCTGGATTCTGTAGATATTCTTAAGAAAAACAAGCTTAAGAAAAGTTGTCAAAAAGATGGGCTCTGCAGAGCTTCTTGAACTAAAGTTTAGTGAATCAAAGAAATTGACAATATACTGATCATGTTTCTTATTCCATAGATTTAGGTGTGTACACATTTAGAATCATAGAACCTGACAGCTGGAAGCAACACTAGTCCACCCTCAGTCACAGAATCTGGTGGCCTGAAGAGAAAACATGGGCAGCTTCCCCAACAAGGCAATTGCAATAGAACAAAGTCAGTTCTCCTGACCTGGACCCTCTAATTGCCGTATAAACTACCAAGTGTTGGAGTCAATCCAACCTAATGTTTTACTTATTTGTTGCTGTGTAACAACCTACCCCAGAATTTAGTGGTTTAAAACTGCAAGAATTTTTTCCTCATAGTTACATGGGTGAAAAATATGGGCAGTGCTTCATTCACTGGGATCATTCGTTCAGCTACAGACAGGGTTGGGCTGGAAGGCACAAGAAGGCCTCATCCATATTTCTGGCACCTCACTGCTTCTCTATATGGCCTCTCTCTCCCCACATGGTTAGCTTAAGCTTCCTTACGTTATGGAAGCCTTATGATAATCGAACTTCAATTGTGGCATCTTGCTGCCATGAGTGTGAGAAACATTCCAAAACAAATAAACGTTGAGACTGCAGATCTTTTAAGACCTACCTCATTCTTATTGGTTAAAACTAGTAATGGAACCAATCAAAATTCAAGGTCAGGGGAAACAACCCTACCTCTTAAAGCCTTCTTGAATCTGCCACATGTGGGTTCAAATCCAAGCTTTACCACATGCCAGCTATTTTCTCTTAAACAAATTGTTTCACTTCAGTTCCCCTGTTAGGAATAATTCACATAATAATTATATTTACCCAGTTAGGTTGCTGTGCAGATTAAATAAGATACCCACATAAAGTGATTGGCACAGTGCTAGCATAAGTATTCAACAAGTTTTTAGCTGTCCTTCCCTATCTACCAATAGCTGACTTTCCTCCAGTAGTATGAAGTGCAGTAACCTCCATGTTGAGAACTGTGATCCTGGGATGGAATATTCAAGCATACTAGAAACACTATCCACCAAAATGTTAAGCGAAAGGAAAATGTCCTTAGAAATCAGTCTTGCAGTCATCCCAGACTAAACCTGTGTCCAAGCCAATACAGAGACTATGAACAGAAAGGTTAACCTGCAAAAGCTGACCTTCAAACCTTCCAAGGACCTATATAAGAAAACAATCATAGCTGTTTTGAGTATGGTCTCCAAATGATAATTTTATTGATTGATATGTTTATTCCATTTCCTAAATCTGCTTCATGTTCTAAACAGAATGAACACTGAAGATATTCCCTGAGCTTGCATTCAAAGCCCAGTAGTTTTATTAAGCTGAGATATTTACTAAGAATAATACTTGAAATGTTTGCTTGGTAAAGAAATGTGTCCTATATACTAGGTCAGTAGTTCTCAACTTGGGATGCTTTTGCCCCACCCATCCAGAAGACTTTTGGCCATATCTGGAGACATTTTTGGTTATCATAACTGAGAAGAGGGAGTGGTATTACTGCCATCCACTGGGTCAAAGTCAAGGAGGCTGCTAAACATCCTACAGTGCACAGAAAAGCCCCTAGAGCTGAATCCAATGACCCCAAATATCAGTGATGCTGAGGTTAAGACATTAATGCAATGTGATTTGCTTTAGGAATGGATATAAAATTTGTACAGGGGCAGGCTAACTCAGAATCCCCTCTAGCTACTTAGTGACTAAAAGCCAATGAACTTAATTAATTATTTTGCCTGACCAGGTAAAATCCCTGAATGGACTTGGAAACATGAGGCCAAGGGCAGAAGGTATATCATGGGAAGATATGCTTCTTCCAAAGTACATACTCCAAAACGGCTGTCTTTTCAACAGTTTTAAGGTGGTTTGTGAGATGATGATGAAAAGATGTAAGAAGTGGTGTAAAAGCAAACCGAGGCAATGTGTTGAGAAGGTAGGCAAGTGTGGTGTCATTTTCACTTACTTACTGCCCCGCCCCAGCCCCACTCTGTTCCCAAACATGACATCCCCCATCCTGGAACCGGAGTGTATTTCTCTTGACACCCAAATGTCCAAGTGCCAAAATATAAGTTCCTTACTTGTACGCCCTTCAGGACCCACAAGATCCTGGCAGAAAATGGATCCTAATTGGTTCTTGAATTAATTTTTAAAAAAGCAATCAGTCACTCAGCCAAATAAACAAAGAAGCAAGCAATGTATTAATTTTTGTTGCAATAAACCAGCACCTCCACTTTCTTTCTGCTAGCAAAGATATAGAATTAAGATTTGAAATTTTGAGAAACTACAAGTATATTTTTAAAAATATCTTCAAGTGAACATCTGAGGGTTAAAAAACAACTTTTTAAAAAGTGAGCAAAGGAATCCCTTTCAGCAAAGAGCATGAATGGAGTACTGGTGCACATGACATCATGGGTGAATTTCACAGAAATCATAGTGAACAAGAGAAGCCAGGCACAAAAGCAAACATATTATACGGTTCCATTAGTAAAGCAGGGTTTCTCAACCTTGGTGTTAACTCTTTGTTTAGTTGGGTGTGTGCTGTGTACTATAGAATGCTCAGCAGCATCCGAGCTGACTCAATGCTGGGAGTCAGCAACTTACTCCCCGGTTGTGGCATTGCCAAATGCTCTGGGCGGAGGACCACCCTCCTTGAGTACCAGGATACAAAATAATCTATGCTGTTAGAAGAGAGGTGGTGCCAGGGTGGGGGCCCAAGAGGCAATTCCTGGGGAGCTAGTAATATGTTTTATCTGGGTGCTAGCTAATTTTGTATTTTCACTTTGTTATAAAATTGTATTGAGCCAAATGATTCTGTTTTATGCACTTTTCCATAAGTACAAAGTTTGCTTTGGAAAAATATAAACAAGTCTTTAAGAATAGAGAAAAGACATTTCAACTACTGATAGGGCAAAGGCTTTGAGCTGTTGGAAGAATCCATAAAACACTCCAACATTTTCTGCAAATATATTCATTCCTCAATATTTGTTGCTATTTCCAAAGTTTAAATAATATTTTACAAAATGTAACTTGGACAAGAAATTTCCCAGCTCATCTTTAGGGGCAGAAAAATAGCGGAGAAATAAAAGTGTATGACCACAGAGTTGTAGGTCAGCATGTCCTCTGGGCAGCTCCTAAACTTGGCACACAGCCTCTGAGATGGAGTTTCACACACATTTACCGATTACATTGTTGAGATTATCACAAAAGCCTTCTGTTTGTCAAATTTCCCCTCCTTGCTGTGATAACTGTCAGTTTCTTGGGCTGCTATTATTTCACTTGTTCTCTGAATCCATTGAGTCATTGCTATGACTAAAGTAAAGTTCTTCTTTGAAATGTCTCTCTTGATACACTGTGACCCTTTAAAGTTATAAGGGCCCAGAACTCCCACTGAATGGCCTCTGAAGGCCTTGTCAAATCCTTTTCTTGTTCAGGAATTTTGCTTTATGTAATATTGTTTTCAATAAATACATCAATGGCTAGAGCTTGGAAACATTTCTGCTCATTAGGGGTTATCTTTGCAAACACGGTGATTTTAATTTAACTTATCTAATATCAAATCATTCTTTTCAAACATTTCTGCTAAGGGAAAATCAAAGACCAGAGAGGCAGTGTTTGAATGGTTTGGAATATGCTTAGAACACTGTTTTTCTGGAATTTCCTAAGGGAAATTCTCTCAACACTCCCACCATTTATTTTATCCCTTGGCAAATTAGGTTCTGTGACTCGGTGACTGACCCAGAATTTCACTGAGCCAAAGACATACAGAAGCACGACTGTATAAACAGAGTGTTCTTTGAGGGTTATGATTTCTAGGGAAATAATGAAAAGCCACATCTGAGCTATTCTTGAAGGTAAAAAAATAGACCATGCATTCTCTGGGTTCATTGTATCTAATTTCCTTTAGGTTCTCATCCTGTGCTTCTGGAAAAGGATCATTTATGTGGCCAGTATCCTTGCTCTGGGCTTACAAGACAAGGCACAAAATTTAGTGGTCTTTCTTTTATTTGAGGCACAAAATTACATCCCTTCTATAAAGACAAACAAGACCTAAATTTATGGAACAACTGAGAAGTTGAGGGAAAGAATTGTGCCCCAGAGTTTCCCACCTCAAAGTGAAAACATGAAATTTTTTGACTTAACATGAAATTGTGGCCTGTTAACACTGGAAAGATAATGGAAATATGTCCCAACACAACATTTTCTTTTGAATCAATAGATTTAAAATATATATATGTATTGAACTTGTTGGGAACTGCCCTGCCTGGTTACAGAAGCTGTAACCTCCCCACCCCACATGGCTAAGGCTGAGTGAGTGGCCTTGGGACCATAAGCCACTAAGGAGACAAAGCTTATCTCCCTGGCAGGGGAGCCACCTTTGCCCCTTTTACTTCACCCTGCCTGGCACCCAATGCATAATCGGTTAGCCAATGGTGGATAAGATTCCTGAAGAGAGGGACAACCTAAGATAGGAATGATCATGGGGGGACCCAGGGAAGGACTTTGGGGGGGCTATAGCAAAAGGGGGTGATGGACGCTTCTCCTTGGCTTTGACATAGCCTGAGTACTCATTCTATCTGCAAGAAGTCTCCTAATCTCTTGGCTGCCTTACTTAGCCTGCCTGATTTAAGCCTGAAACAATGACAGAGGGTGGTGCAGCCCTGTGCTGGAAAGAGTGGGTTCTCCAGGTGATCAGGCCTGAGAAAGGATATATAAAATCCTATGAAACCTGCTTTACTAAGAATTCTCTCAATTAAATAATAAGTGTCCAAGCAGGAAATGAGTTTGTTTCCCAAAGTTTTGTAGCCCTTTAGCTAACAAACCCTGACTCAGAATAAGCCCTCATAATTCTTTGTATGCCATCTATTGTTTGATCCTTACTGCTTGACAATGACTAATGAGCTTTACCTGTACTCCTGTGCAAAACAAATCCAATAAAAACTCATTGAGGAAAAGACTCTTGGCCCTTTTCCTTTGAGAGACTGGCCACCTTTCCTCCCCAAGCAGATCATGTCTTGGTAAACTTGTTCTCATCTGTGGCAGCCAGGAGGGTGGGATAGGCTGTGTGTGGAGCCCCCCCCCCACAGAACTAGTGAAATAGCAATTATTACTTTATAAGCTACCATGGGTTTACAAATTAATATTAGAAGGCCAAATCAAGCCATGCTTATTTATTTATGTATTGTCTGTGGCTGCTTTCAAGATTCAATGTCATAGTTGAGTGGTTGTGAAAGAAACCACAGGGTCATAAAGCCAAAACTATTTACCATCTGTCCTTCACAGAAAAAAAAATTGCCAACCTGGTGCTATGTTTAAAAAGTTTTATTTTAGCTCTGAACTGTATTATTTTTTAATTGTCAAAATTATTTATTTTTAGTTTTATTCTTAAATAGTAAACCCCTCAAGATATATTGGTTTATAAGTTTCCCATGTAGTACATTTGTGGCAATTTGAAATGTTTGTTGCTTCTCACGACCTCCAATCTCTCTCTTTCTCTCTCCCCCATCTGTTATGCACATGCACACTCTCACTCTCTCTTCCCTCTCTTTTCCTCTCTTACCTTTGCCCTTGCTCCCTCTCCCCCTCTTTCTTTCCAGTTGTCTGTCTTTTTTCCACTCACCCTTCTATTAAAACAGAAAGAGTTTTTGGTAAAACAAAGAAGCAAAACAAAGACATAAAGACATAGTAACATCATTAATAAATCAATACGTTTCTGTAAAAGATTATCCTTAACCTAGCCAGGAGGTTCAGTTGGTTTTAGTATGTCCCATACACCAAAAGGTTGCAGGTTTGATTCTCAGTCAGGGCACATACTAGGTTGTGCATTTGATCTCCAGTCAGGGAGCATACAAAAGGCAATTGATTGATGTTTCTCTTTCACATCAATGTCCCTGTCTCTCTCTCTCTCTGTTTCTCTCTGTCTGTCTTCCTCCCTTCCTCTCAGTCTAAAATCAATAAACATATCCCCGAGTGATTTAAAAAATTCAAAAGATGATGTTTCTTGCTCATGGATAAATTTTTTTCTAAAAGATACTTTAATCAAAACACCCTGAAGGACAAAAATCAAAACCTCTTGGGATATGAGAATCTCTGATTTTCACAAACCCATTATGTTTTAAGACCACCCAGAGGTTAAACTAGGTCCCCAAATTCTTCTGCCCATGAACAGTTGCTGGGGAATCTCCCCCATTAGCTAAGATGGTGGCTGGGGGGAGATTCTTACACTGAGTGGATCAAAGGCTAGGAAAATGAATGAATAGGACCTGAGCATACCGAATTTTAGAAATATGAATGCACAGGGATTGAGGGTGCCAAGAGCTAGAAAGATGAATGGATAGAGAAAAAATCCCTCCCCTCCCTATCCCTATAAGAACTGTGGGTTTGAGCAGGAAAAATAGGTGCTCCTTGAGATGGATTCTACCATTCTCCCAGGTCTCGCAGCACCTGAATAACCCTCTTCCCTTTCGCACCCACACCTGCCTCATGAGTTTGGCTTTTGTTGCAGTAGGTAGCAGAACTCATATGTTCTGCTCTGGTTTTTGGTGACTCCTGTGGGACCACATGGACCTTGGTAAGTCCTGAGGGGTTTGGGCTGGAGTCTCAGATGTATGTGACAGGATGACCCTGGGAGTGGGACTGTAGAGACTTCCCAGAAGCTGCTGAGAGCTTTTTGGGGGTGATTTCCTTGTACTCCTTAACAAGGTATTAGCCACCTGAAATACTTGGCTGGTGAAAGGAAACAGGTTTCTGTGGAGCAGATGGACTTAAGACTGGGTAACTCAAACTGGCACGCATACCAGGGTCCTTTATTTTTGCCACTTGGGCTTTATACTACTCAGGCTTTGTGCCACCTGGGTCCAGTTAAAACCATTTTTGATACCAGTTGGGAGGCTATCCCTGCCACTTGGGTTTTGTGTCACATGGACTTTGTGTCACTTGGGTTCAGTTAGGGCCACTTGTGGTACTGGTTAGCAGCCATCCCTGCCACTTGGGCTTTGTGCCATTTGGGTCCAGCCAGGACCACTTGCAGTATTGGTTGGCAAAACATAAGATGCTAAGACTTGCTTGTGAACGCTCATTTGGGATAATGCAACTATGGGTCCAAGTTTTGATTACATGTTCCCACTTCGGTGTGTTGGTATGGTTATGGTTTGGGGCTTATAATTTTGCGCCATCAGGGGTTTTTCTGTGTTGCCTCCTGAAGGGAGCCCACTGGGCTGAGTTTTAGCAAATTAGTCCATGTACAGCTATGGTCCAACAACGAAGAAGGAATTGGTTTTCTATTGTAACACTGCTTGGCCTATGTATACTTTAAACAATGGGGAAAATGCCCCCTATGTTGTTCCCTAAATTACTTTGCCATAGTGTAATTGGAATTGTTTTGACAATTGTCAGGGAAATGGGAAAAATTCCTTGTGCCCAGGCATTTACGTCTTTGTACAATAAAGGTTAGGCAAACAAAGAGAACAAACTAATGATAAAAAGAAGAAAATTGGCTTCAAAACCCTTCCTGAAAATAAGGCCCATAAAGAAAAGGAATAGGGGGGAAAAGAGTCTCTTTAATGCCTTGAGCCCAGGGGATGCAGAATTAATGGCAGGAAGGTTTCCCTTATCACCACCCCTGCTACAAGATACACCTGAAACAGGGCTCAGACGGATGAAAGCCCCACTCTGTATGATGAAGGAATGGTCTCAAAGACCTGGCAGGGCACCCAATTTGGCTAAGGAACGTTCCTTTCTGGAGTAGGACAATTTCCACTGAGGCAGTACCCTAAAGGGGTATTGCCTTTAGGGTAATACCCAAAAAGCAATAGGTACTGCCCAGCCCACTGGCTACTATTGGGGCCATACTCTACTTTCCATTTAAGTTTACTGATTGGAAGAATTCCAACCCCCCCACCATATAGAGAGAATCCTCAGAAAATGGCAGAACTTATCACCATTATTTTTTTTAAATCTTCCTCTGAGAATATGTTTATTGATTTGAGAGAGAGAGAAACATTGATATGAAAAAAAACATCAATCGGTTGCCTCTCATATGTGCCCTGACTGGGGATCAAATCTGCAACCTAGGTATGTGTCCTGACCAGGAATTGAACCCATAACCTTTCAGTGTATGGGACAATGCTCTAACCAACTGAGCAACCCAGCCAGGGCTATTGCCTCCATTTTTGTTACTCACCATCAAAACTGGGCTGATGTACAAGTTCTCCTTAACATCCTGCTAATGGCAGATGAAAGCTAATTATACATAAAGCTAATGAAGAGGTTCATTGCTTCTTTGAAGATAATCTCAAAGGGACCCCCAACCCAGATGAAGAGATATTCCCTTGACAGAGTCCAACTGGGGCATGAATAACAGGGACCTAGCCTCCTCAGAATATTACAAAAAGTGCATATTGGAAGGACTTAAGAGAGGGGTGCCTAAAGAAATAAGCCTGAATATGACATGTGCTGTTCAACAGAAACCAAATGAAGAGACTTATGACATTTTTAAAAGAATCTGTTAGGTTGAAATAATTTTAGGACTGTATAAATGTAACTACTCCTTAACTATTAAGGAGTTGAAATTACATTTGACTCCCTGAAGGCAACTGTGAGGCTATTGTGGCCCCCAATGAAAATGAGTTTGACACCCCTGCTATAAGAGAAAGGACCTCCAAGAACTCAAAAGAAAAATAAAAAGGGTAGAAACCCTCACCACAAAATGTTAAAAGGGGATGACAAAACTAATTACAAATGAGGATGTCCAGGGGCTACCCTAGACAACTCCCAATCTATTACTATTTCCCCACAAGAGTCCCAGATACAAATGATAGTGAGGAACAAGATAATTGACTTTCTCATACATTAAGGAGCTACATACTCAGTGTTAAATACAAAACTAACCAAGAAAACTTCAGCCACAGTGATGGTTACTGGAGTGGCTGGACAAGTACAAAAATAGGCATTCCTTCAAAAATTTACATAGTTTTCTCTGCATGATAGACTGTCTAATTTCATTGTTGGGTTGAGAATTACTTTGTAAATTGCATGCACAAATAACTTTTTCCTCTGAAAAGAAGCAATTATAATAGAAGTCCCTCTGGAACATATTCTATAGGTCGAGGTGCTCCTGACTTGCCTGGAAGGACCCACAGGTGAACTGTTCCTACCCAAGATCTGAGTAGTTGACTGAGTAGTTTGGGCTGATAGAACTCCAGGTAGGGCAGTTAGCATTCAACCTTGAAAATTAACCTAAATGAAGGAGTACAGATCCCACAGAAGAAAAAACACCCCCTAATAAATAAGCTTTAGAGAGAATTCAACCAGTATTACAGAAATTCTTAAAATCAGAATTAATTCAGTCATGCCATTCTCCAACACCCCCATTTTGCCAGTCAGAAAGTCTGCTCTGATAAATATCTATTTGTATAGGATTGTAGGGCCATAATGACATTGTTCAAGACATTCAACCCTGGCTGGTGTAGCTCAGTGGATTTAGTGCGGGCCTGCGAACCACACAATCAAGGTTCGATTCCAAGTCAGGGCACATGCCTGGGTTGCAGGCCAGTTCCCAGCAGGGGACTCACAAGAGGCAACCATACATTGATGTTTCTCTCCTCCTCTCCTTCCCTTCCTCTCTAAAGATAAATAAATAAAATCAAATAAATATTTTTTAAAAAGACATTCATTCTATGGTGCTTAATCTTTATACTTTGCTGACCACAGTGCATGGGGATAGCAAGTGGTCTTTAGCTGTAGGCTTGAAGGATGCATTTTTCTGCATTTCAATAGATGAACAGCCTCCATTATTATTTACCTTTGAATAGCAGGACCTAGAAACTAAAGCCAGTCTCCAATAGTGTTGAACTGTGTCCAAGAGGATTTAAGAATTCCCTAACCATATCTGGGAAAATATTAGCAAAGGATTTAAGGGATATTCAATTGAAATCGGGAATTCTTCTATAATATGTAGATGATTTATTCACAATTAGCATTACTTAAAAAGACTGCTCAACACCATCACAGTCCTGAATCATTTGGAAAAAGAGAATATAAAGTATTACCTCACAAGGCCCAGATTTGCAAACAGGAAACGGCATACCTGGAATTCCAACTGAAACACAGCACTAGGAGCTTGATGGCTGGTTTAAAACAAGCCATTGCTACAATAGAAATCTCAGAGAACTGGAGGCAGTTTCGTAGATTCTTAGAGATTACAGGGTTTTGCTGAACTTGGATTCCAAAGTTTATGCTTATAGTGAAATTGTTGTGTAATTCTTTGAAAAGATTACACTCTGAACCTCTTGAGTGGACAAGAGACTGTCAGGTGCCATTTGATACCTTAAAGAAGAAACTGGTTTCAGCCCCTACACTACATTTGCCCAATTTACAGAAACCTTTCAAATTATACATTCATGAAAGGCAAGGAATTTGGGGTACTAGGCAAGACCCTCAGAAATGCCCCTCAACCCATAGCCTATTTCTCAATACATTAGATCACAGGACAAAAGGGTGGCTGCCATGTCTCCAGGCAATAACAGCTACATGTGACATGTTACAGGAAGCCAAGACATTCACTCTGGGTCAACCTACTATGGTATTTGTACCCCTAAGTCCTAACTCTATTAAAACAGAAAGGAAGGTATTGGCTGACAGCAGGGAAATTTTCCCATTGGCTACATGGGAAAATATCAGGCCATTTTATTAGACAAATGTTACCTTACAAATCACCACTACCTTAAACCCAGTCACCCTACTCCAGGACTCCGAGGGAGACTCAGACCTCCAACATGATTCTTAGAAATCACTGACCGAGTTTAGTCCAATAGATCAGATCTATTGGAGCAGCCACTGATAGAATCTGACTGGGAATTTTATACAGCTGGAGGCAGCTTCATGGAGAATAGTCAACAAAGAGCCAGGTATGCTATAGTCACCATAGACAAGGTAATAGAAGTCCAAGCCCTTGCCATGGAAACCTTGGCACAAAAGGCTGAACTGATGGCCCTCACCAGGACCTTAGAATTATTCCAGGGAAAGAATCTTGACACCCACACTGACCCTAACTATGCCTTCATGATGAATTCTGATCAACATGGAGGTGTAGGTAGATATACTTTGCCTCCTCACACAACCAAAAGAAGGACAACAATAAATTTAAAAACAAAAACAACCAGAACTGACAGAAAATCAAACTGTATGGAAGTTCAACAACCAAAAAGTTAAAGAAGAAATATTCATCCAGACCTGTAGGGAGGGAAGAGATGGGCAGCTGGGATGGAGAGGACATGTAGCAAGGCAGTGGCTAGAGGATGGGACAGGCAAGATAGTATGTGGCAGACCAGGTGGTCCCACATTTGCATACAGATAAACTGGGAGGAATAAGTGGGGAGTGAAACAGAACCAGGGTTCCAGCACAGGGAAATAAAGCCTCAAAACCTCTGACTGGAAAAACCTGTGGGGATTGAGGCAGCAGGAGAAACTCCCAGCCTCACAGGAGAGTTTGTTAGTGAGAACCACAGGGTTCTAGAATGTACACAAAACAACCCACCAGAGAATCAGTACCAGAAGGTCCCAATATGCTTGTGGGTCATGAAGGAAATGACTGATAGCTGGCACAGAGCTGAGCTAATGGCATTGTTCCCCCTTGCACCCCTCCCAAGCATACAGCACCACAACACAGTGATGTGAGTTGCCCCACCCTGGCAAATACTTAAGGCTCCACCCCTTACTACTTAACAGGCATGGCTAGACAAAGAAATATGGCCCAAATGAAAGAATATATCAAAGCTCCAGAAAAAAAAATACAACTAAGCATTGAAGAGATGGCCAGCCTATCAGAGGCAGAGCTCAAACCACTGGTAATCAAGATGCTCACAGAAATGGATGAGTATGGTCACAAAATAGAGGAAAAGGTGAAGGTTATGAAAAGTGAAATAAAGAAAAATGTACAGGAAACCAACAGTGAAGGGTAGGAAATCAGGACTCAAATCAACACTTTGGAGCAGAAGGAAGTCATAAACATTCAACCAGAAAATAATGAAGAAACAAGAATTCAAAAAAATGAGAGGCTTACAAATTTCTGGGACAACTTTAAATGTTCCAACATCTGAATCATAGGGGTGCCAGAAGAAGAAGAACAAGAGCAAGAAATTGAAAACTTATTTGAAAAAATAGTGATGGAGAACTTTCCCCAATCTGGCAAAGGAAATAGACTTCCAGGAAGTCCAGGAAGCTCAGAAAGTCCCAAAGAAGTTGGACTCAAGGAAACACACAGCAACGCACATCATAACTACATTACCCAAGATGAAAGATAAGGAGAGATTTTCAAAGCAGCAAGAGAAAAGGAGACAGTTACCTCCAAAGGAGTTTTCATAAGACTATCAGCTGATTTCTCAAAAGAAATCTTACAGGCAAGAAGGGGCTGGAAGAACTAATCGAAGTAGTGAAAGGCAAGGACCAACATCCAAGATTACTTTATCCCTCAAAGCTATCACTTAGAATGGAAGGGCAGATAAGCCCTTCCCAGATAAGGCTGAATTAAAGGAGTTCATCATCACCAAGCCCTTATCATATAAAATGGTAAAGGGGCTTATCTAAGAAAAAGATCAAAACTATGAACTGCAAAAGGACAACAAACTCACAACTATCAACAACCGAACCTAAAGAAACAAAAAACAAAAACAACATGAACTAAGCAAACAACCAAAACAGGAACAGATTCACAGAAATAGAAATCACATGGAAGGTTATCAGCAAGGAGGAGGAAGAATGGGGGAAAATGTACAAGGAATAAGAAGCATATGGAAGGTGTAAAATAGACAGGGGAAGGTTGAAAATAGTATGGAAAATAAAGAAGCCAAAGTTCTTATATGTATGACATATGACATGAACTAAGGTGGGGGAATGATGGTGGGAGGTGGAGACAGGGTGGAGGAGAATGAAGGGAAGAAAAAAATGGAACAACTGCAATAATGTTACAGAACAAAGGGGGAGTAAAAAATATATTATTACCAAAAGGATTACCTTTTTTTATCTCCGGGGGTTCCCCACCCTATACTAGGTTTGCCTTACTTGCCTCCAGAGGAAAGATGTCTCTCAATGCCAGAGATTGGTGAAAAGGAAAGGAATTATTTATTTCAAAGTTATACAGACTTAGAGTAATGACTTAATATCTTCATTAAAATACTAAAGTTTTTTGGAATACCCACGAACGCACACAGTCTTTCCTTCTCCCCTTTGCCCAGTCTGGGGGTACCATATCTCAGGAAAAGAAGCAGACATCCATGATTCAGGTTCCTGGCACCTTCAGCTGTGTCACCACCATGATCTCCAGTTAATCCAAAGCCATGAGTCACCTTCTCATGGCCCACCAGCAAGAGTCCTTTCACCCCTTTTCTTCCAGGCAAAGTCTCTCCTGCTTTCTAAGCCATGTAGCAAAAGGGATCACCCCAGAGCTGCATGGTCCTAACTCCACCAAAGCCATGTGGTCCCCCTCTCCTGCCACGGCCACATGGCCCCAAATCCTCCAAAAGCTCATGGTTTTCTCCCTGGTATGGCTGCTGTACCTGAGTTTAAACCCCTGTGCCAATCTTCCTCTGTAGCCCCATTTCTTAATTTTCCCACAATCAGTTACACCTGTCAGCATTCCTGTATTCTTCCAGCTTTACTGGGATGCCACAGTAAATCCAAGCAGGCAAGGCCCCACGGCATGGAGCCAATCATTTCCAAGCTCTCACGCAGGTGCTGTAACCAGGGGAAGTTGCTTCCCAGGAGCATCCTGGGTTGAAGCCACTCCCATCCCCCTGGCTCAAAGCAGGGTCACAGATATTTAACATATCTATGAAACCAGTTAAAGGCTATAGATATGTTAAAAACCATGGGAGAGGTTAGCTGCAGAACTGTTGCTATGCAAAACAGCTCTCAGTGGCCCTACTCCATTTGTCCCATACCCCAGCTCAGATAGGTGGGGGTGAGGACATCATATTTTTTTTCTCTAATATTTTCTGGACACCCTGAGTTCTGGACCCCATTACAAATTTCTATTTGCCCCCCTTGGCTGTACCCTGTTGCAATAGCATAATCAATAAAATATATTATAAAGAAAGAAGGACTATGCCTTCATGATGGTCTGAGCCCATGGGGCAATATTGAAAGAAAGAGTGCTCTTAACCTCAGAGAATAAAGACATGAAACACACAAAAGAGATCTACAACTGCTAGAAGCAGTGAATCTAGTGAACCAGATTCCCATAATGCATTGCCCAGGACACCACAAGAACAGTTACCAAACAAGCCACGGAAACCAAACTGCTGGTAGAGCAGCAGGACAAGCCTCCTGAGTGCTGCCACCTTTTGGAGCTTTGATTCCCCACTGGGACTTGTAAGAATTTAAACCCCATTACACCAAACAAGATGAGGAACAGTCCTGTGAATGAGGATTCTCTAACACCCTAATTCTATATGGAAGATCAACATTTATGGTATGATCTTACTCCATGAGGCTCTAGCGCATTCCATCCTCAAACACCTACATGAAAGGATCTTTTATGGAACAGATGTTTAATGGACCTCATTAGACCACCTTTGAAGGGCCTCATTTACAAAGGACCATTCAGAAGATTATCAAAACCTATTAAATGTGAGCCAAAAACAGTTCTAAATAAAATGTACCCCAACAGGAAAGGGAGTACAACATAAAGCGATATGCCCATTTAAGGACTAGCAAGTTGACTTAACCCAGATGCCATAGGACACTTTTTCTGGATGAATGGAGGCATACCCTACTAGAAGTGAGAAGGCATCTAACATAGTAAAACTTCTAGTCAGAGAAATAATCCCTAGGTTTGGACTTCCTTACAGTATTCAAAGTGACAATGGACCATAGTTCACTTCAGAAACCTCCCAGAAGATAGGACAGCCACTACAGATTCAATGAAAACTATAAGCATCTTGGAGACCTAATCTATGGGAAAGACTGAGAAAATGAACCACACAATAAAGAAGACCCTGGCAAAAATATTCCAGGAGACACATTTGAAATGGGATCAGGTATTCTCTATTGCCTTGCTCTGGATTAGGGTAGTGCCCTGAAGTGGGCTTAATTAAGACCTTAAGAAACAGTTTATGGGAGAAACTTCCAAGTTTCTGTTTTAGAACATGAATCAAAAATCAAACAATATGTATGATATTTAGGGCTAATGCTAACAACTTTGCACAGGTTGGCTCATTGTAGGTCTATCTACCCATCTAATGAGCCCTTCCTTATGAATTTTCTAGCCAGGAGACTGATTCTTACTAAAGACCTAGAAGACTCAGGGTCCTAAACAGCAGTTAGTCAAGCAATGGACCAGTCTCTATGATGTCCTGCTGAAATGCATTCTTCCCTAAAACTCACAGGAATCAAGCCCTGGATCAAGCAGGATCAATGTGGGTAAAGCAGGCACCACCTGGGGAGACTAGATCATGCCACTGCTGTTGATACTGCAAGGGAAAACTGAACCTGCACTCCTGACGTAGATTTAAAATTCCTCTTTTGGAAAGGGGCAGCATCTCTCAAAGTTAAGTGGCAATGTTACTTTTTCTTTTATTCTGCATTTCCCAAACAGTGACTTCTTCAGCAAATTTCTCCTGCTGTTCAGTGTGCCACCCAAAGCCCTGCTCAGGATTAAATCATGGGAATCCTTTAGTTTCTCAAGTCTCTGATTTCACTACAATTCCCCCTGCACTACTAGGCATATTCCTCACTAAACACTTGATTGTTTTTCTGAACAATAGATTGCACTTTGGAAGCCTGTATGCAAAACCATCTCACAGAATATGAAGCAGTCTACCAGCTTCATTTGTTTAGCACTGCCATCCTCTAGACACCGCATATACCACCTTCTGAAAATAGCAATCCTTTTCTCTTGTGTAAAGGCTTCCCTTCATCCCTGACTCCCCTCTTCCTTTAGAAGAGAGTAAGGATCTCTGGACCCAGGGATAGGTAAGACTATGCCCTTTAAGAGCAAGAAGAAACTATGGGAGATGAGACCTACATCCACGTACTCTTGTAAAATTACAAGGGTTCAGAATTTTGAAGGGAGAGTTGTTACCATAGACGGTCATTTGGAGCACTGGGAAGTCCCCCCTATTGCCAAGATGGCACGGTGGGTGGGGTGGGCATTCTTGCACTGAGCACCACCAAAGCTAAAAATAAAATGGATAGGGCCCCAAGCACGTCAAAAGCTAGCAAGGTAATTGGATAGAAAAAAAAGAGCTCTCCTTCCCTATTTTTGTAAGAACTGTGGGCTTGAGCAAGAAAAGGGATTGTCTTTGGGATGGGAGACCACCCATCTCAAAGACCAGGTCTGACAGCACCTGATAAAATCTCTCTCCATTTGCACCAGCACCTGCCTCACAAGTTTGGCTCTCATTGTGACAGACAGCTGAATCTCCGTTTGTTCAGTTACACCCTCACCTTCCTTGTGGTGCCAGCAGGGTTTGTGTTTGGACATCAAGACAATACATTCTTCCCATCAACTGTCTTAAATTTCCTCTGCTCTGTCCACCACATTCTCAAGGGATATAGTTCCTTTACAGGGCCTGGAGCACCTTCATGGGGTTAGAACAAGTGATTTTCCAGAATGAGCAAAAATGGAATACCAAGCTTAGATATGCTTTCTGCTGAGTTATTCGAGGAATGGGAGGGTCAAGCACATGGTTATCACACAGAAAAAATGTTCTTGATTGGAACCATGTGTACAAGGGCCTAATATCTGGAGGCAGTTGAGCCTATAATTGTGCTAGTCAGCTGCCATTAAAATCTGCAAACCACCCCACCCCCTTTTATGAGGATAAGCTCAATGCAAACAAGCAATTTCCTTGAGACCTATCTCATAATTGACAGCTTTTGAGCAATTTGTAAAGAAATGCCCTCTACTCTGGTATAGAATTCTTCCCTAGAACGATACTCAGAACTAATCTCCTCCAGTATCCTCCACTGGACCAAAGACCCTCAACTTAACAATTTACCAGGAAACTTAAACAGACTTACTCCTCTTGTGCTCTTGTTAATAATTATTTGAAATTAAATTTCCTGGGAACTTATCAAAACTGTGTTATAATTACAAGTTTACAATCCCTGTTACCAGCAGTTCTGGGAGTTCCTTGAGGACAACCACTTCTTCAGCTTGGTATGTCACCTCACCTCACACCATGCCTGATATGGACCCTGGTTGCTGGTGAATGGATGTATCAATTCGTTCATTAATCAGTGAAAGAAGAAAAGCTGCCTTTGTTTTGTGACCTGGAGATTGGGCTCATGGTGAGGGGGTAACAATACCCAACTAACTTGGAGAATTTTCTTGCAGCCTGACAGTAACGATGGGGATGCTCGCTCAGCCCAAGTAGCAGTGGAGGTGGGCACACCACACACAGCTGCTCCAGTTTTTGACTGTGCGGCAGTGGTTTGGATCCAAACTATTGCACTTTTTGCAGACTCAGCCCCATAAATGGACACTTTTTGGACTAAAGCTCTCTGCTCAGATTTTTCCTGCCACATAGGCTACATTTGTCCCAGTCATGTCACTCTGTGGGTTGAAGAAAAAGCAAGACCTTGGGAAAGATGAAAGGGCATTTTTAAGCAAGATGGCTTATATGTCAGCCTCACAACTGCCATGCAGGATATGTGATCATCTTCAGAGCTTACAAGATTCTTTTCCCATTGTGAGCACCAAAACTCACATCGAGTTATGCTGGTGGAGTGGCAGTGATCTTTAAAGAAAATTTTATTTTCGAGCGAACACACAGGAGAAAACATTCTTTCCTTTGAAGCCTGGCCCCTTTCCCCAGTCCAGTGGCAGCATGACTGAGCCACACTCATTCCCATCTGTTTTGCAGCTGCTGAGTCAAAGAGAAAGGCTGAGATACTTTCTAGCATTTGGGCTACACCAAGCCGGAGTTGCTTATACGTTGCTTTTGGCACTCATTTCTCTAAGCTCTCAGCCTATTTTCAAGTAAGCCCCTGAGATTTCTTTTTTCAAAGAAAAACATTCTCTACATTCCCATCTTCATTTGGGCATAAAGAGGGAGTGTTGTTCCCTTTGTCTCAAGCCTCATGTTTTTGTTCAATTTAACAGATGTCTATTGGGCACCTACCACATGACCAGACACTATCCTGTGGGTTGTAGGAAGTCTGATGCTGAATACAACATAATCCTTGCCTCCAAGGACCCTGTGGACTATCAAAGAGACATGCCAGTGAACAGTTCATTATAACAAAATATAAGTACCTGTAATATATTAGTGCCCAGGTGCTGTAGGAAATAGAATAATTAATTCTATTTGGGAGTGACAGAGAAATTTGAACTCAAGTTGAGATTTTAGGAGACAAATAGAAGTTTGGCAAGCAAAGACAATGATAATATATTTATATTTTTGTTATATAATTTATAATAACATGTATCTATATCTCATAACATTTATTGAGCACATATTGAGCATTCTGCTGAAGGATTTACATAAATCATCTCATTTATTTTTACAGTAATTACTCAATATTAGCAATAATAGTTTTAACACTTTCTATATAACAGACACTGACCCAGGTACTTTATATATAGACATTAAAGAAATTGGATGTTATTTTTGGACTTTTCTTCAAAACTCTGTGGATTATTACTCTGAGAATCATCAAGAGGAAAATATTCATTATTTTCTAATGGTCCTAAACTTTTACTGTATCTAAATCATGCTTAATATATGGAAGAGGCAAAATAGTGAAAGAAAGAGAGAAAAGGAAGGGAGGGAGGGAGGACAGATGGAAAGAGGAAGGCAGGCAGGCAAGGAGGAAAGGAGAGAGAAAAGTGAAAGGAAAGTGAACAGAAAAAGGAAAATTAAAAAGAAAAGAAAAGGATGTCTTTTTATTTGCCCTTGGTAAAAACTGCTATTATGAGCTTCCTCATGATCTTTATCCTAACAACATAGAATGCTACTGGGAAGGATCTGTTAGCATAAAGACACATTTATGTTTGGCTAAAGCCAAACTTTTTTGGTTCCCATCTGGAAAAAAGCTTTGGAACAACATTGTTCTATTGTTGATTTTCAAGAGAATCCATGATTTGGCTTTGGACTTAGTTCTCCTTGGTATATTGATGACTTTCACCATTAAATCTAAGAAGTCTGTATTTATATTTGTATTGACACACACACTCACACAAAAGGATTGACTAGAATTATGAAACAATGATGAAAATCTTTCACATGGTCACAGGTTTTTATTTTCTGTATGTATTCTTCCTAGTTTTTTCTCTTCTTCAGCCAACTCCAGAGAATAAAAATAAAGTGAGGTAAAATTGCCTTTAAGAAAATAGTCTCACAACTGGTAGTTTAATGTAATATGTCTGTCACTTGGGAACTACCAGGTTGACCAACCCAAGCCAACAAGGCACTCTTTAGAGAAATCTCATGGGACCTTCAGAAAACCCCTTTCAAATTCAATAAAATGCCCCAGATGAGATCCACTGGCAAACTCTTCTTCCAAGCAAGGCTTCTTTGGTCCTGGTGTTTGCCAACCATCCCTTTGGAGAAGCTGCAACCTGTCAGAGAGAAAACTCTTGATTTATTCTGTGAAATGAAGTCAGAAATTTTCAGTCAGTAGACATAAAAATGGGCCTTGCGCAGAGAGGCCAGCATCTGGATAACCTAAACACAGACCAAGTCAATCTCTAGGGTCAATATTTTTTTTACAAATTGAAGACAAGACCCTCTACCAGCAAAAAAGATTACAACTCACTCTATTGTGATACTGGCTGTACTGCAGTGCCCAGAACAGAACCCTCAATATCTCTGAGGTCTGCCTGTAGACAGAGCTTCCCCTCACCTCTTCTCATTAGAGAATGTTCCCATGTCTCTAAATAGAGAGGGCAAAAAAGCCAAGATAATAGATTTTCAAAAGACAAAGCAAACATTCTTTCATTATTTTATTGTTGTTCAATTATAGTTGTCTGCATTTTCTCCCCACCCCTCCCCCCACTTCACCAAGACCCACCTGTCTCCCTGCTTCCACCCTCCCCCTTGGTTTTGTCCATGTGTCCTTTATAGTATTTCCTGAAAATACTTCTCCCCACTGTTTTCTCCCCATCCCCTCAGGCTATTGTTAGATTGTTCTTAATTTCAATGATTCTGATTCTATTTTGTTAAAGCAAACATTATTTTTTAAATGTATGTTTGTTTTTGGCTCTCTTCTGTGCAACAGCACTATTTCCTTGGCTTTGTTTCCTTCTCTGCATTTTGGCTTTTGATATTGCTTTTTGTTGCCATTTTTTCTATTTTGTAAAATTATTATGTACATCATTTTAAATCTCAGATTAATTTAACAACCCTGAGAATTTGGGGATGCTTGAGTGCGTACAGGTGACTCCTTGGCTTTATTGTGACACACAGAGTTCTGTGATTTCCTGGGAAGTAAAAGGCATCCCTGAGAAATAAGGCCAGTAGCTTCAGAAATAAATATTCTAAATATTAATTGAGGTTCTTAAATGTGAGCTCTCATCACAGGCTCCAGACTCCCCCCAGAATTAAATTACATTGAACATTAAACATTTTCCAGAGTTCACCTTCCACTTTAAAGAAGAGGAAGAAAATTGTTTTGGCAATGCAGATGTCTATTAGTATACACATCAAGAATAATAAAAGCATGTCTTTTTTAAAAAAGGATGTAGAAAACAGCTCCCAGAGAACTAATTTTTCAATTTCCTTGATTTGTTTAGTGGGAAATTGCCCTCCAATTTATTATAATTTGAAAAGACAATGAATTCTTCATTTGGAATTAATATAAAAATGACTAAAATGCATCTTGCTTGTCTCAGAATTTACAATCTATTGGAATAAAGCATTTTGAGTCATAGATCACTGTTAAAACCTGACTCAGTGAAGTTTGGTAATGCCTTCCATATGGTTCTCCCTAACTGATAATTATAGCTCACTCTGAACTACAAATTATATGCACTAAAATGTTAATTTAATTTTGGGTTATTGACTGCATTTTTTTTCAAAAAGCAGGTGTAATAGGAACTACATTGTCTGAATATTGTCAATAATGCTAGATATGATGAATTGGTATAATCAGATTATTCCTGAATTTGACTTTATTTTGCAGATTCTGCTTGCAAATGTTCAGTCTGGTATGCATTCTCAGTGATTTATCCTGAATGGATAAAACATTAATGAGGAAAATCAAAACAGATGCCTCTCATGGACTGTCCAATAAGGCTATTGCAAATGGTCTATCTAGAAGAGAAGATGAGAGTATAAAACAGCACACCAGTCTCCACATGACTTCTTGGAATTTCATGATCATTCAGCATTAACTCAGAAACATTAATAAGTATTGAGGTTGAAATTAACTGCAACCTCTGACTGAGAAGTATTTACTTATAAACTTTCATTTAGTTTCTGTAATGAAATATGGCAATGAATTAGCCATGATAGCCTGGAGAAAGGTGCTTAATAAGAAAAATTGTTCATGTTTAAAAACCAAGTTCTTCTCATGTTTATTTTAGTGAGTCTTCCTCTTCCTTCTCCTGCAACTCCCAAAACTATCTTTTCATTGGATCCATCACTGCTTACAATAGAGGCCAATAGTTTAGAATAACTTTAATTAGTCTTAAAATTTGTAAGATGTTGGGAAACAGAAATTGTTATAATCTAGAGGTTCTAAAAAGTCAGGATTCTGCAGCCAGACTTTTTGGGCTGGAACCTGGCTCCGAATCTTATTATACCTGAGACTGAGAAAGTCATGTAATTAATTGTTGGGAACCACTCTGCCTGGTTTCAAAATTGTAACTACCCCCCATGGCTAAGGATGAGTGAGCAACCTCCAGAATTTGAGCCACAGGAGACAAAAGCTTGTCTCTGGTAGCAAACGCTGACTCAGTTTACTCCCCCTTGGTTCCCAGCTTACTCGCCCCCAAAAGCATGGTCAGTGTTGATGACCAGTAAGACTCCTCACAGCGGGGGGGGGGGGTAACCTAAGCCAGACATGATCACTTGGGGGCCTTCACGGAAGGACTCAGGAGGCTGCAACAAAAAGGCAGCAGTGGACCCTCGCCCCCCCCTGCTGTGTGACATAGCCCGAGCCCCCATTTCCATCTGGGAGAAGCGCTTCCTGGCTCTAATCCACTTAAGCCTGAAAACCCGTGTGGGGAGGCGGTACAGCCTCTGGCTAGCTAGAGCAGGATCCAGGGTGATAAGGCATAAAAAAGAATTCCTAAAAATCCTGTGAAACCTGCTTTGCTAAGAGTGCTTTCATTCATATGTTAAGGGTCCAAGTACGAAATGAGTATGTCTCCCAAAGTTTCTGCAAACCCCCTTTCCTGACAGACACTGACTCAGACTAAGCCCTCAGATTTCTTTGAAATGTTATCTACTGTTGATCCTTGCCACCCTGTATTCCTGTGTATTACAACCCAATAAAAGCCCCTGGAGGGAGGGGCTCCAGGCCTTTTTCCTCTGAGAAACCGGCCACCTCTCCCCCCCAAGCAGATCATGTCTTGGTAGTGTTTACTTTCATCCATGGCAAACGGGGGGACTTGAGGGCAAAGTCACCCCCACAATTAATGTAAGCCTCAGTTTCTTCATCTCTAAAATGGGTATAACAATAATAACATGTTATAGGTACATATTATAATAACCAAAACTATCACGGAATCTGATATCTAGAAATAATCTATAGATGTTTACTTTCTAATTATAGAAAAATTTAGGGTACATTTTGAAAATGTAGATTTCTGGGTCCCTACCTTGAGATATTCTAGTTCCTTAAATGTTAATCAGAGTCAAAAATATCTGCATTTTGACAAATATACCTAAGGTGATCCTGGGCCACACTTCAAGAAACACTGACTTGGTTCAAGCCCTTTGTTTGGAAGATGAAAAAAATGAGCCCCAGAGAGTGAAATACCTTTGTTGAGGTCACACAGCTAGGTAGTGATCTATCTAATAGAGATCTAGTTCCCTCATCTTCCATTCTAACATGATTTCCAACATAGCCACTCCCATTTATTGAACCATTAATATATAGGTCTTAACCAGAAGTGGACATCAGAAACACCCAGCAGACATTTGGTTTTCACAATTGGGGGAGCAGGCATCAGTAGGGAGGGGGAGGCCAGTGATAACCCTAAACACCTCATGATGACAGGATAGACACCACAACAGAGAATCATGTGGCCCCAAATGATGTTAGTCATTTGACTAACCAAATAATCAAACACCAAATAATAAAACACCAGCCTAAGAGAAATATTGTGAGTATTGAATACAATCATGTAGGCAATGCACTAAGCATTGCACCTGGATTATTATAAACACCCAGTAAGCGATAGTTATTTTTT
This sequence comes from Artibeus jamaicensis, assembly GCF_021234435.1. Lineage (NCBI taxonomy): Eukaryota > Metazoa > Chordata > Mammalia > Chiroptera > Phyllostomidae > Artibeus > Artibeus jamaicensis. Next base: position 259,594 of record NW_026521715.1, read on the forward strand.
AATGTTCTGCTTGTCTTTGCATGTTTCTCCCACTTGCAAGCTTGTACTATGTGTTCATGATCCTCTTTCTTTTGTTTCCATTTGGGTGGTGACATTGGGTGTTTTTAATGCTTAGTCAAGCATTGTAGGGTCTTTGAGAAAACTGTATAAATATCATCATGGATGTTCCCAACTTGTATGCATTCTACCTATACTTAAACTATTATAAGATGCCTCATCCAGCACCACTCAAGTGTGTGTATGATATACATTGTGATTTAAGGAATTCAATTATCCAAGAAACTTAGGACATCTCAGGGAACAGAAATTTGCCTCAAGGAATTTGCTTGTTTCACAAGAAAGGTAGAAGGAATATTCCTCCCAACTGCAACTCCTCTGAAATATCTATGTTTTCATACTGTTTGAATTGAGTTATATGTCAAGAAAAACACACTGCATTCCTTTTCCATAAGACAAACGCCATATGTTAAGTTTATTTTTCAATGGTGGATAAGAACAGGGAGACCATGTTCCAGTCTGAGAAAATATTGATGCCAGGATGTCAGTGAGGCTGGTTATGGTTTAATTCATACCTGAGGATTAAAGAATGAAAAATGTACCCACATCTATAGCCTGACATTTGTGTAAATTGTGTATAGGGACTAGGCCTGTCTACCTTCCTTAATGTTCTCAGGATAAAGTAAATACTGAAGGGCTTGACGTCTTTCCTAAGCCTAACAAAGCTGGCACAGCTGGCCCCCAGATGCTCTGCTGGGTGGGTGGAAGGTTCCAGGCAGGGAAAACAGAGCAGATGCCTTGGAGTTTAGGGCACTTAGGAGAAATGGTAGAAAATTCCTGCTTTTAACCAGGTTTTCCCTCATACACACTTGCAAGTGGGTAAAGTTAGAGTTTGGGGTATCCCTTCACTAGTGCCCTTTCTGATCATTTTTCCAGCCAACTCCCCATTCCATATCATGTCTTCCTTCCAGTGTTCACAGTTAATTGGTAAGATCATGAAGAGCAGTTTGGAAGTATCTTTAAACCTAACAATGCATGTCCCTATGTCTCACCTATTCCTCTTCTCATACCCATCCTACCTATACCTAGACAAGGATATTTGGTAGCACGTGTGTCACAGGAGATTTGGTAGCATGTGTGTCACAGCAAGTCTTAAATGGAAACATCTTCAATGTTCAGCAGTAGATTAAAGAAAGCATGGCATTTTTATATTTGTTCTGAGATTTCTGATTTGCAAAATGGGACCAATGTTGGCTGCTTATTTCATGGAGTTTCATGAGAATTGAGTAAGAATAATTCCTAGCAAGTTATCAGCAGTCCATAACTCATAGCTATGATTTTTTATTGTTATTAAATAGAATACTATGCAGTTAAAAAGAATGACCTACATGTTCTTCTGTAACAACTTATGTTAATGGCAAACGAAAGTTCAAAACTGTGCTGATTGCATAGTATACCATTTTATTTATTTACTTATTATAGAATTGTACAGAAGTAGGAAATGATAAATGCAGAAGAAATTTCCAATTAAGAAAACTCTAATTTTTCTACTGACATGATAAAAGACATTGAAGAATCTAACTATAACATAGTTTTTTTTGTATTTATAAGAGCATCAGTTACCTACCAAGAACACATTTGCCCAGATTTCAACTCTCAGACAAGCTTCTCAGACATTTAGTGGAACTGGAAAATAAAAATGTGCAGAACAGTATCTATATCTATATCTATATCATCTATATCTATATCTATATAAATATAATATCTTCACAAAATAATATTATACAATTTCTTTGGTTGTATATGTCAGGAAAAAAGTATAGAACAAATTCTTAAAGAAGTAAAGTGGATAAAGTTTGGGGGTTTTTGTATTTCTTTGATCTCAAAAAATTGAGGTGGCTTGTGTTGGGAGTTGCAGGAAGGAATAATTTGAGTCTTATCTCTAATATTTTCATTTCATGTGCCATTAAAAAATATTTTAAAGCAGAAAGAGTAACTCATGCCCAGTGCTTACTTTTAACGAAGTTACATGTGTTTTTCTTGAGCAAGCATGATGTGAATCTTGTAACCTTGCAACCTCAGAATAGGAACACCCTCAGAGACCTTGTGGAAATGGTGCCTCATTCTCCAGCTAAGAAAACCAAGGATTTAGGATGGAAAGTGACTCACTCAAGGTCAAATAGCAGAGGTAAGTGGGTGAGAGGGAGGGAAGGAGCAGCCAGTGTTGGGTTGAAGATGAGTAGTTGGAAAGAAACTAGTAAAGTTGCAGATCAGCTAAGATTAAGGGGACATGAACATCGGATGAAGGGAGGATAAGTTCAAAAAATGTTGAGAAGTATTGTAGCAGTGATTCACAAAAATAAAAATTCATCATGTAAGTTCCTCAGGTTTACCTCATCCTGCTGCTTCCCAGGGGGTTTTGTTGACCTGCTCACCTTCTTGGGCCTTTGGTACTGTGAAAGCAAAAGAAGAATTGAAAAATAGCCAGAAACCTAGAAATACTTACATCAGAGAAGAAGACTAAGATCCTCTCGAAAGAAAATAACAGATCCAGAATGTGGAGGGGCAGGCATCAGAGAGGAGTCAAGGGCAGGGGTTGGAGGAGCTATGGTGTGGGTTACAGCAAGAGTTGGTTGCACTCAGAGACAATGGACCAAGAGGGGTAAAGAGGACTTTATAAGGTTTTTATGGGTTGGGAATATAATACCCTTTGTGCAACATTTCAAAGGCTTTCAGTAAAAATCTAAATTGTTCTTTAATATTTCATGGGTGTCAGACAAGGTGTTGTGTTGAATGGATAGTAGTCCTAGATCCTAAAGTCTGAACTAAAAGTCACTACTACTGCTAAAGAGGAAAGGAGACACAGTGCACTCCAAAATGTCAAGTTCATCTTAGGAGCAGAACCTGGAACCCTCTCTCCAAATGGTGCTTCTAGGCCATCTTTATTTACTCTTTGGTCTCAGGCAAAGGTCAAAAGGAGGTATTGCTCATAGGAAACCCACAATTGAAACCACTTCTTTTCTCAGTTTGATGAGAAAGGGATTTTCTAACAGCACAGATGGCCAACCAAGAACACACTTGCATGGCTTTTGATTCTCAGGTCAAACAGCCTCTAAGACTTCCTGTGGAATTAGAAAACAAAAAAATGGGAAAATAGCATATATTTCAAATCATCAGGACTTGAAGGATAACACACACACACACAAAGGGGAGAGGGAAAAAAGACATGTACTAGGTTTGTGCTGGCAGAGTACCAGATGGGAACTTAGGGACTTACTGCATTTGGTGCCCCGTTGAAAGAGAGTTTAAGGGTTTTCTGCTTTGTTATAAGCACCCACTAGAGAATCTTGGTTTATCTGTTTTTGGCTACACCAGCCCAGTGAATGGGTAATTAATGCTGCATCTTTCAGACTGATCAGAATATGCATAGACATTCACTTGCCAAAGATCACCTAGTGGCCCCTTTTTATAAAAATGGACATAATTCCCCTGAATCCCACACACATTGACCAAAGAACAAACAACCTTGTTGAAATTACCTACATGACCTGGAATGCTAAAAACCTTTGGTTTGCTTGCTGTAGAAAAAAATATATAAGAAATATTTAATCTTTAAAAATACACAGTGGTATCATAATTTTGCTGCAGGTTCAAAGAAAGCACAATATAACTCAGAATATTTAAAATGTAATGTCACTGTATATTTTCAAAATGCAAACAGAGTGTGATGAATAGCTGAAGAGCACCAGACCATAGCTTATCCTTATAAAAGTGTCTCCAATGAATGTTAACAGTACCTCTCAGAACATTCTTAATATGCACCATGGCTAAACGTGTAGACAACAACACTATAGAAATGCATATGCCTATCTGGTGTGTGGTCTGTCAATTCAAAGTGAGGGTTACATTAACCCTTTTGCTCAGCCTTTTGCTTTTGAATAAGAAAACAAAGTTAAAGGTTTATAGTTTTCCAAAATTTCTTTTATGCCTAGGGTTTTAAAGATATCTATTGTTAATATGATATTCCTCTATTTTTAAATAACCAAGCCAGATTATTTACAGTATATTTTTAACTGCTTTAATCCACATTCGATAATAGTTTTTAAATAAGCTAATATAGAATTTATACAGTATAAATTAATTTACACTGTATTTTGTTACTTGTACTTGCTTAATGAAAGTACAAGTAACAAAAACATACATGCGGGGATTTATTCTCTCTTGTAGATTCTGGAAGTGAGCAGCCCTACCCAACAGAACTTGCTGTGGTGATAGAAACATTCTGTTCCCTATGTTGTGAAGTTCGGTAGGCACCAGTGGCCACAAGCAATTAGTGAGCACGTAGAATGTAGCCAGTGGGTCTGAGAAACTGAATTTTTATGTTATTTTAATGAGTTTGAGTTATAATATCCACATGTGGCTCATGGCTCCCACAGTAAACAGCAGAACAATAGCAGGTTGGTGTGAAGAGGTTGTTTCACCCCACTAGTCCCCTGTTCATGGCTTCACCCTCAAGATTGCCTCATCATCCAAGATGGGTGCTGGAACCACATCGTGAATCCATGTTCCAGGAAGCAGAAAAAAACATGGACGAAAAGCCAGGCTCTTCCCTCTCATGAAGTCTTCCTAACTCTCCTACACAATTCTTCTAACCTATAGCTTGCCCAGAGCTTAGTCACATGACTACACTGAGCCATAAGGAGTCTGGGAAATGTTCTGTTTTGTTTTTTGACTGAAGAAAGAATTTGAGGGTAGGTGGTTGGCAGAATCTGACAAAAAGTCTATCATTCCCTCATCCCCAACTCAAATTCATTTTTGGTCCTCAAAGACTAAATTAATAACATTGTGTATAACCATCTGGCAAGTTTATTTGTATGTAAACATATATATGTTTTTTACATTTTTCTCTTTCTATGTACTCCACTGCAAATTATGTTTTGCATTTTTACAACATATCTTGGATGACTTTCAATGATGGTATATATAGTATACTACTATATATAGTATACTATGATAGTATATATAGATTGACATAATTCTGCTTCATCTAATATTCAATAAAATCCATGAGACCAGGAATTGTACATACTGTGTTCAACTCCAGGCCCAACATATATGGTAGACATTGAAAAACTTCAGCAGCATAGTGTCTACTTTTGGGGTATACCATAATATAGTGTTTGGAAAGTATTCCTACATTCAGAATAGTAAACTCCGCCCCACACCAAGAAAAAGAAATAAATAACTTTGCTTTGTTCTCTGGGAAATTCGGATAGTTAACTAAATTAGCTACAGGGTCACTAATCTAATTTCTTAATTGTCTTCTCAATCAACTGTAAAACTTGATTGTCTCTACTCTGTTGTGATTTGATTCAGTTGTTATAATAACTCAAAGATATGTGTTCACGTGTCTGTTACTCCACCCACCCAGGTATGTGTGGACTCAGAGTACCAGCTAAGAGGAAAGTCAAGTGAGTTAAAACTTGCCTTAGGAAGGGAAAGAAATCACTTCTCTATGTTTCCAGACGTTCTGTTAGTACAGATACATGTTACAACTGGAGAAAAAATGGTTACGGATGAAGCTTACAACAGGAGTGCCGCGAATGGCTGTCCTGGAAGGCTCTAACCATTCCCAGCTGTGCCAGTCCTGTGGCATTTGGTGTGGAAAGTGTAGCTGAAGAAACAGAGGGAGAGAGTTTGAAAAACAGGAAGGTAGCAACAGCTTTGGAATCAGAACGATCAGGGTTTGACTTCTGGCTCAGCTCCTTCCTAATCATGTGACACCAAGTAAGTTAGGAAATGCCCCCAAGGCTTGATTTCTTTGTCATTATTAAAAGGAAATAGTGTCCCTTGCCTCCTAGTGTTGTGTGAATTAAATGAAATATCACACATTTCCTGGCACGCAGCAGCACTCACACAATCAGAGCTATATATGTGGGAAATATTCATGTCTTTCCAGAATATCGGAATGGACCCTAAGGGCCAGTGGGTAAATGTCAGGAGAAAGACCTTTACAACCATGGAGCTGTGCATCAGTATTAGATAACTCCAATTGTTCTATGGCCTACATGGAGCAAATTTCCATTTCATTATAAAGATATCCTCACTGAAACACAGTCCAAATATACTTGGGTGGCTCCCTCCTGACAGATTTGGTCACTCTGTGTTTCAAAACAATGTTGAGACCAGTGCAATAGGACAGTAGCAGCCCTCTTGACAAAAAACTCAACATCCCAGACTTTAATTGAGAAATATTTCTAAAGCATAATTTTATATTGACCATCTCCACCAGAGATAGTTAGAACTGCTAGTTAAAGATGCAAATTCTTGGGCCAAGCAGAATCAAAATTTATGGGAGGATGGGGTTCACAGCCTTCCAGGTTAACAAGATTACCAGGTAATTTTGTGCACAGGAAAATTTAAAACTATGGTCCAGAAGGGATTTAAATTGACTAACAATAAGTAAATTGAATAATTAAATACATTTTAGAACCTAGCTTGTTGACACAGTTGACTGACACTGGAATACAAAGATGAGATTATAAAGATGCCCCTCAGCTCAATGACATGCAGACAACACATTATGATGAGCACAGGATAAAACTAAGCAGAAAGTCAGAAAAATAGCAGAGAGAAAGAAGTGATTAACTGTCAGGAATTACTAAAAGAGTATTTTTTAAAAGGAAGTAATATCTGAACTAGGCTTTGAAGGATGAATAGGAGTTTGGATGCCAAGGTGCCAAGATGAAACAATACAAATTCTAGGTCAATATGTCTCAGGATTTACTGCATATATGAATTACTTGGAGATCCTGTTAAAATGGAAATTCCATTTGGATGAATCCAGGGTGATGCTCCCAGGTGGTACATGGATCATGCAAAGCTGTAGAGGTAGATGGTATTAATAATAATGCATCAGACAAGGTTTTTGTTCTATCTATAGTGAGACACAAATTACAATGTTGATGTCTATTGACTCCTCTTTCACAAAGAACAAGCCAACCTCTTTCCTTCTGCTCAGAAATATCATTAACCATCATTAAATAAATACATTCCTTAAACATCCCACCCTGAACCCTGCTATTCAAAGTTGCCCATGTAAAAAGCAGGCCAATCCAAACACTAACATCAGTAAGTTTAGGCATTTGGCAAATCAATCAGTAAATGTTAGTGGTTATTGTTTTTTTGTGTTTTTCTATGTTTTATCCTTACTTTATTTTTTATTTTAGCCTCAGGTTTACATTTTTTTTCTTTTATCTGTACCCAGGTTAGGGAACAACAGAACATACTTTCTCACATACTAAGTCTCAATGTTCCTCAGACCTCTCCTTCATTATAAATCTTAGCGAAGCTGCTACAGATCAACTCTGTTTTCATTATTTTCCAAGCAATTTTTCCCTGTAATTATAGCTCTAAGCTTAACTTCTTTCTAGGGTTCCAGACTGCCCTGCCAACTGGAGGCAGAGTGTGAAACACTGGTTATGAGCCCAAACTTTGGAGGTACACAATCCTAGATTAAAATCCTGGCCCTGATAACTAATTGTTTGGCCTCACACAAATTGCTTAACCTCTCTGAGCTTCTGTATCTTCACACATAAAATGGGGATAATAAGAGTACCTATCTTATAATCTTTCTGAAATAATTAATCAATCCTATGTAAAGGGCATGGTACCTGGTTCATGACAGTTATTGAAAAAAGGTAGCTACAAAATTATCATATCCATCTGCCCTACTACAGTAACCCCTACCCCAAGTCCATTTTAGATCAATCCCTTTGCTGATCCAGATGCCCAACTCACATGCCTGAGAACCCTGCACCCACATACTGTCACAATTGCTTCTCTGATCCATACAGCACTGCCTGATTTTTGCTTGAAGCCAACTCCTGCTTGTGTATTTCTTCCAAAAGACTCAATCTTCTTTGCACAGAAAAAACAAATACACCCAAACAAATCACATGTTTGCCATTTCACCACGTTTCATTAGGAGCCTTGAGGACAATCACAACAAAGAGGGGAAAAGAAAGCCTGGGAAGAACATGAACTCAGAAACCCTTGCTAAGTAAAGGTGTGGCCATGACAACCCATGCACACACAGGGTGTAATGGAGAGTTTTCTCTTTGGGGTTTGGCTTTCTTCACTACTGATCATATCTACTCTGTCTCATATATTCAGAGTAACTACTACTCTGTGTTCTGTAGTGCCTTTGCATATTGCTATCATGACAACTATTCCAATCTTCTGAAAAGATTGACACATATGTTCAGATGGACTGAGGACACTTATAGTGTGTCCTGAAACACTTAAGTAATTAACCAGTTTACTCTGAAGTCAACACCTTCAACATTTACCTCTGCCAGTGTCCAGATTCTTCATATCCAAAGATTCAATGTAGTGCACATATCAGAAGGCAGAGTTGTTTGTTTGTTTTGCTGTCATTTATCCTAGAATAGACTAATGGGAGTATGTAATGGAGATTAAGAGGGAAGGCCAACCTCCAAGTACTTTTCTTGCTCATTTTGATCTGGGGGAGCCGAACTTTATTTCCTACTCTGGTGCTATTCAAACTTTCAAAGATGTATTGCTTCATTTAAAAACATGTCCTTAGTGCATTGTATGCATGGGAATAGGATCTATTAGGGTTATGCTAATCCCAATGCAACACACAGGTTTCTCTGTGGAAAAGGTCCAAGCCCAGCATCTGGCTGGAAAGAGGAGGGCTGGGTACTTTCCATGAACCTACATGTACATGGCCACATTGCTCTTTCTCCTTTACTTACTTATTTTTTCAGGGTGATTTGGGCTGAAGATCCTACCCCGAGGATTTAAAGAGGAGCTGAAGCCACACTTTGCCCCTGCTACTAAATATTAAACACAACAACTGTGATGTCTCTCTGCAAAGGAGTTACAACCTAGTGGTGTGAGAAAGAGACACTAAGTGAGGAAGCAAACAATTGCATAAATATGGCAAAAAGCGCTATAAAGGAGATGAATAAGGAGAGAATAACAAGGAAGAATAGAAGAGGTAACATTCAAGAAGGAATTTGAAAATGAGAAGTTAGGCATGCAAAGAACAAAGAAACAGGTGTGTTGGCAGGTAGAACAGCACGTGAGCCTAGAGGCAGAAGCAGAAGGGAAATAGCATTCAGTATGGGCATTCAGGGACAAGTAGCCCTAGATAAGGTCAGAAAAGAGACAGAGCCATGTACCAGGGACTCCACATTCGGGGGGTTGTGTTCTATACTAAATGCAATGAATAGCCACCAAAAGGTTTAAGAGCAGGACTCCTACCTTTTTTATTAAATGAAATTTATTTGGAAAGCCAAATCATATTAATCATATTTAATATGATTAAAACAGACCTCTTCTGATTGAACTGAGTGTGGGGACTCAGAGCCTGAGAAGACTTCTTAAACTATTCCAAGGCACCTCCCTGGAAGCCGAGTTCTTCATGACAGTAAACTCACCATTCTAGACCAAAGGGAGACATTGCCCATTGTCATTCAATGCTGGGACATTGATATTAAAGGACACTGATAGTAAAAGCTAGGAATAATTTCAAATAGGAATGCATAAGAAGATGTGTTAGAGCCTGTAGCCTAAATCTGTCCCAGAGAAACAAATTTAAAATGATGCAGATCAGGACTATGATGTGATTTATGTTAGCATTAATCCACATCCTAGACCAGGAATAGAAGGAAAAAAAGGATGATTGGAATTAGGCAAGATAAGTGTGAACAAAGCTCTAAAGTGTTGTCTATGGGTCTAGATTGGTTAAGAAGAAAATAAAAGATTGAGGGAATATAGTAAATTAAGGCAATAGAGCCCACCAACAGGTCAAAATGAAGATTAGCTGCACAAGAACATGGCGGGAGGAGATAAAGAGAAAGAAGGAGGAAAAGGAGAATAAGGAGAAAAGAGAAAGGAAATAAAGAAGAGGAAGAGGAAGAAGAGAAAATATGATGAGGTATTGGATAAAGATGTCCTGAGTGAAGAGATCGAAAATGTAACTAGGGAAAGTGATGTTCAGGGTTGTGGGAACATAGAAAGCATGAAAAACAAAGAACTATGGTGTCATTGGATGTCTGAGCAATGGAGCTGCTGAAATCATGCAGGTGATTGTGAGAGGAATGGAGTGGAAAATTGAAGGCTTGGCTATGGTTGTGAGTTCATCAGTAGATGATGCTGACAAAAGTGGAAAGAGGGTGAGATAGGTCTTTGTACCTGTCACTCAGCTTAAAATAAAGCTCTAGACCAAAACTACTGCAGCCCCCGCCTGTGTAAATTCTCATAGATTCATCTCTCTCCTGATCCCACCAAAATAACTACTATCTAAATATGATGCTTATCAATGCCATGTAACCTTAGGCAAAGCTTTGTTGTCCATGTTTTTCAACTTTATAAAAATGATATGCTATATATTTTCTACAATTTGCTTTTATTAATTTAGCTTGTGGGATTTATCCAAGTTTATATATAAAAATAAAAAATATATGTATACCTATACACATACACATTTTCCTATTTCAAGTTCTTTTACATACAACTGCTGCATAGTTTTTCACTGTGTGAATATACAGCTTATTTATCCAGTCTTCTTCTTGATGAACATTAAGTTGTTTCAAATTTTGGTCACTTCAAATATTTTTCCATTGAATATTCTTGTACATATTTTCTTGTGCATCCATCCAGGTGAAAGCTGCTCTGAACTCACCTAGCAATAAAAGTGTTCGGTCATTGGGTAAGAGCTTCTTTAGCTTGACTATATACTGCCAAATTGCTCTCCAATATGGTCATAAATATTTACACTCATCCAGGAGTCTAAATTTCCATGATTCCATATTATCATTCCTACTTGATATTGTCCAACTTTTTAATTGGTTGTGAAATGGTATTTGCTAGGGTTATGGCATATATTTTCCTAAGTAGTACTGCCATTGAGCATCTTTTCATTTTTCATGCAGGATAGTTATGTTTCCTGGTCTGTGAATTGCCTCAATATATCATGTTTCCATTTTCTTTTGAATGGATTTTTAATTTTTATTGATATATAGGAGTTTATTATATATTCTAGACATTAATAATTCTGAGTGGTGTAGCTTATTAAAACTGGTTTTTCATTTTCTATTTGCTGTTATTTGTTGAATCTAAGTTCTTAATTTTAATATAGACAAGTTATCAAGCATATTTTAAAAATCTTCCAAGGAGAAGTTCTAGAATGAATATGATCTGGCAGCATTCATAATAAATGAGAGGAAATCTGAGTCTTACTTTGTGTCCTGAGTTATAAAAAGTAAGGAAGAGCGAGTGGCGTCTATTTGAAAAGGAGACTTCTATTCTTGAAGCATGAGAAGTTTCTAGGGAAAAAAAAGACTATAATATATAGTAGTATTTAATGTCAAACAAATAGGATTATAAACAGCCAAATGGAAAGGGGTTGGTGGTGGAGAGATAGGACAAGGAAACTGAAAAAGAAGAGAAGGGATGAACCAGGTAGAGGTGGAGAAGAAAAAGGTACTGTTGGAAAGAGCTTGCATCTGCTTCAGTGACCATAGATCACAGAAATAGGGGAAGCAAAATTAAAGAGGAACCTGTGTGGATCTCTCCAGCCCCAGGACTCCTCTCAAACTTCAATGTGTATATGCATCACATGGGACCTTGTTAAAATTCACATTCTAGTTCAGTGGGTCTGGGCCCAAGATATTGCTTTCCTAATGAGCTCCCAGGTGAGGCTGATGCTACTGGTGTATAGAGCAACAAGGTAGCACACCATCTTTTGCAGTCAAACTTTCACAGTGTTTCTCAAAATAAACTAAATGATCTAAGAAAGAGTATTCACAAACAAAAAAAATCTAGAAAAATTATGTTTGACTCAGAACACATTGCTATTTTTCCCTCCAGAGACTGATCCTCTACTCCTTGACCCTGGCAATTTCCAAAATCATGAGACTAAAGCATGAGTAACTGCTCTGATATGAGAGAGCTGGGTTAACTCCTCAGCCCAAGCAGGTGCCTAGGCCACAAGTGGAGAACCAAGTGGATCTGTCTAGGGTTTTGGTGGCTGAGGAAGCTGAGCAACTTCAGGTGGAGAGTACACAAGTCTCTCAAAAGAAATGTGACAAAACTCTCTAAAAAGTAAGACTAGGCTTTAACAGGGAGGGTATAAGAGCTGATCTTACCCACCAAGAAAGCTGGGAAGGCCACAGAGTTTATTACAACACTGGATAAGCTGCAGAGTTGTTCTAGAACAGATATTCAGACAAATATGATACTACAAATGTCAGATTGAATGGTGACCTGAACACGTATCAGCTCATTCAACCACCTAGACTAGCTGAATTGGTATTATTATCCTCAGGAAATGTTATCAAGAATGGCTAAAAAAATAATTAGAACAAGAATAACTTTACAGTGTTTGTTTTTTTTTCCCAAAAATGTAATTGAGTCAGGTTAGTAAGACAGGACAAGTGGAATAAGAAAACTGAGACAGATAAACAGCCAGTTTACAGCCATGTAGTAAATCACAAAATCCTATATTCTCTAATGAAGGACACTTAAGAATAAATTATTTATACTTCTCTTTCCCAACTAGAAGATAAATAGCTTAAATCATCCTACACAGGAAGATAGTGTGAATCACACCCAGGGACAGGTGAAATTAGAAGAATGAATTTCATTTGGTGCATCAGCATAAAGCAGATGAATACTTTATTGAGACCCTCTAAAGCCTTCTCTCAAATTCTCACCTTTAGAAAACAGAAAAACCCTTAAGACAATGACCCAGTGCATTCTCTCTCTGGATCACACCATGCCTTTCTTTCGTTTCTAAGGGTCCCCTCAATACTTGCAGCCAGGGAAGCAACAGGCAGCAGCAGCTCATCCTGGGCTAACCCCCTGAACCTGTATCCCCTTTTTTTCTTGACTTTTCAGTGAACTAAAAGTATCCCCACCTTGGCTCACTTCTTTCCTATAATGTTTCTAGAGATTCAATGCAGAGCACTGACTAGGCTCTCTCTGTTCCTTCTTCTTACCCTAAGCTCTTCACTTGTTTCACTGTCCCAGCCTTAATAAACATACCCTGAAAATCACCGTGCTGTGAAATCTGTCCTGCACAAAGTGAAGAATACACAATATACCAGCCACCCCAAGGAAAACCAACTCAAGGCCAGGTACTTTTCCAGTGACTTAATATTATGAGCCACTGATTTGTTTGTGATCACTGGTTGTGAAATAGATTATATCTATAGGGCATACTGATGTATAAATTTAGATTTAGAAGTAAGCAGTGGCTTCCAGGCTTCAAAGAAATGAAGGAAATTCAAATCCTCATTAAGTTTGTCATTTAATCCAGGGCATAGACACTTCACTTCTCTGAATCTCAATTTTTTTTTCATTCATAAAATGAGAAAAATAATGTTAATACTGTCTAAAGATACAATCCATGGTTTCCCTTTCATCTGGCTATTTTTAGGTTGTTTCTAAGGAAACTTTTGAAGAGGAAGTATGAGTATGTGCTTCCATGTGCTCAGCAAATGCTTGGGTCTTTTAGTCTGGCCATCTGTGGAACCACAGGAAAAAGGAACCATTTCTAGAAGGAGCGTGGAAATATTCTGGCTTAAACTAGAATGTTGCAGTTCTTTTTATCTGAAGATACTCTGTCCAAGGCCATTTTAGTTTGTTTAGGGGGATTTTTGAAAACACAATAACTGACCCAAGGACTCTTACCTACAATACTGGTGGAGATCAACAAACATAGTTTTAAGGTGGTTTTGTTTTCCTCCATGAAATTCATTTGTTATTACTCTGAATGTGCTCAATATACTGAACAATTTTCTTGCTATGTTTACTGAAGAAGCACCTTTCCATTTGTGGGATATTTATTGCCTCAGGCATGAAATCTTTTTTCCTGGATATGTCCTACATTGGTTGTTTTCTCATTTATTTATTTTTAATAGTCTTTGGTGGACTTGCAAATTGTCTTAAATTTAGTACTCATGTTTTTTAAACCAAACCTTGGTGTCAAGCATATCTTGCTGACTTCCTCCTTGTTGTTGCCTCTTATGAAAAAAGGGAAACTGAGACAAGCCCTTGGAAAACACTGAACCTCATAGAGTAGAAATGTTTATTGTCTTGTAGGATCTTTCAAGCACTTCAGAACTTTGAGATGAGGGCAGGAATCTCAGTGACCTCAAAAAACAGAGGGGCTGTTTTTTAGAAGACAGATTCATCAAGAAGGCAAAGGCGACAGTTTTGGACAGAGAGTACAGTCCCTTTCTGTTGCTATCAATGAGATTTCAGAACTGGTCCTTGCCAAGGGAGAGAATATAAAAGTGAAGGGTGGGGTACTGTCAACAATGACCACCAGTGCTAAAACAATGAGCTGGTATTACAGTTCAAGAAGCTGTCCAGCTGGAATATTTGAGAGGATTTCGATACCCAGTGGAAGAACCTGGAAGGAGCTCCAAGGTAGAGGTCATGTATGTACCCGTAAAGGCTATGTATGACAAAGTTGTTTTTCCATCAATACTTGACAGGTAAGTCATAGACATCACATTTGACTCCTCAGGGGAGCTGACAAAATGGCAAACCTCTGTGCCAGCTTGGTTTAGCCATCAGTCACTTCAAGCCCTTGTACAAACAGTCACAAGTCTCCTGACCCTCCCTTTCCATTCAGCATTTTTTTAAAGTTAAACAAAGTCACTGACCATTGCAAAGAAAATATTCAAAGCATTGTATGGGGAAAAGGGGGTGCAAAATGAAGCTATTTACTTTGCTGTGTTTGGATTATAAACAAATATTCACACCTGTGCTGGGCCTCCACTTGATAAAGAACGCTGTCAACTATTTGGTGTGTTTTTTTAAATTTTATTGTTGTTCAATTACAGTTGTCTGTATTTTCCACCCACCACTCCCCCCACCACAGCCAAACCCACCTCCCTCCCTTGCTTCTACATTCCCCTTTGGTTTTATCCATGTGTCCTTCATAATAGTTCCTGAGAACCCAGCCAACTATTTGAAACAAACACATTTTCATACTTTTCCTAACTCCAAGTCATTTTAGTACATATTGCCAAGACTGAGAAGTAAAACATGAAAAAGAAAAAAAGCAACCTATTATATGGGTGATTAACCACAGGAGAAAAATTACTACATCAGTTGAATTTCACAACCAATATTGATATATTTCATTTCTATATTCACCAATCTTGCCACAGGTGGAATATCTTTAAAGTTGCATTTAAAGAATTGATGGTGCCAGTAGATTGCTCCAACATATAAAGTGAAAAAGCAGTAAATGCTTTTCATCACAATATTCATGCCAAGTGTTAAAACTGGAATAAAAACCAAAGTCAGGAAAGCTAACATGATCAATTTAGTGAAAAATGTGGTCAGATCAGCCTCACTAACAGTAATTTCTTATTTTTAACTATGGTCAGTCTGGCAGCATGGTAATAACTCTGTAGTGCCCAAATGCCGATTGGGTTTCCAATGCTCTGAGGTCTGCTGACTACATAGAGACAGCTCCTATCAACAAACAAGGCCTTTGCTGCTTCTCTCTCTGCAGTTGTGTGTCTTCTTAAAAGATCTTCAAAGGTAATTATCTGGCTCTTTTTAGAGTCACTAAGGGCACTGTTTCCTCATTCAATTCCCTCATGGTCTGTATAGAGTTATTTGCTGGGTTTTGATTTCCTGGAATTCATAGTTGGCTCAGGGACTGAGTTAGTTTGCTCAGAGATGCCAACTGGTAGCCAGACACTACAGCCAACAAGGTTCCTGGTGTGATGCTGGAGCTCCCTGGGTGGGCCTTATGTTCACACGGCTGACTTGCCTAGACACCCAGGCAGGTCCAGAAGCAACTGTAGTATTTGGTGATGTTGAAAAAAATATATGGGGAAGCATTTTCTTGGATGAAGACTGGAAGATTTGTATTAAACTTTTAGACTGAAAATTAGGCCCTTGGGTTTTCTTCTCCTGCAGACACTATTATGTTAGCAGTCCCCGAGTCACTTTTTAGTCACTCCCAAAGAATATTTTAAATTAACATTCATGGAATGAGGATTATATGCTGGAGGAGGGGTAAGGCCAGACTCAGAAATTAATGTAGCAAGAAAGTTTTGCTGGAGGAGGGGTAAGGCCAGACTCAGAAATTAATGTAGCAAGAAAGTTTTGCTCTGTCAGGGAGATAACCATATACATAAAGATGATTCTTAACACAAGAAAGTGCTATGGAAGTTCTAAAGAGGGTGATACCTTTTCTTTGAGGCTATCAGGGAATGAAGTTGATTCAGAAGAGATGTTCATTTGGTCAGGGTTTCTTAACCTCAGCACTAGTGACATTGGCCCATGTAGTTCTTTGTTATGGAGTCTGTCCTGTGCCCTGTAAGATGTTGAGCAGCATCTCTGACCTCTTCTCACTAGATAACTTTAACACTCACACCAGTTGTGGCAATTAAAGATGCCTCCAAAAATTGCCAAATGTCTTATTAAGGCCAGAACAAAAACAAAAACAATAAAGCCCACTCAAACAGCAAACAACAAAAAACCACCCCTAGTTGAGAAGCACTGGTATAAGAGAGTGTCCCTCGAAGTTGGACCAACAGAAAGATGGGTCAAAATCACATAGGTTAAAAATAGAGTTTCCCTGGCCCTTCTAAATTGATAATACCTAGAAGTATGGCCCAGGAGTCTGCCATCCCCTCTTCTCCAAATGGGCAAGTGCTTTGGAGGCTATCCAAAAAGCTCGCTTTCTCTTTTCAAATCTATGTCACTCAGGCTGGTCATATGTACAGTAATAAACTCTGAGATTCCATTTCCCAAATCACCCTCATTGTAATCTCTGGAGAGAGACATCTGTGAACTTACTGACCATAGTATTCCCAACACAGGAGGACTTAGTGGACATGGGAACAGTACCTGAATCTCAACTCTACTGTAGAGAAATTACCTAGCTTCTCCGAGCTTCATTTTCCTCTGCTTTCAAACAGAGTTGACAGAGTTATCATGAGGACTAAATTGTCCACCCCACCCACCCCCAATTAGATAGAGTTTCCTTCATTAAGATTTTAGCTTAAAAATATCCCTATCAGAGAGCCCTTTCTGGACTACCCAAGCACTCTCTATCACATCACTATATTTTAATTCTCTGCACAGCACTGACTGTCTTTTTATTTGTTTATGAACTTGTTGACTGTCTCCTCTTACTAGAATGGAAGCATTGAAAAAGCAGGGCTCCTAGGTATCTTGTTCACTACTCTAAGTTTAGCACCCAGAATGATCCCTGGCAAATATTAAGCTCTCAATAAATATTGATTGACTCATATGTACAACAGACCTAATAGGTGCTTAATAAATGGTGGTCATTATTATTATTTATAACTAATTGGGTTGAGATGACACAAAATTTTGATTCAGAAAATCTCACTATGTTCACAAAGGAAGTGATAGAAACTTCAGTAAGGATATGCCATAACTGGTGAGACTGGTTATTGATCAGAAGTCAGGAAGGCACCAGGCAAAACATTATTTCTAATATTTCTAGTAGCAAATTTAATGCTGCCAACTCAGTTTTCTTTAATGCTAATAAAACACAATTACTTATAATTTTTAAATGAATTCTATCGCAGACACAGACAAGTGATAGACGTTCTTGCTCTTAATCTAGCTTTTTTCCTGCTCTACTGATCTTAGAGCACTGAAAATTGGTTCATGTTTCTTGCTTCTAGCAGCCTAAACTAACCTCATTAATTTTGCTTCCATTTACCCTTTGAGCAAAGAACAAAGCCATAACTCAAAGCCTAGACTAAGAACAAGAATTTTTTTCCCTGAAGTTGGTGTTTCAAACCATAGCAGACACAGGAACTATATATGTTCTCACAAAAATCATGGTAGGTTTGGGCAGAAACAGTTTGATATCATTTTTTGTTTATAGTTGTTTTTTGGTTTTGTTTTACAGCTGTGTTATAATTAGAGAGGATAAAGCAAAACAATAGCATCATAATAACTGCCACTGAATGTGTGGTCTACATGTCTCTGTTTCATAACCTTTTCACTGTGTATCTAAAGAGGCTGGTTGAGTTAACAGCATTCTCAGGTTGACCGTTTGTTTCTAAAAATTCACAATAATTTACAGCCAAAGCCAAAAACCTTTAAGGAATGGAAATCTGGTTCTCTTTGCATGTCTTGTGTTTCAAGCCATCCTGTGCCATGCATAGATCTTTTTTAACATGAACCATAACAAAAGAAACAACAATAATAATGATAATAGCAGCATCTACTGTTTACGGGAACACATACTATTTGCAAGTCTTTCAGCTACAGAAATTGTATATTAACATGTGTTATCTCACAGTCTAATCTTCTTCCCTGTTCTCTAATAGGAGTATTGGACCTAGAATTATTCGAGGTTTCTGCCTAGAAGTGTTCTTTGTGTAAAAAATTGCCTCGTATAGTGTGTATTAAGTTTGCGGCATGGACTGGAAAGATACACAGATTCAGCCCTGACCAGTGTGGCTCAGTTGATTGGAACATTGTCCTGTAACCAAAAGGTTGTGGGTTCAATTCCTGGTCAAGGTGCATACCTAGGTTGTAGGTCTGATTCCTGGTCTGGACATGTATGGGATGCAACCAATCAATGTTTCTCTCTCACACTGATGTTTCTCTTTCCCCTCCTCTCTCCCTTATTCTCTCGCTAAAAGCAGTGAAGAAAAAAATGTCCTCAAATATAGGATAAAAATAATGTTTTAAAAGACAGATACACAGGTTCAAAAAAGATTGTGAGAGAAAGACAAATACTGTATGATTTAATTTACATAAGGTTTGTCCAGAAGGTATCCAGCAATATAATGTGAAAAATAGAGACATTTATTGAAGAAGATACAACATACAAGAAATATTGTACATAGGGCAATGACGCCTCAGTCCCCTGCAAAGTAGGCACCTTGAGACCTCACACAGTTCTCCCAATTGCCATCAACTGCCCTATCACATTTTCCTGAATCTCATTGACAGTCTGAAATCTCTTCCCTTTCAAAGGTGATTTTAGTTTTGGGAAAAGTCATAAGTCTCAGGGTGCCAAATCTGGGCTATAGACGAGATGAGTCACCTGGGTGATCTGATGTTTCACCAAAACACTCCGCACGATACATGATGTGTGAGCCGGCGCATTGTTGTGAGGAAGCTGCCAATCACCAGTTGCCCACAGCTATGGCCTTCTGAGTCAACCAAATAGTTTCCTCAAGGAATGTTCAAGCTTAACACAAAATTTGAAGCAGATCTGTTGCTCTACTCATTCATTTTGGATGTGATAGCTATGCAGTACACAGGTTCACTCAGTGGCATCTACTGCCCCTACTGACTAGTACACTAAAGTCATCATTGTTCATGCATGCACATTCCAGTCCACTGTCCTTGGCTGCCAGGTTATATCAATGTCACGCAAACTGTTCTTGTCATATTAAAAAGAGCTGGACTTCTTCCAGACAGACCTCATATGTGGGATCTGAAAAAAAAAAAAATCCCTATCAAACTCATAGATGCAGACAACAGATTGGTGGTTTCCAGGGTCAGGTAATAGGGGTGGACAAAATGGGTGAAAGGGGTCAAAAAGTATTAATTTCAATTTATAAAAGAAATAAGTCCTAGGGAAGTAATACACAACATGGTGACTATAATTAATAATACTGTGTTGTATATTTGAAAGTTGCTAAGAGAGTAGACTTCTTAAATTCTCATCACAAGAAGAAATTCTGTAATCATGTATGTTGACAGATGTTAGGCAAACTTATTGTGGTGATTATTTTACAAAACAAATATTGAATCATTATGTTATATACCTGAAAGCAATATGTTATGTCAGTTGTACCTCAATAAAGAAGACGGAAAAGTAATAAGAAATATTGTAATAGGCAAAAGTTATACATTCAGAAATGTTTACTGCAACACTATTTGTATGGGCAAAAAGAAAAAATCCTGAATGACTATAAAGTAAGAGACTGGCTAGGTAAATTATGGCATATTAATATCTGCAATACCAGGCAGCTATTAAAAATACGTAAATCCACATTTATATGAAAATATCCTGAGTGAAACACAAATACATACACACGTCTATTTCTATTTATGAACACTTGTAGACACACAGGTATGGTCAGAGAAATGCTTTAGGATGGTCACAAAGTCATTAGCCCTACTCATCACACATTAGGAACAGAAGAATGCCAAGGGATTTTTTCCTCCCTCTTGTTCTTTCTTACAATTTTGACAAGTTTTACCAATGAATGTGTATTATTTTTAATATACTTTATTTTTTCAATCGATTTTAAATTCACAGCAAAATTTAGCATTCACAGACATGCACGCATGTACACATGCATGTGAAGCTTCCCCCACTATCATCGTCCCTCACCAAAATGGTGTCTTTGTTGCAATTCATGAACCAATGTTGACACATGATTATCGCCCAAAGCTCATAGCTTACATTAACATTCACTCTTGGTGCTGTACATTCTATGGGCGTATATATTTTTTAAAGCAGTAAAAATAATTTAAAGTTTTTAAAGAATTGATTAATGAAATATTCTTAATTATCCATGGAAATCAGAATGTTATGCTATCATCTCATTTCCACCTACCCAAGCTCCTTGGGCTCCCTAATGGCAATGAATCATTAGAAGGGAGAACGTAGGTTTAACCCACTATAGCGATATTTTATTTGTACATCTTCTCCCAGCCTTGCGGTTGCTTGGGAAGATAAAATAAACCAACTACTGCCTACCTCTCCCTTGGCCTTTATCCCCATGAATCAAAAGAAGCTAAACTTGGAGTTGCAGTTTTAGGGGTTAGAAAGTGCGGTGATGAGGCAGAAGGCGATGTCCAGTAGGCAATTCCTAGGATAGAACTTCGAATTGTAGAGGCAAACTACTTTGCATATGCTATGATACATTGAACCCCAGAAATACTTGGGGTTGTATTTCAATAACATCCCCTGCATTCTGCTTCCCCACAAGTGGGGAAAATGGTTTCAACATAAAAGCCCTAAACTTAAGATTCTAGAGAGCAACATATATGACTTTTCATCTTTATAGTCCCAAGATAATGCATAAAGCCTGGCCTTGAGTCAGCACCCAATTAATATATAAATGAATAAGAGAAAAAAGAAGAAGAATAGGTGAAAGACAAGGGGGACAAAGGATAGCAAAGACTTTATATTCTAAAGCAACTATCATTGACCGTTTTGGTAAGATTCATTACATTTTAACAGACTCTCCATGACTAAAAGAATATTTGTGTTCTTAAAGCTGACTTTGACCACACTTCACCTTTTCATACAGATTTGGCTTCTTCCTTTACCATGGTGCTCCAAATAAAATTGAACTTTATTTATTCTTTCTTCCCTACTCCACCACCATCTTCCATTATGCTTCCTATCTTAATTTGCATTTGAAATAACAATAAAAATAATTGTCCATTGCACACTGGTTAAGATTATGTAAACCAACTTTCATTTATTATAAAATTATCTTAACTCTGACTATAGGATATCAATGAGGTATTGATCACAGAGAATCCTGTGTCATATCCCTCGCCCAGGCTTTTGTTGGGAAGAAGAACCACAGAGTGGAAAAAGTGTGGGTATAAATCCTGCTTCTGCATCTCACTAGCTCTGTGTCCTTGGTTCAGTTATTGGGACTTTCTGAGTGCCAGTTTACTCATTTGTAAAAGGGTGAAAATAACTCTATTGGATTGTGAGAGTTACATTAAATGTATCAATATATCTGGAAACTTCTGTTTCAGTTATCTTTCTAGCAAGGCTTTATCACCAAAGCAATGGAAGAGAATCCCATTTTTTTTCCATTTCTGCATTACAGTAAGAGTAAAGGTCAAACTCTCAACCCTCTTGCAAAATATTTATTTTAATTTTTTTAATCAGGGCTAGGTTTTAAGGAATGCCTAGGAGGTCTGGATGCTTGAGTTTGATGAACTTAGTGAGAGACACCTGGCTCCAAATCTTTACACAGGGAGGCAACTTTAAAAACACAAAGAGGCACACCACCTGCTGATTTCTTTGTTGGGAAACCAAGAATTATGTAACTCAAAATCATAAACAATCCTCCTACAAAACGAGAAGGCATAGAAGGGACAAGTCTAATCAAGTTATGAACATTTTGAGACCTGTAACCACAAAACAAGCGCAGGTGAAGAAACCTTTAGTTATAAGGTTGCTGTGTGCCAAGTCAAGCCTCAGGATATACGTGAGTTGATATGATTGTTTTATTCAGCTCTGGCAGGAGACAGCAAATGGGCAGTGCTTTGGGAAGCCTAGACTGAACATACTTTGATCCTTTGACAATTTTATTTATGGAAAATTATCTCATTAATTTAGTGGCCATGTTGCAGAAAGAGTTCCAGAGAACAATACTATATTGGGTGTTGATGATATAATGCTATGAACTGTTGGCTGCCTTTCACTGATAGGGAAGGCAGGTGTATAAACATCAGTGTACCACACCCGACATGGGCCATGTTTTCTTTTAAAGGATCTCATTTGGCACAAAACATCTTTCCTTTACACCAAGGGTCAGCACGCTTTTTCTGTAAAGGACCAGATAGTAAGTGTTTTGGGCTTTGCAGGCCATAGAGTCCCTGTAGAAACTACTCAGTTCTGCTGTTGTGGTATGAACGCAACGATGACGGTTCATAAACAAATGAGCATGACTTCCTTCCAAGTAAACTTATATATAAAAGCAGGTTATAGGTCATTGTTTGCTGACCCTTGCTTTACACCAATATGCTCTGTAGTCACACCAGACCCCAAACAACCCACACTACCACCTGACATCATATTTTTATGTTCAAGAATAATTTAGTTGGATTTTTCAATAGAATGCATTTGCACTGTGTATTAAGAATCAGTGGCTTAGTCAAGGAAATATTCCTATCATAAAAATACCATAGATTATATCTTCTCTTCTTACATTTTCTTTCTGGGTGATTTTCAGGATGTTGCTATAAACTGCCCAGTTCAACTTGTACCTCTAGTTTTAATCCCATCTTTCAGCAAATTCTCCAAATACTAATGAACCTTCATCCTTCATAGAATAGAAGCTCCAGTTTTGTTTTTTACAAACACACTGGCTGAGCAAGGACAAATGTGTTTAAAACTGTGTCTTAGCAATGTACACTTCAGAATGCATTGTTACTTGTATATTCAGTGAATATTAGATGAGCAAATGAAATAAAGGAGGAGGGAGGAAGACAGGAAAGAGGGGGAAGGGAAGGAAGGAGAGAGGCAGGGAGGGAGGGGAGAGGAGGGAAGGAGAAAAGGTGAAATGTTATTGACTATCACTGAGTCAATGTGTCTGCCAGATCAATATGTATGGTTCTTTTGGAAGCAGGTTTATAATCAAGAGCTTTCTAAATAAGTGTACTTAAAATGTGTTTAAAGATTCCTCACCCTGACTGGTGTGGGTCAGTTTGTTGGGCATTATCCTGCAAACCAAATTGTCTCTGGTTCAATTCCCAGTCAGGGCACATGCCTGGGTTGCTGGCCAGGTCCCTAGTTAGGGGTGTGCAAGAGGCCTATGGATGTTTCTCTCACATACTGATGTTTCTCTACCTCTCTTTCTCCTGCCCCTCTCCACTTTCTAAAAATAAATACATAAAATCTTTTTAAAATATTCCCCAATGAGGAGAGAGTACTTCTTCATTCATTTACTCAACAGATATCTATTAAGAAATGTCTTTGTACCATGATTTGGGGATCCTGTGATGAAGAAACTAGACAAAATCTCTGTCCTTATAGAACTTGTATTCCATTGGCAGGGTCAGACAATAAAAAAGCCAATCTATAATAAGATGCCAAGTGATAGGCTTCTGGCTTAGGTTCAAACATCAGCAGTTGGCACTGCCTCACCCTTAGCAATTTTTGCTAAAGAAACCATTTAAGCCTGTGACCCAGTGTCTTTTCTTCCCCAATTTTCCTTCTGCAGAGTAGACCTGCACCATGATCCTGGGGTGAAGTGGGGACCATGGGAGCAATGAGACCTGGGATCAGTTTCCATGCACCGCAAAGAGCTCTCCTACATCAGGATGGGGGGGGGGCACAAAGATTTGCTTCCCTCAAGTGATTTGCACTTTCCCAGGCTGGTAGCTGGCAGGGAACTATAGAATCTTGGTGGCAATTTCAGCCACTAGAGCCAGTGGGCTCTCCTTGATACCTTGAAACACATGCCATCCTGGGGCCACATCAATAATAACATGGTGCCCATGGCAATGACAGTTCTGGGGACATCTGCTTTTTGTCTCCCAAAGCTCCATGCTACCCACCTCGAGCCTGAGCCCTGACTGGATAAACAGAAAGGCAGCCAAGACCAAGAGAAATAAGCAAGAACACTGACTGCTGCAGCAGCCAGACCAGCCTCTCCCTGTCCAGATAAAGCCTGTCTTCACTGCACAGTCTCCAAGGAAAACTAACCGGTGTTCAGAGGCTAAGCAGAAGGAGACCAAAAGAATAGGCCTCATCCCACCTCCCACCACCACTGTCCAGCCCCCCGTGGGGCAGAGACAGCACACTTGTCACCAAGGAGCTGAGAAATCTTTCAAAGAAGCCTCTGAAACATCAGGTATTAGTGAGCTACCTGAGATGTGACTTCGAAAGGGGACTGTAAGGGGGAAGAGTCCCACATATCCACATCCTATCAAGAAAAGGCACAGTTCAGGGGAGCAATCACAAACCATGTCATTTCCTAATAATAATCAACATCTTGCCCCTACTCAGAGCTTTGTGCTTTCTAGAACATTCTCAATTTAAAAAGAAAACAGGATGTTGCTATAAACTGCCCAGTTACCATTTGTTTAGAATTTACTATATACCAAGTGATTGCTAAGCAATTTATATCTGTTATCTTATTTTATCCACTTGACCACTCTATAAAAGACAGTAATCATAAAATCCATTTTTCAGATGAGGACACGGAGGCTCAGGGAGGTTAAGTAGAAAGGAATAGAGCTGGTAATTAAATCAGATTATCTGACTTTATCACATAGCACTGCTATGCATTTTCATCTTTCATTATTTATCCCTCACCACAACCCTATAAAATAAACAAATTGAGATTTTGTAGTCAAGAAATGTGCTGTCCAATAGTCATTAGTCACTTGTGAATATTTAAAATTAAATTAATTAAAATTAATAAAATTTAAAAATCAATTCCCTTGTCACTCTAGCCAAATTTTGAGTGCCCCATAGCCACCTGGGATAGCATAAATAGCAAACATTTCCATCTCTGCTGAAACTTCTAAGGAATAGCACCTAGAACTCTGAGACTTAGCTCAGCTATTTCTGAGCTCACTACCAAGCACTGTGCTCAAAGGTACAGTGGTGAAAATACTACCATCATTTCCTTAAGAAGGTGAAAAGCCTTGGAGGCGGTGATGGATGAAACAACTTGCTGTGGGTACAGACCATGACCAGAACCCTGCTCACCTCTACCTACCTCCTCCACTACACTGGTATTCAGGCCTCTTAAGACAGAGAGGAAAATAAGATGACTCCAAGTGTCCCAACACTGGGTCTTCCTAGATGCACTCTTGCACCAGGCTTGTGATCAGGTGAGATATGCTCTGAGAAAGTTTTTGTGAGAGACAGAAATAAAAGGAAGAGAGGGTTTGTGCCGGGAAAAGCACAACAAGGCGGACGTGTGGATATGGCACACCACAGCTGTGGGGAGGAATGTTCTCGTACACCCAACGAGCCCTAGAAGATATGAACCTGCTTCTTATTTTGTGGACCCTGTCTGATGGGGATAAATACTCTTTTAAAAAATCAAAAGCACACAACCCTCTTGCCATAAAAAAAATTTACAAAACTAATTGCTGCCTTACACAAATGGTAGTACAGAGGGCAGCATTTGAGAGTACAGATCCTTAGTTTGAATTCCAGCTACACCTCTTCCTAGCTGTGCAACTTTAGTAAAGTTACACAACTTCTCTGAGCTTCAAGTTCTTTGTCCATAAAATGGAAACAATAATAGTCCCTGTATCTTAGCTTCCTTGTGAGAATTAAATATGGGATTTATTACTGTTGTGCAGCACCCATATATGCCAGAAACTTGTGAAGCAGTCTACAAAATGTAGCTTTTGCTTGCTAAAAACTACTTTACCTATATGTATCAACAAATGTGATTTTTTTCTAAGCCTGCACATATTAAGTTGGTTTTACTTTTCTTTCTATTTTATATAAATCATTATGACACCAAGTTGAATGAAAATACCGTGAATTTCATTCATTCCATTATTTTACTCATATACAGGCAGACCTCAAAGATATTGTAGGTTCAGTTCCAGACACCACAATAAAGCGGTACATGGAACTTTAGGAAGATTAACTTTTGTCAGTATAAAGGGAGGAGAGAAACAAAGGGCAAGGAGAATAAATAAAGAAGCTTTTGTGATTTTACAGCTAAGATGTAGTAATATGCAGGGAGGAAGTGAAGTAAAGCAAACTGGTGGAAAATTGGAGGCCAGAGTGGAAATGATTAGAAAATAGTATCAGCAGACCTGGGTATCAGTTATCTGGCAAGCACTAGTGGCTGTGTAGGTGTGAGCCTGGGTCTGGGGAGAACAGTGGCACCATTGCTAGAATGGGAAAGTTAGAAAGAGGAGCCAGCAGAGGAGAAAGATTTTCACTACTACCTGCTCAGCCACCCAAGCCTGATGCCATCACACATGTCTTCCACTTTCTACCATTCCCTAAAATACTGTATTAGTTAGCTATTGCTGCACAGCAAATTATCCCAAACTTTAAACAATATGAAAAAACAACCATTTATTATCTCACACAATTTCTGAGGGTCAGGCATACAGTCTTGACTTCATAGAGTGGTTCTGGCTCAGAGTCTTTCATAAGACAACCAGCAAACTGTCAGCCCAGGCCCTGACATCTTCAGGCTCAGCCTGCACTAGAGAATCAAACCCCCCGCTCACTCACACTGTTGGCAGGCCTCACTTCCTCACTAGCTGCTGGCTGGAGGGTCCAGTCCCCTACCTCATGGGCCTCCCCATAGGGCAATTCACACCACAGCAGCTGGTTCTCTGTACAGCAAGTTATCCCAAAGAAAGAACTCAAGAAGGAAAGCACAGTCTATTGTAACCCAATCTTAGGATGGCCTATCACCACTTCTACTATGTGCAGTTGGTCATACTGATCACCCTGGCACAGTGTTAGAGGAAACTGCACAGAGCATCACTGTCGAAGGCAGGCACCATCAGGGGCCATCTCCTGGGCTGCACAGCAGCTCCAAACCCTGCCGATTAGCCTCCACCTCTTTCAAACTGCCCCATTCTCTGTGTCACTTCCACTGCTCTGGGGCAAAGTACTCATCTCCTATCACCATCTCTATTTCAGTCTAATAGTTCATGCTATTTTCAGCTTCTCTTACCACAGCCTCACCCTTCTATCACTGCAAGAGTGATTCCTCAACACTGGAGATCTGCCTGTCTCTTCACAAATACACACCTCCTGTACCCTCTGCTTGATTCCCATTGTCCAGGTGATGGAGATCAAGCTCCTTAGCATGGGTAAGAGTCCCTACTAATGCTCCAGCTGCATCCTCTGACACTCTCTGCCTTGAACTTTACATGCTATTGTGCTATTTCACCCACCCATGTTTTTGCTATACTCTCCTTCTGTCTGCCACATCCTTCTTCATCTTCCCTCACAAGACGGCACAGACTTGAGACCCCACCATGGGATTTCTGTCCAGCTCTACCACTCACTCATTATACACTTCACTCAACTATTTAAATCTCATGAACTGGGCATTGGTCAAATGATTTATTTCCACATATTAACTTACATATCCACCCAATGACCTAAAGGTAGATGATTGTTATCATCATTGTGAAAATAAGAAAACTAAGGCTAATAAAGTAAGAGCTGTGAAGGTGTTTGTAACTATAACTCTTCCTTGTTCAAGGCAGTCAGATACTTGTCTCCTCCACTAACCTTCTACTTTCTAAAGACAATGCTTCCCATTGCGCCTTGGGGGTAGCTCTACCGCTATTGTGAAATGACTTATTTTTGTGTCTGCCTTTTCAGAAATCAGCTCTTTGAGGTCAGGGAACATGTCTTAGTCCTCTGTGCCAGTTCACCACCCATGAACATCTCAGCCAATCCATGCTTGTTAAGTTTAACCAAGTTTGTGGTGCCTGTTGAATATCCTGGCAAAGTTACAGGAAATTGCCAAATAAAGAAGGAAGAGAAGCTGAAGACAGTGCCTTAAGAAGAAAGAGAAAGAAGAGGAAACTTAACATTTTCCTTAATAAAACTAAAACAGTGACTCTAAACCTCTAATCTGAAAAACTTATTTGAGATGGTTGTGAATAGTTCCATCTAGTAGATGGAGTCAAATTGAAATCAACTATTAATGTGATTCTTCCTATGCTCCTTTCTCCAGGAAGAATGATCATATATGTGCATAGGCTGAGGCACAGCAACCAGAACAACAGGGCTTATTTCCAAAACCTCCTATTTCTGCCCTCTTCAAGAACCATGAGTCCATCTCATTGTTGTAGGCAGGCAGGCTGGTCTGTGCAACCAGGAAAATAGTCACATTTAACTACAAAATTAACTAATGGAGGAAGTTTATGAAAGTAATAAGCTCTCATTATGAATATTTTTCAGAGTTGCCATTATGAGAAAAATACCAAAACAGAGAGGGTTCAGACTCTTGTGAGCTTTACAAAAATGTACCGTATTTTTCAGACTATAAGATGCACTTCTTTCCCACCCCCAAATTTAGGAGGAAAAGGGGGTGTGTCTTATAGTCCAAATGTACCTCACCTGGCTTTCTGGGGGGCAGAGGTGGAGCGTGGTCACAGGTTATTAAATATTTTACCACATTTTTCACTTCAAAATGTTTTTTCTTATTTTCCTCCCCTAAAACCTAGATGCATCTTATGGTCCAGTGCATTTACAGTCCTAAAAAAATGGTAAGTCCTTTGCAAATAGTGGCTCATGACCCAAAAGAAACATTCAAACCATAATCAGAAATAATATGGGAATTACAGTAATTTATCTTTAGTGATCTAATCTTTGACTGGGCTTGCATCTCAGACACACTTTGTGTTTTGTTGTGTGTTAAATCTATGTGAAACAAACAGTCCCCCAAATTGGTCCTGCCAGGTGATTCCAAAAAATAGTTTCCATGTGCTAGCAGCTCTTATCAATATCCTATTAGAGAATAAAACATCTTTTAAAAGTTTATAGAGCCCTTACTTTGTTTAGGGACTCCTTCAGTTTCCCTGTCGCCAGTGATATCCTTTTAAACATTTGCTTGCTCCAAATGAATTATGTGTTCTATGTAACTCTACTTGTGATGTATCTTGGCATGTTACTGTGGAAATACTAAATTATTCCACATGTGTATGTCTTTGCCTCCCCAGGTATATTTTGGAATTTACTTGAGATCTGTGATTGAGTCTCCTTGTCTGCCACCTCCTTCTTCTCTCTTTCTCACTCTCTTTCCCTAAAAACACCTTCATAGTGTTCAGTGAGCAAGTACACAATCTCTTGGCTGACTGATTTCCTAATTAAAAAATAAAACTATAATTTATTGAATAAAATGAAGCACTTTATTGTTATCCCTTCTTTCCAGTTGTGAAAACTGAGATTAGCAAGAGAAATTGACTTTCCCAAAGTCATGGCTAATTATTGAAAGGCAGAGCTGGAAGTCAGGCCTGGGCTGTCTGATTCCAGAGCCTGTAACCACTTGTAATTACCCTTATTTTCCATCATTGTGACTAGCTCCTTTGCAGATTAGAAAGAAAAGTGTGTTCTTTGGGCTCATGAATCTCACATCTCCGACAAGAGACATTGGGTAGGATATTTGTTGTGAAGGCTATCATATTCCTTGTCTAGTGTTCATTTCTAAAAGGTTCTTGTTTTAGTCCCCTTTAGAACAGTGCATGTGTCTCTTTGTTGCACCCTGGCTGGTTGGTCTATGCAGCCATTCATTAAGTAGTCCACCAGCCAACACCTACTTGCTGCTCAAAATGTGATCCTTGGACCAGGAGAATCAGCATCTAGAATGTTAGAAATAGAGAATCACAGATTCTTCCAGAGTTACTGAATCAGAATCTACATTTTAACAGTATCTCTAGGTGTTTTGTGTGTATGTGAAAGTGGGAAAAACACTGCCCTACTTGTCAGTTGTAATGTAAAATAGAACTTTTCTCTCCTGAGACTACTGGTGGAGAAGTCAAGATGGGTCAGCAGACCCTGATTCGGGGTGAGTGGAACAGTGCTGCCACAGAGATCCAGGCAGTGGGGTTGGCTTTCTCATGGACACATAACCAGTGAGTGGCAACACCTAGTGAGGTGTTCAGTCTTCTGCCTCAACATTATGCTATTTCAAGTTAGTTGAAAATTCTCTAAATATAGTCATGCATTAGGACTAAAATATAGAACCTGTTCAATGGTAGTTTTTAAATTACTTGTATTTTTCCAGAGCTTGTCCCTAATGCCCATCTTTATGTTCCCCAAAGTTCATGTTACATTTTAATCTATACTTATGTCTAAACATAATAACTTTGTTAAAGTAGAGCTGAGCTCAAGATTACAGCCCCTTTAAAGATCTGCTTTCAGAAATGTTCACACAAATAGAGAATAGACAGACAGCTGTCAGAGAGGAGAAGAGTTGCAAATCTGGGTGAAAAAGGTGAAGGGATTAGAAAGAACAAAAACAAAACTCATCAAAGCAAACAACAGCATGGTAATTACTAGAGGGAAAGAGGGCTGAGAGAGGTAGAAAAGGGTAAATTGGGCATAAATGGCGATGGAAGGAGATTAAACATGGGGTGGTGAACACACAATAGAATATACAGATGATGTGTTATGGAATTGTACAGCTGAAACCTATACAATTTTATTAACCAATGTCACCCCAATAAATTCAATTAAAAATTAAATTAAATATATGCATATATATTTTTATATATGTAGATAGATAGATAAATATGGAAGTGTTTATAAACCAGTGTCCAGCATGTGCCAAATTGTATTTTGACTCTGGGGAGTCGACTAGAATGGCCTCATTATTTCTCTCTAACATGTTTAGAGCTATCCAGCCTGAGCAAGCTTTGTACTTGCACTGGTTTAAACACACTCTGTTACTTGTAAATAAAACTAGTAATTATTCTTCAAGGACCAAACATGTTTTGTGTCACAATTTAGACCCTGTTTCTTCTCAAAGAATACATTTGAATTTAGTGTATTTCTCCATGCTTCACTCAAGTATTTATCAAGTGATATGGCGACACAAAATAAGTCAGATATGAACAGTTGCTCCTAAGGAGAGTATATTCTGACTGGCAGAGTAAGCTTGTACACAGGAAAAAATGGGAAAGAGTATAAATTATTTGAAGCCATTTATTTAAAAGGTAGTACGTTCAGAGAAACAAGAGCACGTGTCTGTGAACTAGGAAGGGCTCACAGCAGAGGAGAGACTGGAAGACTGGATAGGCAAAGAGTGAGGAAGAGATTATTCCAAAAGAAAGGTGATCTGAGCAAAAGGATACTGATGCACACTGATGAACATGGAACGTTGTCCACTACTCCCCTGCCTGGAGCTAAGCTATACCGACTAAATACATCCAGGGCTACTGTGCACTTCTTCAGCTAAAACTCTAGATTCAAAGATGCAGTTAGTAAACACATTCTCTGGAGGTTAAATAATAATTACATATAATTGCATATAGTATATGCATATATAATTAACAATTACATATTTATTAATAGTATAAATCACAATTAATGACTGGATAATAGCACACTAGTAATGCAGTCAATAACATTAATAATCTATTGATTAATATTAATACATACTGTATGATATATAAGAAATGACTATATAATTATAACTATATGATATAGGTATTTACATAATAATTTATCATTAGCATTTTCAGTTCTCTCTATATACCATAGCCGAATGCTTTGTATTTAATATTCACAGCAACTTTATGGAAGCATTTTGATCTCCATTTTATTGATAAAGCAACAGCAGATCATTTAGTAACTTGAGGAAAGTCACATAGTAAATAGCAATGCTTGTACATGAACAAAATATCAAATGCAAAACCTACCTTCTTTTATTTTTAACCCTCATTCGAGGATATGTTTTTATTAATTTTTGAGAAATAGAGGAAAAGGGTGAGACAGAGAAACATGATGTGAGAGAGAAACGTTAATCGGTTGTCTCTCACACAGACCCTGACCAGGAATCAAACCTGCAACCTAAGTATGTGCCATGACTGGGAATCTAACCCACAACCTTTTGGTGTATGGGATAACTTTCCAATGACTGAGTCACCTGGCCAGGGCTGCAAAACCCACCACATTCACAATATCCTGTCATGCTATCCAGATACTCTATTGTATATACTCTAGGTCCTTGAATATTTTATATTCAGGCACAATACAACATTAGGATATTATGACATAATAAATGATCCCTTTAAGCAATATCCATTCTGTATGGTAAGAGAAGGTTTGAGGTACAGAGCTGAAAATCCTGGAGCAAAATCATTTGGCAATAACCTCTTTCTAAAGTCCTGAACATATATAAAAAATATCATGAGAGTAAGCTTACTTGGGTAAGAGTTCTTAGAATTGATCATTTTGAAGGCTCTACTACTCTAGGCCAAACTTCTGTGCCAATTAGTTTATTTATATGGCTGTGTGGCTGTATAGTGTCGGAACATCCTTCCCCAAGATGTCCCAAAAGGCAAGGCCTCATCTGAGAAAGACTTGAGGCATTTGGGGAATAGCATCCATTGAATCTTCTTACATGATTTTTGGAGTGTGTGTTTGAATTCCTCTCACCTTTTTTGGAGCCCATAGTAGGCAGATTATCAAAAATGATTAAAAAATCATTATCTTCTTTATCTAAAGAAGCACACAGTGAAAACCTGGGTTTGAGAACTGGTTGCCACAATGCTCATGAGACATGGTTCTTCACTTACATGCTCAGCTAGTGTATGCTCAGTGTGGCCCTGGCCAGCAGCATCCATACCACCTGGGAATTTGTTAGAATGCAGAGCCTCGAGCTTTGGACTGGTTGAAGAGGAATCTCCAGGGACCAGAAATCTGTTTTAACCAGTTTTTCAGGTTTGAGAAACATGGTGCTGGGCCTCGCTTCCTCATCTATAGGAGATAATGTAGTAATAACATCCTCTTCACAGTTTTGTGGAGATTAAGATCATGTACATAGAGTGCTTAATGCATTGTCTATTAATAATTATTATCTTCCATGACTTTATTTTACTTGTTTATTTTTGATTAAGTAAAGGTAAGAAAACTGGACCCTAAGCAGCTAACTCTGTCTGCCTTAGGTTTAGCAGAAATCAATTCAGAGTTAGTGATTAAGATCTGTCTGACATCCAACTAAGGTTACTAAGAAAACCTGAATTAAATAAACAGGTTTTTGCTGTAGTCTTTATGGGGCTCCTGTTTGAAAACAAGGAGGTCTGTGGCTGAGTGTTTTACAGCCAGTCCAGAGGCTCCACAGAATAACTCTGATGGATATGTGTGTCAGATTGCAAAACACCCCTGACTGGAGCAGTTATACTGGACAGTGTAGAAAACCACCCCCAGATTTCACATTGGGAACACAAATGCTTGTGAACTGCTTCTTCCCAGGATAATGTAGCCTTGCTGCCATTCTATGTGAGGGCCCATATACTCCAGGGGCTGAGTTGGGTCCAGGTAAGGCCTGGCTTTACCCCCGTCATGGGTTCCAGGCTACCTGAAGCCATTCCAACTTCTGTTCAGCTTTTGGTTAGCATTTATTTATGTGAGTTTGGACATCCATCTGGCTTATAGACATTCAGCTTCTCACTTGTTCTTTTTCTCTCAGAAAAAGATCAGCAAACATTTCTGTAAAGGGCCATAGAGTACATATTTCAAGTTTTGCTGGCCATAGGGTCTCTGTCACAACTCAGTTTGCCATTGTAATTCAAAAGCAAATATAGACAATGTATAAACAAAGGAGTATGGCTATGTCCCAAAAAACCTTTATTAAAAAAAAAAAAACAGATGGCAGGCCAGATTTGCTGCTTAGAATCTCAAAACATCTAATAAGAATGACCCACTTTCAGCCAAGATGGAGGCATAGGTGGGAATACTGTACCTCCTCGCACAAGCAAATTTAAGGACAACTAAGATTTAGAAACAAAAACACAACCAAAACAGACAGAAAATTGAACTGTACTAAAGTCTGACAGTAACAAACCACTCATTCAGACTGGGAAGAGGGGCGGAGTCGGCAGCCTGTGGAAAGGGGTCTGGGCCAGAAAAGGCGGTGGTTAGCGGACCAGACGGGCATGGGATGAAAACCTAGTTAGGCTTGCAAGGCAGCTGGCTGACTGCAGACACACAGTCCTGCACCCAGTGAGACAGACCACACAACCCGGTGCCCCAGCGTTGGGAAATAAAGCCTAAAAGCACTGATTGGAAAAACTTTCAGGTGTTGAGGTGCCAGGAGAGGCTCCCAGCCTCACAGGAGAGTTCATTGGAGAGACCCACAGGGTTCTAGAACATACGCAAGCCCACCCACCCAAGAACCAGCACCAGAAGGGCCCAATTTGCTTGTGAGAAGTGGCAGAGGGGACTGAAATTTGAGAGAGGGTGGAACAAACATCATTTCTCCCTCTCTGACCCTGCCCCAGTCACAACCCAGTTTTGGGTTGACCCACGCTGGTGAACACCTAAGTTTCTGCCCCTCATACTTAACAGGTGCAAACAGACCAAAACATTATGGTTCAAGCAGAAGAACAGCTCAAAGCCCCAGAATCAGTATTTCTAAGTGACAAAAAGATAGCCAACCTATCACATGCACAGTTCGAAACACTACTTATCAGGATGCTCACAGAACTGGTTGATTTTAGTCGCAAATTAGGTGAAAAAAATGAAGGCTACACTAAGTGAAATGAAGAAAAATGCACAGGGAACCAATAGTGATGAAAACAAAACTGGGACTAAAATCAATGGAGTGGACCAGAGGAAGAAAGAAACAAACAAACAGAAAAGAATGAGGAAACAAGAATTCGGCATTTGTGAAAGACAAATACCATATGATCTCACCTTTAACAAGAACAAACAGAGAGTATGAGGAAACAAGAATTTGGCATTTGTGAAAGACAAATACCATATGATCTCACCTTTAACAGGAACCTAAATAACAAAGCAAACAAGCAAACAAAATATAACCAAAGACACTGAAATAGAGAACAGGCTGACAGGGAGCAGAGGGGAGGGAATTTCAGGAGAAAAGGGAAAGGATTCACAAGAACAAGTATAAAGTACACATGTACAAAAACTAACAGGGGTGAAAATGGGAGGAAGATAGGAAGCACTTAGAGGGTGGGCTGGGATGGGAGTAAAAGACAGAAAACTGTACTTGAACAATAAATAAATAAATAAATAAATAAATAAATAAATAAATAGCAGATTTAAAAGAAAACAAGAATTCAAAAAAATTAGGAGAGGCTTAGGAACCTCCAGGACATCTTCAAATGTTATGATAGCCCTAGAAGTATAGGGGTACCAGAAAGGAAGAAGAAAGAGCAACAAGTGGAAAACTTATTTGAACAAAGAATAAAGAAGAACTTCCCCATTCTGGCAAAGGAAATAGACTTTCTTTTTTTTTTTTAATTTTAGGGAGTTTAATATAGAATAAAGCTTTCAAATAAAATTAAATATACTGTTTAATCCTGCAATTCTACACATACGATCTGTCATACAAAAACTTCCATAGGCACATATGTATATACAGCATGTCCCCTCAGGTACCTAAACACCTATCAGTCAATGAACACACTTACCTCTAATGAAGGGGATAAATATACAGTAATTACAGTAAATATTAGGTTACGGGCAATATTCTTGCATGTTCTTCATATTACATTGTAAATAAACAAGTTCCAGGAAAAAAATAAATATGTTGCTATTCTTCAAAAAATATATATATTTAAATTTGGGAAATAGACTTTCAAGAAGGCCAGGAAGCTCAGAGAGTCCCAAAGAAGTTGGACCCAAGAAGGAACACACCAAGGCACATCATAATTACATTACCCAAGATTAAAATGAAGGAGAGAATTCTAGAAGCAGCAAGAAATAAGGGGACAGTAACCTACAAAGAAGTTCCCATCAGACTGTCAGCAGATTTCTCAAAAGAGATCTTACAACCAAGAAGAGGCTGGAAAGAGGTATTCCAAGTCATAAAATCCAAAGACCTACATCCAAGATTGCTCTATCCAGCAAAGCTTTTATTTAGAATGGAAGAGCAGATAAAGTGCTTCTCAGATAAGGTCAAGTTCAAAGAGTTCATCATCACCAAGCCCTTATTATATGAAATGTTAAAGGGACTTATCTAAGAAAATGAAGATAAAAAAATGTGAACAGTGAAAGGACATCAAACTCACAGTTATTAACAACCACACCTAAAACAAAAGCAAATTAAGAGGACAGCTAGATCAGGAGCGGAGCCACAGAAATGGAGATCACATGGAAGGTTAGCAACGGGGGAGTGGGGCGAGGAGAAGTAGGGAGAAGATACAGAGAATAAGTAGCATAGATGGTGGAGAGAAAATAGAAAGGGGGAGGGCAAGAGTAGTAAGCTAAATGTAGAAGGGAAATGTAGTAGGGAAATGTAGAAGCTAAAGAACTTGTGACACATGCACATGAACTGAAGTGGGGGGATGTGGGAGGAGGGGTGTACAGGGTGGAGGGGAATGAAGGGGGGAAATGGGACAACCGTAATGGCATAATCAATAAAATATATTTTTTTAAAAAAATGAATGACCTAGACGACCAGGCATTTTGGGACCAAGAAAAGCAAGTTCCAAATCTGAAACAATGAGGTCTTCCTCTGAGTGATGATATACAAGTGGAGATGATTCTCAGACATTAATGAAATCAGAAGTCAGGGTCCAGACCCCAACCAGAACAGTAAGAGTGAGCACCAGAGTCTTACTTTGCAGAATCATTCAGGGTACATAACACCTGGTGTTTAGAGAGAACTAAACTTGTCCCTCTGCAAAGAAATAAGAGGGTGTGCATGTAATAAGTCATTCTGCATCTGTGTCCTAGGAATTCTAAAGTAGTGATATGAACCTCTGCATCAGACTTCCGCAGAGGAAACCAGTAGGCAAACAGTGTGATCTAGGCTGTCATTCATCTGAAGGGCTCTGCTCTGACAGGTGTGGTCTGAGACTCAGCCTTGTCAGACTTACTTATTCCGAAGTTGGAATTTGCTTTGTTCCAGGGTAGCCATTTATAACAGATGTCATTGGTTGCTTGTCCAAAAGCCACCCCTGTTCTTTCTCCTTGAAGAAGAGACCCTAATTTTGTTGAGGTGTCCACATGCAGCAAAAATAAGTCTTACTAGGTTTAATTCAATCATGATCACCCATACCAGTAAGTGATTAATTTATGGATGAGTGTGTAATACATCACCACCTAATGAAAAATGAAGAAAAAGTTACTGGTAGGCTTCTAGAAAAGCTATTCTCTCCCTTATAAAAAAGAATAAGGGCAAAAGTGTCCTGGGGAAGCTAAGCTGTGGATTACAAAGCAGAATAAACTCTGGAGCTGCCATGGCTTGAGTTTCATTATTGAGAGAATTGTTTCTTATCATGTTAACTGTCTTGAATTTTCTGCTTCCTGCAACCCAAAGAATCCTAAATGATGTGCATTCCTGTTTGATCTCCATGAAGCCAGTTCAGGTCCCTCTGCTACCACCAGCTCTTAAGTTCTCTGCTTTCACTATCTCTACCTCATCTTGCTATCTTGTAGGGAATTAGGAATTGTGCTTTGTTTTGCTTTTCTTTTAATTGATATCCCTTGAGGTTGAGCTTTTATCTTTCAGGATTTCACCAGGGAGCCACTGGTTAATTTGTAGTTTTGTTATTAGAAGTATAGAATACCCTGTTTCGAGAAGTTATTAGAAGTATACCCTGTTATTAGAAGGAAAGAATACCCTGTTTCTTTTTCATTCATTCAGCACAATTGTCCTTCCCTAACAAAGATTGTAAGCTAGTAGATACAGTAAAGCAAGCAATTACATGCAGTGTAATGATGGACCATAGGAAGAATTGGAGGCAGTGGAAGTCCAGAGGGAGGCTCTGTTATTGGCTTACCAAGCAGTGACACCCTTTGTGTTTCTTCCATGCCTGCCAAGCCTCTTCCCTGTAAATGCAGACACTCACTTCAAGCCTCCATTGCAGCCAGGGCATGCAATATGCACCCCTCTGGCCAGGAAGCTAAAAGAGAAAGCCTTCAAAAGTCTTCTGGGAAGGGTTTTCCTTAACAATTAAGATCATCACAGAGAGGCATCTTCTTTCCTTTCTGCTCCTGGTGTTTCATGAGAGGCTATGATTTGGAACTACAGAAGTTATCTTGTGACTATGCGGCAAGAGCCAAGAGAATTGCAGAAAAGTTGAATCCAAGTCTTGATATTATTATAGCATAGAACTAATCCCACGTCTATATACCTCCCAATTTCTTGTTATGCAATAATAGCATTGTATTTCGGTAACTGTTACTTATAGCCCAAAACATATTAAACAGTACAAAGGGTATCTAACCTGGGCAGAGGGAATCAAGGAAGGCTTCTTAGAGAAAGTGACTCATGAGCTAAAGCATGAAATATGTGTACATGTTATATAATAGAAGGAAAGATTCTAAAAGATCCAAAGACTTGAAGGAGAGAATAAAGAAAGTTTAAAAACTAAAGATAGGTGGCTGAAGCTTAGAATATCATTTATGGGGTGGCAGGAAATAAAGCCAAAGAAGTATTGGGAGTATGATAAATCATACATAACCTTGTAAGTCATGTTAAGAAAACTTGCCCTTTTCTTCAGAACATGAGAAACACTATAGAGTCTTTGTCATTTTCAAGTTCAAAGTTATTACCTCTTTTACATACCCAGATCACATTGTTGATGGTTTGCTGTCATTTGGTCCTATTAGAAATTGTAGTTTGTTATTTAAGTATTTATTTCCTCCAGTTGACTGGAAGATACAGGAGGGCAGGAGCTATGATTTATCTCAATATATCAACCCCTTCCAATGAATAATAATAAAGCTTCATTGAATCAAGTTGCCTGTCCGATTACAGTTTATAGAACCAGAACCTACTTTAATTTATTTCCATATTTTATTGTTGTTCAAATATAGTTGTCTACCTTACCCCCCACTACTCCCCCCACCCCAGCCAACCTCACTTCCCACCCTTGATACTAACCCCCTTTGGTTTTGTTCCTGTAATATATATATATATATATATATATATATATATATATATATATATACCCTGAATACCCTCCCTCCCCCTCAATTATTCCCTCCTATCTCACCTCTTATTACTGTCAGTTTGTTCTTAATTTCAATGTCTCTGCTTATATTTTGCTTGCTTGTTTGTTCTGTTGATTAGGTTCCACTTATAGGTGAGATCATATGGTATTTGTCTTTCACCACCAGGATTATTTCACTCAGCATAATGCTCTGTGGATCCATCCAAGCTGTCGCAAAGGGTAGGAGCTCCTTCTTTCTTTCTGCTGTGTAGTATTCTATCATGTAAATGTACCACAGTTTTTTGATCCATTCATTTAATGATGGGCACTAAGGTTGCTTCCAACACTCAGCTATTGTAAATAGTGCTGCTATGAACATGGGGGTGCATAGGTTCTTTTAAATTGGTGTTTCAGGATTCTTAGGGTATAATCCCAGCACTGGACTTGCTGGGTCAAAAGGCAATTCCATTTTTAGTTTTCTGAGGAAAATCATACTGTTTTCCACAGTGGTTGTACCAGTTTGCATTTCCACCAACAGTGTACTAGGGTTCCCTTTTCTCCACATCCTCTCCAACACTTGTTTGTTGATTTGTTTATAATGGCCATTCTTACTGGTGTGAAATGGTATCTCATTGTGGTTTTAAGTTGAATCTCTCTGATGACTAGTGATGTTGAGCATCTTTTTATATATCTCTGGGCCCTTTGTATGTTCTCCGTGGATAAATATTTGTTCAAGTTCTTTGCCCATTTATTAATTGGGTTATTTGTCTGCTTAGAGTGGAGTCGTGCACACCTGAGCCTATTCTAAATTATTTTGTCTCCTTTGATTCTTTCAATACCCCCATGAAGCCTAGAGAGATCAAGAGAGTGGTTAAAGCTTCACATAGCTGGCTAGGGCAGAACCATGGTGGCTAGAACCAGGTTATTTTTCTTGTGGTCCAAAAATTGCTTTCCATTATATCATACAGGTTTGCCCCATCTCACTTGCTTACATCACTAAAAGTTTGTACATTTGTTCATTTGCAGTGAGGTTCCAGTTTGATGAAACTTTAAAAAAATTCAATGTAATCATTGCCAGGTTTGTAGTGGTGGAAACATCCTGTCATACTTTCTTTTCCTGGGGAGAACTCAGAGTGGCCCTTTGAAGTTAGCAGATATAAGGCAAGTAAGGCCTCCATGTTGTGGTTTGAGAAAAGGTAGCATTGCCTGCATCTCCTGGTCTGTAAGCTCACATTGTACTTAAGGCTGGAGGACAAATCTGTGTAGGAACTGTATTAATTAACATAACTACCTGCCAGAACAGATAAACCTGAACATCTCAGTGGTTCAACTCAATAATTTTATTTCTTACTCACATAAAAATTAATTTTGAAACCAGCTGTGTCAGAAATCCCAGCTCTTTCACTCTTGTTGGTCCATCCTTCCCTGTGACCTCTGTCAGATTTTCTGAGTCTAGTGGACAAACAGAGGGAAAGAGAGAAGAGCTTTTCACAAACCTAACTCCTGCCCACATTCCCCTGGGAAAGACTCTGTCTTATTACCACACTGACCTGTATGAAAGAATAGGATGTGGTCTGCCTGCGTGCCCAGAAAGATAGCTAAATGACTTCAGTACACCAGTGGTCCTCTCTGACTTAGGAACCAAGGGAATCTCAAGAAAAGAGGGACAATACCCTTTACATTAAGGTTCTACCTTGTATAGTAGAACTGGGATAATCAGAGGACACCAGGATACCCAGAGAATTTACCATAAAAAATGGAAAAGACTTGGCCTGTCAATTCACCTCAAAGCCAGGATCAAGTGTTGCACAGGGGAAGATTATTTCCAAACATAATATATGTCTGAAGTTAGAAATCCCTCCTCATTCAAATGGGTGAGTATCCATATACTAAAAGAGCTGTGTACTAAAGAATTGTATATATTATTGGGAACACATAACCCAACATGATACAGTATAACACCATAAAGTGACTCACTCATTTATTCATTCATTCATTCAATAAAGCTTATTGAGTACCTACTGTGTGTTCAGCACACTCTAGAATGTGTTGGGATACAACTGTTTCTGCCCTCATGGAGAGTGAAGGTAAATAATAAATAAATATGAGTTCGAGTAATCACAAGTACTAGTGCTTTTCTAGATGCGATAGAACAGGATACGACAAATGTAACTAAGGGACAGAAGGGCTTTATTTCCCCATTTCTAAGATCCAATAAGACTGCTATTGGGCCAACTATGGCATGTGCCTGGATAACTAAAAAATTTTCTTCAGTGGTGCAAGATAACTTCCCATTCCTGGACCCCTTGTCTTCAAGAGCCGCAGTAAGTGGTGACGATATCAAAAACAGTAGCACAATCTGAGCTTTGTGTGAAAACTAATGATATTTTTCAGAGTTATCTCTGTAGGGGACACTGGCCAAGAATGACCCCTTATGCCAGCAAACACCTCTGGGATTCTGAAATTTGCTCTAAGAGTAGAATTCCTCAGAAATACTCTAATAAGGAATGAGACTTCAGAACTGTGCATCTTGAGTAGTAAGAAGAATGTCACCTCACAGGTCAAGGAAGGTACATCAATTCTACCTTCATTCTATAATTATTTAATAAATGCTGTCTGGTGTGTCCATGCATTAAGACTAGGAAATAAAGAGAATAAATCTAGTGTAACCCCAGACTTGCTAGGTTTTAGCCTACAGGAAAACTGAGAGAGCTTTCCAGAAAAATCAAAGCCAGCCACACTCAAGTTTTGTGCTCCAACTATGTATGAAGCACTTAGCCCACTTCTGTAAACTGGGGTGTAGGTGTGAAACTCCTTGTGCTGCTACTTGTGTCTCCTCCCAAATACATGGGACAGTTTGTTCCGGCACTCCTCCCTGACTTTCCCTTCCTGTTAACGAGTCTGCAGGTGCTGCCCTCACAGGAAATTCAGCCTTGCTCCTCTTCATGATCAGGCAGCTGTGGGGGTGTTACAAGGCGTCCTTAGCTTTTCCAGCTCCAACATGTGTGTTCTGATCCTGACCCTCCTGGGTCACCCTGCAGCTGACAGAAACCACTGGTCCCTAGTGTGTGTCATTCCTCCTTAGCCAGCCTCGTCATTACACAGATGCCATCAGAGTCCACATCTGAACATTTGGCCAAAACAACTAATCCAGAAAGAACATTTGGTCAATCTGGTTTGTCAGAAAGCCAAAAAATAAGATATCTATTTGATCAAATTCATGTTAAGAGTTGGTTTGCTTTATTTTTAGCTGAATTTGGTCTTGTTAGTTCATGTATCTAGGCATACTCC
The DNA here is from genome assembly GCF_021234435.1 of Artibeus jamaicensis. Lineage (NCBI taxonomy): Eukaryota > Metazoa > Chordata > Mammalia > Chiroptera > Phyllostomidae > Artibeus > Artibeus jamaicensis. The sequence goes on from NW_026521715.1 coordinate 302,233, forward strand.
TCATCTCCTAGGGTTACAAGAACTCAAAGAGTCAACAGACACCACAACAAAAAATGTGTCTGTTTTCCCCACAAGATCTTCATCTTATCTCTATAACTATCCCAGAAAGTCCTTGAAGGCAAGAACTATGTCATCTTCTCCATTGCACAGAATGTTTACCATGTTTACTGTTTATGTCAGTCAGGACATTTTCAGGAAAGTGACAGCCTACTCAAATGGAGTCACTTGAAGAGAGTCAATCAGAGGGACAGTATGCAAAGGTGCAGAAAGGTGCAGAGAAATGGCAGGGGACAGGGCAGTGACTTAGGGCACTGAGAAGAGTATTATCACTAGTACTGAAAGGACATGAGGGTGAAGTGAACCAGAAAAACAGACAGCTACCTTTGTCCAAGGAATATGTCCACTGTGTGTCAAATCCATAGCATGACTGCTGAGGGAGTAGATCTTAACCTCATTCTCCTCGGGAGCACCTTTCTAGAGGCCCTAGTGCCCTGACTCACCTGGAATCCAGAGGGTACAGAAGCCTGGGGATGGTAACTCATTATCTGTCAGCCTCTTGGAAGGGTGCATTGTAGAGCTAGAGGGACAAACAGTTTACCAGCCCAGTGTTGTGTTAACTGATTTCCAAAAATGACCAATTCCACACCTTCCCTGAGTCAGCATCATACCTTTCAAGTTAAACAGACTCATGAGCTTGGGGGAAGTTTGAAAGCACCAAACCTCTGTGATGCATAAAACTTTTCTCAAGTATCCTTAGCAAATGGCTGTTCAACCTCTTCTTGAATACCTCTGTTGACAGGGAGATCTCTAATTAAAAGCTTCCACAACCTAGTTCTCTTTAAGGTCCTAGTTTTCTCCTCCCAAGTTACCAGGATAAGTCTAAATCCCCAACTCCTGTTCACCAGGAGGAACTCTTGAGTCTTGAAATTCTGCATTTTGTGCATGGACAACAATCTCCTTAAAAGTAACTGGGCCTGAGGGAAGAAGCTACAAAACTTGAGCCTATCTCTCAGGCATAGGCTGAAGAGAGCTCAAGCTGTGGGGAAAAAAAGGAAGCCATGTTTCTCTTTGTATCCCACCACACCGCACCACAATTCAGGACATCCTAAAAATGAAGATGTGACCCTGACATCCCTGAGAACCAGAGCTGGGACCTTGCAGGCAGATTCAGTTCTGTTTCAAAGCTACATGCTCCCCTCGGCAAGGCAGAAGAAAGCGAGAGCAGCAGGCGCCAGCAGCCAGTGTAATTAATGAAAACCTCATAGTGAAATTATCCTTGCCAGCTCCAAGGACCACACTGTGGCCAGTCAGTTATATTTCATCTTTTAAAAGATCCCAGGCCTGCTGAAAGCATTCTGCATGGAAAAGGCAGCCTCATTTGCAGGAATCAGTGTAAAATGCAGACAGTAGTTTGTTAGCCAGTAACACATGAGAAATGGAGGAGAGATTTGTTTTCTGTAGCAGAAGGCAGATGAAGCCAGCTGGCAGTGTGCCTGCAACAAATAACCAAGAAACAACTAGATCTGTGTGAGACTTGGTGAAAAAGTTTAGAGTCTGTGGGCCAGGGAAGGGGGCTCCAGTTTAAGATCAAATGGGTAGCAGGGAGGACAGAAAGTTTCGGACTTCTCTTGCTGGCAAACTCAGGCACAGAAGCATGTATAGATTAGATCTCACGTTCTGGGATCCTATCTCCAGCCTGTTTTCAGCTGTTACCACATCAGCATTCCAATAGGAGCCCTGGATTTGATCCTACTTCCTTTTCTGCAGTTTGAAGAGCTGAAATTAAATTCAGTTGGTTCCATTTTGTATGCTTCTATTCAGCAGCTGCAAACCTAGGAATATCAAGTTAGGAACATAAAGAAGTAGGTTTCAGTTGTTATTCCTCTCTTCGCTGTATAAACTCAAATGCCACAGCAATCTTGTGAGAGAGGCATTTTATCAACCCAGTGTTTTTTAACCATATAAATATTTTCAAGTTCACATTCAGTAAAATTGACCTTTTATTTTGTACAATTGGTTCTGAGTTTTCATAAATGTGCTGAGTTGTAAAACCACCACAATAAAGATACAGACAAGTTCTGTCACCACAAACTTTCTCTTTTGCTGAACCTTTATAATCAATCCCTCCCCTGACCCCTGACCCCTGGAAACCACTCTTTCTCTGTTCCTGTCGTTCTGTCTCCTCTATTAATAAAATATCATATAAATAAAATCATACAGCATCTAGCCTGTTGAGTCTGAATTAACCACATTTTATGAATAAGTCTAAGCAAGCAGGAGAAGTTCAGTAGGTTGCCCAAGGTCACAGAGCTAGAAAAGCAGAGCAAAAATTGAAGTTCAGCCCTGCTGATTCTAAATCTTGTCTTTTCTCCCAGTACTGGGCTGGGACCCTGCCTGGCCTCAGTTGCCTCCTCTCCTTCATTGATATTGGGGGAGGGTGGTGCTATAAGCTCATGGATGTGCATGGCAGCATTGCTTCTTCTTCCTGCCAGTGTTTGTCCCCTGGAGGAGATAAGGTTCTCCAAATCACCCTATTGAACTTGATGGCACAACTTCGAACCTGGCCATAATCAATCTATTTAAAGAAACACACACACACACACACACACACACACACACACACACACATTCCTGCTAATGCTAAAAACATCTCAGGAGGTTAAGAGACCTCCTGGAAATAAGAGTCACTGCTTTCCACAAAAGAGGCAAAGCTACAGATTAATTTAATGAGATTTGGGTTGTGCAGGGGTGTTTTGGTCATCTGAAGGGATTTTTCTTTCTCAGGACACAAAAGTGACTGCTATGAAATAAAATTTGACTTGACTATTATGTCACAAGAAGTAAACATCATCTGCTGGCCTGATGTCTTGGAAGACTCTATCTAAACTGCTTCTGCCAAACACTTTGAAATGTTTGCTTTCAGGATGGATTCAACCATCAAGTATTTGGAAAAATACATGCTGTAGCCCCAAAAAGTAGATCCCTTCCTTGGTGAAGAGAAACCTGCAGAGCTATCACCTTGCAGGCGCGCAGATACGGCCGTGTTTCCCTCCTCCTCCTCTACTCCCTGTGAACGGTATCCAGTGAAAGTCTGCTGTTCTTTGCTACTGCTGGGGGGTCAGGGGTACACTTGTAGAAATTCGCCCAGCAAAAGTTCATGAAGGACTTCGAAGTCCTTGCTTTGCTCCAGCCCTGCCCCAATGGATAGATAACGCACCATATACACAATTTTAAATTTTTTAGTAGAGATATTTTAAAACTAAAAAGAAATAGTGAAATTTATTTTAATAATATTTATTTAAAACAATATATCCAAAATATGTAATCGATACACCATTATTGAGATGTTTTCATTTTTTTCATATTGTCTTCAAAATCCAATGTGTATTTCACACCCACAGCACATCTCAGTTTGGACAAGCCACATTTCAAGTGCTATGTGACCTGTGATTAGTGACTACTATATTAGAGAGTACATACAGCTCAAGAGACAGAGGTAAATTCACATTCCACCTGAGCCTCTGATAGCTGTGTGACCTTAGACAAGTTATTTAAACTCCTACACCTTGATTTTGTCAGTCAAGAAAATGACAATGATATCTACTCACAGAGTGGGTACGAAGATTAAATAGGATGACCTAAGTAAAGTGCCCAGCAGGTGATAAGTGGTCAATGAATGTGACTTGTTGTTACAGCATACTTATTATCATATTTGTTAGTATCATTATTACTGTTACCTTTGCTGTTGAGAAGTCAAACCTCACTAGTCTGTCTTTGTATTTCTCATGTAAATCAAAACTGAAACCACAATCAGATTCACCAGTTCCAAGCTCAAGGCAAATTAGGAAAAGGACAGCAGAAGACATAAATCATATTTGTATACCCCTTAAGAATTTTTTTTAATTCTTTCTGCCACAATATTTCTTTGATGGTCACAATTAACCTGTAATTTGTAAACTGTTTTATCTTCTTCATGGATGAGGAATGTGAGGCTCAGAAAAGTTAGGTAAGGTGCTCAAAATCACCCAGCCAGAGCAGGAGAGTCAGGGCTTAACTGTAAGGTTTTTTATCCCCAAAACTAGTTCTCTAAAAACAAAACTTTCAGAGCCTCAAGCCTGAGTCTGAATGCTTGTTCTTCTGCTCATTGGATGTGCTGGAAAAATTGCCTAACCTATGTGAGCTTGCTTACCTCATCTGTAAAGAGGTAATAATATTTGCTGCATGCTGAGTCCTAAAGATTAGATGTGGGGGGTTTGTATACTGAATAACAGGGTACTCCACAAATGGTCAACACTCACTCTGTGTTGGTTACCTAACTGAAATCTCCTATACTCTCAAGTTAGATGTCTAGTTGATTGGATGTTGGTATAAGCTTTGCACAGAAACCATTAGTGGCCAGCAATTTTAAGGAGACACCAATATCAGAAAAGTCATTGAGGGTTGTGGGGTGAGCACTAGCCTCATGCTTTTTACACCTGTTGATTGACTTCAATGAACCCATCTGGGTTCACATGCTTTTCTTTTGCTGCAAAGCATTCCTCATTTCCAAAATCTTGTACAGAGGCTTCATCTTGAAGCCAACACTGCCATTCAGCTAGCAGAAAGCATGCTTAGCTCTTCAGAGAAGGCATAAGGTGAAAACATCATATCACATCAAGAGAAGTGTGGCTTGGGGTCTTGGCAGGGCACATATGGCTTTTTCCCATGGGACAGTGGAGGAAAAATTTAATGAAAGTGCAGTGTTGTTTCCAAAAGGTGGGTAGGGTTAAGGGAAATCAGCAAGGGTGATACAGAACCTGTGCTCGGCTACTGGGGCTGTATCAACCCAGGCTTGAAGGAGCTGTGGACAGAACCTGAAGTCACCTGGAGAAGCTCTAATGTACACAAGGACTGACTGGTGGGAGGTATGGCCTTCAGTAGAAAGACACAACCAACTGTGGCAGAAGGAATAAGGGAGGAACCAGGAAGGAAAAAGGAAAGTAAGATTCATGACTTCACCCATAGATCTCTTGGTAAGGCCCTTGGCTGGCTGCATTCAAGAGGAAGTCGGAAGTGAGGGAGCCCACTGATGAAGACCATTGATGGATGCCGTGCAGATCAGCCTCCTAGGAGCACAGGGCATGGTAGAGGGGGAGTGCATTAGAAGGGGCAAATGAAAGATATCCAGCACAAAAATAATATTTAGTTTGGATCTTGAAAACTTTCCTAATGACTGACCTCCAGCTCCTAAATTTGAGAGGTGTTTTGGAAGAAAGCATGACCATCCTGTGGCCCTTGAAGTTCTACCCTTATCAATTCTACCAGGCTCATCTCATTAATTTACAGTCTTCTTTCCAAATTTTTTTTTCTGAACAACAGCTTTCCAATCTGCATGACATAGCAGCTCTATAAAATGTGTTCAGCATAAAATGTGTTCAGCATAGAAGCCAGTACAGGAGAACTAACATTTACTAAGCCCTATAAACCAGGTACTGTACTAGGCAGTAACACAGGTTAACCCTTCATCTATCCCTTCAGGAATTCTATCATCTAATGGGAAAGTGGAAAACTAAGCTTGAAGCTTACCACTTTAAATGTTAACATAAATGTTACAAAGGCACATTATAATGAAATAGAGGGTTGGGCTTTTTTTTAGAAGGTTGAAAATGGTTAACACTCACCGAAAGAAGTGATTGAAACCAAGAAAAAAAATTTGATATGATGGAAATATGATGGACGTGGACATGGCATTTATGGTGAGCAAAAGGAAAGACTTTATTTCCCCAAAACCAAAGTATTGGCCAAAAAGTCTTACTTATTGGCCCTGACTTCTTTTCTGAGACCCTACTTGATTTATTTCAAGCTCTTAAGGTAAGGAGAGGGTAAATAAAAATTCAGAGGCCACCCACACAGACGGAGCCCAGAGACCTACATAACTGTATCCCTGGCCCTTAACGTGATCGAATGAAAATTAAAATAGCACTTCTATGCAGTGGTTGTAATGGGCAAGGCAGAGAAGGAGCAGAAAGGAGGAAATGGCTGTGTTTTTTATAATCCCAACAGAAGTATATACTTTTTTACTTTCAACTGAGTCTGAACACAGAACACATTTTGCCACAATGACAAGGATACCCAGCATAGTAGAAGTTGGGATTTGCGGTACTCTCTAGTTTTAAAATGGAAAACCCTCTTCTTCAAAACAATTATTACCTCATTTACTTACTAAATTTTATAAATTTTTTTTGCTAATTATATCTAATACTCACTTTGAAAACTTCAAGTAACACACACAAAAATAAATAGTGAAATTATCTGTCATCTGCTCTCAATGTTCAGTAAATCTCTGTGTATATTTGGTTGTGCCTATTTTCCTTTTCCTCTGACATATTTAGGATCCCTCTCACTCCCTTTCTTAAAAACTACCTTTAATCTAAAAGAGTAGTTCTGCTCCCGGCAAAGATGAAGGCATAGCTCTTCAGGGAAGAGCTTACCTCCTCATACAATCAAAAGAAGGACAACAACAATTTGAAAACAAAAAAGTGACCAGAATGCCAGAAAATCAAACTGTATGGAAGTCCAATAACCAAGAATTTAAAGAACAAACATTCATACAGACTGGAAGGAGGGATGGAGATGGTCAGCTGGGGTGGAAAGGACCCACGGCAAGATGGCAACTGGCAAACAAAGCAGTCCTCCATTTGTTTGTGGAAAAACCTGGAGGAACAACTAGGGAGTGAGAAAGACTGGGAAACACAAGGTTCCAGTGTGGAAAAATAAAGCCTCAAGACCTTTGACTGAAAAACACCTGTGGGTGTTGAGGCACTAGGAGAAACTCCCAGCCTCACAGGAGGGTTCCTTGGAGAGACCCACAGAATTCTAGAACGTACACAAAACTACATACATGGGAATCAGCACCAGAAGGATCTACTTTGCTTATGGGTAGTAAGGGAAGTGGCTGAAAGCTTGCCAAGAGCACAGCATGTGGCATTGTTCTTTTTTGAACCCCTCATTCACATAAAGTGCAACAATGCAGCAACCTGAATTGCTTGACCCTAGCAAATACCTAAGGCTCCTCCCCTTACTATGTAACAGGCACAGCAAGACAAAAAAAAAAATGGCCCAAATGAAAGAACAGATCTAAGCTCCAGAAAAAATACAGCTAAGCTTTGAAAAGATAGCCAACCGGACTTCCGCCAAGATGGAGGTTTAGCTGGATGTGCCTGCCTCCTCACACAACCAAGTTTAGGGACAACTAAATATTAGCATCACAAAACACAACCAGAACACGGAAAACTGAACTTTTCAGAAGTCCGCTAACAACAAATTCTTCAGCCTGACCGGTAAGGGGCGAAACCGGCGTCGGGTGAGGACTTACAAAGGAGGGCTCGGGACCGGGCGCGCGAATCCAGTCGCGCGGGTTCCAAACCCAGGATTGGACCTGGTGAGCCGCCGAGCAGCCCACCGGGGGAGCGACACAGTGGGGAGGCGGTGGCAACGAGTTGACTGTGGTTGCCTGGTTGCGCGCGAGTGAGGGAGTGAGCGGTTGGACCGGCCGGCAGCCGCGGCGGCGGCATTTCCCGCTCTGACCACGCCCCCACATACAGCGTCACAACCCAGCGACCTGGGACTCCAAAGCGCCGCTTGTCCCACTTAAAGGGCCAGAACAGACCAAAAATGTCGCAGGCAGAACTCAAAGCCCCAGAGATAAATCTAAATGACGAAGAAATAGCAAAACTCTCAGACGCAGTTTAAAACACTGGTCATCACCTTCCTCACAGATTTGGTGGACTATAGCCACAAATTAGAGAAACATATGGAGGCTAAATTAAGGGAAATAAATGGAATTCCACAGGAATCCCATAGAGATGAAAAGGAAACTGGGACTCAAATCAATGCAGTGGACCAGAAGAAAGCAAATAATGGACAAACAGAAAAGAGTCAAGGAGCAAGAATTCAAAGAAATGAGGAGAGTCTTAGGAACCTCCAGGACATCTTTAAACACTCCAATATCCGAATTATAGGGGTACCAGAAGGGGGAAAGACACAACCACCAGTGGAAAAACTATTTGAACAAATAATAAAAGAAAATTTCCCCAATCTGGCAAAGGAAATAGACTTCCAAGAAATCCAAGAAGCCCAGAGAGTACCAAAAAAGTTGGACTCAAGAAGAAACACACCAAGGCATATTATAATTACATTAGCCAAAATTAAAATGAAGGAAAGAATCCTGGAAGCAGCAAGAGCTAAGGGGACAATCACCTACAAAGGAGTCCCCATCAGGCTGTCAGCAGATTTCTCAAAAGAGACCTTACAGGCAAGAAGGGGCTGGAAAGAAATATTCCAAGTCATGAAATCTAAAGACCTACAACCAAGATTGCTCTACCCAGCAAAACTTTCATTTAGAACGGAAGGACAGATAAGGTGCTTCTCAGATAAGACCAAATTCAAGGAGTTCATCATCACCAAGCCCTTATTATATGAAATGTTAAAGGGACTTATCTAAGAAAAAGAAGATAAAGAAACATGAACAGTGAAAGGACAACAAACTCACAGTTATTAACAACCACACCTAAAACGAAAGCAAACTAAAAGGACAGCTAGAGCAGGAGTGGAAACATAGAAATGAAGATCTCAAGGAGGGTTAGCAACAGGGGAATGGGAGGAGGAGATGGGGGGAGAAGGTACAGAAAATAGGTAGCATAGACAGTAGATAGAAAATAGATGGGGGGGGCGAGAATAGTTTGGGAAATATAGAACCTAAAGGACTTGAGACACATGGACATAAACTAAAGGGGGGTAATGGTGGGGTTGGGGGGGCAGGGTGGAGGGGAATGGAGGGGGGAATAGAACAACTGTAACAGCATAATCAATTCAAAAAAATAAATAAATTTAATAAAAATAAAAAAATAAAAATAAAAATAAAAAAAAAAGAAAAGATAGCCAACCTATCAGAGGCACAGTTCAAAACACTGGTAATCAGGATGCTCACAGAAATGGTTGAGTATGGTTGCAAAATAAAGGAAAAAGTGAAGGCTATGCAAATGTTCATCATGTTTGGCATGATGAACATTTTCATCATGCCAAACAGAAACTCTGGGCTCATTCCTTCCATATCCCAAGGCCCTGTAGAAAAATAATACATTTGAACATCATTTCATATTAACTAGAAAATATTCCTTATGTGTATATGCTATTATTTACTGAGCCATTATTATAACTTTAGAAATTATGTTGTTTCTTGCAGCAATATATGTTTGTGTGTGCTTCTATATATGTGTGTTTATGTGTTTCTATTTGGTTCTGCTTTACATCTTTTATTTCTTAGATGTTCTATGTTTTCAATTGTTTCAACCTTTTTGCAATTGCTTATTGGAGCATTTGTATAATAACTGCTGTAAACTCTTTATAACATAATATCTTACCTATATTCACATGTATAATTCATATATAATTTTATAGTATGTAATTTATGTATATAAATGCATATGATATGTATAGTACATATATCATCTCCTTGAAATAAACTCTTGGAAGTGAATTTACTGGGTCAAATGTGTAGTATTTTAAAAGTTTTAAAGCTCTTGACAAATTAGCTTGATCAAATCTTTATCTTTATAATTTAAAAAGTTCTTTCACCACAATATCTCTACAACTTTATCATATTTAGTAAATAAATAATAATATCTAATAGTTCTGTGTTCTCCTAGTTTATTAATAAAAATATATTTTTCATATCTATTAGCCATTTCTCATTTTGTAAATTATCAAAACACTTGATTATTTATCTGCTTGAGACGTGTTCATTTTATTTATTTAGTTTAACACTGATATGGAACACATCTTTTGCCAGTAATATTTATTGCAAATGTTATTTCTAGTTTGTTATTGGATTATTGTTTTCATTTTAAAAATACAAAGTGTGAAATGTTTATGTAATAAAGTATTTAATATTTGGGACTACTGTTTTTATTTTATTTTTATTTTAGAGGATTTTAAGAATACACAAAGTAGATATGATTGTACTGTAAAATTCTATGAACTTATTACCTATGTTCAACATTATTTTTTTAAAGTACAAATGAAATGGCAAAGAAAAAGGAAAGAAGAAACTAGTAATCCTACCATTTTATCTTACTCATTTATGATTTAATCTCTATCAATAAAATAAGTGTAAAAAATAAGACCCATGCAACATGATAGAGAAAAAACATTTTTTCCCAGAAAACCTAGCTCTAAAGAGCCAGGGTAATTGAACAAAAATATATGAGGCTCTGATATTCCTGAAAAGTGGGAGAAAAATAAAACCTAAGTTATATAAGAAGCATTTGAGTTCATAAGAAGTAACAAACCATTTCTTCACATGAAATTCAAGGAGGAATGTTTTACTTAAACAACGTTGAACAAAATGGACAATGTCTTCCAAAGTAGAGCTGCAAAAGATAACAAAGCAAACTTCAGATTACTTTTTCTTTTTTCAACTTTGGATAAAAACCAAAGTCTGTTTTTAATCACTGTCTTGAGCACATTTCGACCAAGAACTAAAGTCATATCATTCAGGTATATAGTTTTTTTAAGATGCTTAGAAAAACTAAGACCTTAAGTAACACATTTTTAATCAATGGTAACTGTCATAACTAAAAGACTAATAAACATGTTGTTCTCTTAGAAAAAATGGGAGATTGACTTACCTCATTTTTTAATGGTGATTCTAAAGTATGGTATAAGGTTTTTATGATAGGTGTTAAATGAATTTAAAGTGCATGTTTTAAAGTTATTTTTTCCAGATATGATGGAATAAGCACACTCCACCCCATATCTCCCATTCAATGGTGAAAGGCTGTGTTTTCTCTAAAATTAGGAACAGGGCAAGAATGGCCACTCTTACAATCCCTATTCAACATCATACTGAAGAGGAAAGGAAAACATAAAATTGTCCTTATTTGCAAATGACATGATTATTTATGTATAAATTTCAAGGAATCTCTACAAAACTTCCTGGAACTAATAAGTGAATTAATGAGGTTGGAAAGTATAAGAACATAAAATCAAATGATGTACTTGTAATGCAAAATTGTAAACTAAACAAACATTTTTTCAAATAGTGCCATTTTAATAGCTCCAAATATAGATATTATATAGTAAAATGAATAGGATCTATACACTAAAAGCTACAAAGTATTGGTATTTATAGCAGCTCTACTCATAATCACCAAAAACTTAAAGCAATTTAGGTGTCCTTAAACAGTGAACAAACAAACTGTGGTACATATATAATGAAATAATAAATGAATGAACTGCTGACAGACATATTACCATAGATGAATTTCCAACACTTTGTAGCAAGAAAAAGGGAGATACTATAGTATCAGAGGAAACCAGTGAAAACAAGAGTTTTAACTAAGATCCAGAATCTCATAATATAATACCCAAATATTCATGTTTAATTATAAACTAGCCATAATACCAACAACCAGGGCAATCTCAAACAATAGTAATAAAAGCAATCAACATATATTAACATCAATATGGCAGTAATGTTAGAATTCTCTGATAAAGAGTTTAAAGCAGCCATCATAAATATACTTCAATAAGTAATCATGAACAAAATTGAAGCATATTTAAAAAGTAGAACATCTCAACAAAGATATAAAAATATATAAATAATCAAACGGAAGTTTTAAAGGTAAAAAATACAATAATCAAAATTTTAAAACTCAGTGAATGGGTACAATAATAGAATGGAGGAGACAAAGGAAAGAATCAGTGAAGTGGAGGATAGAATAATAGAAATTACCCAATCTGAATAACATAGAGAAAATAGACTAAAAAATAAATGAAGAGGGCCTCAAGAACCTGTAGGACTGACTGACTTGTCTTATTAGGACTACAACATTCATGTCATCAATATCCTAGAATGGGAGAAGAAAAGGGGAAGAGCTAAAAAGTGCTTGAAGAATTAATGGCTGTAAACTTCCCAAATTGGCAAAACAATAAACCTACAAACTCATGAATCTATGCAAATTCCAAAGTAAATTTTAAAAAATAGCATGGCCCAACTATACTTAAAATAAAATGATGAAAAAAGATATGATAGCCCTGGCTGGCATAGCTCAGTGGATCTAGCTCGGGCTGTGAACCAAAGTGTCACTGGTTTGATTCCCAGTCAGGGCATGTGCCTGGGTTGCAGGCCAAGTCTCCACTTGGGGGCACACAAGAGACAACCACACATTGATGTTTCTCTCCTTCCCTTCCTCTCTCTCTAAATATAAATAAAAATAAAATATTTTTAAAAGATATGATGAAAATATTAAAAGAAAGCATGAGTGGATATATTAGTATCAGATAGTATAGACTTCAGAACAAAGAAAATTACCAGAGACAGAGAAAAATATTATATAATGAAAAGATGGTCCATCCACCAAAGCAACATAAGTGTGTGACATCAGCAATAGAGCTGCAAAATACTGATAGATCTGAAGCAGAAACTGATAGATCTGAAAGAGAAATAGACAAATCTAAAATAATATTTGGAAATATTAGGAGGGATCAACATCCCTCTCTCAACAATTAACAGGACAACGGGATATAAAATCAGCAAGAATACAGAACTCAGTAGTGTTATCAACCAGCAGAACCGAATTCAACATAAATAGAACACTTCATTGATTATAACAGAATAGACATTTGAGTACCCACAGAACATATACCAAAATGTATATGTTCTAGGCCATAAAAAAACAATAAATTAAAAAGAATTAAAATCACACAAAGCATGTTTTAAAAACATCATGAAATTAACCTAAAAAAAAAGTTAATGGAAAAAACTCCAAAACTTGCAAACTGAGGATATACATTTAAATAATCTATTGGTCAAAGAAGTCTCAAGAGAATTTAAAAAACAGAACTGAATGAAAATGAAAACACAGCAGATCAAAATTTGTTAAATACAGCTAGTGCAATGCTCAGAGGTAAATTTGTAAAACTAAATCTATATAAGCAAGGAAACTCTCAAATAAAAAAATCTATATTCCCACCTTCAGAACCTATAAAAAGAACAAAATGTACTCAGAGCAAGCAGAAGGAAGGAAATAATAAAGATAACAGTGGTAATCAATGAAATTGAAAACAAACAAACAATTCTGTGGGGAAAAATTATGAATAAAGAGCTACTTTTTGATAGGATCAATAAAATTGACAAACCACAAACAAGATTGCTAAAGAAAAAAGAGAGATGACATGAATTACCAATATCAGGAATGAAACAGGGACATTTCTGTAGATTCTGTAGAATTCAAAAGAATAATAAGTAAATACTATAAATAACTATACACACAAATATGACATCTTAGATGACAGGCACAAACTATAGTTCACTCATTATGAAATACATCGCTTGACTATCGATATAATTTAAGAAAATTGGATTTGTAATATAAATCCAAAAACATACACCACAGTCAATTGGGGATTAGTACCAGGATGCAAAATTGGTTCAGTCTGCAAAAATCAGTCATTATAATCTGAAGTATTAACACATTAAAGAAGAAAAATCATGTGATTATATCACTTGCTACAAAAAAGGTGAAAACAAAATTTAACATGTATATGAGAAAAACTCTGACAGAGTATCTACAAAAAACACACACACACAAAAATAAACATAGGAGCCAACATTATACTTAATCGTGAATGACTGAATACTTTCTCCCTAGAATTAGGAACAAGGCAAGGATGCCCACACTCACCACTTTTATTCAACAGGGGGCTATGAGTACAATCAGGAAAAGAAAGAAAATACATAACAAATGGAAGAAAGAAACACAGTCTCTCTGCAGATGTCACCTATATTACCTACATAAAAAAACTCAAGAGAGAGAGAAGATGGCAGCCAGGTAAGAGGGGGCAGATTCCACTTTCCCCGACACACAGGAGAGAAACCTGGCAGATCTACGAAGTAACAGAGCAGCCAACAGTACCACAACATGTATGAAAATAGGAGATCAAAAATTGTAGTGGACATTGAAAAACCATATGGTAGGGAGAGTGCTTCAGGACAATAAGGGCCCAGAGCTAGAGATCTGCGCAGGGACTAGGGAAGCTGCAGCCCCAGGCCCTGAGCCCCCTGGGCTAGCCACAGGGTTCTTGGGACAGAGGTGGATGGGTGATCCCTCCCCAGCCAAGCAAGGGTTTGAGCAGCACTGGGAGAGACCTGGTTACTTGAAGTCAAAGAGAGGGGAGTAAGGACTGAGTGGCAAACACTTCGGGGCTGTGAGTACCCATGCATAGCCCTGGAAAGAGTGTGCACCAGAGCCAGCACCAGAGGCAGCCTGGCTGGGCCTGTGAAGCCAAAACCTGGGGAGGAAGAAAGAGCACTGTAGAACACCCAGGGACCACACCCATGGAACCGGAGAGAGTGTGCAGTACCTCAGGAGACCCGGAGACCACATCTGTAAACCCACCCCTCAACCTGCTTCAGCCAGTAAGAACAGGAAAAACAGTTTGGCCAGTTTGAAACCAGCAAGAGGGTTTTGTTTGTTTGTTTGTTTGTTTGTTTTGTTTTGTATTTTTGTTTTTGTTTGTTGTTTGATTTTTAAGTATTTTTTTATTTTTTAATTTTTATTATTTTTTATCTCTCAATTCTTTTGCTTCTCTTTCCTTCTTTCTTCTTTTATTCCTTCTTAATTTCTTTCCAATTTTATCTTTTCTACCTTCCTTAGTCTTCTTTTTTGTTAAATACCCACAAATGAGACAAAAAGAAAACAGAACTGTGAAAAGACCAGAGTTAGACCCAGATAAGGGGCATCCTAACAGCTGACACAGAGAGACAAATTCACTTTGCTATTACAGATAACTTGCAAGATATTGCATATTTGTATTATTATTTTTACATTATTCTTACATCTTTCATTTTCATAGTATTTTTGTATTCCTCTGCTTTCTGTTTAGTCTTCTTTGCTTGGCTGGTTAAGTTGTATCATTTGACAGGTTTCCCATGTTCTCTCATTCATAGTGTATTGCTACTTTACTGTCCTTCACTTCACCTGTGCTCTATTAGCACACTACTGAAGGTCTGATACTCCCTATTCTTGATATCTAGATCTCATAGATTCTGTCATATGATTGTTACTTTAATATTATTGTAAACAATAGCTGTTCAAGAAAGAGCAATAAAAGAAAAAGAGGCTCAGAAAGAATGAAGAGGGATTAAGAGAAATAGAAGACAATATGAAACGTAGTAATATCTGAATAGGGATACCAGAAGGAGAAGAACATCAAGGGATAGAAAACCATTTTGACAAAGTAATGATGGAAAACTTCCCTAATTTGATGAGAGAAAGAGTCACATAAATCCAGGTAACACAGAAAGTCCCTATCAAGAGGAACCCAAAGAGGCCCACTTCAAGAAACATCATAATAAAAATGGCAAAATTTTGAGACAAAGAGAGAATCTTAAAGGCAGCAAGGAAGAAAAAGGAAGTAACATACAAGGGAGCCCCAATAAGACTAGTATCTTACTTCTCAATAGAAACACTCTAAGCCAGAAGAGAATGGCAAGAAATATTCCAAGTAATGAGAACCAGAGGACTACAACCAAGGCTACTTTACCCAGCAAGGCTTTCAATCAAGATAGAAGGCCAAATAAGGAGCTTCCCAGACAAAAGAAGTCTGAAAGAATACCTCTCTACCAAACCAGTTCTGCAAGAGATGCTAAAGGGACTGCTTTAAGAACAGAAAGGAAAAGAGAGAGAGAGGAACACAGGTATGAAAATGGCAATGAATAAGTACCAATCAGTAATAACCTTAAATGTAAATAGATTAAATGCTCCAATCAAAAAACATAGAATAGCTGAATGGATAAGAAAGCATGACCCACGCATATGCTGCCTGTAAGAGACCCACCTCAGAACAAAAGACCTACACAGACTGAAAGTGAAAGGCTGGAAACAAGTTTTCCAAACAAAGAGACAGGAAAAAAGCAGAGGTAGCAATACTCGTATCAGACAAAATAGAGGGCCCCCTCTTCAAAAAAAGGGGCCATAAAGAGAGACCCAGAAAGTCACTTCATAATACTCAAGGAAAGAATCCGCCAGGAAGACATAAACATTGTAAATATATATGCACCCAATGTAGGAGTACCCAAATAGACACAGAAAATCTTAGAGGACTTCAAGAAAGATATTGACAGCAACACAATTATAGTGGGGGATTTTAACACCCCACTGTCAAAAATGAACAGATCTTCTAAACAAACTATCAACAAAGATATTGTGGCATTGAACAAAGCCTTAGATGAAATGGATTTAACTGATATATATGAAGCCCTTCATCCCAAAGAAGCTAAATACACATTCTTTTCAAATGCACATGGAACATTTTCAAAGATGAACCACATGATAAGACCCAAAAAAAGCCTAAACCAATTCAAGAAAATTGAAATTATACCAAGCATTTTCTCCAACTACAAGGGATTGAAACTAGAAACCAAGCCCAAGAGAAAAAAAACCCCAAACACTCAAAATTATGGAGATTGAATAACATGCTATTAAACAATTGATGGGTCAAGAATGAGATTAGGGAAGAAATCAGGAATTTTCTGGAAACAAATGAAAATGAACTCACAATAACTCAGATTTATGGTACAGAATGAAGGCAGTCCTGAGAGGGAAGTTCATAGCGATACAGGCCTACCTAAATAAGATAAAACATTTCGGCCCTGGCTGGTGTGGTTCAGTGAATTGAGCTCGGGCCTGTGAACCAGAGGATTGTGGTTCAATTCCCAGTCAGGGCACATGCCTGGGTTGCAGGCCAGTTCCCAGCAGGAAATGCATGAGAGGCAACCGTACATTGATGTTTCTCTCCCTCTCTCCTTTCCCTCTAGAAATAAATATATATATATATATATATATATATATATATATATATATATATATATATTAGAAAGATAGAAACATTTCAAACAAACAACCTAATCCTATACATACAAGAACTCGAAGAATGACAGCAAAGACAGCCCAAAGCAAGTAAAAGGAAGGAAATAACCAAGATCAGAGCATAATTAAATGACATAGAGACTAAAAGCACAATTCTAAGGACCAATGAATCCAAGACCTGGTTGTTTGAAAAGATACACAAAATTGACAAATCTTTAAGCAGACTCGTCAAGAAAAAAAGAGAGAGGACCCAAATAAACACAATCAGAAATGAAAGGAGATTACAACTGATACCACAGAAATACAAAGGATTGTAAGAAATTACTATGAAGAATTGTATGCCAATAAATTTGAAAACCTAGGTGAAATGGACAAATTTTTAGAAAAATATAATCTTCCAAAACTCAATGAAGAAGAAGCAGAAAGCCTGAACAGAGCTATAACAGCAGATGAAATTGAAGCAGTAATTAAAAAACTCCCGACACACAAAAGCCCTGGACCACATGGTTTCACAGGAGAATTCTACAAAGCATTTAAGGAAGAGCTAACCCCTAACCTTCTCAAACTATTTTTAAAAAATTCAAAATTATGGAAGTCTCCCAAACTCTTTATGAAGCCAACATCATTCTAATCTCAAAACCAGATAAAGACACAAGAAAGAAAGAAAACTTAAGGCCAATATTGCTAATGAACATACATGGTAAAATCCTCAACAAAATATTGGCAAACCACATACAACAATACATTAAAAACATCATACACCATGACCAAGTGGGATTCATCCGAGAGATACAAGGATAGTTCAACATTCACAAATCAGTAAA
The DNA here is from genome assembly GCF_021234435.1 of Artibeus jamaicensis. Taxonomy (NCBI): domain Eukaryota; kingdom Metazoa; phylum Chordata; class Mammalia; order Chiroptera; family Phyllostomidae; genus Artibeus; species Artibeus jamaicensis. The sequence goes on from NW_026521715.1 coordinate 319,967, forward strand.
TGTAATGCACCACATTAACAAAAGCAAAGACAAAAAACGCATGATCATATCAATAGATGTAGAAAAAGCATTTGATAAGGTACAGCACCCATTTATGATAAAAAACACTCAGAGAAGTGGGAACAGAGGAAACATTCCTCTAAATAATAAAGGCCACATATGAGATACCTACAGCCAACATCATACTCGATGGGCAAAAACTAAAAGCTTTTCCACTAAAATCAGAAACAAGACAAAGTTGTCCACTTTCAACACTTCTATTCAATATAGTATTGGAAGTCCTAGTCACAGCAATCAGAGAAAAATGGAAATAAAAGGCATCCAAATTGGAAAGGAGGAAACAAAACTGTCACTGTTTGCAGATGACATGATAGTGTACATAGAAAATTCTATAGACTCCACCCAAAAACTGCTCAACCTAATAAATGAATTAGGCAAAACAGTGGGATACAAAGTCAATATCCAGAAATCAAAGGCATTTTTGTATACCAACAATGAAACAGCAGAAGCAGAAATCAAGAAAAAAATCTCATTTGATATAGCAAAAAGAAAAATAAAATACCTAGGAATAATCCTAACCAAAGAGGTAAAAGACCTGTATGCAGAAAACTACACAACACTGAAGAAAGAAATCAAGGAAGATACAAACAAATGGAAACACATACAGTGTTCATAAATTGGAAGAATTAACATCATCAAAATGTCCATACTACGCAAAGCAATTTACAGATTCAATGCAATACCTATTAAAGTACCAATGGCATATTTCACAGATATAAAACAAACACTTCAAAAATTTATATGGAACCATAAACAAGCCTGAATAACTGCTGCAATTTTGAGAAAGAAGAACAAAGTAGAAGGGATCACAATACCTGATGCCAAACTGTATTACAAGGCCACTGTAATCAAAACAGCCTGGCACTGGCATAAAAACAGGCACATAAACCAATAAAACAGAACAGAGAGCCCAGAAATAAATCCAAGTCTCTACAGTCAATTAATATTCAACAAAGGGGACAACAATATAAAATTGAGTAAACATAGTCTCTACAACAAATGCTGGTGTGAGAAGCGGACAGCTACGTGCAAAAAAAGTGAAACTCGAGCACCAACTTACACCACACACAGAAACAAATTGAAGGTGGATAAGATACTTAAATATAAGCTGCAAAACCATTAAAGTCCTAAAGGGAAACACAGGCAGAAAAATCTCAGATATTTCATGCAGCAACATTTTTACTGATTTGTACCCTAGAGCAAGGGACATAAAGGAAAGAATAAACAAATGGCATATCATCAAAATAAAAAGCTTCTGCACAGCTAAAGAAAATAGTTTTAAAATAAAAAGAGAACCAACCATATGGAAAAACATATTTGCCAATGATACCTCAGACAACACTTTAATCTCCAAAATATACAAATAACTCACATAACTTCACTCTGAGAAGACAAGCAACTCAATTAAAAAGTGGGCAAAGGACTTGAACAGACACTTATCCAAGGAGGACATACAGAGGATCCACAGACAAATGAGAAGATGCTTAGTATCACTAGCTCTCAGAAAGATGCAAATTAAAATCAAAATGAGATACTACTTTACACCAGCCAGAATGGCCATCATAAACAAAGCAACAAACAACAAGTGTTGGAGAGGTTGTGGAGAAAGGGGAACTCTAGTGCACTGTTGGTGGGATTGCAGACTGGTACAACCACTATAGAAAACAGTATGGAATTTTCTCAGAAAACTAAAAATGGATCTGCCTTTTTATTCAGCAATTCCGCTACTAGGTTTATACCCTAAGAACCTTGAAACACCAATCCAAAAGAACCTATGCACCCCAATGTTCATAGCAGCACAATTTACAATAGCCAAGTGTTGGAAGCAACCCAGGTGCCCATCAGTAATTGAATGGATCAAAAAACTATGGAACATTTACACAATGGAATACTATGCAGAAGAGAGAAAGGAGCTCCTACCCTTTACGATGACAAGGATGGAACTGGAAAGCATTATGCTAAGTGAAATAAGCCAGGTGGTGAAAGATAAACACCATATGATCTCACCTTTAACAGGAACCTAATCAACGAAACAATCAAGCAAGCAAAATATAACCAAAGACACTGAAATAGAGAATAGGCTGACAGTGTCCAGAGGGGAGAGGCGATGGAATTTCAGGGGAAAAGGGGAAGGGTTTACAAGAACAAGTATAAAAGACACATGGACAAAAACTGGGGGGGGGGGGGGGTGAAAATGGGAGGGAAGGGGAGGGCTGGGAGGGTGGGCTGGGATGACAGTAAAAGAGAAAAAACTGTACTTGAACAACAATTAAAATTAAAAAAAATAAATTCTTACATTAATGATTAAAAAACCCTCAAGAACTCTACTAAAGGATTCTAGAATTAACAAGTCAGTTTAGCAATGTCATAGGATACAAAATAAACATTTAAAAATTAATTTTATTTTTATATACTAACAATAAACATGTGGAAACTAAAATTAAAATATAATAGCACTTGAAATCACTGAAAATAAAAAATGATATAAAATATATACAAGACTTGTATTCTGACAAGTACAAAATGCTAATGAAAAATATCAAAGAAGATCTGAATAAATAGAGATACATACTGTGTTTATAGATTGAAAAATTCTACACAGTGAAGATGTGCATTCTTCCCAAATTTTACACAGGTTTAATGTTATTTCTATAAAAATGTCAGCACGTTTTCTATATATACAGAAAAGATTACTCTAAAATTTATGTAAAAATATAATGAAACTAGAATAGCTAAAATATTTTTTATCAAGTGATCACCTCAATAAATCTAGTAAAAAAATTTTATTTTTTAAGTATATTTTATTGACTATGCTATTACTGTTTTCCTAACTTTCCCCGTTTATCCCCCCTCTACCCTGCACCCACCAACCCTCCAGCATTCCCCCCCACCTAGAGCATGTCTATGGGCTGCACATAGAAGTTCTTTGAATTCTGTTTCCTATATTCTTTTTTACCTCTCCTCATCTATTTTATGCCTACCAATTATGCTTCTTCTCTGTACCTTTTCTCCCATATTCCTTCCCTCCCTCTCCCTGCTGAAAACCCTCTATGTGATGTCCATTTCTCTGATTCTGTTTCTGTTCCAGTTGTTTGCTTTGTTTTTCTTCTTTTATAGGTTCATTTGTTGATAGTTGTGAGTTTGTTGTCATTTTACTGTTCATATTTTTGATATCTTCTTTTTCTAAGTCCCTTTAACATTTCACATAATAAAAGCTTGGTGATGATAAACTCCTTTAACTCAGCCTTGTCTGGGAAGCACTTTATCTGCCCTTCCATTCTATGTGATAGCTTGGCTGGATAGAATAATTTTGAATGTAGGTCCCTGCCTTTCATGACTTCAAATACTTCTTTCCAGCCCCTTCTTGCCTCTAAGGTTTGTTTTGAGAAATCAGCTGATAGCCTTATGGGAACTCCTTTACAGGTAACTGTCTCCTTTTCCCTTGCTGCTTCAAAGATTCTCTCGTTATCTTTAATCTTGGGTAACTTAATGATGATGTGCTGTGGTGTGTTCCTCTTTGGGTCCAATTTCTTTGGGTCTCTCTGGGCTTCCTGGACTTCCTGAAAGTCTATTTCCTTTGCCAAACTGGGAAAGTTATCCTTCATTATTCGTTCAAATAAGTTTTCAATTTCTTGCTCTTGTTCTTCTCCTTCTGGCATCCCTATAATTTGGATATTGGAATATTTAAAGTTGTCTCGGAGGTTCCTACGCCTCTCTTCATGTTTTTGAATTCTTGTATCTTTATTCTGTTCTAGTTGGATGTTTATTTCTTCCTTTTGTTCTAAATCATTGATTCAAGTCCTGGTTTCCTTCCTGTCACTGTTGGTTCCCTGAATATTTTGCTTTATTTAGCTTTGGGTATCTTTCATTTGTTCTTTCATTTTTCAACCAAGCTCAATCAGTTCTGTGAGCATTTTGATTACCAGGGCTTTCAACTCTCCATCAGATAGGTTGGCTATCTCCTCATCACTTAGTCCTCTTTCTGGGGTTTTGCTCTGTTCTTTCATTTGGGCCCTATTTCTTTGTATGGGTACACCTATTAACTTTTAAGAGGGTGGGGCCTTAGGTATGCACCAGGGCAGGGCAACCCTCCTTGCTGTGCTGTGGCACTGCCTGTGGGGGAGGGGCTGGAGAGGAAATAATGCAGATCCCTTGCTTGGCTCCAGCCCCACTTTGCAACAAACTCTCATGTCAGACTGGGAGTTTCTCCCACCACTGCAACCCCTGCCATAGTCCACAGTCAGCTCTGAGTCTCAGTTTCCCATTCAGTCAGCCCCACCTGTACAGTCCGCTGCCTTGACCCAAGTTTTCTCTGTCCACGCATCTTACTGGTCTGGTTGGTCTGGTTGACTGTTTCTTTAATTCCCTGGTGGCCATAGTTCCATGCAGTTTGATTTTCTGGCACTTCTGATTGCTTATTGATTTTTGGATTGGTTGTTATCCTTCTTTTGGTAGAGCAAGGAAGTAAAAAGTTTCTACCTACACCTCTATCTTGGCCGGAAACTGTTAAAATAATTTTGAAAAAGACTAAGTGGTAAGAATAAGTCTATCCAATGTCAAAACTTATTATCATGTCAGTGTGGAAAAAGTCCAGCCATTACTAACATAAGAACGGTTTGCGTGACATCGATGTAACCTAGCAGCCAAGGACAGTGGACTGAAATATGCATGCATGAACAATGACAACTTGACTGTACTAGTCAGTGGAGGTGGTAGATGCTGTTGAGTGTGCATGTGTACAGTGCGGCCATCACATTCAAAATCACCGAGGAAATACAGCAAAAAGTCTTCATCAAATTTTGCATTAATCTTGAACATTCCTCCACAGAAACTATTCAGATGACTCAGAAGGCCACAGTTATGGGCAATTGGTGATTGGCAGCTTCATCAAGACAGTGCACTCTCTCATGTATCACATCTCATGCAGTTTTTTAGTGAAACTTCAAATCACTCAGATGATTCAGTCCTACAGCCCAGATTTTGCACCCTGTGACATCTGGTTTTTCCAAAACTAAAATCACCTTTGAAAAGGAAAAGATTTCAGACCATTGATGAGATTTGGGAAAATACAATAGGGCAGCTCATGGCAATTGGGAAAACTGTGTGAAGTCCCAGGTGCCTACTTTGAAGGGACTGAGGAGTCATTGTCCTATGTACTATTTTTCTTGTACATAGGACATTTCTTCTTCAATAAATGTCTCTATTTGCCATATTATGTGGCTGGATACTTTCTGGACAGCTACAGTAAATCAAGATTGTGTGGTACTTGTCTGGAGAGGCAGACACACAGATCAATGGAACCAAATACAGAACCTAGAAATAAAAGGGAGGACCCCTCCAAATTGAATTAATTTATACAAAGTTATGTCTTTATTCTTACAAGTTTAAACTTCAGTTACCTTCAAAGTATTCTCCATTCAATGCAATAAACCTATCAAGACTTTTTTCACTGCTGAAAACAGTTTTTGAACTCATTGATTTTGATGACATTTAGTGCTTCTGCCATTTTTGTATCACTTCTTCCACATCAGCAAAACATTTCCCCTTGGGGACTTTTTTCATCTGGGAAACAAAATAAAGTCACTTAGGGTGAGATCAGATGAATAGGGAGGATGGGGCATGGAGGTAATGCCATTTTTGGTCAAAACTACTGAACACTCAGCACTCATAAATCACCCATCATGAAATGGGCAAACACATTGAAAGAATCTTCCAAAAAAAATTCACTGAAGCCAAATGCAGCCTGTCATAACAATGCCAGCTAGTACACTGATACAGATGGGTCCCTAGAATACTCGCCTAGGAGAAGCCTATACTATAAGGGTGCTCTCCAGAAAATAATTCTGGGCCCCCTTGTATATCCACACATATATGCCCAATTGATTTTGATAAGGTGTAAAAGAATTTAATGAAGAAAAGATAGCCTTCTCAACAAATGATGCTAGAGAAAGCAGGCGTCCATAGGCAAAGAACTGAACCTCAACCTAAACCTCACAATTTATACAAAAACAAACTTATCATGGGTCACAGAATTAAGTGTAAAATGTAAAACTAGAAAACAATATTAAATAGGAGGAATATTTGTGACACAGGACTAGATTTCTTAGCTTAGATTTGAAACCAAAAGGATAACCCAAAAAGGGAGAAAAAGATAAATCAGACTTCATCACAATTTAAAAATTTGCTCTTCAAAATACCTGTAAAAGAATGTAAAGATAAACAAGAAAAAAATTGATACTGAGAAAAAAATTTCCAAGACACATAACACTATAAAAGGATTCTTGAATTCAACCATTTAAAAAACATAGCCAGTTAAGAAATGGGCAAAATGTGTTTTCCTGAAGAAGATATACTGGTGGTAGAAAACACATGGAAAAGATGTTCAACATCATAAGCCACTAGGGAAATGCAAATTAAAACCTCAATAAGATATCAATGTACATCTATCAGAATGGCTAATTAAAAATAGAGATAATACTAAATGCTGATGAGGATGTGAAGAAATTGAATCACCCATGCATTTTTGGTAATGTAAAATGGTACAGTCACCCTGGAAAACAATTTGGCAGTCTCTCGAAAGGTTACATGCTATATCATTTCATTGATTTAACATTCTTAAGAAGAGAAAATTACACAAGTGGAGAAGAGATTACTGGTTGCCCAGGGTTAGGTGAAAGTGGTGGTAGCAGAGAAGTGTATATGGCCAGGACAATAGCAGAGGTTGTTGTGTTGAGGGAAATTTCTGTCTTAATTGTATCCATGTCAATAGTGTAGTTGTGATATTAACTATAGTTTTATAAGATGTTACCATTAGGGGAATCTGGATAAAGTGAGCACTGGATCTCTGTACTATTTCTTATGGCTGCATGTGAACCTACAATTATCTCAAAATAAAGAGTTAAATTTTTTAAATGTGTGTTTGTCTTTTGGGGCTTCTGGGTGAATGGTTTGTAATTCCATGGTAATTGATTTTTATGTGTCATTATTAGGTTACTTAGGAGTAACCTAATAAGTGAATTATTCAGAGTTCACCAAAACTTGAAATTCATTAATTAGAACTAGAAGATTTTTATAGCTTTTAATTCTGAATTCTGCTAAGAAAGCTGTCTGCCAGCGGAGAACTGTGATGCTCTGACCATGCATGTAGTGCCATTGGATCACTGGAACTGCTAAGCTATGGGAGTAGGGAACATTGTACTGCTGTCTTACTTGACTGCAATTTTCAGTTCCTCCTAGTGGTGTTTTCTTGTTTGTTTTCTATCTTAAATTACTCTTGGTTTCGCCTCACAATGACTAATTGAATTTTGTTAGCATTGTTTGCTTAACCCAGCAATATGTAAAAACTCCTATTTGTGTGAGCAAGTCTATTTCCAGTATCTTGCACATATCTTTTGTGTTGTGGTTCAAAATGAGTGGTCCTCACCTGTATTGCTAAAGCCAATATATGCAGAGTCCTAAAAGGATTTGCTTGAACACTGACTCTCCATTGTTATCACTGAATTAACTGTCTTTCCACTGGAAAGTGGGAAGAGCTTGGGTATTTAAATTTTGAGGTCTTTTGTCCCCCTAACTGCCAATGAAAAATGAGAATGAAAGCTTTGACGTTGGACTTTCCAGTGTGACTCTTAATTTTCCTAGCTAAGTTTACAGCAAAAAGTTCAGATTGGAGTTGCTAGCAAGTGAAGATATTGTGTTATTAAGTGAAACAAGACCCTGATGCATTGAACACCAAGTGTATAAATGGCAATAATGACTTTTGTTATGAACATTAATGACTCCGACTTCATTAATGTCCAGCTGGAGTCTCTTCCTATTTCAGTTCAAGGACGCACTGTTAAGAATGAGTTTTCTTTCCCTCAGAACAAAGTGGGCTTTGTACACTTGCTGATGCCATTTGCAGCAGAGAACTTTCTCAGATTGCTTTGGAATGATGAAGAGTGTGTCTCTCATCCAAGAACTGAAATGATACCTTCAGGTGAGTCCGGAGTCCAAATCCTCAAAGGAGGGATTTAGGAAAACATTTGAGAGGATCAGGTTTAAACCAAACAATTCCTAAAGAAGAAATTCCATTCAAGTTCTTTCTTTAAAACAGGAAATTAAACAGAGTCATTATAAGGCAAACTCAAGAGACTGGTAGCACCATCCTTCCCTACTGTTAGTTGCATGAACTTCATTTTGGTTAATCCGTGATTTGAAAACTTTATTTAAATATGATCCTGGTAACCATAGCTCCTTTAAAGTACAACAATCAGAATCCTAGGCAAAATGTGTCATTTTAGAAACATATAATATATATACCTGAAGTACAACTCCTTGATATGCAAGGAGTTGTATATCACCTCCTCTAATTATCGAGATTTAAGTCTCCTGGAGTATTCTTTTAAGTACTTCATTAAATTCATGGGCCCATTTCCAAAACTGTTGTAGCAATGAAGAAGGCCAGATTTTAGAACATTTTTCAAAACCCTGGTAGTTAACATACTTTATTAAAATTACTTGAGGCAAGCCAGAAAGCTGAACTGGTGAAACAGGCACAGGTTGGCACACTTTCTGTATGTTTTTATTTTTAAGTTTCATTATATGAATATCAGCAGAATAGCCAATGCTATGTAAACGCAGCAAGACCAAAACCCCACCCCATAAAATAACTCTCTCAATTACTCCCAAGAAAGCCTTCTCTCCACAACTGAATTGCACATTGTTCTTTATGAACACAAGAAGAAAGACTTCACACACATCCTCTAAAATTCTTACCAGGGCGGAGCGTTGGTGCTAACTCCTCTTGAGATATTTAATGGTGAATACTTAAAATTAATCTGGTTTTATTGGGGGAGGGTGGTTTCTATGGGCAAAAGTGAGGGATTTGGGGAAAACTGTTTAATTCAATCAAGGTCTTCCCTTGTTTTACTCAGTAAGATGGCCTCTAACATATCAGAGTTAAAGAGGCCTAGAGGTGGAAGCATGCCTGGCATATTTAAGGAAGGGCAAGGGGCCATATAAAGGGGCAGAGAGGGGGTGGGGAAGCTGTCAGGGATGAAGCTGGGGTAACAGGGCCAGACTGCATCAAGCCTTGCACCCAGTGGGAAAACTTCGGTTTTTTACTCTGAATAAGAAAGGAAGCCATCAGAGCCTTTCCTACAGAGCAGTGACAAGATATCAAACTGGGCTTGGAGTCAACATCCCTGGAACCCCAGACCCCCAAATGGAAATCAGGCCCTGATGGGAAGTAAGGAGGGGAGCAGATGTTGGGTAGACAGCCAACAATGTGTAGAGCATACTCAATTTTCCCAGTGAATGATAGAAAGAAAATAAAACAAAGTATGCTTTTGAAACCAGGAATACTCACACATGTGTAACACACACACAAACAGAGAGAAGGAGAAAAAGAAATTTCACATCCCAAATACCTTTGTAGGCATGACAAAGTGAAATAATTAAAGAAACAAAAGAATTTAAAATCACTAAAGTGCTTTGATCAAAACTAATTATTAAAAAAATAAGGGTCACTATGAAAAGTTCAGACTCCTCAGGAGTACATCTTCTTGGTTCCATCTGTCCAGTGTTTCAGGAAACAGTCTGTTTTGGCAGTTAACTGTGTCTACAATTCTTACATAAAATATGTAAAACATCTGTCCCCGATCAACTTAAATATCACTGCTTTTTATTGTGTCTAATGCTAGCCCATCAAAATATATCTTACAAAAGAAGTTTTTGTTTTGTTTTGTTTTCTTAGGCCATCTTAATAACTCATTTTTTGCAGCATAATAATTCTCTCAGTACTAGAAGGAAAAACTAAAAGTATAACAATTGCTCAGTTTCTTTGTAGGCCAGTATCAATAATTTGGAGACAACATTAGACAAATTTAATACCTGTTTAAATATATGTCCACACTTGTTGCAACTCATAGATAAGAGATACTTTTTTGTTATGCAGGACAACACTGAACCCATCTTCCATGAAAGAATGAATTACCATCATTACTATACAATGGCCATAATTTGGACACCTGCAAGGCAGTACCTTAGGAAAAGTACTCTCTACACAACACAATAAATACCACCCATTATTGACACTACCCTGTGCCAGGTACTGACCTGAGCTTTTCACACAATAGTCCAGCTTCGCCTCTATAGCTGTGTGGCCTTGGGCAATGTACTTAATATCTCTGAGCCTCAGTTCCCTCACCTGTAAAATGGAGAGAACCACATAGAGGTATGAAAACTAAATGAGTTAATGTATGTAAAGTACTTAGAACAGTCCCTGGCACATCATAAGTACTAAATGTATGGCCTATTAATTATCTAATTTAATAATCCTCACAACAAATTTATAAGGTAATACCATTATGTTCTGCATCTTATTGACTGAAGGTAAGAGAAGACAAATGACAATAGCAATGGCTGTGACTAATACCAAAAACTGGGTTAAGCAAGTTATATACATTATCATTAATGTTTACCACACTCTTATCACCATTGGGAAACAACATCTCAAAGACATTCAATCCCCGTGGCTGGATTGATGGAGCCAGAAGTCAAACCAAAGTTTTCTGATAGGAGTATCTGTGCTCTCTCTGTCACAGCAGGCTACTTTCATCCTTTAGGAGTTTGGTCTACACGGTAAAAATCAATTCTGAATTAGATTGCCCTTGAATTGGCCAGTGGGTTTTGAATACTTTGTTTTCTTCAAATAAGTTTGATATCTTAAAATTATGATTTAAAAAATGTTTTTACTTTAATGGTACCCTTTTTCTCAACTACTGTAATTTTTTCTTTTGGTTAGGAAATTAAAGTGATTTTTAATGGACTTTAAACATGTTTCTTGATATCCTATCTCAGGAAATGAGTTGGCTGTGGGAGGATGGGTGGTGTGCTCACCAGCTTGAGCACAGGCAGTCCCTGCACACCAGAGCCAGTGTTTCCTTACTTTAGCAACAAGCTTTAAAGGAACAGAATATTGGTGTGAATATGAGATGGAACCATGTTCCTCACAGTGAAGTTCAGCAGTGGTCCTGTATCGAATCATCTGGGCTGGTGTTTAGAAAAGGCGAGGATTCCTGGGCTAGAGTGACTGAATCCAGAGATTTGGGGAGGAACCATCCACCTGCACTGTAAAAAGCCCACAAGAGGGTCCATGTGCACAGTACAAGTTAGAACTGCTGCTTCACACCTTTCCCTCATTCTCGTCATCTTTAGAACAAGCACCCAAAATCAGAACAGAGATCTTTACACATATGCGATCAGACAAAAGGAAATCTCTTTCCACCGGTCAAGGAAAGATGGAGAACACAGAGAGTGAGGAATTACTGTCAGGAGAGAATACAAGTATATCTCCCTCATGCTCTAATCCCCTAAACTTGGTTTGTGTTACAAATCCAAACCCGTAAACACAATGATCCAAAGAACCTCAGATGCAGGATTTTCTCTCCAGCCCACTCCACCCCCTGCTTAGCCACCAGATACACAGCCAGAAGCAGAGGGGGTAGCTGGCCCTTTTTTCAGCCTGCCTGAGGCAGTTAGTACAGCTTCACAAATCTGTAAATTACAGGTGACACTTGCATATCCTATTCCAGATTAGAACCAGGCTTCACAATGAGATGGTGGGAATGGCAGGGGACGCAGAAATAATGACGTAGAATGTAGAATGGTCACTCTCTGGCTAAACACTTTATGTGCAGTATTTCATTTTATAAACCCAAGAGGTAGTTCCACTTTTATCCCCATTTTGTAGATGAGAAAACAGAGGCACAGAGAGATGGAGTTATTTCCCAGAGCTTTCAGACAATGGGATGGAAGCACATTACTCCAATTATTCTATAACTTCTTCGGTTTGGCCCCAATTAAGCACAGGATCCCATAAGGTAGTCACTAACCAATTAATTCAGTCAGATACAGAAAGTAGAAAACTATGAAAAAAAGGATGTATATTTTCACCCACATACCTTTGACTTTTTAATGCAACTGTGACCGAGTCTGAGTTGAACCTAACAGGCATATAGTGTTTGAAAAGCAAACAGATGACAATTTTGTGTAGAACAATCATGTTTCAGTCTCAAAGATTCTAGGCTTTTTTTTCCTCCAGATTTGATAACAAGGTTACACTCAGCTCTGGGTCTGTGTGGTTCAGGCAGCTGACATTTGTTGGGTAATCACCATGTGTCAAGTTACTAGGTGGGACTTCCCATACATTTCTTCATTTAACCATAAAAACCACCCCAGGACCGTGGTGATAACTACTGTGATCCCATTCCATGAGGCAAATGATGTGTGGAGTGGATCCAGGCTTTCAGTGAAGCCTGTCTGACTCCAGAGTCTGAGCTACCCTGCTGTTTTAGGGTCTCCAGAGAAACAGAACTAATTGAACTTACGAAGATCTATGTAAAAGAAAGTTCGTTATAGGAATGGGTTCATGTGATTATGGAGATGGAGAAATCCCATGATCTGCCACCTGCAAATTACAGAACTAGAAAAGCAGGTGGTGCAAGTCAATCTTAATTCAAAACACAAGAACCAGGGAAGTCGATGCGTGAATTACTGTCTGAATCTGAAGGCCTGGGAACAGAGAGCACCAATGCCCACAGGCAGCAAATGGATGTTCCAGCTCAAGCAAAAAGCAAATTTGCCCTACTTCTGCCTTTCTGTTTTATTCAGGTCTTCAAAAGATTGGATGATGTCAACCTACATTGGTGAGGGAGAACTTTACTCAATCTACTGATTCAAATGCTAATCTCTACCTGACACGCCTTCATAGATACACCCAGGAGTAATGTTTTACCAGCTATCCAGGCATCCCTTAGCCCATCAAATTGATCTATAGAAGCAACCATCACCCTTGCCTTTCCAGCATAAGGTAATCTGTGGGAAGAAGCCAATGATTGGGATTCTAGTTCTAACTTTGTCATTCCCACACTTGGCAATGATGTAACAGTCCCTGTGATCTATCTGGATCTAGCCTCTTCCATTCACAAAATTGCAGATATGGCCCTAATTATCTTACAAACCACCAATTACTCCTTCAAAAATCTGTAACTTGCCATGATAGAAACCAAAAGTCCACTTTTTTTCTGAGAAACGCAATTTTATAGGCATTCTGTTATCACAGTGTCCACATAGGAAGAGTTTTAAGAAATGAAACTGTAGTTGTTTTATACAAATGTATTAGATGGAGACATCCAATTTTGCCTTCTAACTAGAATAAAGTTCCCATGTTTTACCAAGAAGTCTTCTCCCAACTTCTGGGGTGAGAACTGCTCCTCTAAATACAATTATAATTTCATCTCTTCTGACACTAAAATTTAACCAGTCTATGACCAGGTGTCTTAGTGAAAGAACAATTTGCATGCCATGTTCCATTTATCTATTGCTTTTTTAGTACAAACAAAATCTTTGCTGATAAAGACACCAGGAAGATAGGGAAAGCATTGCAAGATGTTTAAAGTATGCTCAGAAATAAGAGCAATACTGATAATTAATAAAGCATATCATTTAATAAAACAGGTAATTAGGTATGATAATATAAATATAAACAGCACCTAATTAGCAGAACTTTTCATTACTATCTAAGTGTGGATAATAAACATTTGGTATATCGCTATCACACCCACGTACAAAATTTCTCAGCTGGTCTTGGCTCAAATAATTGCGTGGTAGTGAAGATGTCCAAAACAGTTGAGGGCAGTCACAATGCTGATGTTTTTGTATTCATACCATTTCCAATGAGCCAAAGAAAATGTTAATATAAATTGGAAGTGTTCTATGTTATCAAACTAAGCTTCTTTATTCTAAAAATTGCCTTCATCTGATGTCTGTGTTGCAACAGTTTCTGTATTCCCATGGAAATAACTCTTTACCCCCTGCCTTCTATGACTGTATGATGGAGAAGAGCCTTGGTTCCTCAGTCAGCAATAGTTTGGTCTCCATGCCCACAGATCTGCTCTGGATAGAGTTTCCAATAACCACCATGTTGACAAACCAATAGATACATTTTCCTCATTATTCTTGATTTCTTTGCTAGTTTTTACTCTGTTTCCCATCCTTTCTTTAAAAACACATGCTGTTCTGTGATGCCCCTCTTTTATGCTTTTCTCTTCCCCTTTTGGGTAGACTTTCTCCACCTCCTTTGCTAGCTCTCACTCTTCAGCCTGCTTTAAATGGCACTCATTAGTGATCATCCACTCCTCCCTCCATGAATAATCACTACAAGATCTCATGCCTACACAATTATAATTACATTTTTGCTTCCTTTACATTATTATGGCAGTGCCTTAATTCCAGCACTTGTCACTTGCCTCCTGGATTATTTTAATGCCTTCCTAATTTTTCTCCTTGCTACCAATTTGATATGTTCTCTTTTCAATCCATTCTGTACTAATATTTCCAATTGCACATTTGATCTTGTTCTTTGTTCTCTGCCCTGTAGGCTCCTTTGAACAAAGTCATCTTTAGTATGAGACAGTTAGGGTAGTTTATAACTCCTCAGAGTAAACAACTCCAGAGCTGAGGTGGTAGAGGCAATGGCTGCTGTCACAAACAGGCCTGCTTTCTGGGAGAAAGCTGTGCAAAGTCCAAACTTGAGGGAATGGGAACTCCCAGGATCTCCAGGGGCAGGGGCCTTGACATCTGAAATATGGTTGCCAAAATGCATTCTGATTATTAATAAACTGTTTCTTGTCAAATTCATTCTGGCTTAAGGATAGTATATGGACAGAGTATGGAGAATCAGTAACCATCTGACTCAAGGAAACCAGAGAAGTCACTAGCCTTTACTTCTATTTCTCCACCAGAATAACATAGTGCCTGTTTTGATAGGGTTAGATTAATCTGTTAGTGATATAAAATCCCCCAAAACAGAAACCCAGATGGAAGTGTAAATCTCCAGGGCAGGTGAAGTGCTCCCTCCTCATCAGGCACAGGCTTCTTTCAGCTTCCTGTTCCATTGTCATCAACATAATGCCCACCTCATGATCCAAACTGATTACTTGAGCTGCACCTCCATGTCTGCGTTCCAGCCAATAGGAACGCAGACACAAAGATCACACCATCTTCCACCAAACACACTTCTTGGGAAATTCACAGACCACTCTCTTTACATACCATTGGCCGAAACTTAATGTCATGGTCATCTTCACTAAAAAGGAGACCAGGAGATATTTTTTTTTCTGGCTGTCTTGGTCTTAGCTAAAGAATGGGTATTTTGTTATCAATGCAAAAGGGACATATGTACCTGTAAGAACACTATCAACCTTTGCTGCAGCACCCAAAAGACTTATGTCAGAGATGCAGAACTTTAGCACTGAAAAACTTTTAGAGACAGGTCCAATGCTCTCTATTAAGTAACATGATTCCTCAGCAGGCTTTGAGTTTTCAGCTACCTTCCAATGTGACATTAAGATCAAGGGGCTGTCATGGCAGGTGGGAAGGTTACCACTAAAAGACAGAGGAGTTATAAAACCAAAAGGAATAAGATACTGAAGATCCACATTGCATTAATGATTTCAGGTGGCTGGGTGGTTGTAGGAATGGCAATAAAACAGAGAAGTTACGACCAATTCTGGTCTGCTCTGTGGTCTTGGAATCAGTTTTCCTCCACTTTAAAGTGAGAATAACTGGGTTATTGTGAGGAAAAAATAATGAGTATGTTTTAAATACCTGCCTTGATAGGTAGTAGACATTAATCATTGTTGCTACAAATATTAGGTTGAACAAAAGCTACCAGGAAAAAAACAGGTTCAAAATGTAGGTCTGATGTTTTCTGTTAGCCCAGTTGATAATAATTTACTTTGTGTTAGGTTCTTAAAGGAGCAACATCTGTTTTTTTCACCATTGAATCCTTGATGCTTAGCACAGCACTTAGCAAATGATAGATATTCAGAAAACTTTCCTTGAATTAAACCAGTGAACTATCCAAAGGTATCAGATACATTGAGCAGAAAATTTTTAAGGACATCATAGTAGAGACTGCATCAGAGAGTTCTAAATCAAATTAAGGGGAGACTAGTGAAAGGAGCAGTAGAGTTTGGGGGTTGGTAATGGCAGCAAGAGCTAATTAGCACATTTGGAGATGATATATATTTGGAAAGATTATTTTTTATACAAACTTCAGAATTTAACCTTTTTTGTGTTTTTTAATTTGGGGTTTTCTTAGTTTTATTTTTCAATTACAGTTTGAATTTGGGATTTTTAAGTTCTTATGTGATATTTTATAAATTAGGATGAGACAAAAATGTAAACTGGTAGTGATTTGATTAGTCAGTCAAACAAAAACAAGCAAAAAATAAAACCTGTAACATGGATCCTCATTAAATGATAAACATGAAGAATTAAAAGCCCTATGAGCCACTGGCAGCTTCCTCTAGACCAGATTGTTTTTCCCCTAAATTAAACAAATCTTAGTGTTTGTAAAATTCTTGAGGAAATATGGTGACCACATGAATAATGTCAGTGACAGATTTCGTTTTACATGTTGTAGTACTCTGTTCACTAAGTATTTATGGTGTCACTAGCACCATAATCCTGGTTCATCACAAGACATTTAATATCCACCTGGACATCGCCTTGTGTAACCACTGGAATGTATAAATATTTCTCACAGAATTACCAAGAGTTAATACTGTACCAAAATCATATAATTCTTTTGGTTTTTTTTTATTTCATAAGAAGATCATATATATTTGTCACCAAATGTCCTTTTTTTCTCTCACATAAACCTTGACCCACCTTTATAATTTTTCCCAAAGTTAATTTTTATTGTGTGTTTTTCTCCATTACCATTTAGTCCCCTTCTACCCTCACCCCCTGCAACAAGCACCACACTGTTCTCTATATCCATGAGTCCTTTTACGTTTTTGCTCAATTCCCTCCGCCCCCTACCCTCCCCCTCCTTAGCTGTCA
Organism: Artibeus jamaicensis; assembly: GCF_021234435.1. Lineage (NCBI taxonomy): Eukaryota > Metazoa > Chordata > Mammalia > Chiroptera > Phyllostomidae > Artibeus > Artibeus jamaicensis. The sequence continues at coordinate 336,917 of NW_026521715.1, forward strand.
TCTTGTGGTCTATCTGAGCCTGTCTCTATCTTGCTTGTTAGTTCAGTTTGTTCATTAGATTCCACATATGAGTTAAATCACATGGTATTTGTCTTGCTCTGACTGGCTTATTTCACTTAGCATAATGCTCTCCAGGTCAATCCATAACAGTCCAAAAGGCAAAGTTGTCTTTGTTTTTATTGCTGAGTAATATTACATTATGTAATATCCCATAGTTAAATAATGCTGCAATGAACATGGGGTGCTTATGTTCTTTCAAATTAGACTTCTGGGTTCCTTCAGGTATATCCCCAAAAGTGGGATCACTGGGTAGAAAGGCAGATCCATTTTTAATTTCTTTGAAGTGTCTCCATACTGCTTTCCACAGTGGCTGCACCAGTCTGCACTCCCACCAACAATGTAAAAGGGCTTCCCTTTCTCTGCATCCTCCTAAGCACATGTTGTTTGTTGATTTATTGATGCTAGCCATTCTGACAAGTATGAGATGATATCTCATTATGCTTTTAATTTGCATTTCTCTGATGATTAATGACATTGAGCATTGTTTCATAAGTCTATTGGCCATCTGTATGTCCTCCTTAAACATGTGTCTATCAACTCCTTTGCCCATTTTTGAATTGGGGTGTTCATTTTTTTGGTATTGAGTTTTGTAACTTCTTTATAAATTTTGTACATTAAGCCTTATCAGAAGTATTGGCAAATATGTTCTCCCATTCTGTGGGTTTTCTTTTTATTTTGTTGATGTTTTCCTTTGCTGTGCAAAAGCTTTACAGCTTGATATAGTCTCATTTGTTTATTGTTTCCTTTATGTCCCTTGCTTTAGGGGACAGACATATCAGTGAAAATATTGCTGCATGGAATATCTCAGATTTTCCTGCCTATGTTCTCCTCTAGGACTTCTATGGTATCATGGCATATTTAATTCTTTTGGCCATCTTGAATTTATTTTTGTGTATGGTGTAAGTTGGTGGTCTAGTTTCATTTTTTTTGCATGTAGCTGTTCAGGTCTCCAAACACTATTTGTTGAGGAGGCTATTTTTACTCCATTTTATGCTTCTGACCCTTCTGTAAAATACCAATTGACCATTTAGGCTTGGGTTTATTTCTGGGCTCTCTAATCTGTTCCATTGATCTATGTGTCTGTTATTCTAGTACCAGGCTGTTTTGATTATCGTAGCCATATAGTTTGATGTCAAGTACGGTGATCCCTCCTATTTTGTTCTTCTTTCACAAAATTTCTACAGCTAATTGAGGCCATTTATGTTTTCATATAAATTTTTGAAATGTTTGTTCTATACCTGTGAAATATGTCATTGGTATTTTAGTAAGGATGGCATTGAATCTATAAATCACTTTGGGTAGTATGAACATTTTGCTGATGTTAATCCTTATGATCTATGAATATGGTATATGCTTCCATTTATTTGTGTCTTCCTTAATTTCTTTCTTTAGTGTTGTGCAGTTTACTAAGTACAGTTTTCTTTTTACCTCCTTGGTTAGGTTTATTCCTAAGTACTTTCTTTTTCTTATTGCTATATCATATGAGATTTTTTCTCATTTCTGCTTCTGATATTTCATTGTTGGTGTACAAAAATGCCTTCAATTTCTGAATATTGACTTTGTATCCCACTGTTTTTACAAATTCACTTATTAGGTTGAGCAGCTTTCTGATGGAGTCTATTGGATTTTCTATGTACACTATCATGTCATCTGCAAACAATGACAGTTTTACTTCTTCCTTTCCAATTTGGATGCCCTTTATTTCTTTTTCTTGTCTGGTTGCTATGGCTAGAACTTCCAATACTATGTTGAATAGGAGGAATGAAAGCAGACATCCTTGTCTTGTTCCTGATCTTAGTGAGAAAGCTTTTAGTTTTTGTCCATTGAGTATGATGTTTGCTGTAGGTTTTTCATATATGGCCTTTATTATGTTGAGGTATGGTCCCTCTACTACCGCTTTGCTGAGTGTTTTTATCATAAGTGGGTGCTGTACCTTATCAACTGCTTTTCCTGCATCTATTGATACGATCATGTGATTTTGTCTTTCCTTTCATATATGTGATGAATTACATTTATTGATTTGTGAATATTGTATCATCCTTGCATCCCTGGGATGAATCCCACTCGATCATGATGTATGATCTTTTTAATGTATTGCCAGATTCAGTGTGCTAGTACTTTGTTGAGGATTTTAGCATCTATGTTCTTCAGTGATACTGGCCTGAAGTTTTCTTTCTTTGTTGTCTCTTTGTCTGGTTTGGGGATTAGGATGATGCTGACTTCATAAAAAAAAAGAATTTGGGAGTCTTTCATCTTCTTGGATTTTTTGGAATAGTCTGTGAATGATAGGGGTTAGCTCTTCCTTTCCTTAAATGTTTCATAAAATTTTCCTGTAAAACTGTCCATTCCAGGGCTTTTGTGTGGTGGAAGGTTTGGATTACTGCTTCAATTTTGTCATCTGTACTGATCTGTTCATAATTTCTGTTTCTTCATTTTCTTTTGAAAGATTATATTTTTCTAGAAATTTGTCCACTTCACCTGGTTTTAAAATTTCTTGGCATGTATTTCTTCATAGTAATTTCTTACAATCCTTTGTATTCCTGTGGTATCAGTTGTAATCCCTCCTTTTTCATTTCTGATTGTGTTTATTTGGGTCTTCTCTCCTTTTTTCTTGATGAGCCTGCTTAAAGGATTGTCCATTTCGTTTATCTTTTCAAAGAACCAGCTCCCAGATTCATTGATCCTTGGAATTGTGCTTTTAGTCTCTACATCACTTAATTCTGCTCTGATCTTGATTATCTCCTTCCTTCTAATTGCTCTAGGCTTTGATTGCTGTTACCCCTCCAGTCCTTATAGATGTAAGGTTAGGTTGTTTAGTTGAAATGTTTCTATCTTTTTTAGGTAGGCCTTTATTGCTATGAACTTCCCTCTCAAGACTGCCTTCACTGTATCTTATTTTGGACTGTTGTGAGCTCATTTTTCATTTGTTTTCAGAAATTTTGTGATTTCTTCCTCGATCTCTTTCTTAAACCATTCATTGTTTAATAGCACGCTATTCAGTCTCCATGAGTTTGAATGTTTTGAGTTTTTCCCTTGAGGTTGGTTTCTAGTTTCAGGCCTTTGTGGTCTGAGAAGATACTTGATATGATTTCAATTTTCTTGAATTTGTTGAGGCTTGTTTTGTGTCCTATCATGTGTTCCATTTTTGAAGATATTCCATGTCCATTTGAAACAAATGTGTATTTTGCTTCTTTGGGATATAAGATTCTATATATATACCAGTTAAGTCCATTTGATCTAAGGCATTGTTCAATGCCACAATATTCTTGTTGATATATTATTTAGAAGATCTATCCATTTTTTTACAGTGGGGTGTTAAAATCCCCTAGTATAAGTGTATTGTTGTCTATATCTTTTTTGAAGTTTTCCAAGATTTCCCTTATATATTTGGGTGCTCCTATGTTGGGTGCATATATGTTTATAGTATTTATGTTTTCTTGATGGATTCTTCCCTTGAGTATTATGAAGTGTCCTTCTGGGTCTTTTTTATGGCCTTTGTTTTGAAGTCTATTTTGTAGATATAAGTACTGCTACCCCAGCTTTTTGTTCCTGTCCATTTGCTTGGAATATTTTTTCCATACCTTCACTTTCATTTTATATAGGTCTTTTGTTCTGAGGTGGGTGTTTTGTAGGCAGCATATGTGCTGGTCACATTTCTGTTGCATCCACCATCACGAGAAACAGAGGTTCGGAGACTTTCAGAATTTTCAAGATGTTACTTTATTGGCCAAGTTTTACCTGTGCAGGGGCAAGCTCTCTGAGTGTCCGGGAACACTATGCTCAGGAGAGCTGCGATGAGAGCCGCGCCCCAGTGCTTACAGCTATGTTCTTATATAGGGGTATTCAAGCAAGCTTTGAACAGAAGCAGATGTGGCTGTTAGCTATTGGCTAGCTCTAAACAGCTGATTGCCATTGGCTTATTAGGGAAATTGGAGATTAGCTCTTTTAGGAAGTAAAAATTTCCCTGCTCCTGGTCAGCCTAACTTTATCCGGGGTTCGTTCGGGATTATCCCTTTTCAACATCTGTTTTGGACTTCAACAATTTCCTTATCCATTTAGCTACTCTATGCTTTTTCAATTGGAGCATTTAACCACTTACATTTAAGGTCATCATTGGTAAGTATTTATTTATTGCTATTTTACTCCCTTTGTGTCGTTGTTCTTTTATCTCTCACTGTTTTTCTTCCCCTTCTTAAAGCAATCCCTTTAGCATATCTTGGAGTTCTGGTTTTGCGGAGGTATATTTTTTAACCTTGTTTTGTCTGGGAAGCTCCTATTTCACCTTCCATCTTAACTGAGAGCTTTGCTGGATAGTCTTGGTACAGGCCTTTGCATTTCATTTCCTGAAATATTTCTTGCCATTCTTTTCTGGCTTGTGATGTGACTGTTAAGAATGCAGATGCTAGTCTTATCAGGGCTCCCTTGTATGTTACTTCCTGTTTCTCTCCTGCTGCCTTTAAGATTCTCTTTTTGTCTTAGAATTTTGCCCTTTTAATTATGGTGTGTCTTGGAGTGGGCCTCTTTGTGTTCCTCTTGATTGGCACCCTCTGTACTTTCTGAACTTGTGTGACTTTTTCACTCATCAAATCAGGGAAGTTTTCCATCATTACTTTTTCAAACAGGTTTTCTATTCCTTGCTCTCCTCCTCCTTCTGGTATCCCTATTATATGAATATTATTATGTTTCATGTTGTCCTGCAGTTCCCTTGACCCCTTTTCTTTCTTTTTTAGTCTTTTTTCCTTTTCTCGCTCTTTCAGGGAGTTTTTATCTACCTTGTCCTCCAGCTCACAGATTCAATCCTCTGCTTCATCTAGCCTGCTTTTGATTCCTTCCACTGTGTTCTTTAATTCATAAATTGTATTCTTCATTTCCTCTTGGCCCTTGATGATAGTTTTCATTTCCTCTCTCATGTTGATATAGTTTGCAGTGAGTTCATTGTAGTTTCCCTGTAGTTTTGGTAATTCTCAGTGACTCGTTGAGCTTCCTTATAACCATTATTGTGAACTCAATGTGTGATAGTTGACTTGCCTCTATCTCATTTAGCATTCTTTCTGAGGGTTCCTCCCTTCTTTTTGATTGAGGGTTGTTTCTCTGTCTTCCCATTGTTTGTGAGATTCTTCTTGTTACACTCTGCTTCTTAAATTGATCTGTTTTGATTTTCTGACTTTATGTTGTGAACTTCTGTGGTATTTCATAAGTAAGCCTGTGGAATCAGTGATGCCATCTCCTTCATGAGAACTTAATGCTCTTGGGATGCCCTTTATGCCTTAATGCTGGTTCTCTGGATGTAATTGGGTTTTGATTGTTGTTAGATCTTTCTTTGGTGGGTACTTCCCTCCAGCTGGTTGATCATCACTCTGCCCACCATGTCTTGTATGCTGTTGTGCAGGTGCTGCCAGGACAAAACCGCAAAGCCCAGGAAACAAATCCACACCAACAAATATTATTTCCCACCCCCCACACAATCCCACTATCAACAGCAAATGAACCAGTAGTACTAAGGGCATAATTAGTAAGACTATTTATTATTATAAGAAAAGAGAGCAGATATGAGATGACATACTGAAAGAAAAATTATTTTGAGAAAGTAGGAGGAGGAGCACTAATAAGATTTTGGAGTTGGAACAATGGAAAGAGAGAAGGTAAAATTTACCTCATGAATAAAAAAGGGAATGAAGAATGTGGAATGGAGTATGAAAGGGAAGCATATATATAACGTTTAAACAGAAATTAAAATAATGTAAAATAAAATAAATTGAGAGAAATAAATAAAGGGAAGGAAAAATACTAAATAATTAATAAAAATATAGGAGCCAAATTTGGAGAGAAAGATCCACCACAGTAGTATCAACAGCAAACAAGGTAAAATTAATACAGGTGGTATGGGAATAGAAGGGGAAAAAGAAACAAAGATAAGTCTAAGAGATGTTTAGAAGCATGGGCAGTGAGTTTGAAATGATAGAGGGAGGGGGAATACCAAGAGTGAGGAACAAAAACCAGTCTAAGAGAAGGAAAAATTAAAATTTGGCATGTAAGAAAAAAGAAAAAAATTAGAAAGAGAATAAAGACAATAATAGGGCAGAATGAAAGACAAATACAAAAGAGAAAAAAAAGCAGGCTAAGATGGCAAAACTAAAATTTGAGACAAAAAAAAAGAGTAGAAGGGACCAGTAGAATTTGATATTTAAAACACAGAATTAGTGAAGCTGTAGAGATAAAATTTAAAAAACAATGCAACAACAACAAATAACCTACCCACGACCAACTAGCAAACATTGTTAAAGGTAGAGAGAGAATGCATGTATTTTAATAGCAAAGAAAAAGGTTATGAGATGACCCTTGACAAGAAAATTGGTTTTGTGTGTCTTGACAAGGGAGAAATGGTAAGAGTATAAAATGGAAACAAGTTGTAACTAGAGAGAAAACTAAATTTGAAATGAAAATGGTGCAAGGAAAGAGGAAGGTAAGATGGGCTAACAGGAAAGAGGGGCAAAATGTGAATTGGAATACACTACAGTATAAACTCTAGTGGCTTAACATGTACAAACTTTCTGGACAAGAAATGAGTGTTAAAAAGCTATGCAGGGAAGAACATATCACGTATGAAGAAGACCTCAGTGGCTTTCATCTCAGTTGCCTCTTGTATTTACCAGCGGGTTGTTTTTTTTTTTTTTTTGTCCTTCTCGATCTGCCTCTGATGGTGTCAGATGTTGACCCTGTCTGACCTTAGGCAGCCTGTTAGATACTTTCTAGGATTTTCTGACCCTGGCTATCTCCTTCAATTGTTAATCTGGTCACTATGCACTCAGTAGTCAGGCTTACTGCCCCCAACAGGGGCTAGGCAGAGATACTTCTAGAGTCAGGACTATTGTTTCCTCTCAGGCTACAGTTGCTCAGAGAGAAGTGGTCTGCCTGAGCATGATGGCTGCTGCCAGCTCTGGGATCCAGGCATCTATTCTCTCTGCTGTCTCCTCAGAGTTTCTGTCGCCAGTCTCTTCTCAGGCATTGACAGTGCACTCTGCCCCCACCTTTGCCAGAGCCCAGGGTTAGTGGCCGCAAGTGAAAATTTGTGTGTTGAGCCTTTCAACGGCTCTTGCATCTCCAGCCATCTGTCTCTGCAGTCCTGCCACTTTTTGCTTCTGGTTGTTGTCTGTGTACTTTTTAGACTCTGATGTTCTAGGCTGGGAATCCCAGCTTAGGGTTTATACCCATTCTTCCCAGAGGGATCCAACTGGCTGCTTAATTATCCCTCCAGTGCTGCTGCCTGTGGGTGCCCAGCCAGTCCTCAAGAGTTTCCACCACACTTCTTACCAGATAGGTTGAGCTGAAGCTGGTTCTTCTTTCTGTCCAAAGTTATTCTTTCTGTCCGAAGTTATACACAATTTTAAGCTTCAATTTTAAATGATGGCCTTGCTGGGTAAAGTAGCCTGATTGTAGATCCCTGCTTTTCATCACTTTGAATATTTCATGCCACTGCCTTCTGGCCTGAAATGTTTCTTTTGAGAAATCAGATGACAGTTTAATCGGTGCTCCCTGTAGGTACCTGCTTTCTGTTGTGGCTTTTACGATTCTCTCTTTGTCTTTAAGCTTTGTCATTTTAATTTGATGTGTCTTGGTGTAGGCTTTTTTGGGTCCAACTTGTCTGGGACTCTCTAAGCTTCCTGGACTTATGTCTTTTTTCTGTACCAGATTGGGGAAGTTTTGGGTCATTATTTCTTCAAGTAGGTTCTTGATCTTTTGCTCAGTCTGTTCTCATTTTACACTTCATGTTGTCCCAAAGGTTTCTTAAACTCTCCTCATTTTTTAGATCCTTCTTTCTTTTTACTGCTCTGCTTGGATATTTTTTTCTACCTTGTCCTCTAAATTACTGATTCAATCATCTGCTTCATCTAACCTACTGTTTATTTTTTCCAAGTATTATTTCAGATATTGCATTCTTTATTTCTGCCTGGTCCTTTTTTAATGCTTGCTATGTCTTTTTTTTTTATGCTGTTGAGTTTCCTTATAATCATTACTCTAAACTCTCTATCTGATAAATTGCTTGTCTCCATTTCAATCTAGTTCTTCTGGAGAATTATTTTGTTCATTCATTTGGGGCCTGCTTCTTTGTTTTCTCATTTTGGCTGCCTCTTTGCATTTGTTTCTTTGTAACAGGTAAATCTGAAAGACTCTGGTGCAGGCCTAAGTCAAACCCTGCATGTCACTGGCCCAGAACAACCTGTTTGGAGCTATCAGTGATCCATAGCTTGTGGATCCTTCTGCTGGGCCTGGGTTTGTGCAGAAAGAGCTGGGCTATGCAACAAGGCCAGCTTTCATCAATACCTCACTTAGGGGATCTGCCTCTGCCTGCAGGCTTTCTGTTGATTTAATTACTCAATATCTTCCAGCTGTACTCCTCAGCAGCTGAACTTAAACACTACAGGGTGGGGTAGAGTAAGCCCTGTGGGAAGGACTATTGCTTCCCCTCAGGCTGATGCCACTTGCTGGGGAGTGCTCTTCATAAGAAATATGGCTCCTGCACTATGGGGAATGACTCAGCACAGGAATCCTGGTGACTGTTCCTTCAGATATTTCTCCAGAGTCACCATCCCTAGACTTTCCTCAAGCAGCTCTAGTACACTCTGCCCTCCCTCTGCCAGAGTCCAGGGTAAGTGGCCACACACAGAAGTTTGTGTGCTGGCCCTTTAAGAGGCTCTCTGTGTCCCCAGCCATCTCTCCTGAGTGGACAGAAACCTTGATGCTTTTCACAGCCATCCATTATTTAGGTTCCTTTCCCAGTTCTGGTGCTGTAGGATGGGGGACCCACCTTGGGATTTAGACACCCCACTTCTCAGGGGGAATCCCCAGTTTCTGAAATAGCCTTCCAGCTCTTCAGGTGCCACCCATGGGAGCCCAACAAGTCCTCTCATGCCTCCTCCACATTCCCTACCAGTCTCATTGTGGTGATGAGGCTTCTTCCATCTGTGCATGGGTATAAGGCTTCTCTCCAGCTAGTGTTCAGTTGGTTATTCAGGATGATTTTTCTATAATTTAATTGTAATTCCAGGTTGGTCCTGGGAGGAGTTTAGTGTAGTTTCACTTATTCTTCCACCATCTTGGGTTTTTCAAACATATGTGAACCACCTTTATATTAACTTGCTATGTCTTTGGAATCATTAAAAAAAGAGTGAATCTTTTTTATTATTTTTAATGTTATTTATTTATCTTTAGAGGGGAAGGGAAGGAGAGGGAGAGAGGGAGAGAAATATCAATGTATGGTTGCCTCTTGTGTGTCCCCTGCTGGGAACTGGCCTGCAACCCAGGCATGTGCCCAGACTGGGAATGGAACCGCGATACCCTGGTTCGCAGGTGCGTGCTCAATCCACTGAGATACACCAGCCAGGGCAGAGTGGATCTTTTTTTAAAAGATTTTATTTATTTATCTTTAGAGGGGAAGGGAAGGAGAGAGAGAGAGAAATATCAATGTGTGGTTGCCTCTCATGCGTCCCCTGCTGGGAACTGTCCTGCAACCCAGGCATGTGCCCTGACTGGGAATCAAACCACAATCCTTTGGTTTGCAAGCCCAAGCTCAATCCACTGAGCTACACAAGCCAGGGCCAAAGAGTGGATCTTAACCCATGATTCACATTCAAAGAGTACAATGTTATTTTTATTTTTTATATTTTTAATATATTTTATTTATTATGCTATTACAACTGTCCCATTTTCCCTTCTCTGTTCCCCTCCATCTTGCACTGCCCTCCCATTATATTCCCCCCACCTTAGCTCATGTCCATGGGTCATATATGTAAGCTCTTAACTTCACCATTTCCTATACTATTCTTGCCCTCCCCCTGTCTATTTTGTACCTACCATTTATGCTACTTATTCCCTGTACCTTTTCCCCTATTCTTCCCATTCCCTGTCACCATTGATAACCCTCCATGTTTTAGGTTCATTTGTTGATAGTTGTGAGTTTGTTGTTCTTTTACTGTTCATATTTTTCATTATCTTCTTTTTCTTAGATAAGTTACTTTAACACTTCACATAATAAAAGCTTGGGGATGATGAACTCCTTTAACTCAACCTTGTCTGGGAAGCACTTTATCTGCCCTGCCATTCTAAATGATAGCTTGGCTGGATAGAGTCATCTTGGATATAGGTCCTTGCCTTCATGACTTTGAATACTTTTTTCTATCCCCTTCTTGCCTGTAAGGTTTCCTTTGAGAAATCAGCTGATAGTCTTATGGAAACTTCCTCTCGAGGTAACTGTCTCTTTTTTTCTTGCTGCTTTGAAGATTCTCTCCTTATCTTTCATCTTGGGTAATGTAGTTATGATGTGCCTTGCTGTGTGTGCCTGTGCCTCCATATTGGCTAGTAGTCTACAAATTTATTCTCTTAATGTGCTTGAGGTCCAAAGTCTAAATTAAGTCTCCAGGGCTTGCTCCTTTTGAGATTCCAGTGGATAATCTTCCTCTTTATTTTTTCTAGTTTCTGATACTACCTGCATTCCTTGGCTGTGGCTTCTTTCCTTCATCTTCAAAAGCAATGGTACAGCCTCTTTAAATCTCCCCCTGACTTTGTGGTCATGTCATCTTTTCCTCTCTGATCTCCTGTCTCTTTTTTCTAAGGACACTTGTGGTTTCACTAGTCCACCTGGACAATCAAGGCTAATAATATCCCACCTGAAGATCCTTTAGTTAATCACAACTACAAAGATTCTTTTGCAATGTAAAATAACACATTCACAGTTTCTGGAGAATAGGACATGGATATCTTGGGCACCATTAGTCATACCACAACAATTGCATTTTTGAGTAATTCACAAATTGGATCCTTGACATATAAACCAAATAAAACAATTAAAATGCATAACAATGCTATATATCAAGTTGAATACAGATACATATTAGTTTATTCATTTTATCAACAAATATTCTTAAAGTCTATATCTACATCGTTGTCCAATCTTTCAATCATCAGCTTAAGAGCCTCTTCTTGATGATGTCTATCTGCCTCCCTCAGGAGGATTTTCTTTCCTTGTCATCCACACAGACATGGGCATAGAACAAGAACTCCATAATTCTTAGCTGACATTATTTTAATTACTTTTGCCAGTCTATTCCTTCTACTAGTCTCTAAATCACCATTCCCAAAAGCAGGTTTCACAAAACACTTCTGCCACGAGATTATACCATATAAAACAGTTCTATGGTCAAAACATTTCAGGAAACACTACACATCTTATCCTCCTTTATGGAGACTCATGGTGCACATTAGCATATTAAAGGCTCTAAGAAGTCCTGTGGTTTCAAGCAGGTGAATGTGAGGTTAATTAAACACAGCATTTTTCAAATTTATTTACCCAAGGAATCTCTTTTTCCTATAAAATTAATTAAAATGTCACTGTCAGAAACACTGCTCTAAGCTCCATGGGTTAAGGACCAAATTGTGTTCTTTTATTTATTTATTTTTTGGCTGGCCTGTTCCTGGGATATAGTAGGTACTTGATAAATATATGTTGAACAAATGCACTGAAGAAGAGGAAAAGAATATTGCTAAAACAAGATCTCTTCCTGGCTTTAGCTGAGTGGCTCGGCTGGCTGCACCCAGGTTGCAAGTTCTATCCCCAGTCAGGGCACATTCATGCAATAAATGCATGAATGAGTAGAACAACACATTGCTGTTTCTTTCTCACTATCTCTATTTCTCTTTTTTTCCTCTCTTTTTCTTTCTCTCTCTAAAATCAATAATAAAAAGATCTGTCCCCTCAAGTTGCTAAAAATGAATAAGAGATATGCTTAAGTAATTATATAGTAATAGGTAAATGAAAAAGTAATGCAACTCAGGATTGTTAATAAGGACAAAATCAAGTCCAAATGTATAAAACCAACCTAAATGTTAAATAGAACTGAAGCAGGTAATTCAAGCAGCCCTTTGATCCTTATGGACTGCCCTCTTGCAAAAACAACAACAAAAAATTTGATCTATATAGCACAGAGCAGAACAGAAAGAAATATATGTCTTCAGATAAAGAATGAAATTATTATAGAAAAGATTCATCTAGGATTAAAACTCTAAGTCAGGTCTCCATGGTGCCCTAGTGATGTTTGCAGACAGTCAGTTTGAGGGCATGAACCTGCTGCTTCCTGCCAAAGACTGGGCATGAGTTTTCAACCCCAGCCACCATCATTTATCAGAAATGAAGGTTCTCTTGACATGGGAAGCAGCAGTGGCCCCACTCTGAGATGGCACTGAAGGCCAGGGCAATCACTGGTTGAACCAGCCATTCCAGCAGCTGCTTCATGGCCATGCTGGGTCCCTTTGTTGGTTGACTCTGAGAGCTGATTCAACCAAGGTCATGAAGGGGCACCAAGCAATCATTCACATATGCTCTGCTAATCTCACTGTGAGGAAGAAACAAACAAAACCAATTCAAGCAAGAAGAGAAAAAAGTTGGTAAGGCTCAGTGCAAGGGGCAAAAAATTTGGGGGGATACCAAAAAGATTTGGTTTCAGATTTTGGTGCTATCATCATTACCATGTGCAAATTATTTAACTTCTATAAACTTGTGTCTTTATTTCTTTAATGTATTTTATTGATTATGCTATTATAGTTGTCCCATTTTCCCCCTTCATTCTCCTCAATCCTGCACACCCGCTCCCACCCACATTCCCTTCCTTTAGTTCATATCCATGTGTCATCATAAGTTCTTTAGCTTCTACATTTCCTATACTATTCTTGCCCTACCCCTGTCTATTTTCTACCTGCAGTCTATGCTAGTTATTGTCTGTACCTTTTCCCCACTCTCTCCTTTTCCCATTCCCCTGTTGCTAACCCTCCATGTAATCTCCATTCCTGTGGTTCTGTTCCTGTTCTAGCTGTTTGCTTAGTTTGCTTTTGTTTTAGGTGTGGTTGTTAATATCTGTGAGTTTGCTGCCTTCTTACTGTTCATATTTTTATCTTCTTTTTCTTAGATGAGTCCCTTTAACATTTCATATAATAAGGGCTTGGTGATGATGAACTTCTTTAACTTGACATTATCTGGGAAGCACTTTATCTGCCTCTTCATTCTAAATGAAAGCTTTGCTAGATAGAGCAATCTTGGATGTAGGTCCTTGCCTTTCATGACTTGGACTACTTCTTTCCAACACCTTCTTACCTGTAAGGTCTCTGTTGAGAAATCAGATGACAGTCTGATGGGAACTCCTTTGTAGATGACTGTCCCCTTATCTCTTGCTGCTTCTAGGATCCTCTCCTTCATTTTAATCTTGGCTAATGTAATTATGATGTGCCTTGGTGTGTTCCTCCTTGGGTCCAGCTTCTTTGGGACTCTCTGAGCTTCCTGGACTTTCTGGAAGTCTATTTCCTTTGCCAGATTGGGGAAGTTCTTCATTATTTATTCAAATAAGTTTTCCACTTGTTGCTCTTCCTCTTCCTTTTCCGGTACCCCTATAATATGGATGTTGGAACATTTAAAGATGTCCTGGAGGTTCCTGAGCCTCTCCTCATTTTTTTGAATTCTTGGTTCTTCATTCTTTTCTGTTTGGTTGTTTCTTTCTTCCTTCTGGTCCACTCCATTGATTTGAATCCCAGTTTTCTTCCCATCACTATTGGTTTCCTGTGAACTTTTCTTTATTTCACTTAGTGTAGCCTTCATTTTTTCATCTAATTTGCAACCAAAATCAACCAATTCTGTGAGCATCCTGATCACCAGTGCTTTGAACTGTACATCTGATAGGTTGGCTATTTTTTGGTTGTTTAGACGTGTTGGCTCCGGGGCTTTGATCTGTTCTTTCGTTTAAGCCTTTTTTTTTTTTCTGGTCTGGTTGCACCTGTTATGTATGAGGGGTGGAGCCTTAGATGTTCACCAGTGGGGCAACCCACATCTCTGGGTTGTGACACTGTATGTGGGCTGGGGTCAGAGAGGGAGCAATGGCTCTGGCTCTGCTCTCTCTTGAATTTCAGTCCCCTCTGTTTTTTCCCACAAGCAAATTGGGCCCTTCTGACACTGGTTCCCAGGTGGATGGGCTTGTGTACATTCTAGGACCCTGTGGGACTCCCCAACAAACTCTACTGGGGGGCTGGGAGTCTCTCCCGGCACTTCAACCCCCATAAGTGTTTTCAATTGGTGCTTTTAGGCTTTACTTCCCAGTGCTGGAACCCTTGGTTGTGTGGTCTTTCTCACTATCCATTTTTTCACCTGGCTTATCTGAGTGTGAATGTGTGATCTTGGTCATCCAGCCACCTTATACCCTCACTGGGTCTGCCCATTGCCACCCCATGCCTGGGATCTGTCAACCGCCACCTGAGCACTTGGGTTGGTCCAGCAGCCACAGCTTTTCCCTGCCATGACCCCTCTCCATTGGCCACTGACTCTGCCCCTCTTACCAGTCTGGATGAATGGTTGTCAGACTTCCATACAGCTCAATTTTCTGTCAGCTATGGTTGGTTTTTTTTGTTTCTAAATTTTTGTTGTCCTTAATTTCGGTTGTGCAGTGAGGCACAGTGTGTCTACCTATGCCTCCATCATGGCCAGAAGTCTCTAAACTTGTGTCTTTAGTAGCTAAATTTGTATATAATTTCTGTGTAAGGTTGTTTTACTTATGTCCTAGAAATAAGTTTTGTAAAGAACATGCATTAGACACTCAATAAATAACAATAGGAAAGCATTTATAATATATAATGTTAATTAATCAATATATAAAATATATTATATTGTATATAACAACAATATAAAATATACTATAATAAAATATAAATGATAAATTTATTAGAAATAACCATAAAATAATTGATCAATATATAATGACAGAATAATATCTGTGAATTACTTTGTTTCCCCTCTCCCATGATTTCTTTTTATCCCATAACCATGTTCCCCATTTGGGAAGTTGTCCACTCTGGGTTCACTGCATCAAGGAATACATAAACTAGCAGAAAAGCAGGTAAGAAGAAGGCTCTTCTGGACTTTGTGTTTCATAAATTAAAAACAAAAGATTGAAAGCATGACTTACAGCACAGACTTGTGCTGCCCAGCCTGCTGGCCATAGGCATTTGCAGCTAGAACCAAGCCTCTCAGAGAAGCCTAGGTGGTCATAGAAGAGCACCCACAGCATCTGCTGGAACAGGTGTCAGGAGGGGAGCAGATGAATCTTATTCCAATGACTTGGCACAGTAAACTCTCATCCTTAAAACTTAGCAACAAAACTGGGGAAAAGCAAAGATCATAAAAGAGAGGAGATTAAGTTTCTTCTATCTTTATCGAAGAGGACGTGAAGAAGTAATTAAAGCAAGGTATTGAAAAATAAAACTAGGGACTTCCAGCCAAGACGGAGGCATAGGTGATACACTGTGCCTCCTCCCACAACCAAAAGGACAACAACAAAATTTAAAAAATAACCAGAACTGCCAGAAAATCGAAGTGTATGGAAGTCTGACAACCAAGGAGTTCAAGATAGAAACACTCATCCAGATTGGTGGAAGGGGAGGAGACAGGCAGCTGAAGCAGAGAGGACTCACAGTAAATGAACCTGGAGAAGCAGGTGGTCCCACATTTGAATGAGGATAATCCAGGAGGAAAATCTGGGAAGCCAGACAGACCATGCAACCCAGGGTTCCAGTGCAGTAAAATAAAGCCTCAAAATGTCTGAAAAAACTGGTGGGAGTTGCAGTGGTGAAATAACCTCCCAGCCTCACAGGAGAGTTTGTTGGAGAGGCCCACATGGTCCTAGAATGTACACAACACCCTCCCCACCCAAATCAGCACCAAAAGGGCGATATTTGCTTGTGGGTTGAGGAGGAAGTGACTGAAAACTGGCTGAGGGCTGAACAAGTAGCATTGTTCCCTCTCAGACCACTCCTAATATAGAGCCACACCACAACCCAGCAATGTGGGTTGCCCAGCCCTCACAAATATCTAAGGATCTGCCCCTTACAACATAACAGGCATGTAGAGATAAAGAAATATGGCCCAAATGAAAGAATGTATCAAAGCTCCAGAAAACATACAACTAAACTTTGAAGAGATAGCTAACCTATCAGATGCATAGTTCAAAACACTGGTAATTAGGATGCTCACAGAAATGGTTGAGTATGGCTGCAAAATGGAGGAAAAAGTGAAGGCTATGCAAACTGAAATAGAGCAAAATGTACAGGGAACCAACAATGAAGGGAAGAAAACCAGCACTCAAATCAATGGTTAGGAGCAGAAGAAAGAAATGAACATTCAACCAGAAAAGAATGAAGAAACAAGAATTCAGAAAACTGAGGAGAGTCTCAGGAACCTCTGGGGCAACTTTAAATATTCCAACATCTAAATCATAGGGGTGCCAGAAGGAGAAGAGAAAGAGTGAGAAATTGAAATCTTATTTGAACAAAATAATGAAGGAGAACTTTCCCAATCTGGCAAAGGAAATGGACTTCCAGGAAGTCCAGGAAACTCAAGAGAGTCCCAAAGAAGTTGGACCCAAGGAAGCACACAGCAAGGCACATCATAACTACATTACCCAAGATGAAAGATAAGGAGAGAATCTTCAAAGCAGCAAGAAAAAAAGAGTTACCTCCAGAGGAGTTTCCATAAGACTATCAGCTGATTTCTCAAAGGAAACCTTACAGGCAAGAAGGGACTGGAAAGAAGTATTCAAAGTCATGAAGGCAAGAACCTACATCCAAGATGACTCTATCCAGCCAAGCTATCATTTAGAATGGCAGGGCAGATAAAGTGCTTCCCAGACAAGGTTGAGTTAAAGGAGTTCATCATCCCCAAGCTTTTATTATGTGAAGTGTTAAAATAACTTATCTAAGAAAAATAAGATGATGAAAAATATGAACAGTAAAAGGACAACAAACACAACTCTCAACAAATGAACCTAAAACAAAAGAAAAACAAACTAAGCAAACAATAGAACAGGAACCAAATCACAGAAATGGAGATTACGTGGAGGGTTATCAGTGAGGAAGGCAAAGGGGAGAATAGGGGAAAAGAGACAGGGAATAAGAAGCACAAATGGTAGATACAAAATAGACAGAGAGTAGTTTAGAATAGTATGGGAAGTGGCCAAGTCAAAGAACTTACATATATGACCCATGGGCATGAACTAAGGAGGGAAATGCTGGTGGGAGGGGCAGTGTAGAGCAGAAGGGAATATAGGAGAGAAAAATGGGACAATTGTAATAGCATGATTAATAAAATGTATTTTTAAAAAATAACATAAATTTATGCTATTTTTAATATACTATTTCGGATATTTTTACATCTCTTGTGTTATTGCAACAGGAAATCAATGCAGGAATATATATATTCTTTATTTTTAAAAGGTGTTCTTACTAATTATTGATCACTCTAAATAGATTTTGCTTATGTGAATTAGAGCTTCTGCTATGTGCCATATTTAAAGTTCCAACTGAAAAAGTAATTAATCATGTATTTAAAAAAGCAATAAACTTATTATGTGTTAATAAAAATGCATATTTTTGCATACTAAAAATTTATATTTTTCCAACAAAAAAATGAGAGAGAAGAGTAGCATTTTTTACATTATTGCAGAAATTTTAATGGCTCGCTTAATACAAGACAGCTGGATTCTCATAACCTCTTATGCATTCAATCCGTGACAACACCACACATCATGCGGTCTCTGGAAAACTCCACTGTACACTCATGAGAGAATAAGAGTAAAAGGGAAAATAATATCTTAGTATTATCATGAAAACTGTTTTGACCTCACAGACCCCTTGACAGACTCTCCGGGGATTCTCGAGGCCACACTGTATAGATCCCTGATACAGAGAACTGAATGTGTTCCAGATACTCTGTGCTAGATGGGCAATCTGACTTAATCCTCACAGCAATGCTGTATGGTAGATACCAATAATAAACCCGTTGTTAATGAGGACCCTGATGTTCAGAAAAAGTAAACTACTTGTCTTGGGCTACATAGTGGTTTAGTCAGAATTCAGAGCCAGGTAGCCTGACTCCATATCCTGTACTGTTTCCCACCCTTTCTGCTGTCCCCAATTATCCTGATATGTTGTTCACGAGCAGCCTTAACCCACATGTAAGGAGTCTCTTTTTTCTGCCTTTTCCTTTCAGATTAGATCACATGTAAGCACTTTAGCCAACCCACCACATTTTATCTGGATATCTGCTTTTAAACTATTAACAAGTAATAGAATTATAAAGCTGGAAGACAATTAAAAACCCTTCTCCTCTCATTGTACCTATTGAGAAACTGAGGCCCAGAGGAGGAAAGTCATGTGTCCAGGGTCACATAACACAACTAGTTATTAGCAGAGCCAGAATATGGACTCAACTATCCTGACTGTAGAATTGTAATTCTCCCATGTTACACTGGGCCCCATAATTCAAAATAAGATTATTAAATATGACATAATATTTGTTTATATATGCCATCCTCATATAGAATTTCCCCCTTAATAGTCATTCTCCAAGAAGAGGTAGTGGATGGTTGAAATTATGAAGGTTTTGAGGTCAAAGAATGAAGGAGATATCTTTGAACTGCTGCAGGGATCCTGTCCAAGTCCATTATGATAGTCACCTTATACCCCAGTATCAAGTTGGTACTTAATAACTAATTAGGGAATGTAAAAGTCAATGAGTTGCTCCATCCCTTCATGCCACTTCCTCCTGGTTGTTTAAATTCCTGTCTGCAGGCATGTGGGTGAATTTGCACTGGCACAATGGAGGGCAGCTTGCAGCCTCACAAGCAAAAAAACAACATAAGGTTCCAGGCAGGAAAGCAGCTTCATGCTTTGCCTTTTGTTTCCCTTTCAAATTCCAGCTCCAGACCAAAGCCTCCACCCTCCCTGGCAGAAAAGAGGGAGGGCAACTTTTTGAAATAAAATAAATTTTAAAAGGAAGAAAAATGAAGATAAAGTGCCTTTGTAACACTTCAAACTTTATCTACAGCTTCCTCTTAACGGCCACCCAGCCCTTCCCTTTAGATTGTAATAACTGGACTCTTTTTAGTTTTTCTTATCATGGGGAAAATAAGAAAATAATTGCCTCTTCAAAGGTTCTCAGAAGTCATCAGATTGCATCTCTGGGAGGGGGGAAATGTTTAGACATTTAGGGAGTGAGGCCCAAGAAAGGGCTCTTCCTAGTTAAGGCACACCTGCTCCCAGAGAAGGTTCTGGCTCCTGTGTCTGGGGACAGGAGTTTACTGAGTTTGGTGGTACAGCTGTTTGCTTTAGGAAAATAGCTCACACTGTAAATACTCCAAGGTATTGTGCCTGGTGTACAAAAATCTTAGTTCCAGAGCAAATACATAAATCTGACTCTGACTGGAGGGAGCTTAACAGGCCACATGTTTGAAAATGTTCAGTGTTTTCTATGTGAAAGCAGATTGTCTTGCCCTGTGGACTTAGGGGATCCTGTTTTCTTTTTGCATTTCAAATCCACAGGCTCTCAGAAGAATTGAAAGCAAGCAGATTATGCCAGGTGCTGTGCAGACAATGAAAAAACTGCTGCTGGATCTAAAAGCATTAGTAATTTAGAGATTTTTTTCCCTTTTTTTAAATGAGACCTGGTAGAGTTCGATGCTCAGAACAGTAATTACAACTTATCTGGACCAGGTGATTTCTCAGGCAATGTCTTTATTGGACCAATTTCAGTGGATATTATCAAAAATCTGGTTTGTTTCATGAAATAGGAGATAGCCAAGCAGATGCCAGATCTCCAAAATGAAGAAAAATATCAGTTTTTGAATTGTAATAAAACCATGCTTGCAAGCTTTTCCACATTTAAAAATCATAAACTGCTGGAGATGGAGATTAAAATAGGGCCTCTTTTGTCCCCAGAAATACTCTAAACCCAAATTAGTGCTGAAATCAGTCAACCCTAAACCAAGGACCCAACAAATGACTCAAACATTTGCTATTCTGACAGTTCTGTTCTTTATAGCCACCTCTCTTTGTTACTTTAATTTCTGCCCCCTTAAAAAAGAATGGTTAAAATTTATGGCTAGGAGAAGTAACTGATTACTGCTGGCAAGTTCACTGAAGGGACCAATTGTTCCATACGGCAAGAATCAGAAGGCTAGGGAGCCATTCACCAGGAAAGACTGATGTGCGAAAGGGCAAAGCAATGTTCCTTTCATTGTGTGATAAAGAGTTTCGTGTTTGCTTCCAAATTCCTAAAAGCAGCCTGTTGTGCAGTGGGCTGAGCCATCGGGACAGCATGTGAAAGCAGAAAGTATGGGCTTCAATCAAGATCAGGGTCAACTTCTAGAAGACAAAGGTTTCCTGTTCACTTTTGATAGGGTTGTCAAGACCTTTTGAACAATTGTCAGAACAGGAGCAACAAAACAGCCATTTTGCCATTTTCACATGTAACGTTAATGGCCCTAGACCTCATCAGACTTGGGCTAGGAATGAGGTCATAGAAACCCTTGGGACATATACACGCAAACACCCCGAAGTGTTTCTAGGGACCCATGGGAGGCACACCTGTGCTTAAAATAATTTGTCTGGATGCTACTGCTACAGGCAACTGCTGTCTGTTGCCAAAACTTCTTCGTCATCTCCTACCAAACAATAGAAATCTCAGCCACATTGTCCCATGGTTCTGCCAAACACTATCACAAATGTAGAAGGACTCCCACAAATCCAAGTTGGAGCTTGGTTCCACCCAGAAGTAGGACAAGGCTCTGCCTCAGATTTTGCCCCCTGACCCTGAGCAATACTAGATGTGCCCACGTCCCCAGGGTCCACCTTAAAAACACCTGCAACATCACTGGGGAACAGACCCCACCTGGTACTGGTCATTCCCCTCCTGTACCCAGGTGCCTGCTAAAAAAAATTCCTCCTTAGTCAATCATTTTTCTGTCAAGGTCTATCAATTCATGCAAATAATACAGTGAGGAGACCTTGATCCTAAGTCAATGAAAGCCAACTGAAAATCAGCATGCCACATACAGTAGGCCCAAGTGAGACCTCAGCTATAAAAGGAGTCCAGTTCAAGTGGTGGCTCACTCTCTAACATATTCCTTCATTATTTTACTAGTCATTTGATGAATGTGTTGCTAAGAAAAGAAAAGTCATGGAATAAAATAATGTTACAAATAAATAGGAGCAAGGCATGAGATGATTGGTCCAGCCCACTGTGGAAAGGGGAAAGCTCAAACTTTCTGTCTTCTTCATGGTCTTAATAACAATAGCAACTCTAATCACTAACAGGCATAGATGGCTTCAGAATTTATGAAGCATTTTACATACATTATATCATTTAAATAATGAACTGAACCAAACCTTTGGACCCCTACTTGTTAAATTGCATTGAAATAGAACTTTCTGTTTCTAAGTAGAAAGGCTTAAAAAAATCTTATTAAAAATAGCTCCAAAGGCAATTTGAACATCAAAGAGCTTTTTTATGAAACAGCATTTTGATGAGTTAAGTGTAAATGAATCAGAAACATATGGATTAAATTTATTTAAAATAAAGGTTTAAAAATTAAGAGGCAAAATAGTTTGAAAACACATCTGACTTAATCCAAATTGTCTCAGCATAGAAAGGGAGTAGACGTTTGTAAACCAGGGAGGTGAAAAAAGACAACTTTGTTACCTGGATTTTTTTGTCCAAGGTTCTAGAGAGAGTAAAACTCTACAAACTTTAACTGAAGACCTAGAAGTTATTTTGAAGTATACCTTTACATTATGGAATTATTATATTAATATCAGATGACTAAAACCATGAATTAAGCTATCCACAGATTGATAATGTCATTCAGCTTTGGTTTTTCTAATGTCATTTTAACTCTTCTATGATATGGATCTTAGGAGTAATGTACTAAGTTTTTGAAGATGTTTTCAAAGGTTGTATACCTTTCTCTTTTTTAACATCCAAATATTTATTTTGAGATAAGTATTATATATCTCATTATTTTTCCTTTCCAAAATTAGTAGTCCACAGACTATAAAATTTTTGTTTCCATTTTATTCATCACAGTGTTGAGTTATTGACTGAGGCAGATATTTTAAGATATGGAACCTTAAAAAGTAATAAGAGCCACAACTACTTTCTACTCAGATGAATCCTTGGTTCTAGCCAGGAACCAGAATGGACAAAGTTTTGTGTTGCACAAGATGATTTTCTCTTGTCATGAAAAATGTTCACATTACTGACAGTCCTTTATTTGTCTTTAGTGAACATTACAGCTTGGCATATTTGGTAAATGTTCCTTACGTTGGGAGATCAGTTTTCTCCCTCCAGCAGCAAACTCCATAGCAAACCTCAGATTTCACACACAAAGATTCTTTTCCCCTCTCCTGGTAGTGAAATCCCCATAGCAATTGTCCAGCCCCAGTAGCTACTAAATAAGTACTGTTTCATAGAGTCACAATACTTAATAGTTTTCTAGGAAAATGTTCAAGCAATGTCTGGGTGTCTGCTGTAAAATTAGATTCAGACAGAGAGTTTCATAGTACCAATCATCCTCTTCCCATCCATGTCATCCATCCTAACTGGGTTTGGGAAACCAGCACAGCCAGAAGCAAACTGTCAAAATTTGTCATCAGCAGTCTTTCAGCTTCTCATATTAATTCGACAACTTCTGTACCCACACACAGATCTGTTGCCTTCATGAGATAACATGGAAAACATTGTACTTGAAGTCACTGAGACCTGCATTGTAAAACCTGCATTGGTAGAATCTACCAGACTACTTTCTGGTAGATTCATTAAAAATGTGTCCTATAAAACATGGCATTTCCATTTCCTTGGCTTAAAGCAAGATGTGCTGTCATACAACTCCATTTTATGTCACCTATCATGGGTGCTATATGTTGGAATAGCACATTTGTTGCATTCAGAAGGTGTTGTATTCTTGTCTTAGGACCTGACCTTCATATACAGACATACTGAGCTTCTCTGCTCCTGCCTATACCTTTACTTTTATGCTTCCTCTGCCTGGAATTTACTACTCCTGCCCCCAAGGGCCCCAATTCTGCTCTCAGAAGCCTGTGTGCCCTACAGGCCAGTGTCTCTCAGGGTCTCTTCCATGAAGTTGCTAATTAGAAGTGATGCCTTCCTTCTCTTGTTTCTGTGGCACAGCTGAGCCCTCAACCCATACACACACACAAACATATGTACATTCACACAAACACATGCACACGTGGAGATATACATATATATGCACACAGAGAGAGAGACACACGCATACATACATTGTCAATATTTAGTCTACATCAACCTCATCTCCTCTCCTAAACCTGCTCTGTCCAACACAGAGCCATTAGCCATGTGCAGCATCTTAATTTTAAGTAATTAAAATTAAATAAAATTTAAAATTCAGCTCCTTGGTTGCAGTAGCAACATTTCAACTATAACATCAGACAGTGCAGACATGGACTGTGTCCTCCATGACAGAACAGTCTAGGGAACTGCACAGTTCTCAGTACGACAAGACTTAGGGCCGCGGATTTATGCTCTTTCTCTTCCACAAACTCTACCCTGCGACCTCCTACACATTCTGCAGCACTGGCACATGAGTTTCTATCCATACCTGTCAACTCTCTGTCTTTCATGAGGCCAATTCAGTACCTTTCAGAGAACAATGACAGTAAAGTCTTATCATTAAAAGTGCCTTGTTCTCTGACAGTGATCAGAAGGGAGAGAGGAGGGGATAATAGGGTGAAAGGGTGAAGGGCTTACAGGAACAATTTTAAAGGACATATGGACAATAACAAGGGGGGTTGAAAATGGGGGAGGGAGGCAGGGATGGCTGGGTGGTGGGGAAAGGTGGGAGGAAAAGGCAGAAAACTATACTTGAATAACAGTTTCAAAAAGTGTTTTAAAAAGAAAATAAATAAAAGTCCCTTGTTCTATACTAACCATCTTATAAGGTAGCTATTAGCAAATTTCTTTAACAATTGAAAGAATCAAGTGAAGTGATTTGCCTAGGCTACACGGGTAGTGGGTGATGAAGCCATGATTTGAATCCTGGTCTGTCTGACCCCAGCACCCTATGATTAACCACAGAGCCTGGAGCAGGGTTTTTCAGTCTCTGCACTACTGGCTATTTGGCATTGGCTAATTCTTTTATGTGGGGACTATTTCGTGCATTATAAGCTGTTGAGCAGCACCCCCCACTTTTAACTTCTAGATGACAGTACTGTTACCCATACACCATCCACCCGATTGGTGATAACTATAAATGTCTCCAGATATTGCCAAATGTCCCCTGTGTGGTGGAGGGCAGCAAGCTCATCCCTAAAACACACAGCTCCGGCAGTTAAAGTTGGTCATGTGGATGAAGAGATTCCTCTCAAAATATTGACTTCTTACTTTTTAGCAAGTGAGAAACAAGTTTACAACTAATCATGAGGTAAACCAAAAATAATTCTTTTAATCTCCTGTGTAATCCACCAGGCCAACTCCCCATCTGGGAAATGTTCTGTGGCCTCTTCCTTTCATGTTGGGCAGAGACAGACTCTTGGGTCGCTGACAGCCCAGATGCTCTGCAGCCCCAGTGGCTCAGTTAACACCCACATGCCCTGTTCCAGCTTTGCCTTGAGGCCACCTGGTTCAAACAAACAATGTCAGTCAACAGCACCTCAGTGGGAGGGAGCAGAGTGGGATTGAAGAGATACAGGAAGAAGAAAGAGCTAATAGCTGACCATTCAGTATAGCTATAGAGGCAGATCTTGGAAGATGGCAAGCTATTCTGAGCTATTTGAAAGGGCTCATGGCCTAGAAGTGGCTCCAAAACAGAAACAAGTCGTCTACAAGTGGTATTTCAGTCTTTATAATAATCACAGAATGAATAAGGCAAACAAGATGAAAACGCCATGGAATCTTCCTGAAGCAGCTCTTGCCCCACCATTGATTCAGCCCTATCATAACCCCAACTTTTCCTGCCTTTTCTTCGCTTATCTTTTAAATATGGTGACTACAAACACCCCCTAAGAAAAAGATTTATTTTATGAAGTGTGTATCCAAAGCAGCATTCACCCACTAGCCCCATGAGAGATGCTACAGATAAGAGTGTGTCACACAAGTTTGAGAAATGCTGACTACTATTCCCTTCTATGGGATGCCCAGTGCCTGTCAGCATGTGGGGGCTCTGAGAAGCCCCACAGCAAGGAAAGGTAGATTACAAGCACCATAAAGCTTCTGTAGCTAACTCATGCCTGGTAAGCATGAGGTGATCATGCCTACCTTTCAAGCCCTTTAGGAAAAAGTGAGATAGTAGATATGAAAGTACTTGTAAATGTTGAGAGCATAAATACAAGTATCTGGTAGAACCAAGGAAGATTGCTTTTTGCAAGGAAGCAGGAAAACTCTGAATAATTGAGTCATTGGGCTCAAAACAAACTTCACAAGCTCAAAGTTTTTTTTAAAGATTACTTTTCCCCATGAGAATATAAAGTTTTATTCTTTCTTACCAGAATAATTTGTTTAAAAAGTTATTTTAGGTTCAGAATTTCCGATGTTCTCCATGTCTTTCTTATGTGTCCAACTCCTGACTTTAATTAAGGATGTTACACTCAGCTCTTAAAGAGCAATAAAACCTAGAGAATGAGCAGTTAGAATTTATGAATAATGATCTCCTTAGGAGGAAATAGTAACCAGCAAAACTGCCCTGAAGTTGTTCCCTCCAGTTCCCTCCACCTTCCCTAGCTCTCTATCAGCTTCCAGGGCAGGAATGTGGCAAAGCTGTCTGCCTGCTGTAATAGAAGATAAAATCTTCATCCTCACCTATGCCACCTCTCAAAATACAAGCACTAACCATAGCAACAACAACTAAAGTTGCTCTGTGACAGTTGTTTTTTTTTTTTCCGAGAAGTTGCTATATACCAAATGTTTGTGTCTCTCTTAAAATCCATAAGTTGAAACCTAACCCACAGTGTGATGGTATGAGGAGGTGAGGCCCTTCAAAAATGATTAGGTCATAAGGGTGGAGCCTTCAGGAATAGGATTAGTGTCCTTACAAAACAGACCCTGGGGAGATCCTTCAACCCTTCCTGCAGGTGAGGACATTGAGAAGGTGGCCACCTGTGAATGGGACACCAAGTCTGCTGGCACCTAGACCCTGGGTTTCCCAGTCTCCAAAACTGTGAGAAATAAATTTGTGTTGTTTATAAGGCAGCAGTCTAAGTTATCCTGTTATAGCAGCCTGAACTGGCTAAAACAAGGAATTTTTATCCTCAGATCCAACCTCATACAAGGGATTAGTTAGAATTCAGAGAGTCCTTCAACTTGAAAGAGAGGGGGAAATTACATTTTTTTAGTAACCTCTAACTGAAATTTAACAGTTCCTTCAATTATGAATGAAGACAATACACCACACAGTGGAACTGGAAGTATCTGTGACTTTATAATCCATAAAATTGTTGATTTCTTTTGGTATCACATTAGAGTTGTTGTAGATGTCTTGAAATATTCTTTTCACTAACACAACTTTTTTTTAACAACTTTAAAATTATGGTAGCTATTGTACTCCTTAATAGCTCTTGCTATTTAGTAAGGAAAGAAATATATACAACTTTATTTGTTTAAATATTTTGATAACTGTGTTTGATATAACTAGTGTCCTTAGGAACCCTATGTTGTTTTATTTAATGCATTTTAAAATATTTTTCCTGAGAAGGGATCCATTGGCTTCATAGGTTGCCCAGGAGCTCAAGGTATAGAAAAGATGAAGAACAGCTAGTAAGCACTGTTATTATCCATTTTCATAGCCTGGGACACCGAGGGACAGAAAGCCTAAGTAATGTACCCAAGGAGCTAGAATAAAAAAACAGGTAGTCTGGACCCAGAGATCAGGCCCTTAACCAAGGCCCCATGGCTACTTCCTTGAAATTCTAAGGAAGCTCCTCTACTGGATTACTGAGTGCCATGGTCTCAGACAATAGTCCATGCTTCACAAAGCAGCCAGGTTTGCTCCATTAAACACTTTATTGCCCTCTTCTGACCTTTGTCTTTCTCTCCGAGGCCATCTCCTTCCTTTCTCTTCTCTCTTTTCCAGCCCCACTAGTCTCCTTTCTCCACCTCACAGCCTAAGACTTTAGGCTTTCTTCTGGCCAGACCACTCATCCTCCCTATACTTTCTTCTCATCCTTTCACTTCCACTTTCATGTCACCACCTCACTCAGGACTTTTGCAATTAATTTATCAAAGTAAATTCTCTATTTTTCTCTATATAGTTTACATATGAATCCTTTCTCAGTTCTGAATATAACAAATATCTTCTCCCAGTGTGGGCTTATCTTTTCACCTTTATAGAACCATTCAGTGAGCAAAATTTTTAGTTTTAATGAGGCAGTTGATTAATCTTTTCCTTGGTAGTTTGTGCTTTTTGTTTCTTGTTTTAAGAAATTATAACCAACTTCCAAGTTCGCAGAGATAGACTTTTGTATTTTTCCCTAATTTTTGCCTTTCACATGTAAGCCCTTTATATATCTAGAATTGACTTTGATGAAAATCATGATATGGAAATTCTATTTCTATTTTCCCATATGGATAATGAAGTATCCTCATATCAGTTATGGAATGGTCCATCTTTCCACCTCAGTCTGATATGCTCCTTTCGTCTCTATAGTCTGTTAACCAGTCCCTGGGCCACTGTCTGCTTAACATACATTATGATAAACCCTCTTCATTAATTTTTTTCTTAAGGGGTTTCTGGCCAATTCTTGCTTTTCTATGTAAATTGCTGAAACAGCCTGTCAAGTTCCACTAATAAAAAATACAAAATTAATCCTGTTCTGAGATTTTCATTGGAATTTCTTTATATCTACATATTAATTTGGGAAAGATTGACATATTTAAATATTGAGTCTTTCTATCCATAAATAGGGATTAACTGCATGGATTTAGGTGATTTTAATTTTTTTGTTTTTTATTCTCTCATCAGATCTTATACATATTTTATTACCTTTGCTTCTAAGATAAATAATCTTGTTATTATAAACAGAATTTTACTTATATTTCCCTTTATTGCTTATACAGAGAAATGTAATTAAATATATATAGCTATAGTTCACAAACTTGCTAAATTGTCACAATTAATTGTAGATTATTTTATGTCTCTGCTTTCTACATAAACATATATATCATCTGGAGATGAGCATTTGGTTTCTTCCTTCCAAATATTTATACATTTATTTAATTTTCTTACTCTATTGCATAAGTTAGAACCTCCAAAACAATGTTGAATAAAATAACAATTAGCCCTGGCTGGTGTGGCTCAGTGGCTTGAGTACTAGCCTTCAAAGGAAAAGTTCACTGGTTCAATTCCCAGTCAGGGCACATGATTGTCTTGTGGGCCAGGCTCCCAGTAGAGGGCACACGAGGGGCAGGCACACATTGATGTTTCTCTCCCTCTCTCACTCCCTTCCTCTCTCTCTATAAATAAGTAAATAAAATCTTCAAAAAAAAGTGGCCTCCTAGTTGTCTTGTTGAGGACAACTAGGTTGTTTAAAATAAGTAAATAAATAACAATCATTATTTTTTTTATTCTGAATTTAAAAGAAATGCTTTTATCATTTCAATATCAAGTCTCTCATTTGGTTATAGATTTTTGTAGACACTTTTTTAATTAAGAAAGTTTCTTTCCACTTTTAATGTTTATCATGAGTTTTACCATAAACATTTGTTAAATTTTATTTAATGTTCATTCTTTATCTGGTGAATTTAATTTAATGTATGTTATATATTTTGTTTATGTGGTGAATTAACAGATTTTTCA
The DNA here is from genome assembly GCF_021234435.1 of Artibeus jamaicensis. Taxonomy (NCBI): domain Eukaryota; kingdom Metazoa; phylum Chordata; class Mammalia; order Chiroptera; family Phyllostomidae; genus Artibeus; species Artibeus jamaicensis. The sequence continues at coordinate 365,665 of NW_026521715.1, forward strand.
AGGTTGAACCAACTTTGCCTTCCCTGAACTAACCCCTTCTATGACGCATTCCCTTTTTTCTGTACAATCACAGTTTCATTTCCTTAAATTTTACTTAGAATTTTGTGTTGATGATCCTCAGTACATTCAGGCTATTTCCTTCTCTCATAATGTCTATTTAATTTTAATTAAATTAGATGTTTAATTAAATTAGCCACTTAATTAATTAAACATCTGGGTTTTACTACCCTTGTAAAAATGAATTGTGATATAATCCTTTTTCTCTTTTTGAAGATTCTTTTTTAATATAATTTATTAATTATGCTATTACAGTTGTCCCATTCTTTTTTCCCATTTGTTCCCCTCCACTCTGCAACAACTCTCCCACCTGCATTCCCCATGTCTACTCCTTGAATGTTTGGACATGTTAGTTCAAGTCCATGGGTTAGTACATGTACATTCTTTGGCTTCTCCATTTCCCATACTATTCTTAACCACTCCCTGTCTGTTTTGTATCTATCATTTGTGCTTCTTATTCCCTCTTTCCCCCTATTCTCCCCTTTGCCTTCCTCACTGATAACCCTCCACGTAATCTCCATTTCTGTGATTTGGTTCCTGTTCTAGTGTTTGCTTAGTTTGTTTTTCTTTTGTTTTAGGTTCATTTGTTGAGAGTTGTGAGTTTGTTGTCCTTTTACTGTTCATATTTTTCATCATCTTCTTTTTCTTAGATAAGTTCACATAATAAAACACTTCACATAATAAAAGCTTGGGGGTGGTGAACTCCTTTAACTCAACCTTGTCTGGGAAGCACTTTATCTGCCCTGCCATTCTAAATGATAGCTTGGCTGGATAGAGTCATCTTGGATATAGGTCCTTGCCTGCATGACTTTGAATACTTTTTTCTATCCCCTTCTTGCCTGCAAGGTTTCCTTTGAGAAATCAGCTGATAGTCTTATGGAAACTTCCTTCAAGGTAACTGTCTCTTTTTTTCTTGCTGCTTTGAAGATTCTCTCCTTATCTTTCATCTTGGGTAATGTAGTTATGATGTGCCTTGCTGTGTGCTTCCTTGGGTCTGACTTCTTAGGGACTCTCTGAGCTTCCTGGACTTTCTGGAAGTCCATTTCCTTTGCCAGATTGGGGAAGTTCTCCTTCATTATTTTGTTCAAATAAGATTTCAATTTCTCACTCTTCCTCTTCTCCTTCTGGCACCTCTATGATTTGGATGTTGGAACATTTAAGTTGTCCTGGAGGTTCCTGAGCCTCTCCTTATTTTTTTGAATTCTCGTTTCTTTATTCTCTTCTGTTTGGTTGTTTCTTTCTTCCTTCTGGTCCACTCCATTGATTTGAGTCCCAGTTTTCTTCCCAGCACTAATGGTTCCCTGTGCATTTTTTTTTCATTTCACTTAGCATAGCCTTCATTTTTTCATCTAATTTGCAACCAAATTCAACCAATTCCGTGAGCGTCCTGATCACCAGTGCTTTGAACTATGCATCTGATAGGTTGGCTATCTGTTCATGGCTTAGTTGTATTTGCTGTGGAGCTTTTATCTGTTCTTCTGTTTGGGCCTTTTTTTTTTTTTTTTGTCTTGTCGCACCTGTTATGTAGTGAGGGGTGGAGCCTTAGGTGTTCGCCAGTGTGGGGCAACTCACATCACTGGGTTGTGATGATGTATGTGGGGCTAGGGTCTGAGAGGGAATAATGGTGCTTTCCCTGCTCTCTGTTGTATCTCAGTCCCCTCTGCCACTTTGCCAAGCAAACTGGGCCTTTCTAGTGCTGATTCCCATGTGGGTGGCCTTGTGTACTTCTAGGACTCTGTGGGTCTCTACGAGGAACTCTCCTGTGAGGCTGGGAGTTTCTCCCTGTGCCTCATTCTCCCAGGTGTTTTCAATCAATGTTTTGAGGCTTTGTTTTCCAGCACTGGGACCCTGGGTTGCACAGTCTGTCTTGCTCCCCAAATTCACCTGGTTTATCTGTGCAGGAATGTGGGACCCACTAGTCCACAGTGCCTCACTTCATAAATTGCTGCCTCACTGGATCTTCCCATTGCCACCCTGTACCCACGTTCTTCCAGCCACCAACTGTGGGCCCATGGTCCACCCGCTGCTGTCTTGTGCACCCAAGGTGCCTTTTGCACCAGGTGACACTGCTTTTTGTGCCTCTACCCCTCTCCCTCCGGCTGCCTGACTCTGCCCCGCTTACCATCTGGATGAATGTGTCTATTTTATCTCCTTGGTTGTCCAACTTCCATATAGTTCAATTTTCTGTCAGTTCTGGGTGTTATTTTGTTTCTAAATTATTGTTGCCCTTATTTTGGTTCTGCAAGGAGGCACAGTATGTCTACCTATGCCTCCATCTTGGCTAGAAGTCCCCTTAAGCTTTATATTGACTGCATTCCATCTTGTACTGGGCAAGCCTTCCTAACTCTATATTTTCCTCTTGGCTAGTTTGGAATTTTATGTGTATTCTTGTTTCTCCTTATATTCATGATGACTTTGTTTTCTAATGTTTGTAGTGGCTTTGATTGTGAATGTTAGTTTCTAGATACACTTTGAGACCTAATTTGAAATTTGGTTGTGTTTCTACACAGAGGATTTGAAGTTTTTCTTCCTCCAGCCACCTTAGAACCACCTAAAATATTTTGGTTGGAGATTGTTTGCTTGCAATATCATGGCTTGTTTGACCTTACCATGGGTTCATGATAAGGAGTCCTCAAGGGATTCTGTTATCTTTTATCTTCATCCAAAGGCAACATCAAGGCAAGTACTATAACCTCAAAGTCCTCCTCAAGGTCAGGGTTTGGTTCAGATTGGGGGTTTTTCGGTTCATTTGCCAAGACTGTTGCCCTTCTGCTTCCTGGCATTGTGTAGAGGGTCATCAGTCCAAACCTCTGCTCAATCTCATGTTCTGCCTCTCATCTCCAATACATGGTTAAATAAAATTCAGGATTCAGGCTACCAGAGATAAATTTACCCCAGGGCAAATGACAACTCCAGAGTTACCCCTCCCCTGATGACTCTTGCTTTCTGGTCATTTCTGGCCTCCACAGAATTTCTTTACTCTCCTGCCCAATCAGCCATGCATGATTTTCTGTTTGTTTGTTTGTTTTTGTCTTCAGTGTTTTATTTAGTATTTTCATTGTACTTCACTGAGTGGAATTTCTGTAAACATCTAGTCCACCAGATGGCCAAAATTTGAAATTCCTTCCTACTCTTCCCTTTCTTGGTAACACACAATTTATCATTATTTGTTTGTTTATTCTTTGTCTTCCTTACCAGAGTATATCATCCATGAGGGTGGCAACCCTGTTGTCTTCTCTATCATTTAATTCCATCACATAGTTAGCATTGCTAGGCTTTGAGCACATTTTTATTAAATTTATTTGTGTGTGAGTGAAAGTTCAGCAAGCTGGGGGATTAGTACATGGTGATAAGGAGAAGGCAGGTTCTTAGAGAAAGTATTTACTCCACACCTTGTATTCTAAAAACAGAGAAGGCTACATGCAGCTAATGCATTTAGTAGAAACTGTGGAGGAACAAATTGCAGGCAATCTGAAGAACTGCCAAATGAAAGAAACCACCATAGGTTTCACCATGGAGTGAGGGAAAAGGGTTTTTCACAGGCTGAAACGGTCTAAAAATATTTACAGTCTTTAAGCAATCTACAAGTTGCTAATTTGAGGACCATGTCGTAAAGTGTTTTCAGCTCATTTTGTCTTAATTTACATTTTTTAAAAGCTTGGTGCATTGACTGAGGTTATGGAAGGGCTACAGGCCCCGAGGAAATCATATGCAATGTGTGAACAAAGAACTCACAGTACTGTTCACCCTTTGACCCCCTATTTCTAGTTTTTGCTCCAACAGGTTTTATTTATCTTAAGATTAAAGCAAATCACCAGTGGACATATAGCTATTGCTTTATGGTGAAATGCAAACACGTAAGCCAGCAGCATCATTGGATTCTGTCACCTTTGAAAAATGATTCATTTTTTTATGGGCTTTGTTTTTCACTCACAGGAATCCTGATAATATTTCAGAGACTGAAATTGTTCCCTAAACTAAAATAGGCTGTTGAAAGTAAATATAAACCAAGTGAAAGCTAGAAGAGCAGAGATTTATTTTATTTTATTTTATTTTATTTTATTTTATTTTATTTTATTTTATTTTTAGTTACAGTTTACATTCAATGTTATTTTGTATTAGTTTTGGGTATATAGCATAGTGGTTAGACAATCATATAGTATATTTATAAATATAGTAATATATTTGTAAATATATTTATAATTTTTGATATATATTTACAAATGTATTTCAAATTTTTTTATATTTCCTGTACCCACCTGGCACCATACATAGTTATTAGGATAATATTGACTATATTCCCTATGTTGTACTTTACACCCTGGGACTATTTTGTAAATACCTATTCATAGCTCTTAATCCCTTCACCTTTTTCACCCAGCCCTCAAACCCATTCCCATCTGGCAACCATAAGTCTGCTTTTTTGTGTTTATAACTTTGTTTCTATTTTGTTTGTTTATTTTGCTCTTCAGACTCCACATATAAGTAAAGTTTATGGTATTTGTCTTTTTCTGTCAGACTTATTTCACTTAGCATAATACTCTCCATACTGTCACAATTCTTTTTTCATACCCAAATAATATTCTATTGTATATATGTACCACCACTTTTTTATCACTAGTCTACTGATAAGCATTTGGGTTGCTTCCATAGCCTGGCTGTTATAAATAACATTGCAATAAACATAAGCAAGCATATATTCTTCATAATTAGTATTTTGGGTTTCTTCAGATACCCAGAAGTAGAAATGCTGGTTCATAAGGCAGTTCAATTTTTAATTTTTTGAGGAAATTCCATACTGTTATGGAAACTCCACAGTGGTCTCACCAATCTGCATTACCACCAGTAGTGCACAAGGGTTCCATTTTCTTCACATCCTCAGCAACTTGTTTGATTTATTGATAATAGCCATTCTGACAGGAGTGAGGTGATACCTCATCATAGTTTTAATTTGCATTTCTCTGATGATTAGTGACATTGAGTATATTTTCATATATGTATTGACCACCTGTATGTCCTCTTTGAAAAAGTGTCTGTTCAGATCCTCTGCCTATTTTTAACTGGATTATTTGGGATTTTTTGGACTTGAGTTGCTTGAGTTCATTATAAATTTTGGATATGACCTTGAACCTGGAAACATTTCTAGTCATACTATTATAATAAGAAAAATAAAGCATAACTGGATTTCACCGAGTCATAATTTACCCTGAGATTAGCAAATTGTATTACATTAGACAAATCTAAGACTCATAAACACACTGATTAATATGTCTGCTCTAGACTCTGTACCATCATTAACCAATTATAGAGCCTCTCCACTAGGCCTCAGTATCCTTTTCAACATGAAACAGCAAGAAAAGAAGCCTAAACACCATTTCTGGTTCTCATTGAACAAAGACTTCACTACCATTTTCCATTTTGCCAGCCAAGCAAATGCTTAACTCATCTCCTTTAGTGTAGATTCTGGGTTTCATGTTGGTTAACTTATACTTGGTAGTTCAGGGTTGATATCAGAAGCTTGGTGAAATTGATTTCTATGTTTCTTTTTCACATATAATCCATTTTTTATTTATTCTGTTTATCCTTCCCTAATTTATTTCCTTCTCTCTTTATAATAGTTTATATATCTATATATATATAGATATATAGTTTATATATATAAATTTTATATATATATATATATAATTTACAGATTAAGGACATTTTAAGCAGCAGAGAAATGTGCAATCATATAAATGAAATAACCTTATTCTTCATTAAATGAACTTCATGACTATGACCTCTTCTCAAAATGCTAGAAGGAGAAAAATCTCTCTATAGCACCAGTGAACATTGTGATAACAATCAGCAAACAATTTTCCACAGTGAAGAGATTTTCCATCAGATTTCATTTGACCTTGAACACTGTGTTAGCAATGAATAATTAATGGTACTTATTACAGCTGACATTATCAGGGAATTAGATGCCCTAAATAACTGTATTTGCCAGATACTAAACCTTGTTTCCTTTATGCACAAAAACCTTTATTATAACCATTTTGGATTATTATTTTTCTAAAATGTGTGGCAATATTTTGTGACTTATTCACATTCACTGAAACATAAATATTTTATTCATCAAATAAATAATATTGAAGCCTCTTATGTGCCAGGCACTGTGGCTGCTATGGGCAATATAACAATGAATGAAAGAGAGACAGAGAACCTATCTTTATTAAACCTATATGTTACTGGAGAAGAGAGATAACACTGGAGTAGTGTTATCTGGATAATATGAGAGATCACACTGGAGTACTAAGATATGAGAAGTACAGACTATTATGAACTACACTGAACTGAGTAGCAAAACAGTTGAATGCAAACTTGGCTGAATTTTCCAGAACTGTTTACCTCTCCACTAAATGTCCTCGTATTGCTGTGTATTAAGTTCTTATGATTGATCATGGTCACTTATCTTCTCCTTTAAAGTAAACTCTAGTTTCTTGGCTAAATGTGTGGTGTTGCTCCTACTATTTTTTGTTACACAATTATGTGCATAAAGTGATTAAACTAAGGATGGCAAATACCTGGTGTATTAGTTATTTGTTGGTGCATAACAAATTATACCAAAACTTACCAACTGAAAAGAGCACACATTGATTATCATACAGTATCTGTGGGGCAGAATGTTTAGCTGAATCCCCTGCCTCCAGGCTTTCCAACATGGCTGCATGCAATCAAGGTGTCAGCCTGGACTGGGGTCACATTTGAAGGCAGGACTCCATCCCTCCAAGACTGTTGGACTGAGAACCTCTTTTTTTTTACCAGCTGTTGTCTGAATGCCACCCCAGTTCCTCATTATATGAGCTTCTTCAATTAGGCAGCTAGCTTTCTTCATCAAAGCCAGCAAAAAAGTATCTGCTAGCAAAATGGTAGTCACAGTCTTGTAACCAAATTATAGAAGTGACAGTCAATCATCTTTGTTGGATTCTGTTGGTTCCAATCAAGTCACTACATCCTGTCCACACTCAAGGGGGAGAATTTTAGGAGGGAGATCATTGGGAGCCACCACTGAGGCTGCTTACTCCACATAACAAGCCTATCATCATCTTTCATAACAAACATCACTAATCATTCATGGCGCTCTCTCCCACTAAGTCAGAAAGGGCTTCAGAATTCTAGCTAGTGGAGGACTTCAAGAGGCAGGCCTATTACTAATCAGTTGGCAAGATAAAGCTAGTTTGCCTCCTCTTATTTAAATAGTAACCATTCCAAGTAATTGCTGTGGGGGAAACATTTAGTTTTAGAATCTGGACAGAAACAGGTGGCTCCAGTTGGAAACAGAGCTACAACATGGCCATCATTTGTCAAGTTGATGGGAAGGGAGAACAGCTTGTAGCAGAAATCAATTGATAAAATCTCATAGATAAATATCTCATTGTAAGGACCAAGAATCGAATATCACAGAATGTGAGAGCCTGTTTAAGATCAGATCATGTTACAGTTGGATACACTAAAGGAATACAGTCCTAATCAGGACAGAGATTATTCCTTTGGCTACATTTATTATCATTTTACTCAATAAAAAATACCAAAAATGGACATTACGTGCCATGACATATCTTATGCCTGTCTCAGATTTAGGGGTTTCTTGCTAATATCTATACCAGTGTTTCTGAAGCTTTCTTCACCTACTCTGCCTTTACATAAATATAAAAATCTCATTACCTATCTGCAAAGGAGCTCCTCTATACCCTCTCCTTTGAGAATCACTTACATATCTCTGCATGTTTTATTCCTGTTATACAATGGGACCTTCTCATTCTTAACAAATCCTTTTGCATTTGTCTACACTAGTTTAGACTCTTAAAGTTTCATTTCTTTACCAGCATTCCTAAAAATACAGTGATCTTCAAACTGGGGGATCACAGTCCCTCCTCCCCTAGAGAATAAGATTTTTAATATTTTACTTCAAAATAATTTCAAACTTTCAGAAAAATTCAATAATAGTGCAATGAGTTCCTGCATCTCCTTTACCTACATTGCTCACATTCTATATAAATTGTTCTCTCAATTTGTATAGATACTTATGATTGATTTCTTAAACCACACAAAAGAAACCTGCAGAGATGACACCCCCTTGCCCCTTAGCTTTTCCAGTGTGTATTCCCTACAACAAAGGGTACACAGCCAGGGTACAGCCACAACCATGCAACAATGATGCCTTCCAATATTTTGCATTTCATCATTGATCCCAATAGTGTGTTTTCGGGTCCAGATCCAACCCAGATCATTTGCTGCATTTGGTTGTTAAATCTCCTTACCTCCTTCCCATTTGGAACAGTCCCTCTCAATTCCCTCACCTTTTGTGACTAAACATTCTTGAAGAGTACAGGCCAGTTACTTTGAAGAACATCCCTGAATTTAGGTTTGTCTAAAGTTTCCCCAAGGTTAGATGCAGGCTATGCTTTCCTGGTAGAAATATCAGAGAAACAATGCTGTGTCTTTCTCAGTGCATTCATACAGACCCATTGTCCATAAATAGTATCTGTCAATTTCCCTACTATAAAGTTAACTTATAAGTATTTTGTATTTAGTAATAGTGAAAGAGTAATTAATTCATGCTTTGTGGGGAAACTCTAAGACTCTAGAACTGTTGTGCTCTTCCTCAGACTTTCCCCAACCAGTTCTAGCTGCTGATGATTCTCACCTACATCTGTTATTATGCTGGTAGTTACCACAGAGATTCTTAAGGGCAACTTTGGCATCAATGGTTTTAAAGGAATAATTGCCAGACTGTCAGCTCCTCTCCAGATGCTTCTGAAACTGTTCTCAGAGCATGCTGGTTCTCCCTCCAAGGCCTCCAGGGGACATCTCCTACAGAACACCACAAACAAAGTGAAGAATGTGCTTAGAGTTGTGCCACGGACCCCAGCTGGTCTCCTCTCTCACTTCCTTTTTAATATCTGTCTTTTTCTGCTTTACCAAAGAAAGACCTACTTCTCACCCTTCTGAATCTTACTGTGGTGCATTGCCCTGAGGGGAAAGAAATCTAGGACTCCAGACAAAGGACTAATTCAAAACCTAGCAGTTAATGTTGAGAAAGTGAATTATCCTGATGATTGGGTTACAAATCCTTTTCAGGTCTTTGCTTTCAACCAAACTGAAGAAGGATCTGATGGAGATGGTAGATCATTAAAAATAACTTTTGATGATAGATCACCATATGATTTTTGGTAAACAACTTGGGAAAGTTTATAAAGAATTGAGTGATGTTTCTATAACAAAATTCTTTCCATTCCCATATACTTGTGAACAAAGTTTTTCAGTTCTTAAAATTATGATTAAAAGAAAAAAGAAGGCATAAAACTTATGCTGAACTCTATCTTATTGAGGTAACAAGAAATATTCAGAACTTAATAAGAATGAAAAGTCTCATCTAACTGAGACATAAACTTTCAATAAAATTTTTCTTCTTATGTTTCAGAATTATTTACCAAAACTTATAATATATTTATTGTTTTGAGAAGTTAAGTACAAATAAAAATAATTGAGAACTCAATACATAGAAATTGTTTAACATTTAACACCAAGTTTACAAAAAAATATTTAAAATTTTAAAGTTTAACTTTGTATAGAATCTTGATCCAGAAAAGTGTGACAGTGATCAATAAAAAGACTTCCAAGCATTAAAATATATTGCACTGTAGTAAAGTCTGTTCAGGAAGTGTCATGGAAACAGGGAGAGGAGAAATGTGTCAAATCCTTTAGCTACCCCTGGATGAATTTAAAAGAATGAATAAAACTGTTTGCATTTTGCAGCATCAACATTTTAACCAATGCTAGAAATTACACAGCTATTAAACTCATGATGAAAATTTTATTTCTCAGTTTTAAAATGTTAGGGATAAATGATTTTTCACACACTTTAGGGGCCACATGAGCAACAGTATTAGAAGAACATTGCAATGACACTTTCCCTCTGAATGTACTACTCAGCATCTCTCTGGGGTTTTACCTCCTTTTTTTTTCTTTTCAGCCTCCTGTTTTTTATGATGCGTATTTTGCTTCCCATCCAGAGTCTGTCTCCACCTTGTTTTATGAGCCCCCCACACCCATCACACCCTACTCCAAACCCCTAACCCCAGTGGGGCTGCAACCCCAAGTCAAAAACCAGCCTGTCCATTGGTAGCAAAGGCATCCAGATCATCTTTATGGATTCTTGAACTACAGTACATCCTTGGGGTATTGTATTTACTACACCCATATTCCTAGAACACATGGCCTCTTTCTGAGTATAGTCAAGATCTCATGTCCCAAGAGCAAAAACTTGCCCTTGTGACAGGTATACCCCCTTTTATGATTTGGATTGAATGAGGGTCATCTTACTTGGGGTATGCACATCATATCAGGCCCACTAGGCTGTGGGTAAAGCACAATATGGTAAGCAGGAAAATGAAAGTCAATAGCAATGCTCACCTTGTAGGATACTTGTTAAAATGCAGATTACCAGGCATTGCCAATTAGGTCATCTAATTTGGTGTGTGGGAGAAAACCCAATACCCCAAGCACAGCACCACCCAGGGAAGTTAGTTGAATTTTGGTTTTGGACCACACCCTGATGTGTGGCCACACTCACTGCTTTAGAGTGTGGCCTTTTATCCTAAATTAGGCATCTCAAATCAATTATTTCCTTTCTATCCAGGTACTCTGTATTCCAAAGGGTTAAAAACAGATTAGTAAATCACCTGAGAGTAAGTGAACTGTTAACATACATTTTTATTTCTATACTTCATTTCCAGCCTGATTACTTACAGCAAATGACCCTGTATTTTATATTTAAAATATTATTTTAATTAGAAGTATAATCAAGCAAATAGATTATATCATAATTATTTATATTTAATTAAATTTCAGAATATTTAATCTCCAAAAGTAGTACATGAATTAGAAAAAATAAATTTCTACTTCCAGCCAAGATGGAGGCATAGATAGGCACATTTTGCTTCCTTACACAACCAAAAGAAGGACAACAACCAATTTAAAAACAAAAAACAACCAGAACTCCCAGAAAATTGAACTGTATGGAGATCCAAGGAGTTAAAGAAGAAACATTCACCCAGACTAGAAGGAGGGGCAGAGATGGGGAGAAGAGGATGCACAGCAAGGAGGCAGCTGGCAGACCATGCAGTCCCACATGCATATGTAGATAAACCGGGAGGAACAACTAGGGAGCAAGACAGACCATACAACCCAGGGTTCCTGCATGGGGAAATAAAGCCTCAAAATTTCTGATGGTAAAGACCTGTGGGGGTTGTGGTGGTGGGAGAAACTCCCAGCCTCACAGGAGAGTTCATTGGAGGGACCCACAGGGTCCTAGAATGTACATAAACCCATCCACCCAAGAATTAGCACCAGAAGGGCCCAATTTGCTTGTGGGCAGTGAAGAATGTAATGGAAAGCAGGGTGAGAGCCAAGCAAGCAGCATTGTTTCCTCTCTGACACCTCCACCACATACAGCACCACAACACAGTGAAGTGGGTTGCTCCACCCTGGAAAATGCCTAAGTTTCTGCCCTTTACAATGTAACAGGTGCACTAAGACAAAGAAATATGGGCCAAATGAAAGAACAGATCAAAACTCCAGAAAAAGAACTAAGTGATGAGGTGATAACCAACCTACCAGATGCACAGTTCAAAACACTGGCAAACAAGATACTCACAGAAAAGATTCAGTAAGGTCACAAAGTAGAGGAAAAAGTGAAGGCTATGGAAAGTGAAATAAAGCAAAATGTACAGGGAACCAACAGTGAAGGCAAGGAAACCAGGACTCAAATCAGTGATTTGGAACAGAAGAGAGAAATAAACATTCACCTCGAACACAATGAAGAAACAAGAATTCAAAAAAATGAGGAGAAGCATAAAGCCTCTGGGACAAGTTTAAAAATTTCAACATCTGAATCATAGGAGTGCCAGAAGGAGAAGAGGAAGAATAAGAAAGTGAAAACTTATTTGAACAAATAATGAAGGACAAATTCCCTGATATGGTAAACGAAATAGACATGCAAGTCCAGGAAGCTCAGAGAGCCCCAAAGAGGTTGGACCCAAGGAGTAACACACCAAGACACATTATAATTAAATTACTCAAGATTAAAGATAAAGAGACAATCTTCAAAGTAGCAAGAGAAAAGGAGAGAGTTACTTACAAAGGAGTACCCATAAGACTATTAGCTGATTTCTCAAAAGAATCTTTATAGGCAAGAAGGAGCTGGAAAGAAGTATTCAAAGTCATGAATGCAAGGACCTACATCCAAGATGACTCTATCCAGCCAAGCTATAATTCAGAATGGAAGGGCAGATAAACTGCTTCCCAGACAAGGTCAAGTTACAGGAGTTCATCATCACCAAGTCCTTATATGAAATGTTCAGGGACTCATCTAAGAAAAAGAAGATCAAAACTATGAAGAATAAAATGATAACAAACTCACAACTATCAACAACTGAACCTAAAAAAACAACTGACTAAGCAAACAACTGGAACAGAAACAGAATCACAGAAATGGAGATAACATGGAACGTTATCAGCAGGGATGGGGGAGGATGAAGGGAAAAGTACAGGAATTAAAGTACAAAACAGACAGGGGGAAGTTAAGAATACTATAGGAAATGGAGAAGTCAAAGAGCTTATATGTCCAATCCATGGAAATGAACTAAGCAGGAGGGATGAGGGAGGAAGAGAGATAGGTGGTGCTCAGTAGAGGGAGAGAAAGGGGAGAAAAAAAGGGACAACTATAATAACATAATTAATAAAGTATACTTAAAAATAAATTTCTAGTAAAATAAATATAAGTAATAAACATTTTAATTGATAATTTCTAATTAAATATAAAATTATGTGAAATATTATAAAAATATTGATGAAAGCCTATGATGAAGGTGTGGAATAATAGATACAAATGGAGTTATGACCTGGGTCTATATTTCTACTTTATTAATATGGCTATACCTAGAAACAATATCTTAAATTTTTACTCTCTTTTAGCCAATAATGCCACCTTAATAAATGTACTTTGAGGAAATTCAATTACCTAATTTAATCATTATAAAATTGTGTTACTTGTAGAACAATATTAGCAATAGAAAGAAAACAACTAACATAAGAAATTGGGCATAAATTCACTGGAATAGTATAGTATAATTCTTTAAAATCTTATTGTCAGAACACACTTAATATTAAGAGATAATGTTTAGGATATGATACTAAATGAATCCCAAATGTGTTAAAGAGACGGAAAGGAAGGAAGGAAGTGAGGGAGGAAAAGAAAAAGGGAGGAAAAGAGAAAATCTAAAACACATATAGGTAATAAAAAAAAGATAATCATTATGGTGGGTTGAAAGATAATTGATTTATATTTTCTGAAGCTTTTAAATTCTTTGCAATGCATGCATCAATTTTATAATCCAAAGCAGTGTTGCTTAAAAAACATATGAAGTAAGTGTTTCAATTTCTGAACTACCAGTTTTGAGAAAAAACAAATTTTATGCTCCACCAGCAGTATATCTGCACAAGAACTAGTCTGTTTTCTTGTTCCCATAGTCTGTGGACAGCACCTTGACTTAGAGTTACACCTGCAGACTCTCTCTCTCTCTCTCTCTCTCTCTCTCTCTCTCACACACACACACACACACACACTCTCTCTCTCTCTCTCTCTCTCTCTCTCTCAAAGAGTGATACTCTAGCACGTCCCTTGAGAGCTTACTTCCTTTCCTTTGTCCTGAATAATTTTAATGGAGCTGAAGGAAGCTATTCTTTTCCATGAGCTGATATTAATGGGTGGGGAAAAGCATACCATTTCATTTATCAGCATTATCATGATTAAATGTTCTCTCTTACATTATTCATTAATGCAACAAATAGTTTTAAGTGCCTATTAGACACTTAGGTAGTCATTCTGATGAAGACAAAGATGGATGTATTCATTCATGCATCTGTTTAATCAGTCAGTAAATAGTGTTTCCTGCAGTATTCACCCTGTGTAACAGACTCTGTTCAAGACACTGCAAACACAGTAGGAAACTAGACAGCTCCTTGACCTCAAAGAGCTTATGGTCTAGTGGGAGAGAGAGATAAAATAATAAAGAGAGAACAAATAAATAAAAATAATCTTAGGTTGCCCTATGTGCTATGTGGGAACACTGTAGCCATGACTAGCAGTGGTACCTCAAGAGATTAAATAGTCATGGAACACCTCTCTAAGTCAGGGACCTGGGGTGTGACTTGGAGAACAAGAAGGCACCAACTGGAGAAGAACTGAGCTCCAAGTGGAGAGGAAGAGCAAACTCCAACCTGAGACAGGAAAGTATGCAAAAGAATAGGGAGATGCTTCATGGATGATACTATCCACACGCCAGGATGATAAATTTGGCTGGATCTAACATAGAGTTTGTGTCTTAATGAATGGAATATTCAATAGACACAATTATGACATAACTCGGAGGTCAACAGCTTTTTCCCTAAAGGGCAGGAAGTAAATATAGTTTTTGCAGACCTTTAAAGTTTCTTTTGGGACTACCAACTCTGCAGTTGTCAAGGGAGAACAGCCAGAGGCAATATGTAGAAGAATGGGCATCCTCATTTACAGAAGCAGGCGTGGATCTGATGTAAAGGGAAAAGTAATAAAACTCATGAGTGCTGTAGGAAGTCAGAGAAGGAAAAGATGGCTTCCTAAGCTGAGATCTGAGCTGGGTCTTGAAAGACAAGGAGACTTCAAAGGTGAGATAATGGGGAGAAGGAAATGCAGAAGGGAGCAGTAAGGGCCACTCCCAGAGTCAGGAAAGGCCAGAGCCCTCAGGGGAGACAGTTAGTAATTCAGTCTGGTTGAGGGGTGATGAGGACCTTCGCTTTTTTATTTTGGGGGTATTTTGAGGGCCTTTGAAGTGATGGGATTGTGCTGGACAGTGAGGGAAAAGGATGGGGAATGAATAAGTTATGGCCTCTGATCTTTAGGACCTCAGAGACAAGGTTGACAGATACACAAACTCAGTATGAGAGTCAGGGAAGGCTTCCCAGCAAGGAGAAGTCAAGAAATTAACATTTTTCCTTCATTGTAATTGTTTTATTTAGTAATTGAATATGTGAATGTATTCATATGTTAGATTACAAAGGTAAGAAATTACTTACAGTGAAAATTCTCTCTCCCAACCTCTGCTCAAGCCCGCAATACTACTCCCAGAGACAACCAATGCCATTGGTTTCTTCTGGCTTCTTCCAGAGATGGTTTATGCTGATCCAAATACAAAAGTGTGTTTGGGTTCTTTGTTTATCCTCTTATTCACAGATGATCTGAACTGAATCCTTAAGTATGAGTATTCCAAAGAAGGGAATTGGAGGATGAAAGAAAGCGGTCAGCAATGGCGGCCAAGAAAAAGCTCGTGTTAAAGACATAGACTGGGTGCCCAGGACAAGCTGTTCTATGTTGCTGATCATGCCAAGCCCTGATTGCTATGCCATGGGGCACAGATTTAACCTAGTTGGTAGTGGGACTCCAACAGACTTTTAAACAATGTGACATATGCTGATTGGTGTTTTCATATGGTCATTCTGACAGCTGGTAGAAGACAGATATCTAGGTGAGCCTTGAAAACCAAACGGAAAAGTTGAGCTCCCTTCCTTCAGTCGGTAGGAGCTGATAAAAGTTTTTCAATAGGGGAAGGGCAATATCAGAGCTGTGTGTTACACAGATTGATCTATCAGAGTGTATATTCCTTAACCGCAGCCCAGTGTTAGATAAAGGAAAACTACGAGAAAATCAAATCAGTGACAATCTAACCACAAACATTCAGCAGAAATCTACTTTCATTTACTTTTTGACTTTAAGAAAGAAAGCTGGATTGGAACCTATTGCTGCACAACAAATTACTCTAAAGATTAGTGGCTTAAAACAACCTACATTTATTATCTCACAGTTGTGTGGGCCAGGAATCTGGCATGGCTTGGTTGGGTCCTCTGCTTCAGGTTCACCAAGCTAGAACCAAGATGTCAGTCAGAACAGAGGTTTCATCCAAAGACTTGACTGCAGCGTCATTCCACACTGACTCCCATTGTTGTGGGCAGGATTCAGTACATTGAAGGTTGTTGGGACTTAGTTCCTTGGCATATGGGTCTCTCCCAATGGCATCTTGTTCCACAAAAATGAACAAGCTGGGCAGATAGTAAAGAGAGTTTGCTAGAAAGATGGGGGTTAGACACATTTGTAACATCATGGACGTGACATCCCATCACTTTTGCCCTTTCTGTTGGTTAGAAGTAAGTCACTTGGTCCAGTCCACACTCACAGGCAGGGGATTATGCAAAGTCACAAGTACAAGGAAGTGGGATCTTTGGAGGCCAGTTTAGAAGTTGCTTATCAGTGTGGCTTACCAAGAACTGTTCTCACAAATATTACAAACCAGGACCACCTCTGGAGGAACAAAGCCAGTGTTGTTCCTCACCTATGATCTAGTCAGAAAATCATCTTGCTCTTTCCTGTTCTGCTGATTACCACCCTAATGATTACCATGAATACTGCCATACGCCTGTCATATCTGTCTCCTTCTAATGACAAAATACCACTCCTCTTGAAGTCAGAGCACCTGGGAAAATTTACATCCAAGCTGACTCTCCCTACTGGAGTCAGATACGAAAAGTTTCTTTCCTGCTGCTGCTGCTGCTGCTGCTGCTGCTGCTGCTGCTGCTGCTGTGGCTGCAGGTACTTATGATACAACTGACTAAAGGAAACACCTTTCAAAGATAAATTCTTAATGCATCCCTTCCTTTTTCAAACAGAGGAGACTGATCAGTTTGGTAGAGGACGTGCCTCTGCTTCTAACCTATAAACCATAGTGCTAGAGAGGGCCTTGCGGCAAGCAGCGTAAGGAAGATCCAGAGGAACAAAGAACTTAGAACCCAAGCTTTTTAGAGGGCCATTTCAGATCAAGTAGGAAGGAACAACAACAACCATAGTATAGGTATACTGCATGCCAGCAACTGCTGTAAGAACTTGCCTTCATTATCTTGTTTCAGTTCACTCACTGGGCTAGGTTAATGCTACAGTCCCCATTTGACAGAAGAGGAACCTAAGACTCAGAGAGGTTAAGTAGCTAGGAAGTAGCAGTACCCAGATTCAAGCACCATCAGGCTAGTTCCCTGCACTCTTAAATTGGGAACCAGCAATAATTTATCTTTATAAACAGTCATGTTTTGTCCTGAATTACAGAGAGGCCTCATCAGCTAAGGATAATGTGGGGAGGAGGAAAAGGGCATCACCTAGAATAAATCAACTTAAAATAGAAATTACAATGCCAATGTAAATAATGGAGGGGAAAAATTTATTAGAACTTTATTTTAAAAAAATAAAAACAAAGAGGAAAAGTTTATTTGTTTTAAAAAGTTAGGTCAGAAGTCAGCAAACTTTTCCTGTAAAGGGCTAGCTAGTAAATAGTTTTGGCTTTGCAGGCAATGAAATCTCCACCACAACCTTCGAAGTTTTCCAGCTCAGTGTATAAGCAGCATGGGCAGCAAGCAAATGGCTCGGCAGAGTTATGCTCCACCAGAGATTTATTTACAAAACAGATGCCAGCCAGATTTGGCCTTTAAGTTATGCTTTGCTGACCCTTTATTTGGGTTATAATTATAAGGTATGCTAATTCATAGGGAAAAAAAACAAGAATCACATGGTCTTTAACTTAATGTTTTTGACAAAATGCGTGCTAATGCATTAAAATATCATCTCCTGCTATTTGACCTCAGCAATTTTATCAGAAGGAGTCAATTGTGCAAAAATATTTGAGGGCTTCATCACTTTCCTTGGGATCTTGCACAATCTTGACAGCCAAATATTTATCTTTTGAAACTATTATAACATCATCTTTCTGGATTTTTTCTTCTTCGGTGTAAACCTATCTAACTGTGAGGCCCCTGTTTCCTTGTGGCTTAAACAGTTCTCTAACAAACATTTTCATCAACTTTATGAAACCCTGTGCTATTTGGTAGGTTTGCTGCTATTTGCTGTTAAATTTCAAGTAGATTTTCATGATTGCTACATTGTTATGTGGGCATCCAATAGATGGCAAGAGAGAGGAACCAACTAAGACTGTGACCTAATGAGCAAGGTAGACCTAAGCAAGGAAGGACTTGAGTATGAACTGATTCCGAAATAGTCATGTCATTGGAAGACTTTCATGATCTCATCTTCCCTCCACATCTTGCTACCTGTGAGCTCTCAGATAGTGAATACTCAGATAATAAAACTCTTGCTTATATGACTTATTCAGCTTTTCTTTGAGTACAGTATTCTCTTGCACTCAATTTTTCTATTATATCTATCACTTATTGAGCATCTGCTCTGTGAAAACCCACTTTACCTGTACAAATACACTTCTCTATCCAACTCTTATTATCTAAGCTCAGTAACCAAAAAAACTGAAATAATTTCTCCAATAAAATCAACAGAACCTAAAATTTAGGAGCTCAATAGCTTTAGAAAACACTACATCCCTGCCTATACTAAATCAGTATTTTAAATCTCATAACCTAATTAATTAATTTTTGGCTAGCAAGGGATACTTGTCATTTTTATTATTTTTCCTTGCAACTAAGAAAAGAGTCTTTTACTATCCATGTCTTACAGATGAAGGATCCGATTCCCTAAGAAAGCAAGTAACTTCTTCAAGGTCTCCTTGCCAGTCAGTAGTGAAGTAAGATCCAAAGTCAGGTCTCGTGGCTCTAAACACCTAATCTTTCTTCCACATGCCTTTCAAATATGTAATTCACATTGATGAAAAGCCCATCTATGTGTCTACCACAAGGTCATAGATACAGATTTCTAAGTTCTGTAAGTCATGCTTTAAGTAATAATGCTGATTTTACAATGTAAGCAGTAATGATGCCATTTTTTTAATCCTGTTTTCAACAATGGATTTATACCACAGTTCCTCTGTTATCACAGTGGTTCTCAAACTGGTCACAACACAGCAACTTTTGCACCAACTAGAAATATGTTTGAAATGTAACTCTCAAGGCCTACCCCTGACAAATTGAACCAGAAACTAAAAATAGCCCACCAATTTGATTTTAACAAATACTCCAGGGGATTCTAATGCATGTTCAAAGTTGAAAACCACTAAATTAATAACAACAGTAATCAGTTTTGTCTGGTGAGTCTTCATTGAGAACCAGATCATATGGGTGCCAAAATAACAGCTGTCTTTTTGACTGTCATGCCACTCTGGTTACTCTTTCTCCCTTCTAATCATTTATTTATTCATTCACTCATTCATCTAACAAACACATGCTGAACCCGTACCCTGTGTCAGGTATTAAGCCAGGCACTGTGGACAGAGTAGAAAAGACAAATATGGTCCTAGTCTCCCTTGGGCTCACAATCTATCATGGGTGACAGACCAGAAAGCAGTTATTCCAGTATGGCACAGTCATGCCATCAGAGGTCAACACAGGGTAATGGAGGCAAGGGGTTCATCCAACCCAGCCCTGCAGTCAGGAAGGACTTCCAGAACAAACAACTAAGAAGGGTTGGGAGTCCACAACTTTCTGAGAAGGCCTAGTGCCATGGGGGGGTTGTTCTCTCTTTTTCTTTCTCTCTCTCTTCCACAGCCCGCTTGAAGCAGCTTCAGATGGAATAAAGAGGGAAACACACTCACCCTGTTGCTTCCAACTTGCTGGAACACTTATCTTCAATATGCAGTGAAAACATATGGAAGGTCAGAGTTCCACATGCTCATTTGGTAGGGGAGCAGAAAATTTGGAAAGCAAACATGCACACCTCCCAGGCCCCAAGTGTTGGACTTTTATTGCCAATACATGTAATTTCCTGTGCTTGTTTCAAAACTGTCAGGAGGGCAGGAGACATTGTGAACACAATAATGAGGCCACTTAAGCCAGCAGCTGCTGCTGCAACCCCCATTTCTTGATTTAAAAGAAAAACTCTAAGGGAATTTGAGGGAAAAGCATCTTTGGTGGAAAAGAAATTAATAGTCTCTTCTCAAGCAATCAGTTTAGACTCAACAAGCTACTCACAAAACAGAGTCCCAGTTGTTCAATCAGAAAGTGTCTGTGTGCTCATTGTGTGCTGACACAGAGCTAGGTGCTGGCAAGGTGACATGCACAAGACAGTACTTGACTTCAAGGACATTAGGACAGACATGGACCTCACTGTTGTCAGCACTTGAGGGGGTTCTCTAGACCACCTGGGAAGCCTGGCACCTACATAGATGCTCCACCTAAATGTGCAGGTAGCACTCAAGCCAAAACAAAGCTGTGATGTCCCTCACAACTGTCAGTTTAATGGGGAAGTTGTTAGAAAATGTTGATACCATTTCCTTGTCAAATCATGACCTAGATTTGACACATGTCCCTAGAAGGGACACATGTAGTTTGTGGCTGCCACATCACAGAGAACACCACACCAACTATTTTTAAAATTCAGGTTACATATTATGTGATTTTAAACTACAGATTACATAGTATATGATTCCATTGATCTTACATTTTCAAATGACAAAATTACAGAGACGAAAAACAAATTAGTGCTTACAAGTGTTGGGGACAGAATGGGTAGGAGTGATAAGGAGATAGATAAGTCTTACTATAAAAGAGTGGCACCAGGGATCTTTGTAATGACAGAACAGTTCTGTACTTGACTGTGGTGGTAGTTACATGGATCCACACATGTGATATAATTGTACAGAACTATACACACATACCACCATAACACACACACATACTACCACACACAAATGTAAAGTGCATGGAAAGCTGATGGAATCTAAAGAAGATCTGTGCATTGTACCAATACCAAGATCCTGATTTGTTTGTTTTTTTAAATCTTTACCCAAGGATATGTTCACTGGTTTTAGAGAAAGAGGAAGGGAGAGAGAGGGAAAGAGAGAGAGAGACATTAATATGAGAGAGAAACATTAATCGCTTGCCTCCTTTATGTGCCCCTACCAGGGACCAAACCTGAAACCTAGTTATGTGCCCTGAACAGGGATGATACCTGCAAAATTTTTGGTGTATGGGATGAATCTTCAACCAACTGAGCCACCTGGGCAGGGGCTAAGGTTATTGGTTTTGATATGGTGTATAGTTACATAAAAATGTTACCTTTGGAGGAAACTTGGTGAAGGGGGACACAGGACCCCTCTATTTTTCTTGCAACTTTCCATGAATTTATAATAACTTCAAAATAAATAGGTTTTATAAAGTAATATGGAAATTTTATAATGATTTGATGAACTTACACTGCAACATTCATTGAGTAGATTTGTTGAACACGAGTTTAATTTATGTAGAGAATTAAAGGGTATTAGGGTCTGAATTAATCCCCCCTCAAAATTCACACATTAAAGCCCCAACTCCCAAATGTGATATTTGGAGGTGGGGCCTTTGGGAGGTAATTAGGTTTACATGAAGCCATGAGGGTAGACCCCCTATGACGGGGATTAGTGCTCTTGTAAGAGGAAGAACTTGCTCCCACTTTCTTCACCACATGAGCATACAGTTAGAAGGCAGCTGTCTACAAACCAGGAAGAGGGCTCTCACTGGAACCCAACCATGCGGCACCCTGATTCCAGACTTCCAGCTTCCAGAACTGTGAGAAAGTAAATTTCTGTTGCATAAGCCACCCAGTGTGCTATTTTGTTATGTCAATGCCCACTAACTAAGACAAGAGAAATTATTTTTCATTCATTCATTCATTCACAGTACACAGCTGTGATTATATATTTTGGCTATCTCCCCTGTTCCTTGGGATTATGAAACAAAAGGGCCCGGTATGATGATGGGAGCCATGGAGAGCTTCCCTGGGCAGAGCAGGTCTCTGAGGGACAGACAGATGCTAGGTGGGTGAGATGGACAAAGAAGAGTGAAGAATCCAGGCCTTAAAGTGGGAGGGGGCACAGGAAACAAAAATCCAGCATGGGTGGAGCAAAGGGCAGAGGACACAGGGACAGGAGGAGAGAGTTTGGAGATAAGTGGGGGCCCGGCAGTGCAGGGCCTTTGGGTTGGTGACTTGGGAAATCCTCTGTATATAGCCATTGCACTGGCATAATTTGCACTGCACTCACTTTCACTCTAAGAAATGCCCTTCTTTGGGTAATCATTTAAACAGTCCCCAACATCTGACCCATGGATAGGATTGCATCTTCTCCCAAGGATGACAGGCAGACCTTTGCAGGATTTTTAGCTAACGTTAGGTTTTCATTTCTTATTTTAGAAAGACCTCACTAGTTGCAGGAATTAAAGCTCTTGATGAAAGGGGGAAGGCTGACTTGAAGGTACTGTTTATTTTCCACAAACAAGGGGGAAAATGAGCTTGCAAAAGGGCTACCAAGGGCTTCAAAACCTAACAGAATCTGTGTGCACAACTCCAAGCCATCACCCTAAAGTTGCAGTTAAGGTGACCACACCCACTGACCTTTGTTTACTCCGCATGCCCCCCACCCTCCCAGGCCCCATCTCCTAACCTCCCCCTGCCTTCCCACCTCCCACACCCACACTTAGGTGACAATCCAGGTAACAGAAGAGGACTGTACAAGGGGCATGAGCAGCGGATGAGCTGGCAGAGCAGGCCCAGGTTCCTTTGCCTCTAGATGCCGTGCTTGGTATTCAGACCTAAAACTAATAACTATCAGTTTTCAGTGCAGACAGACACCCTTACTTCAGGGTAAAGGCAGCTCTGCCAACCCTGAGCCTGAGTTTTCCTTCCCTAGACACAAGAACCCAGTCTTTGGGATGAATATACCAATGCTTGAAATTACCATTTTGAGCAGAGATTTCCTGCGGGGTTAACAAATCAGACTTCCTCGTAATTTCCCCTATGCATGCTAACCCAGTTTACTGCCTCAAAGAGTGCTTTGGTCTCTTTGTTTCAGAATTTCTAAAGATTAGTGAGATTTCTCTAAGAAATTCTTCCATCTCTTTTTTATCCCATGACCTCCATCCTCACCCCCTTTATTCTTTTTACTTGCCAACTATATGATATGTTATCTATTGATGCTTTAACATTCCCCCAAATTTCTCCCTGTAACCACAGCCATACATTCTTAAGAATTTGCTACAGTGCAATATTCACTGTTAAACCAAGCACTATTGATAAGAAAACAATACTCATTTTCTCTCTTTAATTTTAAAATTAAATCTCTTTTATTTTTAAGTGTAAAACCAAAGTGGTATCTGTCCCTTTAAGTCAGATCATCCCAAATGTGGACTGGACTTTTTATTGGCATGAGCTTGAAAAGACTATTATTTCCTGACCTTGCTGGGGGAAAAAAAACTTTCTGGCTATTCGTTAGAGAAAGCAGTTTTGATGCAAACTGACATTTCTCAGATGCCCTTCTTGGGAATATTCAATTGAAACCAAAAATATCTGGCAGCTGAAACTCCAGCCCAGCTGGCTGGCCCTGGGCACAGATAAAAGAATGTGGGTGAGCAGCAGGCAGATGGGGTTACAACAAGAAGTCTTTTCTCTGACCCCAATGAGATGAGCTGGGGACAAAGTTGGAAAGAAAGAGGGGCAGCACTTCACAGTGAGGAAATCAACAAAAAGGCACTTTTTCAGCTTTTCATTGAGTGAGCCCGTTCCCCCTGTTTTCTAGGCCCTGTTGAGCACCACTCATTGAGAGGTGCCTTTCTTCTCAAGTCTTTCCTCGTGGATTCTGAAAGCATCCCAAGTCCTTCAAAGAGGGTCCCTCCAAAGAGGGTCCTCCCACAGCCAGCACAGCCCCTGACAGGCAGCAGCCCCTAGCCACTCACAGCTGCTTCCCACCAGCTTGGAACACAATTCTACCTTGGTTTCTCCTTTGTCCACTCACTCCTAAAGCCAAGAATTTAGAAGTCTGAAAAGATCACCTCAAAAAGTAAGGACAAGTAAAGAATTTTTCCCCTTTATTTTCTTTCTTCTTTTGCTTTTTGGGAGAGGATATGTTTTAATTCATTCTTGATTTGTTTGTTCTTCTCATATCATCCAAATAATCTAAGAATCGAACTTATTTTTTAATACTGAAAATCAAAAGGAAAGCCATCACTTTCCTTTGCTATCGGGTTTGCAGAATTTCAGATACTTGAAACAAACCCAGGGTGAGTAGTGGCAACATAACATAGTGTTCAGACTCCTTCCCTGCAGCAGGCTGTCTTGGTCCACATGCCAGTTCTGCTGCCTCCTAGCTGTGTGACTTTGAGCAAGTAACTTAACCTCTCTGTACGTTTGTTTTCTCCATCAATAAAATTGGGATAAGAATAGCACACATTCCAAAGAATTATTAATCCTCACACATCCTCTGTGAGGATTAATGGGAGTATGGTGCTACTAGATGTTCAAGGAAAACTTGTGTTCACTACATAACTATACATTTAATATATATTAATATATTGTGTATTGACTGATATATTTCCTTCTGTGAGAAGCCTGATTACCCTTCACTTTTCTAATAAACAAAAAGCTGGGTACCCTTACATTCAAGGCCAGTTCACATCTTTATTTTAGTGTTTGCCCCACCTGAGGCCCTTTGGCAAGAATATGCCCAGACAGCATGGCTCACAGGGCTGCGGGTTTGGTAAATTGGTCCTTAAATAAATATGCATTTCTGGATTATTTTTATTTTTCTTTCAAAGAAATTTCCAGAGTGAAAATAGGACATTTTGGTTAAAAGGGAGTCCCAAAGCCCTTGCCTATACTTCTGTCTCTGCACTGAAGAATGGTTGGGTAGGAGATTCCACGCATCTTGCCCCTGGAGCTCTTCCCCACTTCCTTTAGGATCCCAAAGTCATTCAAGGTCAGGCCCCCTAAAACCTCATGGTTCTCTACACGCAAATCTAAACACTTGTTCTAAGAGAGAATGTATTTTCCAAAGCCCTACCCATAAGTTCTGTAATATCCCAATTTTATGCTTGTTATGACTTACAAAAGCTTTCTGGGTTTGTTTTGAAGAAAAGGCAAAAAATAACATTATGCTATTTTAAATGCTTGCAAATATTTCAACTATGATCCAAGGCAGTAAAAAAAAATGCCTTATTTCCCAAACCACAAACCGCACTCCTTGTTAAAATCCAATTGGCATCTGAGTGAGGGATGAAGAGTCACAATGCCAAGTCCTGAGCATCTTCTTTGGGTGATCATGAAACCCTGTTTTCTTCACCACTTGCATATCTCTGTTTCACAGCTTTAGTTTATAAAACTGTTGAAAACCCACTCTCCAAATATATAGCTTCTAGATCCCATTACAGCTTGATTTGGAGAAATAGAGCTTGGTGGAGAATGAAAAGGGATGCAAATTATTTCTGATACCTCTATTTTGAGTTTTTAGAGATGGAAAAGCATGGGTCAGTGTAAAAGTGGCTCTCACTTTGTCCTACTGCTTCCCTATGATGCCTAGAGCACCATTTCTGCCTCCTTTCTGTGCCAAGCATGGTGTCTGACACAGAGCACTCAGCAGACATTTGTTGAATGAATGATCTATTTAAAGAATGAGGCCTTCAAGGGAAGCAAAATTGGCATAACTAGCTTGATTTTTACTATATTTAATTAAGTGGACTGTTCTATGTTAACTGTATAGTTTAAAATTTAAACACAATATTTGTGCCGACATAAATAGTTGGAAAAGGTAAAATGTCATAACATTGGGTGTTTGTTATTAAAGTTGGAGCTTGCCTTTGGATTATGACAACTTGATTTAAAACAAAATTCCTTGCTCCACTTACTCTAAATTTCAGTGTTTTGCAACATCAGATCTTTCTTTGGGTCCTAAACAGATGGTGACCAAGGATAGGTGCCCTAAAGCATTGCATCTGAGCATTGATGTTTCTGGGTGATTAAAGGCAGGGAAGAAAAAGCTGATCCCAGGCCCAGGAGAGAGCAACTCTGATAGGAAACCCACCCAACCTACAGTGTCCCAGAAAAACACCAGCCACTTCTCTTAAAGGTCCAGTGGCGGAGGACTTGAGCTTGACTAGGCAGTTATAAGAAACAGGTAACTATTTTTCCCCTGACTTTTTAATTAAACACAAGAATATGTGTGCAGGAGTTTTGTGATCTTTATCTCAACATGAGAAAATAGTTTTCTCTCCTAGTCTCAGCACTCTACCAACATGCACAAAACCTGGCCTGTCTGGTGTCATCCTTTGTGATCATCATCAAGCAGTACAGTTTGGGTATCATGTGGGTTGTCCTCCACTCCAGAGAGAGGTCTTGGGACTCTAAAGAAGAATACACTGTGGTCATATATTCACATTCTACCTGATCTTGGGCCTCTAGTTCATAAGCTATTTCTGTCTGTGCTTTCCACTTATTGTCCATTGTCTCTGAGATATGCTGTATCCATAAAGTTAAAAAAGTTCTATTGAAGGAACGGAATAAAGAGCCCAGAAACCCACACTTATATGGTCAATTAATCTATAACAAAGGAAGCAAGAATATACAATGGGGGAAAGGCAGGCTCTTCAATAAATGGTGTTGGGAAAACTAGACAGATACATAAAAAAATGAAACTAGACCATCTTCTTACACACCACATATAAGAATAAGCTCAAAATGGATTAAAGACTTCAATGTAAGAACTGAAACCATAAAACTTCTAGAAGAAAACATAGGCGGTAAAATTTGGACATTAGCTTAACAAATATTTTTCAGCATGTTTCCCCAGGCAAGGAAATCAAAATCAAAAATAAACAAATGAAATGACATCAAACTAAAAAACTTTTGCACTGCAAAGGAAATTATAAAAAAAATGAGAAGGCAACTCACTGAATGGGGGAAGATATTCACAAATGATATATCCAATAAGGCATTGATATCTAATATATATAAAGATGGTTGCTTGGGTGGTCACTCAATGACTTCTTCCTATCTCACCCACCTCTCAGTGTCTCCAAAGCCAGAGTTTTTCAAAGCCAGTGTCACAGACCAGATTCCCGAGGCTTTCCCCAGAGTGAAGAGTACATAAATGCCCTTTGCAGTCTGGGTGTTAGAGGACTTCTGCTGACAGGAAGACAGCTGGCAGCCCCTCACAGGTTAACAACAGAGCTCCACCTGCACAGGGGACAGTAGCTCTTGTCCCTAAGATGTGGGGCTTTGCAGTGAGATGGGGTGGCACGTGTCTTCAAGGCATCACAGATGGGCTGACTTATGGGTTTGGCAGCATTGGGCATAGCAGGGAGTACAGGAAATAAAGTATGTAGGTCATAAGCTGGAGTCTTGGGTTGAACACAGTTGGGGTAGAGAATTCCATCTTTCCCAAGGCCTCCCTCTTGGCAAAAACTTGCATCTTTGGAAGATGCACAGATTCCTGAAGCATCTTACTTCAGGAATGCAGGAAGTCAGGGGGCCAAGTGAAGCTGAGGTCTAAGTACAGAGTCCCATCCCCCAGCTTGTAATGCTGGAGAGCCAGAGCCTTTCCCATTGATGTGGAGCATCTCCGAGCTTGGCCATCATGCCCTCGCCTTGTCCACAGAGGCTGCCCTGCCTGAAGCCTTTCAGGGGGTCCTTCCCCTCCCATTGCTGTTACAGCCTTTTGGAGACATTCAGGTACATCTCTCACTATTACCCTCTAGTCACCCAACCACCCCATTTGATTCAGCACCATCCATTTTGATCCCTCTTTTCTGCCCTCAATTTAACTATTTTGCTGTTTCAAAAAGTCAAACCTAATCTCCAACAGAGCTTTCCCAAGCTTGACACATTGGGGAGATCATGCCACAGGCCCTGGAGGGAGCTACTGGTGGCCACAGCCACCTAGTTGGAGTACAATGACTTTGAGGGGCCTGCTCTGAAAGCCAGTAGCCTCTGGACAGAAGTTCTGGAATGCATGTTTCAGAGTCAATGTTCATTATGTTGCATGTCCTGCCTTGGACAGCTCTAACATGTAGGGTACATGGCAGGCCTACCATAGGGCCCTCTTGCCGAGATGGGCCTGTGTGCTTAGGGGAGGCCCATCTGGGAACCATGGGTTATCTTTCAGTGGGTGGCATGCTGGACTTGACTTGAAGCTCCCAGGTGCCAAACCACTTAGTGCCTTTCTGTCAATCCCACTGCCTTGGAAGGTAGGCTCTTCTCATCTCTGAGCCTTGACTTACCTAGCCACCTCCTCGTCTGCCTGAGGTATTGGGACCAAGGCTCAGTGTCCCCGAGTAGCCCAGCCTTGGCCAGTAAGTAGCATAAGGCTGCCCCACCTCCTGTTAAAACTAGCACCAGGCCTTGGTGGCTTGGCTGGGGGCACTGGGCCACACTCACTTGCAGTGGCAATAATGGCCCTGGTTCTGTGACTCCCTGAATCCAGCAGGAAGGGATGGGAAGCTCTGCCCCTCTGTTAAGCCCAGCATTTAGCCAACTAGGGTCTGAACTTGATCTTTCTACATGACAAACCCTGGAGTTGGCATCTAAGAACACTGGGTCTGATTCCACTAGAAAGTCATTAGGCCAGAAACTATGACCTGAATCACCTGGATGCTCTGCAGATATGAGCAGAGTAGATGGCATTGGTCATGCTCATGGGAGTCTCAGCTTCAGAGCCCCTGCAGTGCTTGCTTCTCCTTCTCAGACTCTCCTCCCAGGTGTTGTCCATAGACCAGATATGTGAAAAACAGGCATCCAAGCTCTGTGCCACAGGAAGGCCTGGTCCTATGCTCCTCCCAGCTAATGGAGCTCCCACTGATAGGTGTCTTTTTCTTAGGCAGCCTGAGACCAACAGGAGCAGAGATGGGAATCAGGATAAGGGAGACATAGGTCTTATGAGTAGATATTTTAACCTTGGGTGGCCTTAGCTGTAGAGTAGAATGGGTGGACCCCCAGCAGCAGTGGATAGACAATAGGAGTTCTAAGGAGCAGGCCACAGGAGGGTGATGGAGGGGTCTCCAGGGCACGCTTCAGAACCAACTGTCCCAGCAGTACCTGCTTTTGTCCTGGCTGCTCGGCAGTCATGGGACACAGGCATCTTGCCTGTCCTGGGTTCTATTGTCCGGGGACTGGGTGGAGCACCAGTCTCAGCTTCTGGGCTGGCTTGCAGGCCAGTGGAAAGTAGAAGGCACTGGAGTCCAGTTGGGTCAAGAGTCACCTGCGTGCTAGTTGGGCAGGTGGGGGCAGGTTCTGCCCTTCACCCTGTTCTCAGGGTGGAGTGTGAAAAAGCCAGAGAGAGAGCAAGCTAGGGAGTCAGTAGGATAAGTCTGGAGCTCAGAGCTCCCTTTGATCTCTTATCTCTGGGCCTCTGCCTCCCCATGCATGTTGCCCTGTGGCAGCTTGGCCTCCTTGCTGCTCTTGGAGGTGGTGGGAGCCTAGCCAGTCCTGCCTCAAGAGTGGCTGACAGCTGAGTAAGGACTTTTCCTTTGAGATGCTTGCTCCTCCCCTCTGCCTTCCACCACCTGGTCTTGACTGTAGGTACAGAAACAACCACATACTCTGTATTTTGCTGTAAATAAAGACTGAACAGCAAGAAAAAAATAAAGTATATAAAGAACTCATACAATTCAACATCAAAAAAATAAACAATTTGATTTAAAAATAGAGAGATCTGAATAGACACTTCTCCAAAGAGGACATACAAATGGCCAACAGACACATGAAAAGATGATCAGTATCATTAATCATCAGTATCCCTACAATGAAATACCACTTCACATCTGTCAGATTAACTATTATCAAAAAAGCAACAATTAACAAGTGCTGGGGAGGATGTAGAGAATGTAGAGAACAGGGAACGCTTGTGCACTGCTGGTAGTAATGCAAACTGATGCAGTCACTGTAGAAAACAGTATGGAGTTTCCTCAAAGAACTAGGATATGATCCAGTAAATTTCACTTCTGAGTATCTATCTGAAGAAAACAAATGCAATAATTCAAAAAGATATATGCACCCCTATATTAATTGCAGCATTATTCACAATAATCAAGGTATAGAAGCCACTAAGTGTCTATCATTAGATAAATGGATAAATAAGATGCATGTGAGAGATGATGATAGATAGATAGATGATAGATAGATAGATAGATAGATAGATAGATAGATAGATAGATAGATAGAATGGAATGCTACTCAGTCATAAAAAATGAAGACTTGCCCTGGCCAATGTGGCTCAGTTGGTTGGAGAATGGTCTCAGATCAAAAGGTGGATTCCCAGGCAGGGCACATGCCTAGGTTGTGGGGTCAGTTCCCAGTCTGGTTTCATGTGAGAGGCAACTGATCAATGTTTCTCTCACATCGATGTTTCTCTCTCTCTCTCTCCCTCCCTTCCCCTCTCTGAGGTCAGTAAGCATGCCCTTGGATGAAGATTGATAAAAAATAAAATATAGCCTTGTTCTTTATAACAGCATGAGTGGACCTAGAGGATATTGTGCTAAGTAAAATAAGTCAAACGGAGAACAAATACCAAAATGCCATATGAATTTACTCAATACAGCAAGTCATTCATACAAGATAATACATAGAAGACCCAAAGTAAAGGAAAAAAACATGAAATTATCTGTAAACATTTTAAACCTTACCCTGTGTTACAAGAGACCATGCCTGTTCATGCTTCAGTAACTACGCCAAGGAGAGGAGGAGAAAGCCCAACTCTCAGAGCCACCATTAACAATAGCAAAGTTTGAACGTGATTTTATCTTTATTAATCATTTCATTGACTAAAGAGGGAGGCAGTTCTTGACCTAGAGAAGCAGTATCCACCACAGATCAACAGGGCGGGGTTGCAGATCGACCTGTCTAATGCACTCCTCCTGGAGACATAGGTTTTCCCAGGGCTAGAAACCAGGATGGTCAATATTTGATTATTTAATGTTACATTACACAGAAAATAAAAGTGGCTTGCTAACAACAACAACAAAAAAATCCCATTGAAGAAAAAAATGACCCAAAAGTTTAAAGAAAAGAGACTTTCTGAAGAGTCTGACCAAGTTCAGATCCCAGCCCAGCACTGGCTGCCTGTATGGATTTAAGGAAGTCACTTGCTCTTTTGAGCTTCTCTCTATTGCCTCATACATAAAAATAGAAATAATGAGTACCTTCCCCATGGAGTTCTTGTTAGGCCTGAATGAGCTGATGCCTGTAGAGTTCTTAGTAAATTGCATGGCATACAAGAAGTGCTCAGGGAAGGTTTAAAAGAAATAAGAAATGATACATATAAAACTAAAAGTCTAGATGTACAGGCACTGAGTTTTCTGTAGAATCACTGCAAAGGGATCACTCAGCCTATTTCTACCCAGGAGGAGGGGTTGATGATATTCTGTCAACAAGCAAACCACAAGAAAAATATCTAATGCAACCTGTCTAAGCTTCCTTTCCAGCTCAGCTGGTACCCAATTAACACCTCATTAGGCTGCACACCTGGGCTGTGATAGTCACCTCTACAAGCCAGTTTTTAACCCTGTCATGGACTTCTCTCAGGTGGGTAAAGCTGAGTAAGGGCTTCCTCATTGTGTGGAGGGCTGAAGCTAAGAAAAATACCAGATTCATGAACCACAAAACACGACAGGTAGTGTTCTTCACCTTTTCTTTGGCATGAACTTTTGTCAATGTGCTGAAGCCTGAGAGCCACTTCTCAGAATAAGGTTTTTAAATGCATAAAATAAAATACATAAAATTATTTTTAAATTACCACATTTTTCGGACCATAAGATGCACCGAGGTTTTAGAGGAGGAAAATAGGAAAAAAAAATTGAAGCAAAAAATGTGGTAAAATATTAAATAACAGAAATAACATAATATTTTACCAATGTAAATATAAACAGAACTCAATAGCAGCATTAACAATTATTATTCCCCCAAAATTTGGGGGCAGAAAAAGTGTGTCTTATAGTCCAAAAATGTGGTATATTAAGATTGTTATATAAATTATAAGCTTATTTAGTGACACATTAAACAGTATGCTCTAATAACCACCATAATTTTGAAGAGGTAATGAGGGAAAATGCTATTTCAAGACATTTGTCACAATTGTAATGTTGTTGCAGAACACACCCAAGAGGGGTGTATGATATACTATTACCAAAAGGACCTCCCACTAGGTTTGCTATGCCTGCCGCCAGAGGAAAGACATCTATCTCTCAATGCCAGAGATTTGTGAAAAGGAAAGGAAATATTTATTTAAAGCTATACAGACTTTAAGTACTGACCTAATGTCTTCATTAAAATATTTAAGTGTTTTAGGATACCCACAGATGTACAGAGTCCTTCCTTCTCCCTCTGCCCTCGTCTGGGGTACTGCATCTCAGGAAAAGAAGCAGAAGTCCATGATTCAGGCTCCCAGCACCATCAGCTGTGTCTCCTCCAGGATCCCACTTAATCCAAAGCCATGTGGCACCTTCTCATGGCCCACCAGCAGGAGTCCTTTCACCTCTTTTCCTCCAAGCAAAGTCTCTCCTGCTGCCTAAACCACGTGGCAAAGGGAGCACCCCAAAGCCACGTGGTCCTCACTCTCACCAAAGCTGCGGGGGGTCCCCACTCTGCCAAAGCCATGTGGTTCTCTCCTCCCATGGCTGCCAAGTTTCAGTTTTAAATCCTGGAGCCAACCTTTCTCTGCACACCCATTTCCAACTCCTCCATACACCTGTCAGCATTCCTATATTCTTCCAGGTTTACTGGGCTGCCATCATAAGTTTGGGCAGGTGTGGCCCCATGTCATGGAACCAATCTTCTCCAAGCTCTCATGCAGGTGCTATAACCATGGGGAGCTGCACCCCCCAGTTACATCTTGAGTGGAAGTCACTTCTATCCCCCTGGCTCAAAGCATGGCCACAGCTATTTAACATATCTATGAAGCCAGTCAAAGATTGTAGATATGTTAAATGATCATGCCAGAGGTTAGCTGCAAAGCCGTAGCTGTACAAAACAAGCTCTGTATGTTCCTGCTCCATGTGTCCCTTCCTCCAACTCTCACCTTGGGGGGGGAGGGGTGAGGACATCCTATATATCTTTCTATTATTTCCTGGACACCTTGAGTTCTGGACCCCATTCCAAATCCCTATCTGGGGCCCCGCCTCTGGGCTGCATCCTGTTACAATGTGATCTCAAAATATCTGCAATTTCTACTGCTGTCAAAGTAGCTGGTACCACCATGCAGGATAGTTCATTGCCTAAAATCATGATAAACAGAAATGTTAAATTTCAGTTAGAGGCTGCCAAAAATTAAGACCTTTTATTCCCCAGCTCAGTTGATCCAGGTTAGGAACCTCTGCCCTAGATGCTTCCAGATCTCCATTTTTTCCCAGAATCTCTTTCGAGCCTTGCAACCAGGGCCACTTGCTATTAGGCACAGTAAGCACAATGCCTAGGACCAATGGATATTTTGAAGGTCTCATAAAAATGTTTTAATTTTAATTTCTTTTAAAATCAGTAGAAAAAAGAATGTAATAATAATGGATGGAAAATAATGAATACAGCCTGGATTATATTTATACAAATGCAGTCTTAAATATAATTTTTTAATTTTTTTAAAGAAGAAGCTCACAAAGGCAAACGTGGCTAAAGCCCACGAAGGTCATACTGTAGCTATGCCTATAACTGATGGTTTTTCTCATTTTCCTCAGAGCACCCTCCATTTGAACCTTGACTGATAAAACATGGAGTGTCAGAGAGATAAAGTATGTTCTTAATTTGCTTGGTTTGGTGATTCCCTCCTCCACCTGAAGAGTGGCCTGCTGGAACTCTACTTCTCCTCCACCCCTACCTCAGGAGCTATGTGAGTCTCCAAAAAGGGCTCATCTTTTTACCACTTTCAAGTAGGGTCATTAACTGACTCAGTCTGCCTGGGACTTTCCCTGTTAGCAGTGTAAGTAAGTCCTGTGTCCCAGGAAAGCCCCCAGTCCCCAGCAAACCTGGACTGTGTGTCACTATACTTCCAAGTTTCCCAGTCCAAGAACCTACTATGCAACCCACTGTGGTCCTCACTCATGAAGTGATCTTTCTTTTTTTAATATATTTTATTGATTATGCCATTACAGTTGTTCTATTTCCACCCCCTTCATTCCCCTCCACCCTGCACACTCCCTCCCCCACCATTCCCCCCTTTAGTTTATGACCACATGTCTCAAGTTCTTTAGATTCTATATTTCCCCTACTATTCTTACCCTCCCCCTATCTATTTTCTACCTACCATTGTACCTACTCCCCCCTTCTCCTTCTCCCACTCCCCCGTTGCTAACCCTCCATGTGATCTTCATTTCTATGGTTCTGCTCCTGATCTAGCTGTCCTCTTAGTTTGCTTTTGTTTTAGGTGTGGTTCTTAATAACTGAGTTTGCTGTCCTCTCACTGTTCATATTTTTATCTCCTTTTTCTTAGATAAGTCCCTTTAACATTTCATATAATAAGGGCTTGGTGATGATGAACTCCTTCAACTTGACCTTATCTGAGAAGCACTTTATCTGCCCTTCCATTCTAAATGAAAGCTTTGCTGAATAGAACAATCTTGGATGTAGGTCTTTGGATTTCATGACTTGGAATACTTCTTTCCAGCCCCTTCTTGCCTGTAGGGTCTCTTTTGAGAAAGCAGCTGACAGTCTGATGGGAAGTCCTTTGTAGGTGACTGTCCCCTTATCTCTTGCTGCTTCTAGAGTTCTCTCATTTTAATCTTGGCTAATGTAATTATGATGTGCCTTGGTGTGTTTCTTCTTGGGTCCAACTTCTTTGGGACTCTCTGAGCTTCCTGGATTTCCTGGAAGTCTATTTCCTTTGCCAGATTGGAGAAATTCTCCTTTATTATTTGTTCGAATAAGTTTTCCACTTGTTGCTGTTCCTCTTTCCCTTCTGGTATCCCTATAATTCGGATGTTGGAATGTTTAAAGATGTCCTGGAGTTTCCTAAGCCTTTCCTCATTTTTTTTGAATTCTTGTTTCTTCATATTTTTCTGTTTGGTCATTTTTTTCTTCCTTCTGGTCCACTCTCTTGATTTGAGTCCCAGTTTCCTTTCCATCACTATTGGTTTCCTGTGCATTTCCCTTCATTTCAATTAGTTTAGCCTTCATATGTTCCTCTAATTTGTGACTAAAATCAACCAGTTCTGTGAGCATCCTGATCACCAGTGTTTTGAACTTTGTATCTGAAAGTTTGGCTATTTCTTGGTCACTTAGAGTTATTGGCTCTGGGGCTTTGAGCTGTTCTTCTTGAGCCATAATGTTTTGCTCTGTTCGTGCCTGTTATGTATGAGGGGTGGAGCCTTAGGTGTTCACCAGGGTAGGGCTACCCAGGTTGCTGAGTTGTGATGCTGTATATGGAGGCGGGGTCAGAGAGGGACAATAGCAGTCCCCTCTGCTGCTTCCCGCTGCAGGGGCCTACATGGTCTGTCTCACTGCTCGCTCCTTTGCTGGTTTATCTGCGTACAAATGTGTGACCACAGTCAGCCCTCAGTGGGTTCGTCCACTGCTACTCCACACCTATGATCTGCCCACAGCTACCTGCGTGCCAGGGTTGTGCTCCCTGGTAGGTCCAGTGGATTTTTTCTGCCAGACCCCACTCTGTTGCTGGCTCTGCCCCTCTTACCAGTTTGGCTGAAGGGTTCGTTGTTGTCAGACTTCCGTATAGTTCAATTTTTCTGTGGTTTGGCTGTGTTTTTGTTGCTAAAACTTTGTTGTTTTTAAACTTGGTTGTGCGAGAAGGTACAGTGCTTCCACCTACGCCTCCATCTTGGCGGAAATCCCTACAGTTTTCATTACTTGTAATATTTCTTGCCATTCCCTCTGGCTTGGAGCGTTTCCATTGAGAAGTCAGCTGCTAGTCTTATTGGGCCTCCCTTGTATGTTACTTCCTGTTTTCCCCTTGCTGCCTTTAGTATTCTCTCTTTGTCTTGGAATTTTGCCATTTTAATGATGTGTCTTGAAGTGGGCCTCTTTGGGTTCCTCCTGATTGGGACTCCCTGTGTTTTCTGGATTTGTGTGACTATTTCTCTCATCAAATTAGGAAAGTTTTCCATCATTACCTTTTCAAACAGGGTTTCTATCCCTTGCTCTTCTTCTTCTTCTTATGGTATCCTTATTATATGGATATTATTATGTTTCATGTTGTCCTGCATTTCTCTTAACCCCTCTTTGTTCTTTCTGAGTTATTTTTTCTTTTCTTGCTTTTTCTGGGTGTTTATTTCTACCTTGTCCTTCAGCTCGCTGATAGGACCCTCTGCTTCATCTAGCTTGCTTTTGTTTTTTTCTACCATGTTCTTCAATTAAGAATTTGTATTCTTCATTTCTTCTTGACTCTTGTGGGTAGTTTGCGTTTCCTTTTTCATGTTGATATAGTTTGCAGTGAGTTCATCATAGTTTCCCTGTAGTTTTTGGTAATTCTCTGTGAAATCATTGAATTTCCTGATAACCATTGCTTTGAATTTCATATCTGATGCCTCTATTTCATTTAGCATTCTTTCTGAGGCTTTCTATTTTTCTTCCATTTGGGGATTGTTTCTTTGTCTTCACATTGTTTTCTTTTGTCTTCAGTTGGAGGGCAAAGGTAAAATAGTTTAAGACAGCAGGAGTGTATTTTATGGTATTTAAAGTTTTTATCATAATGTGTAAATTTTATTGAGCTATTATATGCTCTAGGAGTGCCTGAGACCAGTGGGTCTGAGCTCATAATGCACTCACTCACTGTGAAGGGAGGTGCTGTAATAAGCCCCATTTTAAGAATGAAGAATCAGAAATATAGTAGGCCTCTCTTGGATCTCTGTGACATGCCTTGGGCAAGTCACACTCACCCTGAACCCCTGTCCCTCATTTGTAAAATCAGGAGTCTGCTTAGAGAAACCTTCCCTCCTAATTGTTTGGAGGAGAACTGTAAATATGAGACATTATGGAGGAAATAAAGAGTTTATCACAAGTATACCTGTGTGGCCCACCCCAGTTCAGTGCAGCTCTGTGGAAACTTCCAGCCATCTTGCCGCAGTCCCTGTGAGGTGCTTCCCTCGGTGTCTCTTGCTTTGCTGCCTTAGAACTTTCTTGAAAGCTGCTAGGGCTCATGGTCAGCATGCAGATACAAATGGGAAGTGCAGGCACCTGCCCCTAAGAGCTTTGACCAATGTGGAGTGACCCTAGTAGCTTCAGTCTTTCATGACTAACAGCATATGATGACCAGCAGTACTGAGCTCCAATTGTCTACATTTGTACAATAATTCAGCTCATAAATGCACTTTCATTGTTATTTGTTTCCCAGTCTCCTTCTCCTTGCTCCATTTATGATCACTGGAATCAACTCCCAAATAATCTGTACCTGAACCCAGGTCTTTGGCTCTGGTTTTGAGAGAAAATTTAAAAATTCAAACCAAACTTCAAACTAAGACATACAGTCAAATAACTCGAGAAAACACCACATACTGTTTCTTCTCTAAGATATCCAAACACACTTTAATGAATTCACAGCTCTGAGAAGTCCTGCTGTGAAGTTACCATCCAACTCTTTTTAACTCCATGTTTCCCAAACTCATTTGCCATAGGAATTTTTACTCTTAAGAACTTTTAAGGTCCCTCAGAATAAGTGTCCCATGGAATATGCTTTGAGAAAGGCTGGTCTATATAATCTCCAAGATTCTCTTCTTCACTGTACTCTTCAAGTTCATGGGTGGATTCTGTGGCTTCAGCTGCCATTTCCTGGCATAGAGCCAGCAGCCAAACAGGACTCCCCAAACAGGAGTTTTCTATTGATGCCAGGGAGCAGGACCTTCAGGCAAGGCCTCTCTGGAAGCCTCTCTGCTGGAGCCAGGAATGTTTGGCTGTGTGGGCTGGGAGTATAGCTGTGTGCATGCTGAGAAAAGCTCTGCTTGCTGATGATGCAGGAACAAAGATGAGATGAGCAGGACACCAATGCCAGCCAGCCAGCCTGCCTCCCCCACACTCTTCTGCTAACAAGCAGCACGTGAGAATTTAATTGGCCCCTGTCCACAGGGTCTAATTATGTCCTATTGTGTTGCCCAGAAGGGCACTCCGGAGGGCCAGGGATTGCAGGATCAGGAAGCTGGGCATGGAAGCCTGAGGCCTAGGTTTGCAGCCACCCAGAGTGGGCTGGTTGGTGGGCAGGGACAGGGGAGACCAGCAGCCATGCAATCCTCCTTCTTTTCCAAGGCTTGCCTTTAACTATAAGCATTTGGGTTCTAGGATTTGGGGGTTTGGGTTACATATATTTGAGAGAAATGCTTGAAAATTTTATCATTCTCTTGTTTATTAAAAATGGATCTAATGAAAACAATAAGAATTGGCCCTGGCTGGTGTAGATCAGTGGATTGAGAGCAGTCCTGAGAACCAAAGGGTCGCCACTTGGATTCCCAGTCAGGGCACATGCCTGGGTTGTGAGCCAGGTCCCCAGTAGGGGGCATGTGAGAGGCAACCATACATTGATGTTTCTCTTTTTCACTCCCTTCCCCTCTCTCTAAAAATAAATAAATAAAATCTTTTAAAAAATAATAAGAATTGGAATATCAAGTTCTGAATTATTTGTTGAGAGATATACAAATATAGCCTTTTATCAATTTTTTTTTACCTTAAATGATTAGCCTATGTCAGGATTTCTCAGCCTAAGTATATTGATATTTAGGGCTGTGTAATCTATGCTGTGGTCTCTGTCCTGGGATTCATAGGATGTTTGGCAGCACCCCTAGTCTCACTCACTAGATGCCAGTTGCTCCGTTCTCCTCCCAAATTATGAAAACTAAAAATATTTCCAGATACTACTAGATGCTCCTTGGGGAGTAATAGCAGTTACATATGGGAACTAGAGGTTTATTATAAAGGGGAATATAATGATTTAAGCGCAGATTTCCAGCCAGGTTGTCTTTGTTCAAATTCTGGATTCACCATTTATTAGCTTTGTAACTTTAGGCACATTATTTAACCTCTTTGTGCCTCAGTTTCCTCATCTGTACAATGGGAATAATGATAGTACTTACCTGATGGGGTCATTGTGAAGATTAAATAATATGTAATGTATACATATATACATTAAATAATATATATGTAAGTATTTAGCATCCTCTGGTACATAGAAATTTCTCAATAAATGTAAGCTGTTATTATCATTATCATCACTTTTTTTTTTTTGCTTTTTCGTCCTAGACTGCAAACTCTTTGAGTGCAGAAACCAAGACTTTTCATTTTTCATTCGTGATGGTTAGCCCAGTACATAGTAAAGATTGAATTCAGGAAGAGAGGAGGGAAGGTAGGAAAGAAGGAACAGATAGGTTTAGCAATGGAACTTGCAGTGCGCAGATGTAAGAGAGGATGGTGAAGAACCTCCCCTGACAGCTGGTGTGTGCACTCTCCTGACAGTCTGGTCCGGCACTCTCACAGTTTTTTTTATTATATTCCCAGGTGGAAGAGGGGGCAGAGGAGAGATTCCACACAAAACACCACGGGTGTGTAAAGGGACCTAAATGCAAAACTTCAAAGTGGGTAAGCAGGTGCATGGGTATCTGCCTGAAACTTCTTGGGCCTGAAGGTTTCATGGGGCTCCCTGCTAAGAAGTGATTGTTGCAGCCTAGAGAAAGAAGTGAAGCAGTAATGTCTGTTGTCTCTCTTGCTTATGGAGAGGTGGAAATGTGGCTAGCAGCACATTACTTCCTCCTCTATTCACAAAACTCATGAAGCTCATTCATGATCTGAGATAGAACCCCATATGTAATGGGCTGGAATGACACAGCAGAAGGTGATCAGACTTCACGTCCTCCCCACCCACCAAGCAGTATCTACCTCTAAGTGGTAGGACAAGGGAGGGCTCCAGAACAGCACTGTCCCCTGGACTTTCTGCAGTGATTGAAATGTTTCATACTTCACTGTCCAATATGGTAGTCACTGGTCACATGCAGCTGTGGAAAAATTGAATTATGGCTAGTGAGACTAATGAAATAAAATTTAAACTAAGTGAAATTTGAACAGCCATATGTGGCTAGTGCCCACCATATTGGACAGCCCAGGTTGGGAAGAAACCATGTCCTTTAGATACTCAGGCTAGCCAAGAACACACTGAGAGATGGTGGGCTCGTTGCTATCAATGGAGAGGAATGGAGCATAAATTGCTATGGCTCCCCACCTGTATTTACCTGCCAGGCAGGCTAAACATTGCCCTGTTTTGGACCATTTCATTTTTCTGGGAAAGGGGAGACACCATTTTTCTGGTATGAGGGGAGAGGAAGACAGAGGCAATGACTACGATGGTGATTACTATATTATTTTTATTGCTATGATAATTAACATTTATGGAGCATTCAGTATATGTCCAGTACTGTCCTAAGCATTTCACATGGACCATATCTCACTGGGTAGGTCTA
Source organism: Artibeus jamaicensis (assembly GCF_021234435.1). Lineage (NCBI taxonomy): Eukaryota > Metazoa > Chordata > Mammalia > Chiroptera > Phyllostomidae > Artibeus > Artibeus jamaicensis. The sequence continues at coordinate 405,970 of NW_026521715.1, forward strand.
GGCATCATCCCTTGCTTACAGATGCAGAAGTTGAGGGTCTGGGAGGTTATTCAAAGTTACCTAAGTAGTGTATCTTGGAGCTGGATTGGTAAGTGGTTAGAAATGTAGACTTTGGAATTAGGCATATTAATGTGAGACTGACTCAATCATTTTGGGAAAGGGATCTATAAAAACAAGCAAGGAAAATAAAAACAATGACACTGAAATTGAGAACACACTGACAGGGACCAGAGGGAAGAGGGGAGAAAATTTCAGGGGAAAAGGGTGAAGGGTTTGCAGGAACAAGTATAAAGGACACATGGACAAAAACTGGGGGGGTGGACTGGGATGGGAGTAAAAGACAGAAAACTGTACTTGAACAACAATTAAAATAAAATAAAATAAAATAAAATAATAAAAATACTTCTCTTTTTTTAAAAAAAAGACGCTTCTGTCAAGTGTCTTCCCTGGGAACTCAGGAAGAAGCTGGGAATTTTTGGAAGCCTCTGGCAAAAGAGATTATAAAGTTACTCCCTGCCAAAGTCTGGCTTGCCCCAACAGGTTCAGACAATGTGAAGATCAGGCCTCCAGTGAGAACTGGCTTCCCTGCCTCCTTCTTTTACACCCTTGGCACTCTCATCAGTGTAATTAGGAGAGGGTCAACACATGCATTTTTCACTTGAAATGCTTGTGGGTTTACTATTGGTCATGTCATCTCACTCATTTGTTGACACAGGTGATTTCCAAAGGAGTGAGGGCCAATTTGATTCTGAAGAAGTTTTTGGAGACATATGTAAAGGTTAGGTCACAGCATGTATGCAGGTGGATGTGGTTCAGTCTGTGGGATCGGGAAGACCTTCTTATGGATGTGATATTATAACCGAGATCTTAAGGTAAGCAGGAGGTACCCAAACAAGTGGGCAGGGGGACCCAGAGGAAAGCACCCATGGATGAGACACTATGGCTGGAGTACTGGGGACCATTTTGGCTCCATTTAGAGAGACTTTGCCAGCCAGAATCCAAATCAGTCACCCTGGTTCTCCTTCAAAGAAGAATCTGAAGAGTTATGACTTCTTTACCATGAATAGGGCTTAAAATATTAAAAGGATCAGCGGGTGAGATTTAGGGTTAAAGACCTGTTTTTCAATCCTGTCTCTTCCAATTAGTAGTTGGATAACTTTGGGCAAGTTATTGAACCTCTCCAAGTCTCAGTTTCCCCATCCATAAAATGGACAAAATTGCAACCTCCCAGGGCTTCTCTGAAGATTAATTCTGTGAAGACCCTTGTGCAGCGCCCAGTGTGCTGCATGCTGCACACATCCCGGCTGCTGCTAGTGGCTCTTAATTTTGCAGCATTTGTTACATGCCATGCCTCATGTTAAGAGCTCAATATATATTATTTCATTTAATCTTTATAAGTCTTTTAATCTTATCCATCACTTTAATCTCATTTCACTCATGAGGAAACTGGAACTTGGGGAGTTTCAGTGTTCTGGTCAACATCACAGAGCTAGGATGCAGTGGAACCCAGCTTTTAATCAGAGAAATTCTAGGAAAGACCACATTCCCTTGACACTGTCTTTTGCCTGTGAATCTAACTGTTGCCTCATATATTGCTGTTCTATTGCTGAGTAACCAATTACCAGAAATTTAGCAGCTTAAAACAACACAAACGAATCTGTCACAATTTCTGTCTGTGAGATGTCTGGGCACAGCTAGATACTCTGTTCAAGGTCTCATTGGGTTGAAACCAAGATATTAGCCAGGACTGCAGTTTATGTTTGGGGCTGTGGCTCCTCTTTAAAATATACTGATTGTCAGCAGAACTCACTTCCTTGCAGTTGTAAGACTGAGGTCCCCATTTTCTGCTACCTGTCAGTAAGGAAACCACTCTCAGCTCCTACAAGTCACCAACAATTCCCTGCCATGTGCCCTCTATGGGCATTTCAGGAACACTGGCATTTGCTTTCTTCCAGTTCAGCAGAAATACAGTTCTCTGATTTCCATCTCTGCCAGCTGTTTCTTGAGACTAGGTCAGGTTCACCTGGATCAACACCCTATCTTAAGGTCAACTGATCTTGGACCTTAATTGCATCTGCAAAATTTCACAGCTGTGCCTAAAATAGTGATTGATTGAATAGGTGGAAGAAAGTATATACAGTAGCCGCCCCCTATTCAGGGTTTCAGTTAACCATTGTCAACCACGGTCCAAAAATATTAAATTAAAAATTACAGAAATAACCCTGTCTGGGTGGCTCAGTTGGTTGGAGTGTCATCCTATACACCAAAAAGTTGGAGGTTCGATCCCCAGTGTGGCACATATGGGAAGCAACCAATCAATGTTTCTCTCTCACATCAATGTTTTTCCCTCTCTTTCTTCCCCTCTCTCTCTCAAATCAATAAAAAATATATTGTTGGGTAAAGTTTTGAAAAATATATAGAAATAAACAATTCTTAAGTTTAAAATTGTGTGTCACTCTGACTAATATGATGAAATCTTATGCTATCCTGCCCTGCCCGACCCAGGACATGAGTCCTCCCTTTCTCCAACATATCCACAATGTACATACTCTCTGTCCATTAGTCTTTTAGTAGCCATCTCAGGTATTAGATGGGTCATCAGAAAGAGAGAGACTACATTCACATAACTTTTATTACAATATTTTGCTATCATTGCTCTATTTTATTTGTTATTTCTGTTATTCTCTTACTGAGCCTCCTAATTTATAAATTAGACTTTATCATAGCATGTATGTATAGGGGGGAAAAATGTAGTGTCTCTAGGATTCAGCAGTATTTGAGGTTTCAGACATCCACTTGAATTACCTGCCCCATCAATAAAAGGGGGCTGCTGTACATACCAAGGGAGTCTTGGGGACCATCTCGGAGTTCTGCCTACCACACTGTATTTCTGTTTTTAAACATGGCTGCTGAGGCTATCAAAGAGAATCCATGCTGAGTTTCCAGGACTAACACAGCTCTTTGAAATGACATCTCCCTTCACAAGCCTCTGCCCGTGGAGCTCATGACCCCTATGCAGGCATAAGGGAGTTTACTGGAGCTTACCTGGTTCTGGGGCTTGTGCTGCACCCTGGTTGTTACCTCCATCAGTACTGTGAGCTTCCCTCTGCTTCCTTCCGTTTTGTTCTCTGTTTGTAGAGCCAGGTAATACCCACTGTGAAGAAGGGACATCGGTGCTTTTGGAGAAGGAATCAGGATACCATTGCCAAATATGACTAGGACTGATTCCAGTTCAGCTGGCCAGTGCCATTGAGTGGAATTCAACACTCTTCTCTGACTTCTCAGCCATGGCCTGCACTACCCCACCTACTCCTCTTCTGATGTGCTCTCTGGTTCCCTGAAAATTCCTGTGTTCTTATGAGCATGCCAAGAAAATTGCACTCAAACCACCTGGACAAGGAATCCCAGCTTGAAACTTATTTTGGTACTTGGACTTCCCAAATGAAAAGGATTTTGGTTTGAGTCATTCAGAGAGACACACCCTATAACAGCCTTATTCTTCCTAATGAAGGGAAATGATACCTTTATAGGAAGGCAGCATCCAGACTAGAAACTTTCTCCTTGATATAGATTTCTTCACAACTGATCTCTGAAAAAAAATCCACTAAGTTTTCAATAGTAACAAGTGAACAATATAAAGGACAGGATGGGAGAATTAACTATTAGTTAATGACTAATAGTTTAAAATGACTATTAGTTTAAAAGTTCACAGATAAAAGTTCTTCAGAAATAATTAGTCAAATGAAGTAACAGCTCTGTTCCAACCAGACTACTTGGCATCTGTTTATTTTGTTCTTGATAATTTGAGGTGTATAAAGAAACCATATGCAAGAAGTATCAGTTAGTTGGATATCTTGATGGAAAATGGAAGCCAGTATAATTTTTAAATGAGTGTATTTCCTATTATTGTTTAATGAGATTAAAGATCAAAAATATATACACTCAATACATTCTCCTCTGATGAGACCTGGCCTTGGAGGTCAAAAGACCTAAGATCTTAACCAAGTCCAAATTCATCAAAGCCAACTCTCCCAAGTTCTCACTGAGGGAAAGGAGAAAGGTCTGTGAAAGCCAAAGTGGATAACTGGGGTATGACTATCCCAACCCTCACCAGTCATTGGTTGAGGGCAGCTCTCCAGGAGCATTAACTCTCTAGGATACCCATCTGCCTGCCACACTGGGCAAAGGGGACTAGGGCCTCCAGAGAAAGCCTTCAGGCAAAGAAATGTAGGCCCTGGCCTCTTAAGGTCATGCCAGTGTGTACTGAGGTAGAAAGAACACATTGATATGAGCAACTGATATGCTGTGAGATTTCATCAGATACTCCACTTCTCCTAGGAACAGTTATAACAAGTTTTGCTCAGGTGTCTTCTTAGGACTTGTGAAAAAAATACAAATACCAAAAAAAGAAAAACATGTAACTTGACAAACAAAGGAAGTCCGGAATGTAAGTTCTGACATTAAATAACAGGGTGAAGGTAAATGTCCTGAATGTTTGGTCCCCACTAGTATCACCTTGTCTCCTACTTCGGCCAGCCCACTGTGCTCTCTGTGACCACCCTCCCCCCTACTGGCCTTCTTTCAAGGGACTTGAACCACCATGCTCCCTGCCACTGTCCTCTCTGCCCAGATCCCTTCAACCAAATCACCCACACAGACTTGGTAAGTCACCCAGATGACATGAACTTGACATTCAATTGGGTCTATTTGTTGGTAAGCTCCATGAGGGCAAGGACCACCTCTGACTATTTTTCTTACACTATCCCCAGCATCTGGCACTAATCCAGAGATTAGTGAATATAGGGTGATTAAATGGATGTTAAGAAAATAAATTCCAAGTGTCAGCCATGCAAAGGAAATCAGTTATCAGTTGTAGATATTTGAAACAGCTCAGATATATATCCTTGTTCTTGTTTTTCATTCTCTGCAATCCATTCACATATACAAAATTCAAAGGTATTAAAATTATTTACCTCATGAATTAAAATATGCCCTCATACTTGCCTCTCCTCCTAAGTAATTGTTTCTAAAGTCATTGCCTATATAAAAATCCATTTCCAGGGTCTTTCTCCTGAGATGCTATATGCATAGTAACAAATACTTATATGCATTCATTCTTTTTTCTACAATTAGTAGTATACCATGAATACTGCTATTGTTTTCACTTAATAAAACTGAAGGTAAGACCATATAAGGACATAAAAATCTTCCTCGTTTTTTCCCTGGACACTTTATGAGCATTTTAAAATAAAGCAAACTTTCAGTTTTAATGTGAATACCTGTGAACACTCACCAGCTAGCTTTCACAGTTAACATTTTACTGTGCCGGCTATATTAAAAGATATCCACCTATTTGCCATCCTTCTATCCATCCATCAAAACTTATTATTTTTTTATGCATATCAAGGTAAATGTAAGACATCAATACACTTTCACCTGACTACTTCAACAAATGCATCATTAGCTAGAGTTCAATATTTGTTTACAGTTTTTCTTTTTATGTAAAACATATATAATAAAATATACACATCTTAAGTACATATTCTGAGTTTCAATAAATGTAGAACTCATAGGTAAACATTCACTGAATTTTAACAAATTAATATATTTATGTAACTCAAACTTTAATCAAGATACAGAATATGAACATCTCCCCAGAAAGTTTCCTCATACCCTTCCCCAGATACAACTAGTAATCTTTTTCTACCATAAACTAGCTTTGCCCTTTCTAAAAGTCCTGTAAACAGAACCATACAGGATGTACTCTTGTTTTTGAGATTCATCCATTTTGGTGTGAGTACCAGTAGTTATCCCCTTTTTATTGCTTGGTATTCCCACAGCTTGTTTACCCTCTCATTCTTCTTAATAACTACATATTATGCTATTATTGATGAACATTTAGACTGTTTCTACATACTGCTATCACAAAGAGATTCACCCCTTTCTGTTCATTTCACATGGATTATAAATATACAAAAATTATACAGAAAGGATCCAGCCACATACTATGAAAAATAGAGACATTTATTGAAGAAGATAGAAGACATATTGAAGAAGATACAAGACATAGGAAAATGATGCCTCAGTCCCCTTCAAAAGACTTCAAAGAACTGAAGTCCCAAGGCACCTTGGGACCTTATACAGTTCTCCCAATTGCCATCAGTTGCCCTGGCATATTTTCCCAAATCTCATTGATGGTCTGAAATCTCTTCCCTTTCAAAGGTGATTTTAGTTTTGGGAAAAGCCAGAAGTCACAGGGTGCCAAATCTGGGCTGTATGGCTGAGTCACTGAGGTAAATTGATGTTTCACCAAAAAACTATATGAGATAGGTGATGCATGAGAGGGCGTGATGAAGCTGCCAATCACAGTTGCCCATAGCTGCAGCCTTCTAAATCATCCAGATAGTTTCCATGGAGGAATGTCAAGCTTAATGCAAACTTTGATGCAGATCTCTTGTTCTCTTCACTCAGTCATTTTGAATGTGATGGCCATGTAATACACATGCTCACTCAACAATATCTACTACTCCCACTGATTGGTACAGTGAAGTCATCATTGTTCATGCACGCACATTCTAGTCCACTCTCCTTGACTGACAGGCTACACTGTTGTTGCACAAACTGTTCTTGTTATATTAACAATGGCTGGACTCTTTCTGGACAGACCTTGTAAAATCTGAACTCCTTAAAGAGAAAATCACTGACTCAAAGCCCGTGCTTTTTGATCCCCAAATCTCACAACAAAACTTGGTACATCACCCATTCAAGACTGAGACTCTCATTAACTGTATTTAAATGGAGGGTAACTTCAAGGCCTCTTGTGAACATGGAAATTGTGAATTATCAGACAAGTCATTTCCCACTCTGCAAAGAAGAGCACTGAGGTCAAATGTGTGCTTCTCACCTCCAAGGCCTATATTGCACAACTGAAAGCCAAGAGATGGATCTCAGAGAATAAATTTCTACCATATTTGTAGGTATCAAACTCCTCTTGAGAGGATATCATTTTGTACACTTTCCTACAATTTCCCACTAAACTTTTTGTTTTTTACAGGCTTTATCCCTGCAACTTTATGCAGACTGGCTGCTGGTCTTGCTCTCTGTTCTAATCCTTTGTTAAGGAACTCACATCCTAGGAAGGTTCTGGGTTTCATTAGATAAGCTTACCCTCCACCCTTTTTTCACACCCATTATTTCAAGCCCTGGAATATGGTGATGTGTTTTCCGTACTTTCCCCCTTTTCTCTTTTATTTCCCACTGATAAATGGCAAAAGCAGCTGTGGGGTTTGCTTTGAAGGTTCTGACAGAAGGGCATGATGAATCGGTGATGGATTAGAGCAAATGAATCACATCACCCAGAAAGGGACGAAGAAGAGTGCGAAGCCGCTCCCAGCTTTGCATTTTTCAAACTCGCCTTAAAAGCCAGGATTTCTTTTCATCTGGTTCCAGTTTCTGTGGTGACTCTGCATATGTTTAAAAGAAGGAGAGCGAGAGAAGTCTTGTAGATATAAACAGGGAATTCCGTTCTTCAGCCTGATTCTAAGGATGCATTGTCATTTGGGGGGAGTTAAAATAGTTAAGAAACCACTTCAAGGACCCTGAGAAACAACTGGGCAGCTCCAAGAAGAGGAACAGTTGGCAAACCAAGTGACAGAATTCAGAACTGTAAATCTTTAACATGAGGATTGACTAGCAAAATACAGCTGTTGCTGCTGGTAGCCATATCCCTGTTTGGAAGGAAAGTGTATTCTTGAGCTGATTATCATAAACTGCATGGTTGCCATGAAAGGATAAGCATTAGCAGGTTGGAGTTTTGTCCTGTTTTGAACCCAAGAAAAATAAGAACAGTTATTTCATTGCCTGTAGTGTTTTCTGGTCTTAAAGGGACAAAGAAAATGAGCTGCAGTTAGGATTGAGACAGAGAAATTCCAAGTCCTCCTTTGAAATTCAAGAGATACTTAAGGAAGAAGAAAGGCCTTAGTGGATGGATGGTTCCTTTGTATTTGAACAAGAGGGGCCCTTTTCTTCCCTAGAGGGAAGGTCATTCAAAGGAAATCACTAAAGGACATCCCTTTTTGCACAGCTGAGATTCTGGGATACATGCAAAATGAAGTGTAGAACTGGTGCAATTACTCCAACAAGGAGGGCTAGGATGGACAGGAGGGAAAAGTCTATGCTTAGCTATTTGGCTAATTGCTAGGATCTGACAATTCACCCCAAATTTCTTAGACATAATCATCATGAAATAGTTACATATTACTTTTTAATTTCAAATTTCAAGAAAAGGAGAGGAAACATTAAGAGGTACAAAAGACTGTTGAATAATAGAGAGAGGGATTTAGATTTGATTTATCAAAACATTTTTGGCCAAAAGAGTTCTAAAATGATCAGTATAGCTTCTAAGACTACGTATCTGAAAGCAACTCCCTGGGCATCCCAAATACCAAGAATCTCAGTGACAGTGTGATTGATCACTTGGCTATCTGAGGATCACTTAGCTAAATCCTTTCCATGGATTATCTGGTTTAATCTTTACCTCATCCCTGTGGAGATTGTGGCATTTCTTTCTCTTAGAGAGCTTTAAGAATAAAGCAGGTCATTTTTTAGAATAGCTCTGGCTGCCCTGCTCAAGGTGGATCTAAGAACATGAAGCAATAGTTACAGGACCTGTCAGCCTCTGTCACTGTGCTGCACACTTGCATTGACTTCCCTGAAAACATGGCTCAGTGGGAGTTTAGAGGGATTCCATGTCACTTGTTGCTCATGTCCTCAGTGCATTTCCACACCTCCTGTTGCCAAGTACTACACTGATTCCTGAACATGATGAGCCAATGAATAACAAAAGTAAAGAAGGCGAAAAAAAACAGTGGAGTTTGTTTGTTGCATTTTTGACTGTGCAAATTTTATAAATCTATTTACAAGGCTGGCATGGTTCCTCATCTGTTTGGGAAAGTCATAGTAAATATAAATGAAGGTTAAATGATTAATCAATTTCCCCTCATTGTCATGATTGTAGAGTTTAATGAGTGTCTGGACACTAATAAAACTAACTCAGAGTCCTAAAAAATGCATGTGGTTTATTTATAAGATGTCTGCACCTACAGCTTCCTTCTGACTGCAGTAAAATGTTATGATTAAATATTTCTCATTCAACAAATATTTATTGAGGGACTGCTATGTACCAGGTTAGCTACCTGTGAGATTATGCACAAGCATTAATAAATAATGTATACATTGCCCCTTTTGTGCTTATGGTGCAGTGAGCAGCTGGCTTTCTGTGTATATGACCACTCAAATAAAAATACAGTTGCCAATTATAATAAGTGCTCTAGAGGAAAGGATTTGAGATAGTACACAGGATCTAATCAGCATAGGGTGCCCAGAAAGGTCTCTCTGATGAAGTAAGAGTTAGCCAAGTCTAAACTAATGGCAAAGACATTCCAGGAAGAGGGACTAGCATTGGCTAAGGCTCTGAGGCCAGGAAGTGTTAGAGGAGTTCTGAGAAACGGAAGAAGGCTGATGCAAGAGCTGCAGGCAGGACGGAGAAGTGAGGAGTGAGGTATAGTTAAGGACGGGACCAGGCACTCAAGTACTAGGGAGGGACTCAGTCCAGCAGGGCCTAGTCAATATTTAAAGCTTCATAAGGACAATGAATAAAATACTATTTGATGGTTTTAAGCAAGAAAGTCAAATGACAAGATCTCCATTTTAAAGAGATCGCTCAGTTTGGGGATTGGAGACTTGAGGGGTATAAGTTTGGATTTGGACAGACCAGCTAGGAGCCTACTGCAATAGCCCAGGTGAAAGTTGAGGGTGGCTTGCATTAGGGGGCTGGTTAAACACCAATGATTGGTATGAGAGATTTAGGAAATGAATATTATGCCACTGTTCTTGTATCCTGAACAGAGACCACAGGTACAACTATAGAGCAAACATAACTTATAACTATTGAGTTACCCATTTAATTACCTAAAGAAAGTAACTCACACTTACATAGTGTTTTTTTAGTGAGAAGGTTTTCCTAAATTATACTGGTTAGCTGTCCTCATCATTATTTTCTCTGTAATGCTGTTGATTGGCAGATACCAGCCATCTTGATGTTGACACTAGCAGTAATAAGTCATAAACTGATTCAAAGATTAGCACATTGTTCCTTCAACTGAACTATTGAAAAAGACTGTAAGTGCCAATGTAGGAGATGAGAGACACTGTGATTTATCTACCATGGAGTAGAAAGTATTTACTAGAATTCACCATAAGCTTTTTATCCCTCACAGCAGTCCTAGTAGGGCATAATTTTGATCTTTCTCAAGTGTGATTGATCGTTCCCTTTGTTATTCAGAGGTCACTCTTTCATCACTGATTCATGAAGTCTGTCTTCTGAACATCATAGTTCATGATGAATTTGGGCCTCATGCACAGTAAATGTTGTTGCCTAGTCCAAATTATTATTTAATTTTCTATCTGGTAACATATGTTGAACTGATATTTCAAAAACCTTACTCATCTTCTATAATGTTGAACAACAAACTGCTTTATGTAATGTTTGTCTTTACTCACACTACAGCCCTTAGCTGAGTATAATCTACAAGTTGTTCTTTCAGTTGAGTTGGCAACTCATTTTGGAGGTCAAGGTTGCTTATTCTGTTTCTGATAACATGTGCCTGGGATGAGCCAATAACTGGGATGCCTATATTTATGAACAAGTCATTATAATACCCACCATAGTAATAGCAACACTGTGATAACTACCCAGTACAAGAATCCAAGGGACTTTCTTCATTTTAATGTATTATGTTGCTTAAGACTTGTTAGAAGCTTAATCTTTTTAAATAGTTTTTATGTTTTCTTAACATTAATAGGATTTTTATTTGACATGAAAACATAAACACTTAAAAGATTTCAGTGATATCTCTCTAAAGAACCCCAGTTCTGTCTATGCACACATTAAAATAGATAATAATGAAAGACAATTATCTCAATAATTGAAGGATAAAATGCCAAGAACTGAGATAAAAATCTGATTCAAATACAAAGTCTCTTTGACTCACTATCTCTTCTCATTTGGCAGGTGATCTCTCTTTTTTCCATTTCTTTCCTTTTTATTGTGATAAAGTATATATAACATAATACTTGGCCATTTTTAAGTGTACACTTCAATGTACAGTGGCACTGAGTATATTTGCAATGCGTGAACCATCACCACTGCTTGTATTTCCAGAACTTTTTCATCACCCCATGCAGAAATTCTGTACCTATTTAACAATAATTCCCCATTATCCTCTCCCAGCTTCCCAGGTCCTGATAACCTCCGTTTTTCTTTCTGTTTCTTTGAATTGGCCTATAGATGCTTCATATAAGTGGGATCATACAATATTTCCCTTTTGTGCCTGGATTATTTAATTTAGCATATGTTTTCAAAATTTATTCACATTTATCATGTGTAGAATTTCCTTTTTCTTTTTGTAGCTGAATAATATTTCATTGCATAGGCATACCACATTTAGTTTATCTATTCATCTATTGGTGGACATTTAAGTTGCTTCTACCTATTAGCTATTGTGAATAGAACTGCTGTGAATGGGTTTGTCTCTGCTTTCAGTTCTTTTGGACATATACCAAGAGTGGCATTTCTGGATCATATTGCAAGTTTATGTTTAACTTACTAAGGAATTGCCAAAATGTCTTCTACAGTGGCTGTACCATTTTACATTTCTACGAGTAATGCACCAAGATTCCAGTTTCTTCACATCATCACCAACACTTTTTATTGCCATTCTGAGGGGTATGCTCATTCCTTTTTAAGTGGTCCTAGATCTATATGCCTGGTCATCTTGATAAAATTAACTGAATGATCTGTTCAACATGGCTGAACAAGTTGCACAGATAGATGCAAATTTTCATTCAGGCAAAAAGTGGAAAATATTTATTATCCAGATTTAAAGTAAGAAAGCTATGATAACCCATGAGAGGTTGTATAACAAAGCTTCAATTCTGATGGCAGACTGTCAGAATTTGAACTCAGTTCTGCTGTAGCCAACTGGGTCTGTGTGACCTTGGGGGATTTAGCAGAATAATTATTTTTGCCTCAGTTTTCTCCCCTATGAAATGAGGATTACCAAGGTACCCAACTTCTAGGATTGTTGTGAGTACATGCAAAGCTCTTAGAACATGCAAAGCTCTATGTAATATTAGTTTAACACTAATTCAGTAAATTTCTGGGTCCCATATGCATGAAGGCTTTCTTACTTCATCTCATACCTTAGACAGTTAAGTCAAATCTTGATGGGGTTTGGAGCATTTTCAATGAGCACCTAGAGCCAAAACAATCCTCCACACAGTAGTGTTTGACAACCCCTGCTCTAACCAATAGCCAGCTGGTCTCACCTTTTGGGTTTTATCTGACCTACAAACAAACTGAATCTCAAGAAGAAATTTCACTGATGTCTAAAGTTGCAAAACTACAATCAGGATTTTAAATTATAGAACCAATGGACTATAAAGATTATAAGATTGTTCCATGAAGAAAACTTGTTTTAAAATGTTTCACCCTGCTAACCCATGTGGCTCAGTTGGTTGGGCACTGACCTGGTTGGTCAAAGGGGAAGGTTACTGGTAAAATGTTTAACACTGCTAATTTGAATATAGAACTTTCTTTTTTCCAGAGCAAAAATATGTATTTTTTTCTCCAATTAAAATGACAATTCTGACTTCCAGTCAAGTTGGCAGCATAGGTAAATACAGCTCACCTCCTTGCACAACCATATAAAAATTGCAACTAAAATTCAGAACAACCTTCACTCAGAACCATCAGAAATTGAGTTGAATGGAATTAAAGAAACTACATCCATCCAGACTGGTAGAAGGGGCAGAGATGCAGAACAGGCTCATCCTGATAAAAACTTGGGATGGATATTCTGGGAGTGATGATTCCCAGCTCCACACCAGGGCCCAAAGCCCAGGATTCCAGTGACAAGAAGATAAATTCCCATAACTTCTGGCTGCAAAATTCAGCAGCAGTTGAGTCAGTGGGAGAACTGCTAGAATCCAAAGAGTTCCCCTTAAAGAATTCACATACAGACTTACTCAGATTCATTCCCTCTGAGCTCCAGCACCAAGGTAGCAACTTGAAAGGCCCCAGTGGCATATGGGTGGAACTAACATGTATGGCATTAAGTTAGTAGTTGGGAGACAGCTTTCTCCCAGACAGAAAAGCAGGCATAGGTCATCATCCCTTTTCTGAGCCCTCCCCTACAGAGCTACTGAGCTGCAAGGAGGGTACCATATCAGAGATTCCATCAACCTGGGTAACACTGTTTGCCCCACTCTGGAGATCCTCTGAGACTCTATCCCACCCAACTTACAGGCACACCCAAGCTGTTAACCATGATTTTTTCATATGAATGGCTGGACTTGGCTCATGCTTCACAACTTCCTAAATTCTTTCAAACAAGCAACAGCTGGCCTCAGTAAGCCCCCAGCCCCCATACCTCTTGCTAACTGGACCCAGGCCTGGCACTAGTAACAGCCAGCCTAGGTTTACAGCTTGGCTTCACCTGGGAATCTCCAAGTGCAGCACAAGTAGCAACAATTTCAGATTGCTCTATAGCTCATGCAGGGTGGCCCTGGGCAAAACACAGATGGGGGCTGACCTTGGGGATGATGTTTGGCCTGCACCACCAGGGAAACCCCAGAGCCTGCACACTCAGAGCACAGCTATGGACCATGTCAGAATACCACCACCCTGCCTCTGCATAGCTCATCCTCCATGGAGGGCAGAGGTTGGTGGTCAGTGGTCATAGCCAGTCTTTGCACCAGACTGGCCTGGGTAAATCCCTCCCATTGACCTGCCAACAGCAACCAAGGCCCAATTACAGGAGGAGGGAATATTCAGCTCATGTGAAGGATGCACCTCAAGTATCCAGCTTGGGTAATAGGGAACGTGTGCCATTGGACCCTACAGTGTACCTACTACATTAGGCCATACTACCAAGACAAGGAGTCATAGCAGCTCTACCTAATATATAGAAACAGACACAGGGAGGCTTCAAAAATGAGGAGACAAAGAAACATGGCTAAAATTAAAGAACAGATCAAAACTCCAGAAAAAGAACTACACAAAATGGAGATAAGCAATCTATCAAATGCAGAATTCAAAACACTGATTACAGCCCTGGCTGGTGTAGCTCAGTGGATTGAGCGCGGGCCTGCAAACCAGACAATTGCGGTTCGATTCCCAGTCAGGGCACATGCCTGGGTTGCAGGCCGGTTCCCTGCAGGCCAGTTCCCAGCAGGGGATGCATGAAAGGCAACCATACATTGATGTTTCTCTACCTCTCTCCTTCCCTTCCCCTCTAAAGATAAATAAATAAAAATATTAAAAAAAAAAAAACACTGATTACTTTTTTCTTTTTAAATGTATTTATTTTAATTGTTGTTTAAGTACAGTTTTCTTTTTTTGTTTTTGTTTTTTAATTTTATTGATTATGCCATTACAGTTGTTCTATTTCCCCCCTTCATTACCCTCCACCCTGCACACCCCTCCCCAACCATTCCCCCCTTTAGTTTATGACCACATGTCTCAAGTTCTTTAGATTCTATATTTCCCATACTATTCTTGCCTTCCCCCTATATATTTTCTACCTACCATCTATGCTACTTATTTTCTGTACCTTTTCCCCCCTTCTCCTCCTCCCACTCCCCTGTTGCTAACCCTCCATGAGATCTTCATTTCTATGGTTCTGCTCCTGATCTAGCTGTCCTCTTAGTTTGTTTTTGTTTTAGGTGTGGTTATTGATAACTGAGTTTGCTGTCCTTTCACTGTTCATATTTTTTATCTTCTTTTTCTTAGGTAAATCCCTTTAAAATTTCATATAGTAAGGGCTTGGAGATGATGAACTCCTTTAACTTGACTTTATCTGAGAAGCACTTTATCTGCCCTTCCATTCTAAATGAGAACTTAGCTGGATAGAGCAATCTTGGATGTAGGTCTTTGGATTTCATGACTTGGAATACTTCTTTCCAGCCCCTTCTTGCCTATAGGGTCTCTTTCGAGAAATCCGCTGATAATCTGATGGGACCTCCTTTGTAGGTGACTGTCCCCTTATCTCTTGCTGCTTCTAGGATTCTCTCCTTCATTTTAATCTTGGCTAATATAATTATGATGTGCCCTGGTGTATTCCTCCTGGGGTCCAACTTCTTTGGGACTCTGAGCTTTCAGGACTTCCTAGGAGTCTATTTCCTTTGCCAGATTGGAGAAATTCTCCTTTATTATTTGTCCAAATAAGTTTTCCACTGGTGGCTGTTCCTCTTCCCCTTCTGGTACCCCTGTAATTCGGATGTTGGATGTTTAATGATGTCCTGGAGGTTCCTAAGCCTTTCCTCATTTTTTTGAATTCTTGTTTCTTCATATTTTTCTGTTTGGTCATTTTTTTCTTCCTTCTGGTCCACTCCCTTGATTTGAGTCCCAGTTTCCTTTCCATCACTATTGGTTTCCTGTGCATTTTCCTTCATTTCACTTAGTTTAGCCTGCATTTGTTCCTCTAATATATGACTAAAATCAACCAGTTCTGTGAGCATCCTGATCACCAGTGTTTTGAACTGTGTATCTGAAAGTTTGGCTATTTCTTGGTCGCTTACAGTTATGGGCTCTGGGGCTTTGAGTTTTTCTTGAGCCATGTTTTGGTCTGTTTGCGCCCGATATGTATGAGGAGCAGAACCTTAGGTGTTCACCAGGGCGGAGAGACCCAGGTCGCTGGGTTGTGACGCTGTATGTGGGGGTGGGGTCAGAGAAGGACAATGGTGGTCCCCTCTGCTGCTTCCCCCTGCAGGGGCCTACGTGGTCTGTCTCACTGCGTGGTCTGTCTCACTGCCCGTCACAGCCCCACACCTGGGATCCACCCACTGCAGCCGGTATACCTGGGTCAGTCTGACTGAGTTTTCCTGCGCAACCCTGCTCCGCCAGTCGCTGGCTCTGCCCCTCTAATCAGTCTGGCCGAACGGTTCGTTGTTGTCAGACTTCCTTATAGTTCAATTTTCTGTTTTGGTTGCATTTTTTGTTACTAAAATTTTGTTGTCTTTAAACTTGGTTGTGCGAGAAGGCACAATTTTCCACCTACGCCTCCATCTTGGCGGAAGTCAGTTTTCTTTCTTTTATTCCCATCCCCCCCAGTGCTCCCCACCTCCCTGCCATTTCCACCCCCCTTAGTTTTTATCCATGTGTCCTTTATACTTGTTCCTGTAAACCCTTCTTCCCCATTCCCCCTGAAACTCCCTCCCCTCCCCCCTCTGGTCATTGTCAGCCTGTTCTCTATTTCAGTGTGTTTGGTTATATTTTGCTTGCTTGCTTGTTTTGTTTATTAGGTTCCTGTTAAAGGTGGGATCATATGGTATTTGTATTTCACCTCCTAGCTTATTTCATTCAGCATAATGCTTTCAGTTCCATCCATGCTGTTGCAAAGGGTAGGAGCTCCTTCTTTCTTTGTACTGCATAGAATTCCATTGTGTAAATGTACCATAGTTTTTGGATTCATTCATTTACTGACGGGCACCTAGGTTGCTTCCATCTCTTGGCTATTGTAAATTGTGCTGCTATGAACATTGGGGTGCATAGGTTCTTTAGCATTGGTGTTTCAGGGTTCTTAGGATAGAATCCTAGCAGTGGAATTGCTGGGTCAAAAGGCAGATAAATTTTTAGTTGTCTTAGAAAATTCCATACTGTTTTCCATAGTGGTTGTACCAGTCTGCAATCCCACCAACAGTGAACTAGGGTCCCCTCTTCCCCACAACCTCTCCAACATTTGTTGTTTGTAGCTTTGTTTATGATGGCCATTCTGACTGGTGTGAACTGGTATCTCATTGTGGTTTTAATTTGCATCTCTCTGATAGCCAGTGAAATGGAGCATCTTTTCATGTGTGTCTGGATCCTCTGTATATCCTCCTTGGAGAATTGTCTGTTCCAGTCCTTTGTCCACTTTTTAATTGGGTTGCTTGTCTTCTTAGAGTGGAGTCAAGTAAGTTCTTTGTATATTTTGGAGATTAAACCCTTGTCTGAGGTATCATTGGCAAATGTGTTTTTTCATATAGTTGGTTCTCTTTTTATTTTAATACTGTTTTATTTAGCTGTGGAGAAGCTTTTTATTTTGATGAGATCCTATTTGTTTATTCTTTCCTTTATGTCCCTTGCTTTAGGGGAAATATCACTGGAAATACTGCTGCATGAAATATCTGAGATTTTCCTGCCAATGTTCTCCTCTAGGACTTTAATGGTATCATGGCTTATATTTAAGTCTTTTATCCACCTTGAATTTATTTTTGTGTATGGTGCAAGTTGGTGCTCGAGCTTCATTTTTTGCATGTAGCTGTCCAGTTCTCCCAACACCATTTATTTAAGAGGCTAATTTTACTCCATTTTATGTTGCTGCCCCCTATTTGTCAAATATTAATTGACCATAGAGACTTGGGTTTATTTCTGGGCTCTTTGTTCTGTTTCATTGGTTTATGTGCCTGTTTTTATGCCAGTACCAGGCTGTTTTGATTACAGTGGCCTTGTAATACAGTTTGGCATCAGGTATTGTGATCCCTTCTACTTTGCTCTTCTTTCTCAAAATTGCAGCAGTTATTCAGGCTTGATTATGGTTCCATATAAATTTTTGAAGTGTTTGTTTTATATCTGTGAAATATGCCATTGGTACTTTAATAGGTATTGCATTGAATCTGTAAATTGCTTTGGGTAGTATGGACAGTTTGATGATGTTAATTTTTCCAATTTATGAACACGGTATAGGTTTCCATTTGTTTGTATCTTCCTTGATTTCTTTCTTCAGTGTTGTGTAGTTTTCTGCATACAGGTCTTTTACCTCTTTGGTTAGGATTATTCCTAGGTATTTTATTTTTCTTTTTGCTATATCAAATGGGATTATTTTCTTGATTTCTGCTTCTGCTGTTTCATTGTTGGTATACAAAAAAGCCTTTGATTTCTGGATATTGACTTTGTATCCTGCTGTTTTCCTAAATTCATTTATTAGGCTGAGCAGTTTTTGGGTGGAGTCTATAGGATTTTCCATGTGCAGTATCATGTCATCTGAAAAGTTAGTTTTGTTTTCTCCTTTCTGATCTGGATGCCTTTTATTTGGATGCCAATGATGTGGGGATTGCCTGAGGGAATAGTGGGGTGCTAGGCAGAGGGAACCAAAGGGGAGAAAATTGGGATAACTATAATAGCACTATCAATAAAACATAATTAAAAAATAAAATGACAGCTCTGGCACAAGCCATTCTAAAAATCTAAAAAGCTGCACTTTGTTTTTATAAAACAATGATTCTAAAAGTCCATAAAACAACACAGCACTCATGCCAAAGTCACCTGGCCAGTCCTGGCTTTCCAGAGGTATGGCATTAGATAGATAACACATAGTAATTGAAGACACAATTTTTATTTGGCCTAAGAGGGGCACAGAAATGTTCAATTTCCCAAAAGCATTTTTAATAATCTGGGGATAGGCGCTCTTGTGAAATGCTTCTCATGGTTTACATTTCAGAAGTTGTTTCAGCAACCTGGAATTTTTAGAGTGCTGAACTGTTTAAGAATATGGAGACTTCCTATGTGCAGAACACAATTTTAAAACCAGGCCTGCCTCACATAGTCCCCCACTTTGAAGGCCCTCAGAATTTCCACTCCAGAGCAAAAGGAATAGGGACTGGAAACACTTCACCTTAAGAAAAGCTGGGGTTGTGGGAGAAAAGAAATAAAAACATTTCAAACACAGAGCCCCAGAATTATTCTGAAATAAATATCTTTCAGAATAATCGTGAATAGTGGAAATATTTTGCACTAAAACAATGACTAGAAACATAGTGTCAACAGTTCACCAAGACTTCTCAAGGGCCCCATAATTTTAGGGGGTGGCTGTTCTAAGAAAGATTAATGGAGAAATTATAGTTTTACCTGCCAGAGCTTTGACAAAAGCCTGAGTTTCATAAATACACCATCAGCCCCTAAGTTCTCCCCACCCTCATTTCATCATCACCAAGACTGGGTTATGGCCCTAGAATATGACAAATAGCAACCACCACTTTTGTGCTTACCAGGGGCTATCTTCTTGGCAAGCCCTTCCTACGTGTCACCTTCATAAATTCTCAAAACTCTATAAAGTAGACCTATTTTACATATTAGGGTAATTTAAGGCTCATTCATTAATTCATTCCATAAACATTCACTGGGCACTTCTTACATCAGGGACTCTGTGATACAGTGGTTAAAAGTCACGTGGGAAGAATTGCTAAATGGAAGAAGCCAGTGTGAAAAGACTACATATTATATGATTCAGAATATGACATTCTGAAAAAGACAAACCTGAGGACACAGTAAAAAAAAACAAACAATGATTGCCAAGTGTTAAGGTGTGGAGGGATGAATAGGTGAAACATGAAATATCTTTAGGGCAGTGAAACTATTCTGTATGATACTGTAGTGGTGGATACATGCTATTACCTATTTGACAAAATCCACAGAATGTGCAACACTAAGAGTGCACCCTCCTGTAACTATGTATTGGGAACTGCCCTGCCTTGTTTCAGAATCTCTAACCCTCCATGGCTAAGGCTGAGAAAAAAGACCTTGGGACCAAGAGCCACTAAGGAGAGAAAGCTTATCCTCCCAGCAGGAGTACAGCCTCTGCCCCCTTTACTTCACCCTGATTGGCCCCGGGCAGATGACTGCTTAGCCAATGATGGGTAAGATTACTCAAGAGGGGGACAACCTAAGACAAGCATGGTCACCAAGGGGCCATCAGGGAAGGATTTAAGGGACAATAGAAAAGGGGTGATGGACCCTCACCCCTCAGCTTTGTCATAGCCTGAGTCTTCATCCTATCTGTAAAAAGTTTCCTAATCTCTTGGCTGCCCACATCCCCCACCTGATTTTAAGCCTGAAACCCTGTGCTGGAATGGGTGGTTTCTGGCAATCAGGTTTAAGAAAGAATGCATAAAATCCTGTGAAACCTGCTTTGCTAAGAATACCCTCCATTTAAATGAAAAGGGCCCAAGCATAAAATGAGTTTGTTTCCCAAAGTTTTATGGCCCTGTGGTGTCATTCTATCTGACCCTGACTCAGAATAAGCCCTTATAGTTCTTTGAATGTTACCTATGCCTTGATCATTACTGCCTGACAATGATTGATGAGCTTTACATAGGAAAGCTCATAGGACCCTGTATTAGGAATATACCCCGTATTCCTATGCAGACTAAATCCAATTAAAGCCCACTGAGGAACAGGCTCAAGGCCTTTCTCCTCTGAGAGACTGGTCAGCCTTTCCTCCCCAAGCAGATCGTATCTTGGTAGAATTATTCTCATCCACAGTGGCCAGTGGGGAACTCTGCAGGTGGAGTCCCCCCACAACTATGAACTTGAGTTAATAATTTATCAACATTCATTCATCAATTATAATAAATTATATACCCCACTAATGTAAGACATTAATAACAGGGGAATATGGGATAGGGTGGGCATAATGGTGTATATGGCATGTGGGGACTTTCTGTACTTTCCACTCAATTTTTCTTTAAGCTTAAAGCTTCTCAAAAATTGAGAAGCTTTTTTTTACTTATTTTTATTGATGAAAAATAAGTAAATAAATGGGAGAGGAGGACCACAGCCATTATGAAGACTTACATAGGGTGAAACATATCAGAAACAGGTAGAAAGACATAACAAGAGCTGGTGCTCCTGTAATGAAGGAAACAAACAAGGCACATGACCCCTCTGAGGAGGTTGACATCAAAGCAGAGACCTGAAGGAACTACCATACCAAACAGGGGAAGGGTGTTGTACATGGAGGGAACAGCATGTGCAGAGACTCTGAGAAGGAAGGAAAATCTGGGGACACAAAAATCACAAAGCTGACAAATAGTGGAGTCAGGATTTGGCTCTCCTTCCAATCTCTGCCTCTCATTTAATCAGACACTGTCTTAAATATTGAATTCAATCTTTTTCAAAGTTATCTTGTATTCTCTTCCTTACGGTGTGGCTGGATAATGCATACATTACTTAAAATGGGAATAAATCCTTCCATTGCTGATGGCAAAGTGTTCTTCTCAACTCTTGTAAGCAGAGAACATTCCAGAGCTTTGCTTTCTTGGCTACCTTGAAAATCTGGGTTGGGGGGGTACATTTTGTCATTTGGATAAAAGATCACCTATTATTTTACAAAAACATCTAACAAGTACTGCTCAGCTACTTTTATTAGGCATATCTCTGCATTATGAAAAGTTTTCTATGGTCTTTATAAATATTTATGACATACAACTGACTGTGTAATATATACTGTGCTTGGCTAATATTAGTCATGGCTTAAAGTTTTTCTGTGCACAGAACACAGTGATCGTGGATATGTAGATGGCATCCCAGCTTGGGGAGCAAAGACACTCTCACAATTGTTCTATAGGTCTGCTTAAAGGATTTGCATGTACCCAAATCAAAATACAGATACTTCCTTTTTTTGAAGAAGAAGAAAGGGGGAAAATCTGTTTCTGTCCATATGGAACAGCATTTCAAAACTGAAAACAAGGCATGTAAAGAAGAAAGAGGTAAGCGTGTTACTTTAAATGGAAAAAACAGCTGCTTGGGTTAGATAGAAACCAGATGGGAGAGAAAGAATCAGAAGAGTAAAGCTGAAACGCATTCAGGAAAAAGACATCAGAGACAAAATGTGCTCACAAGTCAGAGAATGGTAACTCAGATTTTTCTTCCTGTGCTGCTGGCCCATATGTCTCACAGGGACATGGAAGAACAGAGGCAGGCACACCAAATTATCCAGGGAACTGGTCCAAAGGACAAGCTAGCCACACCCCTCATGGCTGGATGTCTTCATTAGGAAGGTGCAGGCCTAAGCATGTTCTCTGAGGGAATGGATAGAAGAAGCCCCAGAGGATGTGTCTGTGTGCCCTAATCCAGCCCCATTGCTGGAGGAAACAAACCCAAAAGGGAGAGTCAGGCCTTCAAGCTTGTGTCTTTTAACACGTGTCTCCAGGGTACATGCATTGGTGAACTCAGGGGCATTGCTCAAATCCCAGCTGCAGTGGCCATCTCGCCCTGGGAAGTGAGGTAGAAAGTTCTGGTGAACTGTTTCCTCTGTGCTGTGTTGTGGCTTTCTCACACTGGTGGAGCATGTTATTTGTGTTGCCACATGCTGACCACAGGCTTCCGGCTTCACCACACGCTGACCTCAGCGGAGAATGGCTCAGGGCTGTGCTTCCCACCCATGCTGGTTGTAGTGCTGGAGGAAGCAGCTGGAGCAGCATGCGCCGACACAAGGCTGGAGCTCAGCCTGCCTCTGACCACACTGGACTCGGCAATTCAAATCATGCACTTCATACGGCCAAGTGTAGATACCTTGTCTACTGAGCATTATCTTAGCAGCTAATGATGTGTGAACATGCCAGGTTAGGAAGAACAGTCAGCAAGGAGGACAGCTAGCCCCTCACCATGCCACAAAAGGAAAAGCTGGTCCTTTCATCCTAAATCCTTGAATAGCAAATTTTCCTCAGATAAAAAAGAAAGGGTCCTATAAAGAGTAACACAGGCTGCTTTCATAAAGCTCTATAACTTAAGCCAATCACTAAACATCACTGAGCCTCAATGTCCACATTCATAAAATGGTGATCCTAAAAATACCTATCTCACAGGATACTTGTGAAAATGAAGTGGGATAATTTATATTAAAAGTTTATTGTAAACACAGGATTTTTACAGTTAAAAGTAGGAGAACCTCAACTTGAACTAGTTTAAACAGAAAAAAATACAATGCACTTACTGGCTACCATAAACTGAAGACCTGGAGTACACTGGCTTCAGGTGTGGCTAGATCCAGTTAAACTATTTCTTCCAGATGCTTGCTTGCTCTCGTACTCTGTCTCAATCTCTTAATCTCTCTCTCAATCTGCTTCTTCCCCCTTCTCCTCTCCCTATGTTCTTCTCATTCTTGCTGTGTGTTCTTATTTGGGGTTCTGCTTTCTGATGTGTTGGCTTATACTCAGGCCAGCTCTCTCAAATGCCATGAGAAACCTGGCCTCTTGCAGTTCTAGGTGAAACAGTCTTCACAGAAGGAGTGAGATTTTATATATCCCATTTCATGAAGGGACATTGACTGGATGTGGAACCCAACCCTTGCTTGTACCAATACCTTAAAACAGGCACAAAGAACTGTGAGTGACCAGACTTAGCCAGCGCCCTCTCCTACGCACACAGGGTAGGAGGGTGGGGTGACCTAGGTTCTGTGACCAGTGCTCCTGCTAGAACAAGGGTGTCAAACTCATTTTCACCAGGGACCACATCAGCCTCAAGGTTACTTTCAAAGGGCTGAATGTAATTTCAACTCCTTAACAGTTAAAAAGTAGTTACATTTATAACGTCCTAAAATTATTTTGGCCTTTTGAAGGCAACTGTGAGGCTGACATGGCCCCTGGTGAAAACAAGTTTGACACCCCTGCACTGGAATGATAGAGGGTGGGTAAAGAACGATTCTCCACATTCACAACATATGCTCACAAAAATAGTTCAGGTCTCCATAACTAATTCCACATAATTACTATTGTTCTCTTATCTCTCTTAGTATCAAAACCTGCTTGCCCTGGATCTAAAGTTTCCTTTTATTTTGCTGTTGCCTTAGAAAAGAATTAGATATAAACTGGCCTCTAATCACATGATATGTAAAGAGCTACTAGTAGAAGCCAGACACCTACCAGCGTTCTAATCCAAGTGACTTTGATTGGATTAGATTAACTCCCTGTGGTTAAGATTCCCCAGCTATCACACACAGGAAGGTTGCCATCACTTATCTCCAAGATCCCTTCCCACTCAGAGATCCATGAGTCAATGAGTTCATCCTTCTGGAACTCACTTTTAGGCAGAGACTTCCTCAAATGGCAATACCTTAATACAATGTGTGAACCACCAATATTGGAAATGTAATATATATTTGGACAATGGGAAGTGAGAATCTCTTCCTAATCCTTTTAAACATCATTCCACTTGGGCAAGCATCTAATTCTAGTACTTTGAGTTTGTTATTCAAGTCATTCAAAAGTGTGTCTTGGTTGTCCAGTAACAACACAATAGCAGAAACACAAAGCTGAATGGCATACTTGAGCCCACTTTCCTCAGACCAGACTTCTGGCTTTTTACTTCTCCTGCCACTGAGTTTTGTCCTCATTTAGGCTGATCTGGTCAGTCCTTCCATGGGGGGCTCCCACTAAGGTTTGTCCTGGGGCTACTATGCAAACCTTTAGTCTCCAAACTGTCCCTAGCCTCTGAGTCACCACCAAAACTTCACTGTCCTATTTCCCATCCCTTCCAAATCTTACACCATGCTAAGTGGCATACATTAACAGTCAATCAACTAATTGCTTCTGACTTTCAAATAAGTGCAGAAAAAAATTACCCTCTAAAGTGGTATATATATATATATATATAATACATATTTATAAAATATAAATGATATTTCTAAAGTCTTGTGAAGATGATACCCTAACATAAAATAGTGGGTCCAATTTAACAACCTGCAACAGATGAGGAAGGAGTTGGTTTAGAAGCTGTACCTTGTGACCTCACCCTCAGATGAGCAATTTGTCTTTATTGTCTTACCACTTCTTCCAAATAGTATTGGAGGACACTAATGACTCTAAGAAAAACAGATGTATAAAATGATAGAGGTTAGATTTTAAAAGGGGAAAGCATGTAGCTAAAGCCCCTAGGCTAGTGTATTTATAATGATTATTAAAGTTCACCCTGAACTTCTCAATATCCAAGGAAAAAGTAAAACATGGGGACTTAAATAATTTTCAACCACCAGTTAAAAGGAAAAACACTAGATCTTGGCTATAAATTGGCATACACGTTCATATGAGGGACTTTAAAAGCAGAATAAACAATGGCAGAGCCTGTAACATGAATGTAGCTATGTTCTTCACACCAACTTTGGCTGGGCCTTTGAGAAAAGATGACTTCACAGGGCAGAGGGTCCCTTGGTGTTTGTATGTGTAACTCTGACTGCACAGCACAAGGTAGAGAGCTATCAGTTATCACAGGCAACCAAATTTGTTAAGTCTCTAGCCTGATTTAAAGCATGGAGATTTAAATTATCACCCAGTCTTATAATTTCTACCTCCTAAATGCTCCCAAACCAACACACTACTCTTTTCACCATTGGCCCCAGCCTCAAGTCAGACACCATCACCTCTTCCCTGGACCTAATTCATCTTGGCTTCCAACCCTCCTGTCCAGTGATTTTCAACCAATGTGCCACAATAATTTTTAAAGCATGCAGTACCTGACTAGTTAGGGACACTGACCTTTTCTCCCTTATATTGTTAAATTTTAAAAAATGATAGCAGCTAACAGAACAACAGCTGTCTGGTATAAATGAATCAAAATTATACCTATGCTTTTTGTCAGACAGGCAAAAAAATTTTACTTATTGGTGTGCCACAGAATTTTAGTAGTTAGATTATGTATGACATCAGATGAAAAGGTTGAAAATTGTTGGTCCAGTCCATTCTGTACACAGAGCAATTAGAGATGACCTTTCCAACAAGTGAATCTGACACTGCTACTTCAGGGCCTCCCCAGTACCACCAGGACACCAAGTTCTTAGCCTGGCCTCCCAGACCCTTCATGACCTTGCCTCCCGGACTCACTTCCTGCTGGACTCACTTCCCATTCATTCCTTTCCAGTCCCACTCCTACACTTCTCTCTCATCTGAGATATTTTTTAGTTCTTTTTAAAATATATTGATTGATTTGAGAGGAGAGAGAGAAATGTCCAATTTTATTGTTCTACCTATTTATTTTTTAGATCTTCTTAATGCCCCATAATCTTTGTTTGACTTGGAATCACCTTAGAGACCCCTATTCAGTGACCAACTTGCTCCATTAGACTCTAAACTCCATTGCTCAGGAGCTCAGCCTCAGGAGCCAGCCCTGCTACTGCACTGCCCAGTCCTATGATCCTAAACAACTCATTCAATTCCCTTGTGGCTCAGTTTCCCCTTTTCTAAAATTGGTCTCATGATAATGCCTACTTCATAAAGATAATGTGAGGACTATATGAGAAAGCTTGTTAAAAGCACTTATTTTGTGTCAAGCACATTGTAAGTATGAATAAGAATAATTATTATCATGAATAGTAAGTACTATTGTATTAGAATAGGAATTTTATTGGTTTATTCATTATTTTATCCCCATGCCCAGCCCAAAGTATAGCACAAAATAGGTGATCAATAAATGTTGTATGAAAGAAAAAACAAATATTGAATTGTCTGATCTCACCACATCCATAGTTCATTTTTCACTTTACTTGGGTCTATATAGACCAAAAGATCCAATTAGACTAGCACCTCCTTCAGTTGGTTTGCTCTGGTGTTCTTTCCATTTCCTCTATTAGAAGGATCCCATTTTACAAAGAAGGGAGGAGGGGAGCCTGGGTCCAAAGACCTGTTTGTTCTCCTTATTAATTTTCATCTCCTTTCCCAAGTAGAGGTTGAATGACTCTGAATGTGCACTCAGCTGGAACAGCACCCTCATGCTCTTATTTCATGCCTGGCTGCAATTAAAGTCAAAAGCGAAATTTAAAAATACAACTTTACTATAGAGTGAAAGAATTGTTGATTCAGGGACTGGCCTGCAATCTCGAAACCTTACAAAAAAAAACAGAAAAAAGAAAAAAAGAATACCAAGCTGCCAGCCTGTGGGTCTGGTCTTGCCAGCAGAGACTCAAAACTCCAGAATCAATAACTCAGCTAACTTTGACATTTTCTAATACAATTACTACAAAAATTGGAAAATTGCCCAAATGCTCAAAGAGGATTTAATGTTCTACTAGAACGTCCCCACTCCCTTTTCTAAAGAAGTATTCCTGAAATAAAGGCAACATAACTGAATGGGGTGGGGCTCCACAGTTTCCGATGTCAGATCAGAGAGCTGTGGAATTCAGAGCTGAAAGGAACCTTAGAGGTCATCTCCAGGCCATTTCACAGATGAAACAACTGAGACAAAGAGAGGGAAGGAATTTACCCAGATTTACCCAGCGGGCATGAATCTTGAAGGATCTTTATCTTAATTTCTTCAATTGTGTGTTGTGAACCACTCTGCCTGGTTCTAGGAATTGTAACTCTCTACCCCCCTGTGGCTAAGGATGAATGAGTGACCTCTGGAATGCAAACCGCATGAGACAAAGCTTGTCTCTGGTAGCGAATGCTGCCTCAGTTTCCTCCCTGCCCCCAAAGCTTGGTCGGAAGTCAATGACGGGTAAGACCCCTCACAGTGTGGGACAACCTAGGCCAGACAGGGTCACTTGGGAGGCCATCATGGAAGGACTCAGGGGGCTGCAACAAAGAGGGAGCAATGGACTCTCACTGCCCGGCTTTGAGATAGCCCAACTCTTCATGACATCAGGGAGAAGTGCTTCCTCGCTCTAATCCCCTTAAGCCTGAATACCTGTTGGGGAGGGGTGGAGCTCCTTGCCTTGCTAGAGCTTGTCCAGGGGAAAAATCTGGCATCACAAAGAATTCCTGAAAAACCTGTGAAATTTGCTCTGCTAAGAGTGCTTTCTTTCATATGTTAATGGTTCGAGCAGGAAACTCTAAAAGTTCTCTTTTTGACAGACTCTGACTCAGACTATCTACTGTTTCATCCATGCCACCCTGTATTCCTATATATCACAACCCAATAAAAGCCCTTGGAGGAAGGGGCTCAACGCCTTTTACCCTTGGGAAACTGGCCACCTCTCCTCCCCAAGCAGATCACATCATGTCTCAGTCATGTTTACTTTCGTCTGTGGCACATGGGGGAACTTGCAAGGAAAGCTGCCCCCACAGTTTCTGCAAGAAATATTTACTGAGAGTCTGTTTGGGGCCAGGCACTGTGCTAAGCATGGAGTTACAGTTAAGCCAAACAGATATTTTCTTGGCCATTGTAGAGCTTCTATTCTCCTGGGGAGGCAGTCAGTCAGCAAGCAAACCCACAAATGGGTATATGAAAATTGGCCAGGGCTCAGCTGAGTACAGTGGCAGAGAGCTGCTTCTGTAGCGGGGTCAGGAAAGGTGACTTTGAGGAGGAGATGTTCTCAGCTGGCACCTGGCCAAAGGGAGCTAGCTCCAAGGACCTGAGACAGGGAGGAGCTTGGCAAATTCAAGAACTCAAAGAGTATGGCTGGGGCATCATAGGTGACATGACGTCCACATCTAAGAATGGAAGAGAATGGCCCTCGCAGTCACCATCCTCCTGATAGAGATAATGCTGGCCTTCAGCAGAATAAGAAGAAGCTGGAACCCCAATTCCTCCCACTTCTCACTGAGAGCTGGGAAACCTGGATCCACCAGCGTACTCAGACTTGTTCATGTCACCTGTGAAAGTACTCTTCCTTCATGAAGGAGAAAAGAGTTTAACCAGACTTAATAGCCAGACTTAGTAGTCATCTTCCAAGCCAGGAAAAAACCATACTGAGGAGAACGTGGCTCTGGTGAAGAAGAACAGGAAAGGAAAGGCCAGGACTGTGGTCAAGAGCACTGATTCTAGGGCACACACCAGGGGAGAGGCCAGGCTTAACCATTACAGAGCTTGGCAATTTGTCTACCTTCTCTAAGATGCAGTTTTCAACTCTGTAAAAGTGGCCACCTCAGTGGAGCTGGAAGGGATGGATGAGATCCTGCTGGAAGTGCAGAGTACCTATCAGGCCCTCATCCCAAGCTGTGCATAGGTATTGGCTGTCTTAGGCATTCTTGCTTTCTCTACCTAGCCCCACTCTGTTATCTCACCTTCAATTGTGACCCACCAGAGACCCACCTAAACAAGAAGTCAACACCTTGAGGCCCATGACCCTGTAGGCGCCTGACCCTCTATGCTGCTGACCCATCCCCATCCTCTGAACCCATAGCAGAAGATGATCTCAGCAGAATTAATTAGATGAATAGCAGAGTTTTTGTTTAAACACCAAGGAGGGGATGTCTGGTTTTTATTAAATATCATAAGTAAAATATTAATTTATACCAGAGACAAAGTATAAACATGACCTTATTATAAAGGTCACAGCCTGTGCATTTCACCAAGGGTCCCATTGTTCACGCTGTAGGATCTTCGGGCTTAGCCAGATTGAGGCCTCTGGGGCACAGACAGTCCAGCAGCAGGCCCTCCTCAGGAAGGAAAACTGAAGGTTGCTTGAGCACCACTCCACAAGGCCCTGCCTCTGCAAAAAAATACCTTGATGCCCTTACTCAATACTGAATAACAATAATGATGATAATTATAACAATCATAATACTTACAAAACAGTTCTTATGTGCAGGCCCCTTCTGTCCACTAAGACAGCTAGCTACAAGCTAGTTGTGGCAATTCAATCCCTAAAACAATTAAAATGAAGATGCGTTATATTAGAGTGATACTCCATAAGTTATATCAATGTCCAATCCCTACATTGTATACCTGAAACTTAGGTAATAATTATATGACAACTGTAATTGAAAAATTAAAAATTTTAAGTATTTTTTGAGATGTGCTCTAAGTATAGCTATATCCACTAGATTTTAAATGTATAATATGAAAAATAATGTAAAATATCCTATTAATCATGTTATATGGATTATATATTGAAGTGGTATTATTTAGATGTACTGGGTTAGATAAAATATATTAAAATTAATTTCACCTGTTTTTACTTTTTTAAATGTAGCTACTAGTAATGTCAAATTATTTATGTGGTTCTCGTTATATCTCTGGTGAACAGCAACTAAGCGCAAAGCACGATACATGCATTTTTCCTTCTAGCTTCACATAACCCCCTCGGGTCAGGACAGTTACTACCCCCACTTTATGGTGCTAATACTGAGACTTAGTAGTTCTGACTTTAATTTCTCAGACCATAGGGATTGTTGGAGAGCTTTGTAAATATATCCTTTCCTGATTTTTTACTCTCTAAATTCTATTTATTCTGAAGGCTTAGAACTATGTTTTCCTCCTCTCCTTGGAAGTCTTTCAAGGTTGATTAGAACATCCACAGATCTCTCCTCTATCTTTCCCTCTTTTCTCTCATTCTTCTAAATGCCTGCCCAGTATGCTTCTCACCTGCTCCCAACAGTTAGGCACTTAAATTCCTTCTGCCCTGTCTCATATTCTTGCTATTTCAAAGGATGTTACAATAAAATACCTTGAATAAAATAATGTTATTTGAGGACCTGCTGTACAGTGTTTTATAACAGTCCTTCCCCCCACCCCCACTTACTACATTACACTTTTCTTCAGTCTTGTAGATGCCCCATAATTTATCCAACAAATGTAGAATCGGTTGGCTTTTTGTTTGCAAAGTAATGTGTTTCTCATGCAGTGTTTTTGAAACTATGGGCTGTAACCCAATCATTGGTGGGATATGAAGTCAATATGGTGAGCCATTAACTAAAAACTTTTTTTTTAACTAAAAACTTTTAGAGAATAAAATAGCAGAGCATAAAAGAAAGCAGAATAGAAAAAAACAAATTAGAGTACATGACATAGTTAAATATTGTTTCCTAGCACATTTGTATATCTTTCCTGAATCAGGAAGTAATTTACATTCTGACTCCACAGGTCAGACCAGAAGTTCGAGAAACACTGTGCTGGTGTCTAAGAGCGTGGGTTCCAAAGTGGGGCTGTCTGAGTTTGAGTACAGGTCTACCATCAGAAATGCACATTGAAATAGTTTCCTGATTTGACTTGTTTGGCATTCTAAGAAGCAAGCTGGTGCTTTATTTTTAAATGATTACATGTGCAAAGTCAAATTGTAAATCTTCCTTCAGGAATGTGAATTCAGATTATGGAAGGGGTATAAGACTCCTAGTAGCAGGAGAAAGGAAGTATGACTGAAAGGGTCTTTCATGGCCCTATGACGTACCTTTTCCTTGAAAGTTTTTGAAGAAAAAGTGAAAATGTCATTTTGTTTCATTTTCTTACTTTTGTTTTTAAAAGAACAAGTCCCAAGCACAACAAATGGTTTTCACATTTGAAGATTGCTAAACATTAAAAAATAAAAATAAAAAGCTGTGTGGCCTTCTCCAAGCTTCAACATCTTCTTCTATAAAGTGAAGCTTCCACCCATACACCCATACCTCATGGGTTCTTAGAAGGATGAAATGAGCATGTAAGACTATAGATAGCACAGGGGCTGACACAGAAACCTAACAAATTGGCGTTATCGCTTTTTCTCCAAAAAATATTGTAGTTAGTACTCCTTTGCTCAAAACCTCCCACGCCTCCTGGTTATATGCTAACACAAGTGCTAGCATCTAACCCTAAAATCCAGGCCCACTTCAGTCTGACCCTAAAGTCCCTCTGCAGCCTGTCACCCATCTATAGGAAGAAGTCTACCTCTCCCAACAGCCACTGGTGGTTGCCTGTCCTATAACATGCCTTGTCCCTTCCTCCCTCTGCTAGTGCCACTCTCCTCTGCAGCCTAATTTATGCTCCTATCTGCTCTCTACCTGGTCAAATTTTACATCCTTTCAATACCCAACTAAGCCCTAAGCCTTCTGCAGTCTTCAGTGCTCTCTTCCCAACTTTTTATTTGAATTTACTTGTCTCAACTTTTGTTTTAATTTCAGAAGCCAGCCAAGTCATGGGTTAGAGTGATTAAATAAGAGAAAGGTGAAGAGGGGGGAGAGTTGTGAAGCAGTATTGACAAGCAATTGTTGTGGATGGATTACATCTCCCAGAGTTCTTTTGAAAACATAGATGACCAGGCCCCTGCCCTCACAGTTTATGATTCAGTGAGGGGCAGCTTCCTGGTGATGCCCATGCTCCTGGTCAGAGGACCACACTTGGAGAACCACTGGTAAAGTGCTTAAAAATATGGGCTCAGTTCGATGGACCTAGGCTAATACAACTATTCCACATGGTGCAAAAAGTCCTACAAACTCAGGGTTCAAATCTGGTCACATTTTTTAAAAGTTAATCTCTGCTTTAATAGCAGCGTGTTCTGTATCATTCTTCTGGGACATCTCCACACATACACAAGCCCAAGAACCCCAGAATCTTACAGACTCTGGAAAGAGTTTTTCCTCTTCCAAAGGCCAGAGAAACCGCCCCAATCTGCTTACTACTGGCATTGCTCCTCCTGAGCACATGGGGATGCTATTGAAAGACTGCTCCTGAACCACAGCTTGTGGAGGACACATTGATTACTGAGCTGGGTTGTCCTGACTGAGCACCTGCTGAAGCCACCGAAGTCTCATTTGGGACCTTTAACTAGGCAGGTGTTTTCCTGTTTATAATCTCACAGGTGGCCATGTTTCAACCAAGCACACCTACTGTGCCTAAGTGGCTGGGTCAGTTCTCCAGCTGCACACTGAGCCAAATCAGCCCACCTCTGGGAGTTCTCAGGCCTTTGGATTAAACTTAATCATAAGTAGAATCTTCTCAAAGTAACTATTGTAGGGCCTCAGTTGCCCAGTCCCACCATTGGTAGTAGCCATCCTGAAGGCCCAAATCTCTCTACTAGAAGTTGGAACTATTTGCACAACACTGGTCAGTTCTCCCCAGGAACCAGCTTTACAAGACAAAGGGTGGGTGGCTTTTGGTAAACCACTCAAAAGAACTGAAATGTGTTTTTATTCTCCTTTCCAAGACAATCAAAGCCTATTTAGGCTTTCATTTTCACTCTAAGAGGGGCTTTTTAAGAGCCTTTTTCTGACCCTGTGGATCTGTTTCAGAGCCTTTGAGCCTGAGCTGTTGCCTGTTCAATTCTTGCTTTGTCCAACTCTAAACCCACCTTTGGTTTAGAACTGTAAAGGTCAATGTGCACATAAGGACTCAAGTGGCCACAACAACAATTTAGTGGATTGCAACCCTACACCTTTTTACTGAATTAAACTAGAAAGTAAAAGTGAAACTAGCTTTTCGGCATTCATGCTGCCTGCCCCTACCAGACTCAATAATCAGAGACAGGGATTGAATATTTACAGGCCCTTT
This sequence comes from Artibeus jamaicensis, assembly GCF_021234435.1. Classification (NCBI taxonomy): domain Eukaryota; kingdom Metazoa; phylum Chordata; class Mammalia; order Chiroptera; family Phyllostomidae; genus Artibeus; species Artibeus jamaicensis. Next base: position 438,956 of record NW_026521715.1, read on the forward strand.
ATTCAGATGGTCAGTGACCTAAGGATGTGGTCGGTGAGTTTGTACCCTGACAGACTGTCTTAAATTCCATTTTAAAAGGACAAGAAAAGTGTAGGTAAGGGGTTTGGAATTCATGGAAAAAGTTAATCAGATATCAAGCTGCAGCATTCTTTCATCTGTGCCTGGGCGCTGGTCTTTATCTGTGTCCTGAGCAATGGATGCCTAGCCCTAGAGCACAATGGCTCACATACCATCTTGATTCTTTTGGTCTTTCTGGGGCACAAATGTGGAACTGCTTATGGTCTCCTGGAGTCAGGGTGGGTCATACCTTCAGTTCCTGAAGCAATAACTTTTTACGTACACTGATTACTAAGCTTATTACCTGAAACTAACATTTTTCTAACACTTGAGTCCCCCATCAAAAGCACATTTTGCGTGTAATTAAAGAAAGCATTGATACATGGAACTTTTATTTCACTTATATACAAAAATGAGCCTATACTAAATCAATATTTATAATGAGTTTAAATGTGGTTCAAGGTCAAAAAGTTTAAATCCACTGCTCTTGGAAAAAGGTCGTTTTGTTACTGAGACATCCTTCCCTCTTTTTTGGCATTCTCTGCATACTTTAGTCTAAACTCTTAGCAGCCTATTTTAGCCCTTCCCCTTTAAGAGCTTGACCGCCAAACTTCCAGAAGGTTCTGTGGGTGTCTCCAAGTACAAGTTGTTTTTTGCAATGATTTAAGTACTCAGGGACTTTCCCCCTTCAACCATTCACCCTTGAGCTCCTGGAAGGCAAAGTCTGTGTTTTAATCCCATTGTATTCCCAGTGTTGGTACTCAGCACTTGCCACAGTAAATATTTGCTGACTGTCCCTGCTGGCCTTCTTAAGTCATTGCTTTTGGCACCTTTCAGATACTTCCTTAGGTTGTTCGAGATAGACACTTTTCTCCAGGCTCGTATTTGGTAAATTTGTGCACATTTTTATAGATCATCTGTTGACCTTGATAGAATTTAAACCTCTTGAGGGCAGACAACATCCATTATTCTTTGTATCTTGAGTCATCAGACAAAATGAAATATAAGGTGGTGCCCTTTTAATCCTGGTTGACTCAAGGAAGGTTGTACTAAATGGAGTTCAAGAGATTAGGCACATCTGACTTTCTCTCTTCAATTGTATCTCAGGTTGTTTCAAAAAGTCAGAGTGCTCAGCACAATACATTAGAAAAGCAAGGTAATTTAGAGGCCAATAGAACTTCTAAGGATTTTAACTGAAAAAAAAATTTGTACATACATGCATAAAGATTTAGCTATAGGACTTTAACAAAATGTGTCTTTTTATGAAAGAGAAAACTAAGAAACAACCTAAAATTCAACAATCCTACATTTGTCAGATATAATTGCTTTTAATGCATAAACATAAGTAAAAGACTTAAAAACATTTACATAGCTAGGGAATTAGTACTACCTATGTATAATGCACATCCTTATTTTCCCCTCAAAAATGTGGGCAAAAAAAGTGCATTATACATGGCAAAATATGGTACATCATTTCACTTAAAGTCAGTCTCCAAGAACCTGTCAATGATGTTAAAGCATCACTTTATATAATATATGTGCATAACATGGGGGGGGAGAGGAATATAATACATTGAAATGTAAATGTTTCTAGGTATTGAAAGGATAAAGCTGGTGCCATTTGCTACCATGGCACCATTTGCTGAGCAGGTCTATGACCTTGTTAAACATGATTGCTATTTTACTCTTCAGAGCTAGTGTCCCCAGGACTGGAAATTACTGAAGAGCAAGAACGGAATATGACTAACTACCCCACAACAGCTGCAGGCAAAAGATAACATTGAAATAAACTGCTGCTCATGCAAAACCAACCTAAACCTCCTGTGTTATAATGCTCCTGAAAGCCCAAGGCTCACACAATAGCAATGCCCCCCATTATAATTCAATTATAGTCCAATAATAATCCAATAAAAACTCAAAGCCCTCACCTCTCAATGCTGTGTATCTCTTCACACCCTGTCCCTCTCATCTCTTGGAAAATGAATAAAAAACTTTACTCTCTGCACTTTCTTCTCTTTTTGAGTTCTTTTACAGCCCACGTCACTGACCACCCTAACAGGTGTGACTATGAATAATTTTTACTAATTCCATGTTTCTTTTTCTCTGTTTCTAATATTTTCTGGTTCTCTAACATTTTCTAAAAACTAATTTATATTACTTTTGTAAAAGGGCAGGGTGGGAAAGTTTTGTTATTTTTCTTAAGTAGGTAGGCCAAAAAAAGAAAAATAAGAGTAGGGAGCTAAGAATGAGGTTTATTCCAAAAATCAGTTCCATAAAGACTAAACCAGGCAAGTCACAAATTTGGCTGTGAACTTCCAGCAATCACATAAGAAGGGAACTATGATCAGCTACTCATATTTTCTGGGAAAAACACTACTCCTGGTCCACAGAAATTTATCAGTTTATCCCTAGGAGCACCGGAAGGACTTGCTACAAGGTGAAAAACAATGTCCTCAACCAGTCCTGTCCAGGTGAATTTCCTAGAGTTGGCCTACAGGAGAGTAGTCTCTAAATTAGAATGCCACATTCCCTGCCTCTATTTAAAGAACGGCCTTGAGCAATTCTTAGTGTTTGATTTCACACTAAGTACCTCTAGTTACTAATGTAAAATTAATTACTTCATATCTAAATTACTGTGATGAGCACTTATAGCTACTAACCCATCCTAACCTATGGCTAGCATCTATGAATTGGTTCCCTCCCCAAATTGCCAGGAGCACCTGTCCTGGGAAGTGGTCTCCTCAGTCTTGCAGTGGAGTAGAGCCAAGAGGTTAGGCAGTGACTCACCTACATTCCCACCTCAACATCAACCAGGTATGCGAAAAATAAAAAGCCAGAAAGACTCAATGTTAAAAGCCATCTCCTATGTAAAGCCCAAAGTACCCAATAAAACCAAACTCATATTTACCATCATCGCCAGGGGTCTTGTAATGGACACACAGAGAAAATAAGAGAAAGGCTATAGAAGGGGATTTAGACACCAGGAAAGTTCCCCACTGGGACTCCAAGGCTTTCTCCATTGGAGGCATTTCAGCTCAGGGTCTTTGACTGAATTCTATAATACCCACCCCCTAACTGTGCCAGACACTGTGCTAGGTTATAGGATACAAAGGGACAGCTGGATGAGTTGATCATTTCAACATCATAGGCTAAAGGGAGCACAAACTAGAGGAATGTAAAAAGATCCTTAACCAACCTCAAGCAACAGGGAGAGTCTCCTGGAGGAAATTATTTCAGAACTAGGGCCTGGAGGATTAATATGGCTTTGCAGGACAGGGTAAAAGGCATTCCCAGGAAGCAATGCAAGCTTTGTTCTGGGAAACTTCGATCACCTCATTGCTAGAGCATGAAGTTCAGAAGAGGATGGAGGCAGAAAAAGTGGGTTGATCCTTTAGGCCCAAGCATATGTATATAAATGCCAAAACCAGTCAGTTATGTAAATCATTGCAGTGGCCCAGAGAAAATAAAAAAATGGTGGGAACTATGGCAAATAGGATTGCATCGGAGTCACTGAGGAGGCCAGTCAGTATTCCAACCAGTTGTTAACGCGGGAGAATACAGAGCTAACATTGCCAAATCTTCCCACAGTTCAAGAGAAGCCAAGATTCAGATCCCAATGTACTCTTCTTCCTGTTCATAAATGTTAGTGACTAATTCAAAGTTAAAACACAGTAAAGGACCACAAAGGGGGCAGGGGAGACTCCAATACTGTGTCAGTGAGCAGGATTTCCCCTGAAGGCTGGGTTTGGCCTGTTGCTACCATGTTGCCTCTTAGAGAGTATCAGAGGCAACATGTAGATTTGCACTTTTTTTTCCTTACCCAGGGACATTTTTTCATTGCTTTTAGAGAAAGAGGACAAGAAAAACGTCAGTGCAAGACAGAAGCACTGATTTGGTGGCCTCCCGTACACACTCAGACAAGGGATTGAAACCGGAAACCTAGGTGTATGCCCTGACCAGGAATCTACGTCACAACTTTTCGGTGACATGGCAACACTCCAACCAACTGAGACACACTGGCCAGAGCTTGTAGTTTTTTGAACCCCATATGCAGTTGTGCAAAATGTTGATTAGAAAGTAGCAAAACAGCATGCCTGAAACACCTTACTTAAAAGATGCAATTCAAAGAATGGATTATTATGAAATGTTCAGTAGTCTATTCTTTGTTATTACCCCAGTGGTGTTCAGTATTAACATGCAATATCAGACCCATTGGGTAGAACCCAGCAACCATTTGTGAAGGCAAAGTATTTGTATCCAGTCATGGAAGAACATAATGCTCTGTAGGTCTGTAACACCCTACTGTGTGCTTAAATGTGTGCAGAACCATTAGGGTTAAGTATGTGAGGGCAAGGACTGTCTTACTCATCTTGAACCTCAGACTTCACCTACAACAGAATCATATGGAATCAATGAGCGTTTTAATGAACGGATCAATTTTGTAATGATTATTGACTAGAGACTAAACTTTAAATCCTGGCTTGGCCACTCATTAATTGGGTGACTTTGGTCAAGACACTTGATGTTTTAGAACTTAGTTTCCTGCTTTGTAAATTGAGGATAATGATGCCCACTATGTCTACTGTATAGGCTCAAAACGAAACCACAGAACTGTTTGTAAGAAAGAGCTTCATCAAGTCACAAATATGTTTGGTGGGCTGGAATGATTACTATTACTCTGCCATACCTGAGTATCTTTTAAGAACAATATTTTGTTTTGGTGTACAGGAAAACAAGAGAGAAAATGTACAGCATCTGATACCTTTGAGGTAGGACTTCTAAACCTTGACAGGACGTCACATCTTTGCAAGAGTCTTGAAGTTCCATTTCCGGGCTTCCCCTGTGCCAATGGGAGACTGTAAGGCAAGCGAGGCACCTCCCACATGCAGCATTCCATAAGCTATGCTTTTAACCCGTGTGTGGAGAACTGTACATTGTCATACAGAACCCTTTTCAGTCAGACCTCCATTTGCACAGCGCCCCTCATCTTAGAGCACTTTTTCTTTCTTAGCATTAGCAGGTCCTCAGCATTGTTAAAAAGAATAGAGTTTTGGGCTTACAAATGAAAAGTCTCAGAAACCCCAGAGGTTTCAGACCTCTGCTGACTTAGTAGCTGTTTCTTACAAGGCTCTCTCTCTCTTAAATGTTCACTCTGAGTAATAACAACTACATAGACTAATCGAGCTGAGCTCCCTTCTTAGCTGCAAAAGTACTTTAGACAGCAATCATTTTGGAAGAATTTACTACTAATTTTAGCCAAGCAAATAATTTTCAGTTTTTCAGTCCTCCCCTTTTGTCTTTTTCTTTTTTTTAATTTTTTAAAATTTTATTGATTATGCCATTACAGTTGTTCTATTTCCCCCTTCATTCCCCTCCACCCTGCACCTCCCCCCGTCCCCACAATTCCCCCCCTTTAGTTTATGACCATGTGTCTCAAGTTCTTTAGATTCTATATTTCCCATACTATTCTTGCCCCCCCAATCTATTTTCTACCTACTGTCTATGCTACTTATTTTCTGTACCTTCTCCCCACTTCTCCTCCTCCCACTCCCCTATTGCTAACCCTCCATGAGATCTTCATTTCTACGTTTCCGCTCCTGATCTAGCTGTCCTTTTAGTTTGCTTTTGTTTTAGGTGTGGTTCTTAAGGACTGTGAGTTTGCTGTCCTTTCACTGTTCATCTTTTTTTATCTTCTTTTTCTTAGATAAGTCCCTTTAATATTTCATATAATAAGGGCTTGGCGATGATGAACTCCTTGAATTTGGTCTTATCTGAGAAGCACTTTATCTGTCCTTCCATTCTAAATGAAAACTTTGCTGAATAGAACAATCTTGGATGTAGGTCTTTGGATTTCATGACTTGGAATACCTCTTTCCAGCCCCTTCTTGCCTGTAAGGTCTCTTTTGAGAAATCCACTGACAGTCTGATGGGAACTGCTTTGTAGGTGACTGTCTCCTTATCTCTTGCTGCTTCTAGGATTCTCTCCTTCATTTTAATCTTGGCTAATGTAATGATGATGTGCCTTGGTGTGTTTCTTCTTGGGTCCAAATTCTTTGGGACTCTCTGAGCTTCCTGGATTTCCTGGAAGTCTATTTTCTTTGCCAGATTGGGGAAGTTCTCCTTTATTATTTGTTCGAATAAGTTTTCCACTGGTGGCTGTTCCTTTCCCCCTTCTGGTATCCCTATAATTCGAATGTTGGAGCATTTAAAGATGTCCTGGAGGTTCCTAAGTCTCTTCTCATTTTTTTGAATTCTTGTCTCTTCATATTTTCCTGTTTGACCATTATTTTCTTCCTTCTGGTTCACTCCCTTGATTTGAGTCCCAGTTTCCTCTTCATCCCTATTGGTTTCCTGTGCAATTCCCTTCATTTTAATTAGTTTAGCCTTCATATGTTCCTATAATTTGTGACTAAAATCAACCAGTTCTGTGAGCATCCTGATCACCAGTGTTTGGAACTGCATCTGAAAGTTTTGCTATTTCTTCATCGCTTAGAGTTGTGGGCTCTGGGTCTTTGAGATCTTCTTGAGCCATTTTTGGTCTGTTCGTGCCAGTTAAGTACAAGAAGCAGAGCATTAGGTGTTCACCAGGGCAGGGCCGCTGAGGTCACTGAGTTGTGACGCTATATGTGGGGGCAGGGTCAGAGCGGGGAAATGGCGGCCCCCTCTGCTGCCTCTCACCGCTGGGGCCTGCTCGGTCCCATCTCACCGCCCACTCCCTCGCTGGTCTATCTGTGCATGAATGTGGGACTACAGTCAACCCGCTGCCCTGCACCCTCACTGGGTATGCCGGTCACTCACTGGGTCTGCCAGTTGCAACCCCATGCCTGGGATCCAAGCGCCTGAGTCCATCTGACAGAGTTTTCCTGTGCAACCCCGCTCCGCCAGCTGCTGGCTTCACCCCTCTTACAAGTCAGGCTGAAGAATTTGTTGTTATCAGACTTCCGAAAAGTTCAATTTTCTGTGTTCTGGCAATGTTTTCTATTGTTAATATTTTGTTGTCTCCAAACTTGGTTGTGGGAGAAAGCATGGCGTCTCCACCTATGCCTCCATCTTGGCGGAAGTCTCTGTCTTTTTCTTTCTGTGTTTATATTTTATATTTTAGAGCAAATTTCTGACATGTCATTCACTCTTCAACACATCTACAGATGTCTCTAAAGGATAAAGACATTTTCCTACAAAGCTATAATGCCATTATCTGTTCATAAATTAACAATAATTATTTAATAATATTTACTAGCCAGTTGGCATTCATATGTTCCTAGTTGTCTCAGAAATGTATTTTTACAGTTGGTTCCTCCATGTGCAGCACCTGATTGTGTACCCTTCCATGTCACAACCTAGAAGAATCCCCCTCGCTTTCTTTTTCCATGCCCTTGCATTACTCAGTTTTACATGAGGCCAGGTGGAGAGATGGCTTCCCTTTATTCATCTGTAGTAAACAGAAAACATACATTTCATACCATCAAACAAGATGTGTATATGTACATATGCTTCTGCACATACATGCAGACACAGAGCCAGCCCTGATTATTCACTCACGTGTGTGTGTAACTTCACCCTCTGGCTGAAGTGCATCTGTGACCACACCCTCCTCCTCACAGCTGTTTGAGGGTCCATCACCGCAGAGCAGTGAAAGCTGGGATCACCAAGCACTGGCCCTGCTGAGGTCAAGGAAGGTGATGCTGCCTTCTTGGTTGGCTCTCACACTCTGAACACATGTCCTTTACTCAGTCTATTTAGCACCACATTTTTCACATTTTCAAGATTATCACTGGTGATTTTGCTGTTTACAATGGCCCCCAGTGTCATGCTAAAGCACTAGCTGATGTTCCTGAGCATAAGTTGCTGTAATATGCCTAAAGAGAAAGTATGTTAGATAAGCTTCTTGTAGGTATAACTTACAGCACTGTTGGCTGTGAGTTCAATTTAATAAATCAACAATATATATGAAACAAAATGTCTTTAAACAAGGTTGTATTGGATCAATTAACTAAATACTATGACCAAAGACTCCCAGGAACCTAACCCTGTGTTTCCCCTAGTGTGGTGATTCACTGTTCATTAATTCAGTGTTTGCTGCAACTTTATAGAACAGCACTAACACAAAAAGTGAGAATGAACTATATGTACATACGCACTCACCTTGAGGTTACGCTTGTTTTAGTTCCACAGAATCTGATTAATCTTGTTTTCAAATTAAGTAGTTTTAATCCAATTTTATTTTAATTGTAATGAGGGACAAAATGCATTGAGCACATGAGGAGGAGTAGGATTTTAAAAATATATGTATCAGATTTTGTTTTTTCTGCTCCAATCAATTCAGAATAAACTTTTCTACTGAAGCATGTCCTGACATGGCTGACTCCTGAGGCGCTGGCCTTGGGGAATATGTTTAAATCTGCTCCCAATTTAATGTTACTCAGGGATGAATTATTTATAACTTTGTTTTGCTGAATCATTATAAAATATCCGAGAACAAATTAATCAATTCCTGAAGTTTTCTGCCTCCAGGATTTTTGGGGATTAACTAAAAAAATTTTATTTTATTGTAATAAATTTTTAGCCTTGATTTGAGTCTGTAGCCTTTAATGTAAGTAATTTCATATTGATTCTAGGTTTTCCCTTTTATAGTGAAATTTATGTTCCATTGAGAATTCTCAATATTATTTCATTCTTACTGCTTAAGGATAACAAAAAAAATTTTAGAAAGCATTAAAGGCGTATCTCTCTTGCCTAAGATACACAGCGTAGACTTTTTAATTAGTGTTTTTATAAGTGAGAGCCTTTAAAACATAACATTCATCCCAGTGTTTCCACATTTAGAACAATCCTTCATATTGTTTTTGTTATTTAAATATTTTCTTATTAAACATGTTTACAAAAACGTAGAACATGACTTTGATGGAAACCATGATCCAAAGAGCTGTTCTTTAAAACCAGAGAAGTCATAGCTTATAACCCTTTAAATCCAAGCAATATTTACTAGCTGAAAGTTCCAAATCCTAGTGTCCATATAAAACCAACTGAAAATTTTAAAGTAGATAAAAATGGAAGTGGCCTTGGACAACCAACTTGACAAAATTCACCAATGGTTTTCTTTTTCAAATTATTTATTTATTTATCTATTTATTTATTTTTAGAGAAAGAAAGGGAGAGAGAAACATGTGATAAGTTGCCTCTTGTACGTCTCCAACTGGAAACCTGGACTGCAGCTCAGGCATGTGCCCTGACTGGGAATCAAAGAGGCGACCTTTCAGTTCACAGGCCAGCACTCAGAACATATACTGAGCCACACCAAACAAAGATCCAGTGGGTTTCAAATAAGCAATTTGAAAAGTTTGGGTGGTTTTTGTTTGCACGGGGTGTGTGTGTGTATGTGTGTATATATAAAATAATAAATTAGTTTTTTAACATTGACCTGATAGAATCATCATCTTCACTTTTGAAGTGGTTTTAAAACAATAAAAACAATATAAGCTCTCAGAGTCCAGAGTGTAGCTCCCTCTTTTATTGGCTGTGGAACTGGGGCGAGTCACTAAACTTCTGAGTCGTCCTCCTCTATAATGTACAATCCAGACACCTAGTTCATAGCATTAGTCTATGTCCTGCAGTTTGTCTGAGCTTCCAGAGCACAAATGCTCAACACTGTTGGCTGTTCTTAAAACATTCACCCTCCAATAATCGTATTTATAATATGATAACTGTTTTCACATTAGGAGTAAAACTGCCAATTGTATTTTAAATAGCATGTAGTTTTAAATGTCCAAGTCATGTAATCGAGAAACAAATACAGGATATTTCCACTTGAAGTCCTTCTTTACCAAATATTTTTGGACATATAAGTTTATCTCTTTTCAAAGGTGCATGGGGCAAGAAAAAAAAAGAAAGGATTCTCAAAAAAAAGGCAGATTGTTGTAGCTTTTCTAAATAAAAAAAAAGATTGGTTACTCTGACTCCCAATTGTTTCCCTGTGGCCACCAAAGCTGCAGATTAGATACCATTATTCTTTCTGATCAGGAATCTTCCTGAATCATGGCCCATGCATGCTTGGATGTGAAAAGATAGAAAATCTCATTTCTCCCCCTAAACTTCCAACAACAGCATTTGTTTGAACAATAAAAAAGCAACATGGGGAATGATTGCCAAATGCATAACATTACATTTCCTGCTTTAAACAGAACCCTTTCCAGGCAGCAGCCTCGGGGGATGACCCAGGATTCCTCCAAGCCAGCGCTGACTGTCCCATTCCTCTTTGCAAGTCATTGGTCTAGGGCCATGGTGCTCATACATGCACGCACAGGCACTGCATGCACACATAGGCCATTAATAATTTCTGTAGACATTTCTGAGTTTTCATTACTGGTAATATGTTACTGGCATCTAGTGGATAGAGTTCAGGGATGCTGCTAAGCAACACTGCAATGCCCAGGATGGGCCCCACAGCAGAGAATTATGTGGCCCACAATGTCAACAAGACAGAGGTTGAGAAATACTGGTTTAGGAATTGTCACATGACCCAGTTCTAGAACAATGAAATGTCACAGAAAGGAGGTGGAGAAAATTCTGGAAAATAATTTTCCTCCTTAAAATGTAGAAATATATATTTTACCCCAGCCTCTTTCCTTTCTTTTTGGAATGCTGGGGTGTGAAGATATGAGGCTTGGAACTGCTGCAACCACCTTGGAATCATGAGGGGTGATAGCACCAACGTGCAAAGGATCTAGGAGCCATTGTATCAACCAGGAACTGCTTGTCTCCAGACTCAAGAAGTATAGGAGAAAATTAATTGACTTTACTTTAAAAACTACTCTTAGTTGGTATATTTGTTACTTGTAGTCAAAAGCATCATAATTATTATATCTACCGTGGCATATAATTTTCCCATAAAAGGTCATTAGATTAACTAGAAACCAGGCAAACTTTTCTGAGATCCAGATATTGCTCAATGAACTGGGTTTAGTCACTAGCTAAGTGCCTTGTTTCTTGCACAAAGCCTGTCACAGCAAATAAATGTGAATTCATGCCTTACCTCTGAAAAATGACAAATGATTCTAAACTCCAAATCTTCAGAGTGACTCATGAAGACTGAAAACTGTGTAGACTAGTTTAAATTCAAGCTCTGTCATCTAGTGGATGTATGATCCAGGATAAGTTTACATCTCTACTCCTTCACCTGTAAAATGAGGATAATCGTGGTGTCCCCAAAGATGAAATAAGTTATCACATATTTAAAAATGCTTAGAACAGTGTCTGGCACATGCTTAGCACTATGTTGATATCATTGTTACTGTAGTTATTACTGAAGTTACATCTGTGCATGCCAAGGGGCTGCTCAATGATTTTCAGACCTGAATCCTACCTGATCCTACTACCTTCTTCAAAGTTGAAATTGACAGCCAAGCAGGCATTTTGTATGAGCTAGTAATAGAAAAATTGATTCATAATACTCTCTCCAGTCTTACCAAATTCCACCTGTGCGGCACAGCCAGGTGGCTTGGGCAAATTCTTCACAAGATAACAGTGGCATGATGTTAGCAGACCTACTGCAGGTATGTCCCTGGTTGGCAGAGGAGCTCATTCCAAAAGACATGCCTCCTGGTCTCCCAGTATTAATGTCTCTTCAAGGTGTGGGGCTAGAAATGTGGTCGAGTATTGTGCACAGTTCTGTTTCACATTCATTCTTGACTCAGTCACACCAGTACCAGGACAGCTACCAAAAAATTCTCAGTTTCTACAAACTTCCTGAATAGAGTAGCCTTCCTTAGAGCCTTGCTGTCTTCACAAACCTGTCTGACTTCTGAACATCTACAAAATAGGGCTTCAGCATGAGGCATACTGGGATTTGAATCCAGCTCTACGGTTAGATTGCCATGTGACATCACAAAATTCACTTCACCTCCCTACATTTCCTCATCCTTAAATGGGCCGAATGAGATCCTTTTTTATGGCATCGCTGTACATAAGCTAATAGTAAAACGTCTCTGGCAAGACTCATGGCACAAGGTAGGTGCTTGATGAATGGTTGAGGCTAGTAGTAATTCTGTTTGGTTCTCTCTAATCCCTGTTTACTTACTTAATAATAAAATCAGCGTTCCAGCATATTTGAGGGCTCAGTGCAGGTTGATTGCATTGAACTATGCTGAACCTCAGCCAAATTTTATGTTTCTTTTTTCTTGAATACTTTAGCCCAAGAAGGCAGAGAAAAAGCAATAGGCCCCAGGAGGAGTCAGCCAGGAATTCCTGTGAATTGTATATTCAGAGTGGCGTTCCAATGGCCTAAGAGCATAAATCTGAACCTCAGCAGACCTGCCCTTTTTTTGTAGACTGTAAGTCCGACATCTTGACAACCATTTTAATTGTTTGCCAGGTCTCCCTGGGCAAAAGTAGTCCTATGAATGATGAAGTTTCCTGTCTTCTATAAATGTTCCAGAACTTGGCACCAGCATGTCTATTCTCAGCCTCCCTGAAGGAATCAGCTCCTTTTTCCATCTGCCCCAGGCAACAGGTTTCAAACTTGTCCCAGCCCTGAGACAAAAGCACCAGCAAGAGACACGACCCTAATAATATTCTTTTATGTCCCTAGCATATTCATCCTTCTAGTGAATCTGCAGGATGACTTTGGATGGTATATACATAATCTTTTCTTTTTTAAAAAATGTTTTTATTTATTTACTCTTAGAGAGGGGAGAGGAAGGGGGAAAGGAGGGAGAGAAACATTGACTGGTTGCTTCTCACACACCCCAGGCTGGGGACCTGGCCTGCAACTCAGGCATGTGCCCTGACTGGAAATTGAAGTGGTAACCCTTTGCTTCCCAGGCCAGCTCTCAATCCACTGAGCTACACAAGCCAGAACAGGTAATCTTTTTGATATGAAGTTCTTTTTAACCTAAATGTTTATTTTTAAGTGAAAAAAATAAAGTAATGAAGTGAACTTTATTCTTTATGGTGAGTTCATTTTAAGTACAAACAATGTAAGTTTAAGAAACTTTCTTGCAGCTAACATTGGTGGAGCTGTGCAGGTATCATCCCCTCCACCCTCAGTGGTAGATGCTATTTTATTCTCACTTCACAAATGAGAAACATGAGGCTCAGTTGTTGTACTGGAGCCATCTTAACCTCTGTGCTGTTCTGCTCTGTTCATTCATTCATTTAGGTGTCAGTCTTTGAACTAAAGTTCCGATGCAACAGAATTCAGGATTCAGTAGGTTTGGTAGCAGCCCAGAATCTGTGTATTTACCTCAACAGGTATTTATGCAGCTTTCCAAAGACTATCTCTAAGATCCTCAGAGCTGTACAGCCCCTTGAACCTAGAAAAAGTCACAACTAATGTCATTTATTAAGCACGGTGTGTGCTGGACACTAAAACTAGGCATTTCTATTTACAATTTTATCTGATCTTTCTCTCCCAATAGTGTTATTTCTACATTGTAGAGATAGGGAAACCAAGGTTGACACCTGCACTGAGTCCTGGGCTCTTATGTGGCTGAGTCAGGATTCAGACCCAGATCTGGTTTTCTCTAAGGATTATGTGTAATCCTTTGAAAATATGGATAGCAACACCTGTTCCTTCTACTTCTTAAGGCAAGTTATAAAGATCAAAGATAATCATGTATGTTAAGTAGTTTACAGTGTGTATGGTGCCATATTTAATCATTCAATCAGTATTGCGTCTGGTCATGCCATTCCCCTACCTAAATAAAACCATCTACTTGCTCCCGTGCCACTCAGAATTAAATTCAAAGTCCTCACAGTGAGTGACCCACAGCCCCACCACCTGCTGGATCTCATTTTGTACCACCCTACTCTCCTTATCTTCTAACTACTCCAGCCTCCTTGTCATTCTCAAACACACAAGGTAAACTCTTATCTCAGGGCCTTTGCAGGTGCTGATCCCTCTTCCTGAAAGGCTTTTCTCTCACATACTCGCATGATTTTACTTCCTCAAAGTTAGGGGTCTTTTCTCAAATTTTCAGTAAGGCCTTCCTTAATCTTCCCAGGTAAAACTGTAGCCTTTAATCAACCCTCCAACACCCTATTCTTTCTCTTTGGTTTCTTTTTCTCCAAAGTACTGGCTACTATGGAACATGCTACATATGAAATTGGTTGTTCTCCCTTCACTTAGAACTCAAGCTCCTTTAGGTGAGGGACTTCTGTCTATTTTGTCTCAACTACTTAGAATGGTACCAAACCTAGAGTAGAACTCAATGAATAGATGTTGAATGTGTGGATAAACTTGTTGAGCATTCTTATAAGCCAGGCATGGTGCCAGGTTCTGGTAGTTAAAGATGAAGCTCGCAGAGTCTTGGCGGCCTTCCTGTAGCTTATTAAATAATTCATTTCTGGTTTTGTTTTGACTTTTTTTAAAAAGCTTTTATTTATTTATTTTTTAGAGAGAGGGAAAGGGAGGGAGAAAGAGGGAGACAACCATTAATGTGTGGTTGCCTCTCACATGCCCCCTACTGGGGACCCGGCCTGCAACCCGGGCATGTGCCCTGACTGGGAATCAAACCAGCAGCCCTTTGGTTTGCAGGCCAGTACTCAATCCTGGCTTTTTGGCTTTCTTTGACTTTTTAAAAAAATTTTACCACCGGCCAGGGCTTTCTTTGCTTTTTAAATTTTTTAATTTAATTTTATTTTTATCTGAAGGAGAGAGGGAGAAGGAGAGAGAGGCATCAATTTGCTGTTCCACTTATTTATGTCTTCATTGGTTGATTCTTGTCTATGCCCTGACCAGGGATTGAACGTATAACCTTGGGTATCAGGATGATGCTCTAACCACCTTAGCTGCCTGGCCAAGGTTTTCTTTGCCATTTAATTCCTGGATTCTTAAATGCAAGAGCACAATATATAAGTAGATGTAACCTGAATAAATTCCTCAGCTTCAGCTTTCTCACAGTGACAAAAACAAAGCTTGGACTTGCAGCTCCCAAAATGTCTACAGTACTGGCCCTTTCCTGTCCCTCCCTTAGTCACAGAATCTCCCCTTTTTCTTACCAGGAAAAGCCAGATTCTTTCAGCCCCTACCCCACTCTTCTTCCCTAGGAAAATCAGAATTCAGCTGAGATTCATCAATGGTAAGCATTTGACTTTTTACCCTTGGGGATGTGGTGTCTGAGTCAGTCCATAAACATTTAATTTTATTTAGCCATACTTTATAAGCTGGCACATTATCAAAGCTGTCTCTCCGTGTTGCCTCAAGTGCCACCGTTTTCATGTACCATAATGCCTCTTGATTTTATATCACTCATTTCTTCTAGTAAAATGTATGAATATATAAGAGAATCTAGGGAAGGCAGATGCTGGCTGGGTTAGCCAAGAGCACTTGCAGAAATCCCTTGAAGGGAGAATTATGTGTTTGTTCAAGTACAGTGTCTCTCTCAAAAGGGGATCCTTTTAATGACTTGCATTGGTAGTCCTGGGGACTTGGTTGACAACCCTCGCCCCACCCCACCCTCATGCCAGGGAGAGTCCGTTAATCTGGAACGGGGCCCTAGAATAGGCATTTTAATTTTTCTCTAAGATATTAATGTATAGGAAAGTACAAATAATTGTTCCACTTAATGAATTTCACACACCCATGCAACAACCATTTTGCCAGCACCCCAGAAATGTCTCCTGTTTCCTTTGGTCACTACCTGTCTTCAACAGTTACTGTTATCCTGACGGATAACCCACAGGTTAGGTTTTGCCAGTTTTTGTATTTATATAAATGGAAACACATACTATATATTCTCTGGTGTCTGGCTTCTTTTGCTCAACATTATTATTTGTGAAACTCATCCATGTTGTTGCATATAGTTGCAATTTATTCATTTTTTGTTGTGTATATTATTATTGTGAATATACCACAATTTAAAATTTTTCTTTTGAGACTGATGATGGACAGTTAGATAGATTTTAGTGCTGCTATGAACATTTTAGTAGATGTCTAGTACAAGTATACAGTTTTCTTGGTTATATATCTAAGAGTACAATTGTTGGGCAAGGCAGCGTTCTTAGTAAGCAGCTTAGGCGATGCTGAAATTTAAAAACCTTATGAATAAACAAGCAAGTACCATTTACCAAGTTGATTGATCAGGCCTGAATTATACTTCAATACGGAAGATGTGCAATACCCTGAAAAAAACCTTACTGAGGAAACAAAACCAACTTACAAATCCTGTAGAGAAAAAACTCAGACCCAATCTAGATGTCTGTTCTTGTTTGGAACAATATACACATATAGAGTAGAGATGCAAATTGGCTTCTTATTGGAAAGACTCTGGGTTTTGTTTGGTATATACCATATTTCAAAAATCAAGAAATGTCATAAGAAGCCCTGACTGATGTAGCTCAGTGGATTGAGCGCGGGCCTGGGAACCAGACAACCACAGTTCCATTCCCAGTCAGGGCACATGCCTAGGTTGCAGGCCAATTCCCAGCAGGGGACACACAAGAGGCAACCATACATTGATATTTCTCTCCCTCTCTCCTTCCCTTCCCCTCTAAAGATAAATAAATATATTTTTTAAATGTCATAAGAAGTCTGTATTTCTGATTTCTGTTCAAAAATTAAACTCCAACAACATAGGGTCCTCATTCCTACATGGCAGCATTTGGCTTTAGATGGGACAGGCAATCTCCAGGCACCAGAGTCCCCACCAATCCCTGTTGTCTCACTCTGGCCTCCTTCCCTCATTTACATTAGCCGCCCAACTCTGGGCATTTGGCTTCCCGGTAACTAGTAAGAAAATTAAAATAAATATTTTCCCATGCAATATTTGAATTAATCTTCACAAGAACCCATAAGATCATGCCCATTTGGGTCAGAGGAAACTGAGGTTCCAATAGTGGTTGAACAAAACACCCAACTAATTAGGAAAAAGAAAAACGGGGTAAACAAAGTTGCATGACAAGCAAGTGGTGGCCTTCTGTTTCCTAACCAGGGGGCGATTTTAAGTATTATTTAAGAATTGAGTGTGTGCTTTTTTTAAACATTAAGTAGCAACTCAAAGAAATCAAGATACGGGCAATAATATGTTGATAATAAAGTTCAGAGAATTTTTTGGAAAAGATATCAGCAGAGGGGAAAAGTCTATGAAATAAAGAAATCACAGACATGTTTGTCCTGAGGACATGGGTTTTCCTCTGAGCCTCAGCTAGTGACTGTGAAGAGGAGGGGTGGGGGCATTCTCAGCAGGGGCTCTGCTGAAGCAAAGACAAGGAGGAATATGCAGGTGTGGATGGGGTGGTAATGGACGAGAGAGGCCTAATGGATCCCTTAAAAGATGTGTCCCTTAAAAAGATGTGGACAACATTAATTTAATAACATTTTACCCTTAAATCTTACTTACATATATGACCCAATATAGTATCATTTCAAAATGTAATCAATATTAAAACTATCAATGGGATATTTTACACTTTTATTTTGTATTAACCTTTCAATATCTGGTGTATATTTCACCCTTGCAGCGCACCTCAATTCTCTCTGAAAGGTTATAATATTTTCACTATAAAATGCAAAATGAGATACACACTTTAAACTCTTCTAATAAATTTGTCCTGTCTGTAACATCATTGTCTGATAGAAATATAGTAAGAATCATATGTATAATTTTAAATGTTCCAATAATCACTTTAAACAAAGTAAAAAGAAGCAGAACAGCCACACATCAAGTCCTCACAAGCCACATGTGGTGACTGGCTACTACATTGGACAGAGTTGCTCTAGCAAAATAAATTTCATTTGAAATAACAAAAACATAATCCATTTAGAAATAATTTCAGTGAGCAGCTTTCAAAGTTACGTATATATTGCTGAAAATATTAACTGGAAAATCTATAAGAACTTCAGGTAGATTAATAATTGCCTGGAGCTGACTGTTGTGATACGAGAATTGAGGTATCACCTAAAGGGTGTGGAGTTCTTTTCAGGGAGATAAAACTGTTCTAAAGTTGATGATCACTCAGCTCTTTGAGTATATTGTGCTAAAAACCATTGAATTCTACACTTTAAATGGACAAATTATACTGTATGTGAATTTATATCTCAGTGAAGCTCTTCCATCCTCCAGACATATTTCTCTAATTATCTAAGACAAGAACCTGAGTCATAAAGAGTGAGATTTCTGACACTGAGGAGTGTGAGATGAGAAATAGGAAACCCTTCCTATGAGCTTGTCAGATTCTGAACCTTCATCTATTAACAGCACTTATGCTGCTCAATTAAGATGATCACGTGATAACTCACTCTTTCATGTAATAATTTATCAATCGCCTACCATGCACAGGTATTATTCTATGCAGTGATATAGCAATGAACAAAACAGATGCAGTCTCTATTCATAGAAATGCTTTCCTAGGGGAGGAGACAGGCAATAACTAATGAAATAAACATAGTGGATAATAAGTATTAAAAAAAAATAAAGCCAGGTAATGAATAAAAGAACAAGGGCTGGGGGCATACTATTATACACACCTAATAGCACATAATACATGGAGAGGGCCTCAATAATAGGTGGCATTTGAGGGACTGGAAAAATAATACAAATGAGCAAGTTTTATATACTACAAAGTATTAAATAATATTTATTATTACTACTACTGATAACACAACCATATGTGTATATACTCTGTAGGACATAACTATACATTTCAGATTTTTATTTTCATCCACAGCTGTATCTGTTAGTATGCCCCCAAAATGTATAGGTTGAACTTTTAACCTCCAATGTGACTGTATTTGGAGATAGGTCAGGCAGGGAGGTAAATGGGTTAAATAGGGTGTGGTCCTAGACCAGTAGGACTGGTGAAAGAGACACTAGGTGTATGGCACACAGAGGAATAGCCAAGTAAGACACAGCAAGCAGGTGGAAACCTGCTTGCCCACTAATCCCCCCCATCTGCAAACCAAGGAGAAAGGCCTCAGGAGGGACCAACGCAGCTGAAACCTTGATCTCAGACTTCCAGCCTCAGGAAATGTGAGAAAACTGATTTCTGTAGCTTAAGTGCCCAGTCAGTAATATTTTGTGATGGCAGCCCGAATGTTTCTTGCTCTGACAAAATTTACGTATTAAACATAGGAATGGTCTTTTTTTTTTTTAAGGTATGAAAACCTCACTTCTTTGGCCTTGGAAGCTACTTTACAGACAATTTTTTTTTATAAATAGTTCGGTTTCCTTTCATGGTTATTTGATAGTTTTATAGTTTTTCAAATAACCAGTCATTTTTAAATGGTTTTATTTATTTATTTTTAGAGAGAGGGGAAGAGAGGGAGAAAGAGAGAGAAACATTAATGTGTGGTTGCCTCTCACATGGCCCCCACTGGGGACCTGGCCCACAACCCAGGCATGTGCCCTGACTGGGAATCCAACTGGCGACCCTTCAGTTTGCAGCCCACACTCAATCCAGTGACCTATACCACCCAGGGCCCAGTCATTTTTTTTTTAAATCCTGAAACTTATTGACAGAGAAAGGGCCATCCATTTCTGCCTTGCTTTTTTTTATTTGAAATTTCATTTAAAATATCATTTATCCTATTTTCTCACTTTTTCTGGGTGAAAATTTTCAGAGATTTGTCTATTTTACCTGTGTGCATATGTGTGTATACTCATATACTAGCAGTTTCATGGGATGTTTTTCCATTTTTATTGAATGTATTGGGGTGACCTTGGTTAATAAAATAATAAAGGTTTCAGGTGTGCAATTCTATAATATATCACCTATATACTGTATTGTGAGTTCACCAACCCAAGTCAAGTCCCCTGCCATCACCATTTACACCCTCTTACCCTCTTCTACCGCCTCCTACCCTCTTTCCCTCTGGGAATCACCACACTGTTGTCTATCGTTTGTATTTCTTGATTTTCTTAATTCCTTCATCATTTTCACCTAGCCCCCTAATCCCCCTCCCTCTGCAAGCTGTTAGTCCATTCTCTATCTATGAATCTATTTCTATTTTCTTTGTTAGTTTATTTTGTTCATTAAATTCCATATATAAATGAAATCATGTGGTATTTGTCTTACTTAGATTGCATTATTTCACTTAGCATAATACTCTCCAGGTCAATCCATGCTGTTGCAAAAGGTCCATCCTTCTTTTATACAGCTGAGTGGCATTCCACTGTATAAACGTACCACAGCTTTTTTAACCATTCATTTACTGATGGACATACGAGCTGCTTCCAAATCTTGACTACTCTAAGTAACACTGTAAAGAACATAGGGGTCCATATATTCTTTCAGATTAGTGTTTCAGGTTTCGTTAGTTATATTACCAGAAGTGAAATTGCTGAGTCATAAGGAAGTTTCATAAAGGAAATGTATTTTTATTTATTTCTAAGGTTTTTATCTTACACTTCTTTTATTTATTTCTAATTTTATTGCACTATGTTCAGGATCTCTGACCTACAGATTTCTAATTGGTGAAATTACTCTCTCAATGTGCTAACACATAGTTAATCTTCATAAACATTAGTGGATTCCCAACAGGGGGATTAGTTTCTAGGTATAAATATACATGTTAAATCTTATTAACTTTACAGTTCAAATTATCTCCTCTATCCATTTATATTTTTTAACTACCAGATTTATAAATGCATATAAAAAGTGTTTTGAAATCTCCCACAGTTCCTCCTATCCATCTCCCCTTTTTTTCTGATCTGTGATAAATTATGCATTTGGGTTATTGACATTTCTATCTTTGCTGTGGCTTCTAACTTTTATCAGTACAAAAGTACCTCTCATTCAATTAATGCTTTTTGTCTCAGATTCTGAATTATCAGAAAACAATTGTGCTACCTCTGTGCTCCTTTTGTTTGCATTTGCCAGAAAAATCTTACTCATTTTTCTATTTCTAGCCTTCTGGCCTTAGGCAGCCTGTTCGAGACCAGCAGGGATATACTGTCTGTGGCTGACTCCTTCGGTTGTTAATCAAGTCACTCAGTAATCAGCAATCAGGCTTAAGAACCAGAGGGCCAAGCAGAATCCCTCCTAGAGGCGGGGCTATTATTTTCCCTCAGGCTGCTGCCACTCGGAGGGGAGTGGTCTGCCTGACCAAGATGGTTGCTGCCATATGGGAGATGACTCAGCACTCAGATCCTGCGGCTACTCTCTCTGTTCTCTTCCCAAAGATTCCGTCCCCAGTATCTCCTCAAGCATCTCTAATCTACTCTTCCGGAGCCTTTGCTGGAGCCCAGGGTAAGTGGCTGCAACAGAAATTTATGCACTGGCCCTTTAGACGGCTCTTTGCATCTCCAGCCATCTGTCTCTGGAACAGAGAAACCCTGTCACTTTTTGCAGCTGGATGTTAACTGTGTACTTTTCAGGCTACGGTGTTCTTGGGTGGGGATCCCAGCTTAGGGTCTAGACCCCACCCTTCTCAGGGAGATCCCACTGGACGCTTAAATATCCCTCCAGCACTTCAGCTGTTGCCTATAGGTGCCCAGTCAGCCTTCTCATGTCTCCACTGCACTCCTTACCAGTCAGGTTGTGCTGAAGCTCTTTCTTCTGTCTGTCCATGGTTATAAGGCTTCTTTCTTGCTATTGTTCAGTTGTTTGTTCCAAATGATTTCTCCACAATTTAGCTGTAATTCAAATTAGTCCTGAGGAAGGTTAGTGTAATTTCTACTCACTCCTCCACCATCTTGGATCTCTCCGTTCACTTTCTTAATGGTGTCATTTGAAGTGTAGAAAGTTTTCATGTTGATGAAATCTAATTTATCAATTATTTTTCTTTTAAAAAGTGTACTTTTTTATTTTGTACCTCCTCACCAATTTTTAATAACTCTTTTACCATGGTGGTAACATTTTTCTAAAGTATTATCTACTTTACAGGGTAAAACATAAGTTGCTGGGGAAAACATTTTGCTATCAGTGCACCCTCAGCCTACAGGTTGTTATCGGTTGAGCTCTGCCTATGTATCCCTCACTGTCTGTCTGTAACAGCCATCTGATTTCATGGATAACTTTTCATCATTGACTTAGTTCTGTTAGCATAAGGAAAATGCTCCTTTTTAAAAGCATGCACAGACCCACTGAACCTAAAGTAGCACAGTAGAAAATGAGAGACAGTGATATTTAAGAGCCCACCTATAGAGCCAGATAGTGTTTCAATTATTGCTCTGACACTAGCAAAAAGAGTTTGGGCAAGCTCTTTAGTGTCTCTAAACCACACATACTTTTATAAGATGACAAATTACAGTTAGGCCAGGCTTGCTTTGCACATTCTAAGCCTTCCATAATTGTCAGCCATCACTGTTATTATAATTATTATTGCTATTGTTACTATTTAACTAAGACCAGCAAGAAGGAACCCCAAAGTGTCAAACTTCTTTGGAAATCCAAGATATTCCTTGCTGCTCAGTGTGGTCCCTAGACCAACAGCATCTACATCACCTAGACGATTGTTAGAAATGCAGAATCTCAAGCTCCACCTAGACCTGCTGATATGGAATCTGAATTTTATCAAGGTGTCCATGTGCTCTCTGTGTACTTGCAATCTGAAAACTACAAGAATCTTCCCAGCGTGGGGGGAGGAGTGAACACCATGGCCTACTCCTTTACCTCCTTCACCTTCACCAGCATTTGACTACTAAATAATCCTTCCTTCATTTAACAGGGGCTCCTCCAGGAGACCATGGCTGGGCCATGGGTTTCTTTACCCATGTACAGGAGGCTAGGGAGAGTCCTGTCTTGTCTTAGAGGTACCATATAGTTAGTCAGTGTTTCTCAAAGGTTCAGTCATGAGGGAGGTCTCTGTATTCTTTCAAGGGAAAAAGGTAATAAACTGTTGGCATTGACGAGGTATGGACAGATAAGTGGAAGTAGAAAGGTTGGTTTTCCCTTCCCCAGGAACCTTAACAAGCTGGCAAAACCAGATATCAAAGCTCTCAGTTAATCTTTTAAGGAGTCAACATCTGCTAAAACTGCTAGAACATGAAGCATGGCTTTTCTGATGGATATTTGCGGGTTGGGGCTCTCTCCAAAATCAGAGGTTCTTTATGAGAAAAAGTCATCTTTCCAGTATAAATTAATAAAAAATATAAGACTTGGACCTCACTTGACTGCCAAATTCATCTGCCCCCAAATCTTTGTAAAGCAGTGCCTCCAACTGGAAAACAAAGAATACCTTCTCTCAATTTTAGATTTGGAAGTCCCAGGGAAGGTGTAGGAAAAGTCACACCAGAAAGTCACACGTTCCAGATTCTGTTATGTGTAAGTCAAACTAGGACTTTCCCAGGAACTGCTTAGATCAAGGGGAAAGGTGGAGAAGGGGGAGGGTGTTGAAGGACAAGTTCCACAAGCAGTAGAGCAGGAGCTCCCAGAGTGTTTCTTTTTCTTAGCTCTGCCCCCCCGCCACCCCCCCCCACCACCGAAAAGACAGGTACTTAATACACAGCAAGGAGAACTATAGTAACTTAGGAAGTGTATGTAAGAGCTTTAGGAAAAGAGGAGGCATTTGAACTGAATGCAGGACAGTATCAGTTAGAGAAATATGAATGAGAGAAAAAGAGGGTTATTTTAAAAACACGCTATAATTCACATACCATCTAAGTAACTCTTTTAAAGTATATAGTCCAATGGTTTTTAGTGTATTTATAAAGTTGTGCAGTCATCACCACTATCTAATTTCACAGCATTCATCACCCCAGAAAGAATCTCAGTACCCATTAGTAGTCACTCCCATTCCCTCTCCCCCAGCCCCTGGCAACTCACCTACTTTCTGTAACAGGGCAATTTTTCAGACAAAGAAAGAGCCAGACTGCAGGGTGATGAGGTGAAAGTTCTTCAGAACTGGTCAGAGTAGACCAAAGGTATCCTTTTGCCATGTTTTAAAATGTACAGGTTTTCATTTTTACTCAGGTATGATCATGTTACCAGTCTGTGTGCCTGACATTTCAAAAGGCCAAAACTCAAAACGTTAGTTTGAAATAAGGAAAGATTTATTGTCTTGTGGGGCGCCAATCCAGAAGATGGGAGACCTAATTTGCAAATCAATTTTAAGAAAGTATAGAATTCAGACTTTTTTTATGTTAAGGGAAGGAAAAATGGGAGGGGCCGTTTTTGTAAAACTCAAGCCACTAGGAGAATCCCACAATGATCAACTTATCTACTTGCAAGATAAAGCAGAAGCTATTAGCCTGGGGGCCCTGGGGACAACACAGGCTTGAAGAGATGGAGTTAGAGAGGCCAGACATTTCACTCTGCTACAGTCAGGTCAACAGATAAGGAGACAAACACTACTGAAAATCAAGTCTGCTGCTGACAGTTCCAGAGAGGAGGGGAGTATCAGTCCATGCAGGATCAGATGGGAAAACACCAGTGTGGATCAGGAGGTAGAAAGTGAGGGGAAAGATGGGCCAGAGCCTTTACTGTGGTTTTCTCCAGAAGAAATGGGAAGTCAGGGTAGGCAAACTACGCAGGTGTAAGATTGGATAGTTTGAATGATTTCAGTGGGCTCTAGGCTATAGTGGTAGTCTCCAGTCGTCTAATACCCAGTCCTGGGGTAATTTAGGATGGGGGATGTAAGTAACTTGCCCAAAGTCAAGTTTAGTGTAAGTGGCAGAACTGGGATCTAACCCCAGAACCCCCACACTATTACATTAACCACACTATTCAATGTAAGGACTCCCGCCTCCCCCGATAAGAAATTTCTAGGAATTCACATATGTCAGGACTCCTAACTCAAATTAAATTGCCTTGAAAATATTGACATACTCAGATTTAGAACTATTTCTGGCACAGCTGTTCAACATGAACATTGAACACAGCTGTTCAATGACTCGGGAAACAACTCCTGAGTCATTAAATAGATTCAGGTGGGCCTGTTGTCAATATTGATCAGTTTTCTTGTTACCCTTTTTCTGATCTTTCTCATTCGATAGCAAGTTCATTAAGAGTTACTAGAAGATCCTTCCTTGGCCTTTTTCCCTCCACAAAGTTAGAATTGAATTCTGTGTGTCATTTCCTAATGAAATAATTACAAGTACTATAATAAATTATATTAAGGGTTTATTCAGCCTGTTTAGATGTGGGGGGGGGTGTCTCAGGAGAGGCTGGTTTCTCTAAGGTTTAGAAAACCTTTTTCCTCTCACCCTCTTTCCACTTTTCTAGCTGCAAGTGACTCACCTTTAACCAATTCAGACTATTCTTCAATTCCTAAAACTGTTCAAGTTCAGTACTAGGAAGAATGTTACCAGCATCTAGTTTAGCATTTTCACTGCTATGGGTATAGCTACACTAATAGTAATAATTCACTGTGGGTATTTATAATACATGATATATTTCTTGTCATGCATTATGATATTGAAATTTTGTGTCTCTTTTATAAAATATTAGGAGATATATATATATATATATATATATATATAAATTTTCAAACCCTGCATCTAAGCTCAATAAATTGGAATAAATGTAAGGTTATCACTATCAAAACATCACTTATATCCTGAGATAATTTCTTGTTGAGGAGAGAAAAGAATGCTATTGCTAGAACCTTGGACATTTCTCCAAACCTAGGTTATGCCTATTGATAACTGGCAGATGGGGACATTCTCTATCAAACATATGATGGTGAAAAAATACTAAAGCCCAGAGCCACAGTTCTTGCTCAATTTCCTTATTTAACAGATGAGGAAACTAAAGCTCAGAGAGCTTAAGTAAACTGACCAAGGTCACCCAGCTTGGTGGAGATCAAACCAGGACATAAAGCCAATGTTTCCAGGTAGCACAAAAATAGAACCATAGCCCAAAGGGAGCAAAAGCTCAGGAGAAATCTGTCAACCCCTGGTTTATAATGCACTGAGCAGTACTGCTCAATAAATATCAGTCACTAATTGAGACCTGTACTCATTTTCTATTGCTGCTGCAACCAATTGCCACAAGTTTAGAAACTTAAATAACACACATTTTTTTATCTTATCATTCTGGAGATCAGGAATCTGACATATGTCTCTCCAGGCTAAAACCAAGGTGTCAGGAGGACTGCATTTCTCCTGCAGTCCTTGGGGTGGTTCCAGGGGAGGGTCTGTTCTCTTGAGCTTTCAGGTTGTTGGCAAAATTCAGTTGTTCAGTTTTAAGACCAAGCTTCCAGATTTTTGCTGACTGCACATGGAGTGTCTTTCGCAGCTGCTAAAGACACTGCATTCCTTGGCCTATCATCCTGTCCTTTATCTGCAAAGCAATGTCAAGTCTAGTCCTTGTCATATGGTGTCATTCTGACCCTTCTTCCACAGTCACATGGCTCTCTGACCACAACTGGGAAAGGTTCTGCATTTTAAGGATGCATGTATTTAAGTTGGGACTATCTGGGTAAACCAGGATAACCTTCCCAACTCAAGTCCTTACTGTTAATTGAATTGGCAAAGTCCCTCTTGCCCTGTAAAGTAGAATGTCACAGGTTCCAAGGAGTTGGACATGGTGTTGCTGTGGGCCACTATCTTGTGTGCCAGGCTAGTACCCCACTTCTACCCTAGAGAGATGTCAGCATGACCCTCCAGCTCTCCAGCTGCTCCACCTTCACCAGGGGTCTCCTTCCTCACATTCACTTGCACCTTCAGTCCCACTGGACAACTCCTTCGAGGCCCACAACACTTCTCTGTTCAAAATAGTGGATGGCTCCTTGTTGTCTACTTAACTGAATGCAACTCCTCACCCTGGCATTCAAGGCCTTCAGTGATAGGATATTTGGTTTCTGGCTTTCTTTTGTTCATGTCACCACAATTCTTTCTCGCAAGCCATTTTCTTCTGTCAAATGGAGCTCTCAATCCATCAGAGACACTTGCTTACCTCTGTACCTGGTCCCACATTATTTTCCTGCCTGTACTGCCCTTAACTCCTCATTTCTGAATTTCCAAGTTCTAAAGTTTTCCAAACTCAACTAAAATGTCACCACTTCCTTAAAGTTTTCCCTGTTTCTTGCCACCATCATTATGACTAGAAAACCATTTTTATTCCAATTTCTATGGCTCTAATACATCCCTTTTTAGTAATGCTAGCATGCTCTTGCTATCTGTTGCTACAGAACAAATTACACCAACACTTAGTGGCTTGAAGCTACAATTTATTACTATAGTTCTTGGGTCAAAAATTTGGTCAGGGCACAGTAAGGATGGCACACCTTTGTTTCTTGGTTTCTGGAGCCTCAGGGAATTTGACTGGAGTGTGCCTCTTGCTCACTCTCTGCACAGAGTTTGCCACACACCTCCCACAGACTTCCCTACAGCGTTCTGGCCTCTGGATAGCCAATGTTACATAGACACTCGGGGCTGCAAAACAGCAAACAGAAAGCCGCCACTCCTTTCAAGGGTGGGTCTGGACCTCCCATTGCTTCTGCCTTACTTTATTGCCCAGAGCAGACACACAACAGCTTCACAGGAAGAATTAGACCCCTTTATTCCATGCGAAGAGTACCCAAATATTTGATAGCATCTTTTAAATAACACAAATCATTTTCTAGATACTTTGATATGTGCCTGATTATATCTCCAAGATCGAGCTCTGAAGTATGATTCATTTAGTAGCTCCCATGGTGCCTAGCACAATGCTTGGCCCATAATGGGAACTCAGTGATTTGTTGTATTAATAAATAAACACGTTTAGCAGGTTCTTCTTGCCAAAGATAACCACATGTGACTTTTAATTCTCCAGAGTAAAAAGAATGGGGGTGGGGAGGGCTAGACTTTTTTAAGGCCATCTAAAATGTTTATTAAATATACATATGTAAAATAAATGACCGAGTTATATAGAGAGAAGACTGTGGGCACGACTACAGCATTTATAATGGAAATTACAGATAATCAATTTGGGATTGTATTGACCCAATCTTTCTAATTGCATCCCAATAAAACATCTGCTTTCTGTCAAACTCCAGCTTATGAGTGGGCAAGTCACACAGAAACCCATTTCACATTGATTTTCAGTGCTGTCTAATTGTTTGTTTTGCTGATTCAATCAAAATTTAAATCTGTAATAACCAAATAGTTAAAGTTCCTGTCATAATACTGGCCTTTATCAATTCTCTGCTCTGAGGATATATAGTATCAGCTTTTAGAAATTAAAACCCCTTCTTTCAATATCCAATTTTCCTTCCAAATTGCAGCACCTCTTTTAGTTTTAACCATTTCTGTCATAAAAACTACCTTTCTTTTTTGTAAGAAGAATATTTTTAAAGTTTTTTTAAATAAAAATATTTAATAATAGTAAAAAGATAATAATCACAATAATAAAAATATAGTTTTATAAAGACAAAATGGTTAGAAGGCAGCATGAAGAGTAAGAAAGCACAGGCTGAGCCCTGATTGGTATGGCTCAGTTGATTGGGGGTCATGCTGCAAGATGAGAGGTTGCCGGAAAGATTCCCAGTCACGGCACATGCCTGGGTTGAGGGTAGTTTCCTTTTGGGGCATGTGCGAGAGGCAGCTGATGAATGTTTCTCTTACACATACATGTTTTTCTACCTCTCTTACTCCCTCCCTTCCCCTCTTTCTGAAAATAAATATATAAAATCTTTAAGAAGAAAGCAAGCAATCATGGGTTGAAAGAGTGCACTCCTAGATACAAATCCTGACTCTTCCACTTTCAACCAAGTTGCTAATTACTCTGAGTTTTTTTTCCTTATCTGCAAAGAAGAACTAATAATATCTAACTTATAGGGCTGTTGAAAGGATTAAATGGGTAATGTACATTTCCGGCACCTCTTGAGTACTCAGTAAATATATTATCATTTTTATTATTTTTAATGGTTTCTTATAAGGACAACATCCCTAAAGAACTCACATTCTGGGAATAAAGGAAATACAAAGGCATGAAGAAAAAGAAGACAGAGGAGAAGGAGATGGAGCAAAAAGAAGGAGGAGAAGGGGGAAGAGAGAGAGGAGGAGGAAGAAGGCATAAAATCATGAAAGATTCAGAAAAGACCAGGGGGGTGAAGAACATCGGTGGAGATAAATTGGCCCTGAACAGTTTTGACTGAGAGACTGAATATGCAAATGGACACTGGCAAGAACATACATGTCAGTAGAATTCTGACAATCTCTGCAGCAACCACCCTGGGAAGCCAAACCACAGCCTCTGCAGTCTTGGGCCAAGACCAATTAAGACTCAGTCAATGACTGCCAACATCTCTATTGTTTTTCCTCATTCCTAGCTAAGACCTAATCAGAGAAAGCCAGATACTCCCCAGATCAATCACAGAAGATGCCTAGCTTCTATTTCAATAGTTAGCCTGACTCCAGCCTTCCCATATCAATGGCTTGCAGTCAGAGCACACATGAAACCTTCCCTTTTTCTCACTACAAAGCCTTCCCTCTCTCCTGAAAGCCGTTGAGTCTCTGCCAAATGTAAGTGATAGTGGCTGACTCTCTTGTGTATTAGTGTTGTAGGGCTGCCATAACAAATGACCACCAACTTGGGGGCTTAAAACAACAAACTTATTCTCTCACAGTTTTGGAGGCTAGAAACCTGAAATTGAGGTGCTGGCAAGACCATACTCTCAGCTGGCTTCTCTTAATGTCCAGTGTTGCTGGCAACCTTTGCTGTAACTTGACTTGTACATGCAACACTCCAATCTCTGTCCCCATCATCACATGGTATTCCCCCCATGTGTCTCTGTCAGATCTCTTCTCTTCTTATAAGGACACTGATCATGTTGGATTAAGGGCCAACCCTACTCCAATATGACCTTACCTTAACTAGTTAAATCTGCTAAGACCCTATTTCCAAATAAAATCATGCTGTATAACCCAGTCTACTTTGTTACAAATAACCATGTGTTTCCAAACATTTGCTACTGTTCTTGGGAAAACAGTAGCAAAGGGTTGGCAAGTTGAGGAAACAAAACAGTAGGGAAAGCATAGGATATGTAGCAGGGTAAGCTATCTGCTGTAACAAACAGGCCTTAATACACTAAGTTCATTCCTTGTTCAGTGTTCAAGTGGTAAGTTATTATTTTTTAAGATTTTACTTATTTATTTTTAGAGAGAGGGGAAGGGAGGAAGAAAGGGAGAGAAAGATCAATGTGCGAGAGAAGCATCCATCAGCTGCCCACAACTGAGGCATGTGCCCTGAGCAGGAATCAAACCTGTGACCTTCTGGTTTTGGGGAGGATGCCGAACCCACTGAGCCATACCAGTCAGGGCCAGGTGGTGACTTATTTAGGAACCCAGGCTTTTCCATCATGGGCTCATTTCACTTCTACTCATGTTTCTTGGCTTGAACCCAGTGATATCGCACCTATTCTAAGAGAGGCAGGGCAGTGTGGCATAGCTGGGTGTCCAGGAAGTACAGAACACACACTCATGGTAGCCTGAAACCAAATTTCAGAGAAGGGAAAGGCTTATCTCCTCTGTTCACACATTCCTCCCCTCTCCTACAGCCAGATGTACCCAAAACTGGTAGTTGCCTGAGGGACTTTAGCTTCTGAAGGTCACCCTCTAAATGGTAACCACCTCCTGGACCACCCTTTCTATACTTTCCTTTATCAATGTGACACTGAGCAGTTCACAAAGGACAAAAGCATAATGCATTATTCCTCTGAGGGTGTATTTAAGTATACCAAGATATCCTGATTTCCCCCAATGGAATGAATCTCTAGTGGTAAGGTCACAGGTCTCAAAAGTAAGACTGTGAGGTAGAATTAGGGAAGAAGATGCTCCAAGGAGGCCCCTTCAAATCACAGTAGACATTCATCTAGTACCTAAGGGGCAGGCCAACCCAAGCGGGCACTATCAGAAGAGGTATAGTGGGATTGGGTGACCCCAGTTTAATCCCAGCTTAGCCATTTTTACCAGCTATATGAACTAGCACATATTTCTTTAACATCTCTGGTCCTTGATTGCCTCATTCTATAATATAGGGCAAAATAGAACCTACTTCATTAGTTGTCTTGAGAATTAAATAAGACAAAAATTATGCACTCAGTAAGTGACAGTCATTGGTAACAAGTTAAAGTTGCTTGTTGTTTTTTTTTGCAGTGAGGATGGAACTTAATTTAAAAAATCTCCAATTCAAAGTATGCAAAAATCTAATTATATTGTCCAACACATACATCCTGTTGCTCAGTTGGGAACTACAGCATGGTAGGACCCTCGTTTCCTCATCTTTCTATTCTTCCCACCCTCTCCCCTTATCCGCCAGCCTATTGCTTTGTGTGTAGTAAGTGCCCAGCAGAAGCACAAAGCTCCAAGTGCTAAGAAATAAGTGATCCTTGAGTTATTTTAGAGACTTATAATTAATGTGATGAATGAAACATAGTTAATGCTTTGAGGGAAAGCAGAGCTCTGTCAGAAACAAGCAGATCCTAACTTTGTGATCCAGCATTTAGACATTACTGCTTTTGCCCTAATGCTTACAGAATCCTTTGGGACTTCCTTGTCTAAAATAGACACACAAAGAACACAGCATCTATCATTCTGCCTCAGGATCCAGGCCTCTAGGGTAGAGTGATGCCTGTCTTCCTTTTTATTTTTTTTAACAAAACTGTCTTCAGTCTGAGAATTTGGTGTGGTAAAGTGCACATGAGACTAAAACTACCCAGGGCCTGGTGACCACTCAGGAACAGTCATGTGTTTAGTCTTCACAGGGCCACCCACCCTGAAATACTCAGATTCATGCTCCTCTGACCTTCCATCTGTACTGGGGGACAGAAGCCCCTCCCAAAGGTCCTCAGTGGGAATGAAGAATTGTGCTGCTATCCTCAATGGAGCTCTAGGAAAAATTTCACCAAATGATGACCACCACAGTGTTTTCCCCATCTGTGCCCCTTGGTTGACCCTGAGCACCCTAGGAGGAACTTCTCTTGTGATTCAGAGGGCCTGGTGGCCACGGCTCACCAAAGTCTGAAGGGCCTCCATTTGTTCTCTTGTGTAGATGCCAGTGCAGGTCTGTTCAGTTTTCTTCATACCCTGATGTGGACAACAGTTCAGAGCTGCTTCAATGTCTAGTTAATTTACATAAGAGAATATAATAAGCCTGGTTGTTTAAGCTTTTCATAAGGAAATGTAGGCACCCCTAGTTTAGCCCAAGATGGAATTTTTTGCTATCTGAATAATAAGCATGCCTAACTCTTAAGAATTCTGTGCATTATTCAATTTTAGCCATCCCAATTCCTATTTCTTTTTTTATTACTTTATTGTTGTTCAATTACAGTTGTCTGCATTTTTTCCCCACCACTCCCATCCCCACCCCAGCCAAACGCACCTCCCTCTCTTGCTTCCACCCTCCTCCTTGGTTTTGTCCAAGTGTCCTTTATAGTAGTTCCTGAAAATCCTTCTCCCCAATGTCCCCTTCCACCTCCCCTCTTGCTATTGTTAGATTGTTTTTAATTTCAATGTCTCTGCTTATATTTTGTTTGTTTTTTTCTTTTGTTAATTATGTTCCAGTTAAAGGTAAGATCATATGGTATTTCTCCCTCACTTCCTGGCGTATTTCACTTAGCATAATGCTCTCCGTTTCCATCCATGCTGTAGCAAATGGTAGAAGCTCCTTCTTTCTCTCTGCTGTGAAGAATTCCATTGTGTAAATGTACCATAGTTCTTTGATCCACTCATTTACTGATGGGCACTTAGGTTACTTCCAGCACTTGTCTATTGTAAATTGTTCTGCTATGAAATTGGGTGCATAGGTTCTTTTCAATTGGTGTTTCAGGACTCTTAGGGTATAATTTCAGTAGTGGAATTGCTGGGTCAAAAGGCAGTTTCATTTTTAGTTTTCTGAAAGAATTCCATACTATTTTCCACAGTGGCTGCACCAGTCTGCATTCCCACAAACAATGCACTAGGATTCCCTTTTCTCTGCATCCTCTCCAAGACTTGTTTGTTGATTTGTTTATGATGGCCATTTTCATCTGTGTGAAGTGGTATCTCATTGTAGTTGTAATTTGCATCTCTTTGATGGCTAGTAATGCTGAGCATCTTTTCATATGTCTCTGGGCCCTCTGTATGTCCTCCTTGGAGAAGTATCTGTTCAAGTCCTTTGAACATTTTTTAATTGGGTTTTTTGTCTTCCTGGAGTGGAGTCATGTGAGTTCTTTACATATTTTGGATCAAACCCTTGTCTGAGGTATCATAGGCAAAAATGTTTTCCCGTATAGTTGGTTCTCTTCATTTTAATGCTGTTTTCTTTAGCCGTGCAGAAGCTTTTTCTTTTGATGAAGTCCCATTTGTTATTCTTTCCTTTCCTTTGCTTTAGGGGACATATCAGTGAAGGTGGCCCTGTGTGAAATGTCTGAGACTTTCCTGCCAATGTTTTCCTCTAGGACTTTTATGGTGTCATGACTTATATTTAAGCCTCTTATCCACCTTGAATTTATTTTTGTGCATAGTGTAAATTGGTGATTGAGTTTCATTTTTTGCATCTGTCCAGATCTCCCAACACCATTTTGTTGAAGAGGCTATTTTTACTCCAGTTTATGTTTCTTCCCCCTTTGTCAAATATTAATTGACCATAGAGACTTGGGTTTATATCTGGGTTCTCTGTTCTGTTCCATCGGTCTATGTGCCTTTCTTTATGCCAGTACCAGGCTGTTTTGATTGCAGTGGCCTTATAATACAGTTTGGTATCAGGTATTGTGATCCCTCCTTTTTTGTTCTTTTTTTCTCAGAATTGCTGCAGGTATTCGGGGTCATTATGGTTCCATGTAAATTTCTGAAATGTTTGTCCTATATCTGTGAAATGTGTCATTGGTACTTTAATAGGGATTGCATTGAATCTGTAAATTGCTTTAGATAGTATGGCCATTTTGATGATGTTAATTTTCCCAATACATGAGCATGGTATATGCTTCCATTTTTTTGTGTCTTCCTTAATTCCTCTCTTCAATGTTGTATAGTTTTCTGAGTACAGGTCTTTTACGCCCTTGGCTAGGTTTATTCCTTGGTACTTAATCTCTCTTTTTTTGCTGTATCAAATGGAATTTTTTTCTGATATCTGTTTCTTCTATTTCATTGTTGATGTATAAAAATGCCTTTGATTTCTGAGTATTGACTTTATACCCCACTGTTTTGCCAAATTCATTTATTAAGTTGAGTAGTTTTTTGGTGGAGTCCAAAGGATTTTCTTTGTACACTATCATGTCATTTGCAAACAATGACAGTTTTACTTCATCCTTTTCCATTTGAATGCCTTTTATTTCTTTTTCTTGTATGATCACTGTGGCTAGGACTTCCAATACTATGTTGAGTAGAAGTGGTGAAAGTGGACAACCTTGTCTTGTTCCTGATCTTAGTAAGAAACCTTTAAGTTTTTTCCCATTGAGTATGATGTTGGCTGTAGGTCTCTCATATATGGCCTTTATTATGTTGAGGAATGTTCCCTCTATTCCCACTTTGCTAATTGTTTTTTATCATAAATGGCTACTGTATCTTATCACATGCTTTTCCCCCATCTATTGTTATGATCATATGATTTTTGTCTTTCCTTTGGTTTCTGTGGTGTATTGCATTTATTGATTTGTGGATATTGTACCATCCTTGCATCCCTGTGATGAATCCCACTTGGTCATGGTGTTTGATCTTTTTAATGTATTGCTGGATGCAGTTTGCCAATATTTTGTTGAGGATTTTATCATCTATGTTCATCAGCAATATTGGCCTGAAGTTTTCTTTCTTTGTTATGTCTTTATCTGGTTTTTGGATTAGGATGATGCTGGCTTCATAAAAAGAGTTTGAGAGTCTTCGATCTTCTTGAATTTTTAAAAATAATCTCTGGAGGATGGGATTTAGCTCTTCCTGAACTGCTTTGTAAAATTCTCCTACAAAACCATCTGGTCCAGGGCTTTTGTGTGTCAGAAGCTTTTTGATTACTGTTTCAATTTCATTAGCTATTATTGGTCTGTTCAGGCTTTCTGCTTCTTCTTCATTCAGTTTAAAAGTTTATATTTTTCTAGAAATTTGTCTATTTCACCCATGTTTTCAAATTTCTTGGCATGTAATTGTTCATAGTAATTTCTTACAATCCTTTGTATTTCTGGGGCATCAGTTGTAATCTCTCCTCTTTCATTTCTTTTTCTTAACATTTTTTATTGATTATGCCATTACATTTGTTCTATTCCCCCCTCCTTTCCCCTCCACCCTGCATAACCCTCTCCCACCATTCCCCCCTTTAGTTCATGAACACGTGTCTCAAGTTCTTTAGATTCTGCATTTCCCTACTATTCTTACCCTCCCCCCTATCTATTTTCTATCTGCTGTCTGTGCTACTTATTTTCTGTACCTTCTCCCCACTTCTCCTTCTCCCACTCCCCTGTTGCTAATCCTCCATGTGATCTTCATTTCTGTGGTTCACTCCTGATCTAGCTGTCCTCTTAATTTGCTTTTGTTTTAGGTGTGGTTGTTGATAACTGTGAGTTTGCTGTCCTTTCACTGTTCATCTTTTTTATCTTCTTTTTCTTAGCTAAGTCCCTTTAACATTTCATATAATAAGGGCTTGGTGATGATGAACTCCTTGAATTTGGTCTTATCTGAGAAGCACTTTATCTGCCCTTCCATTCTAAATGAAAGCTTTGTGGATAGATCAATCTTGGATGTAGGTCTTTGGATTTCATGACTTGGAATACTTCTTTCCAGCCCCTTCTTGCCTGTAAGGTCTCTTTTGAGAAATCCACTGACAGTCTGATAGGAACTGCTTTGTAGGTGACTGTCCCCTTATCTCTTGCTGCTTCCAGGATTCTCTCCTTCATTTTAATCTTGGCTAATGTAATGATGATGTGCCTCGGTGTGTTCCTTCTTGGGTCCAACTTCTTTGGGACTCTCTGAGCTTCCTGGATTTCCTGGAAGTCTATTTCCTTTGCCAGAACGAGGAAGTTCTTTTTTATTATTTGTTCAAATAAGGTTTCCACTCGTGACTGTTCCTCTTCCCCTTCTGGTACCCCTATAATTCGAATGTTGGAACGTTTAAAGGTGTCCTGGAGGTTCCTAAGCCTCTCCTCATTTTTTTGAATTCTTGTTTCTTCATTCTTTTCTGTTTGGTCATTTTTTCCTTCCTTCTGATCTACTCCCTTGATTTGAGTCCCAGTCTCCTTTCCATTACTGTTGGTTTCCTGTGCATTACCATTCATTTCAATTAGTTTAGCTTTCATATGTTTCTCTAATTTGTGACTATAATCAACCAGTTCTGTGAGCATCCTGATCACCAGTGTTTTGAACTATGCATCTGAAAGTTTAGCTATTTCTTCATCACTTAGATTTATCGGCTCTGGGGCTCTGAGTTGTTCTTGAGCCATGTTTTGCTCTGTTGGTGCCCATTAAGTATGAGTGGATCCTTAGTTGTTTACCAGGGCGGGGCCACTCAGGTCGCTGGTTTGTGACTCTGTATGTGAGGGTGGGGTCAGAGAGGGAGCAATGGCGGTCCTCACTGCTCACCCAGTCCGTCCGACCGCTCGCCCCAGCCTGTTTATCCGAGCAGAAATGTGTGAGCCCGCCGTCCTGGGCCGTGCGGTCTCAATGCTCGCCCCTTCACTGGTTTATCTGCATGCAAATGCTCGACTGATCTCGCAGCCAGCCACGTCTCTTCCCTGTGTCTGCCCCGTAGCTAGCCCGTACCTGGGATCAGCGCCTTTGGCTGCTTGCGCAACACCCAGTTGGGGATCTTTTTTGCCAACCCGCTCCGATGCTGGCTTCTCTCCTCTTACTGGTTTAGCTGAGCATTTTGTTGTCTTCGGACTCCATTTTGTCAATTTTCTGTGTGGTTTGGTTATGTTTATTGTTGTTAAAACTTTGTTTTTAGATTTGGTTCTGCGCGGATGCAAGGTAAGGTGTTTCCACCTACGCCTCCATCTTGGTGGAAGTCCTTCCTCTTTCATTTCTAATTGTATTTATTTGGGTACTCACTCTTTTTTTCTTGATGAGTCTGCTTAAAGGCTTGTCAATTTCACTTATTTTTATCAAAGAACCAGCACCTGGATTTATTGAGCCTTATAATTGTGCTGTTAGTTTCTATGTCATTTAGTTCTGCTCTGATCTTGGTTATTTCCTTTCTTCTACTTCTCTGGGCTGCCTTTGTTGTTGTTCCTCGACAACAGGCATAGGGTTGTAGGCATAGGGTTAGGTTGTTTATCTGAAATGTTTCTATCTTTTTTTAGGTATGCCTGTAACACCATGAACTTCCTTCTCAAGACTGCCTTCACTGTGTCCCATGAGTTTTGGATTGTTGTGGGTTCCTTTTCATGTGTTTCCAGAAACTTCTTGATTTCTTCCTTAATCTCATTGTTGTTCCATTCATTGTTTAACAGCATGCTGTTCAATCTCCATGAGTTTGAATGTTTTGGATTTTTTTCCTTGAGGTTGGTTTCTAGTTTTTGTCCCTTGTGGTCAGAGAAAATGCTTGATATGATTTCTATTTTCTTGAATTTGCTGAGGCTTATTTTGTGACCTGTCATGTGTTCTGTCTTTGAAAATGTTCCATGCACATTTGAAAAGAATTAGTCACAAATTAGAGAAACATATGAAAGCTAAACTAATTGAAATGAATGGTAATGCCTTTCTTTGGGCTGAAAGGCTCTCTCTCTATATATAAGTTGAGTCCATTTTATCTAGGGCATTGTTCAATGGCACAATATCTTTACTGATATTTTGTTTGGAAGATCTGTCCATTTCTGACAGTGGGGTGTTGAAATCTTCTAGTATAATTGTGTTTCTGTCAATATCTTTCTTGAAGTCCTCCAAAATTTTCTTTTTGTATTTGGGTGCTCCTATGTTGGGTGCATATATATTTACAATGTTTATGTCTTATTGATGGATTCTTCCCTTGAGTATTATGAAGTGACCTTCTGGGTCTGTTTTTATGACTCTTCTTTTGAAGTCTATTTCGTCCAATATAAGTATTGCTACCACGCTTTTTTTTCCCTGTTCATTTTCTTGGAATATTTGTTTCCAGCCCTTCACTTTCAGTCTGTATAGGTCTTTTGTTGTGAGGTGGGTCTTCCATAGGCAGCATATGTATGGGTCATGTTTTGTTATTCATTCAGCTATTCTGTGTCATTTGATTAGGGCATTCTATTTATGTTTAAAATTATTATTGATAAGTACTTATTCATTGCCATTTTTTTTGTACCAATGTTCCTCTTGCTGTCACTGTTTTTCTTCCTGTTCTTAAAGCAAAGCCTTTAGCATCTCTTGCAGACCTCCTTTGGAGGAGGTATATTGTTTGAGGCTTCTTTTGTCCAGGAAGCTCCTTATTTGGCCTTTCACTTTCATTGGCAGCCTTGCTGGATAAGATAGTCTTGTTTGCAGGCTTCTGGTTCTCATTACTTGGAATATTTCTTGCCATT
Source organism: Artibeus jamaicensis (assembly GCF_021234435.1). Taxonomy (NCBI): domain Eukaryota; kingdom Metazoa; phylum Chordata; class Mammalia; order Chiroptera; family Phyllostomidae; genus Artibeus; species Artibeus jamaicensis. The sequence continues at coordinate 477,258 of NW_026521715.1, forward strand.
CCCTTCTGGCTTGGAGCCTTTCCATTGAGAAGTCAGCTGCTAGTCTTATTGGGGCTCCCTTGTATGTTACTTCCTCTTTTTCCTTCACTGCCTTTAAGATTCTCTCTCTGTCTTACAATTTTGCCATTTTAATTACGACGTGTCTTGAAGTGGGCCTCTTTGGGTTCCTCTTGATTGGGACTCTCTGTGTTTTCTGGATTTGTGTGACTTTTTTTCTCATCAAATTAGAGAAGTTTTTCATCATTACTTTTTCAAACAGGTGTTGTATCCATTGCTCCTCTTCTTCTCTTTCTGGTATCCCTATTATATGGACTTGATTACATTTCATGTTGTCCTGCATTTCCCTCAACCCCTCCTCATTCTTTCTGAGCCTCTTTTACTTTTCTTGCTTTTTCTGGGTGTTTTTTTCTACCTTGTCCTCCAGCTTGCTGATTCAATCCTCTGCTTCATCAAACCTGCTCCTACTGTGTTGTTCAGTTCAGAAATTGTATTCTTCATTTCCTTTTGGCCTTTGTTGATAGTTTTTTTTTCCATTTTTAATGTTGATATAGTTTGCAGTAAGTTCATTATAGTTTCCCTGTAGTTTCTGGTGATTCTCTGTGAGCTCATTGAGCTTCCTTATAAGCATTGCTTTGAACTTAATATCTGATAGTTGACTTGCCTCTATTTCATTTAGCATTCTTTCTGAGACTTCCTCTTTTTCTTTCATTTGGGGATTGTTTCTTTGTCTTCCCATTGCTTGTGAGACTCTTCTTGTTAGCCTCTGCTTTTTAAATTCATCTGTTCTGACTCCCTGGGTTTATGGTGTGAACTTCTATGGTAGAAGAACTGTGAGATTCAGTGGTGCAGTCTCCTTGATCTCCTGAGCTCACTCGTCTTGGGTTATCATTTATATTGGCTTTCTGTACGTCTTTGGGTTTGATTGTTGTTGGGTCTTTCTTTGGCGGGTTCTTCCCTCCAGCTGGTAATCTGAGGGTCACTCCACCCACCATGTCTTGTATTCTGCTGCAGGTGTAGGCAGGTTGTGCTGAAGCTGGTTCTTCTGTGTGTACAAGGTTTTGAGGATTCCCTCTTGCTCTTGCTCAGTTATTTGTTCTGAGTAGTTTCCCCACCATTTAGTTGTATTTCTACATAGGTCCTGGTTTGAGTTAATGTGGCTTCTACTCCCTCTTTGCCTTCTTCTGTTGTTATCTTTTGGTGGTTTCTTTGTTGGTGGGTTTCTTCTTTCAGCAGGTATCCTGGTGTTCACACCTTCCATTTACTCATCTAATTTTTTAGTGTACTCTACAATTGTTGGTTTCCAATCTTCATATATGCTGGGATACTCTTCACTGTTTGCTCTGTTCCACAGAATATCGGCTAAGTATTTCACCCATGTGCCGGGGGAAGTGGACTCCACTCCCACCTATCTTGCCGCCATCTTCTGTCCTCCAACATGATTAAAGAGACAGGAAGGTCCCGATTCCTATTCCTTTCAAGTCCTTGGTATTTTAGAAATTCTATTCTATACTAGAGAAGAAAAATTAGGTAATTGTTGAGTTTTTTGTTTTCTTTTTGTACTTTTTCTGCCTATCACTTAAAATTCTTTGGGGCAGTAGCTAGGGATATTATAACATAATAAAAGGCTTGAAGAAATTAATCTATAGAAGGAAATTTAAGTTGTACTACTGGAGAGTTTCTTCCAGTTATTTATTCTACTACTAACTGTATGATGTGGCATTTACTCTTTAGGCTCTGAAGCAACAGCAAAGAACAGCAGTGACAAGCTCCCAGCTCTCATGGAACTTATATTTCTTCAGAGGGGCACCTATTACAATATGCAAATAAATTAATTTATGAACAAGAACATCTTAAAATAGTAATAGCATTACTGAGTAATTTTTTAAAAATTTTATTTTAATTGTTGTTCAAGTACAGTTTTCTGTCTTTTACTCCCATCCCAGCCCACCCACCCAGACCTTCCCACCTCCTTCCCATTTCCACCCTGCCTAGTTTTTTGTCTATGTGTTCTTTATACTTGTTCCTTTAAACCCTTCCTCTTTTCCCCTGAAATTTCCTCTCCTCTCCCCTCGGATCACTGTCAGCCTGTTCTCAATTTCAGTGTCTTTGCTTATATTTTGTTTGTTTGTTTTGTTGTTTAGGTTCCTGTTAAAGGTGAGATCATATGGTATTTGTCTTTCACTGCCTGGCTTATTTTGCTTATCATAATGCTTTGTAGTTCCATCAATGCTGTCACAAAGGGTAGGAGCTCCTTCTTTCTTTCTGCTGCATATAATTCTATTGTGTAAATGTACCATAGTTTTTTTATCCATTAATTTACTAATGGACACCTAGGTTGCTTCAAGCACTTGGCTATTGTAAAATGTGCTACTGTGAACTTTGGGGTGCATAGGTTCTTTTGGGTTGGTATTATTGAGTAATCTTAAAAGGTGACAGGAGAGAGAGAAACAGGATGGGTGAGAGGCCACTTTGGCTGGAGGAGTCAGGAAAGGCCCCCAAGATGCCAGAGCTGAGCTGAGCTTGAGACATAAAGTGCTTCCCTGAGTAGACCTAAGGCAGAAGATAGCCATCGATGGCCCATTGCCAAATCCCACCTGGCATCAGTTTTTGTGTGGCCTGCCAACTAAAAATGGGTTGTACATTTTAATTTTTATTTAGTGGCAGGGGCAGGGGAGGGAGGCAGGTCTTACATTTTTTAATGGTTGAAAACAAATCTAATGTTAAAGATATTTTGTGAAAAAAAAAAGATATTTTGTGACACATAAACACAATATGAAATTCAAATTTTAGTGTCCATCAAAGTTCTTTGAGGAAAAGCCACATACACTCACTTCCACACTGTCTACAGCCAGTTTCAGGCTACAGTGATTGAGATCGGTAGTTGCAATAGAGATCATATGGAGCCCAAAGTCTAAAATATTTACTACATAGCCTGTTAAGAGAAAATGTACTGACCCCTTGTTTAAGAGAAGAGCATTTACACAAAGGGACATGCCAAGGCACAATATAAAGATGCGGAGGACAACAGGGAGGCTGAAATAAGGGGACAAAGATAACATTTGAGAGACAAGAAGAGTCCAGATCCTGTGGACACAGTATATATTTGTCATCTACTCATATGCTATCATACACTTTTGTCTAGTCTTTACCTCAAACAGTTCAAGTTACTAAAAGCAAGGCCAGTGTTTACTCATTGCAATGGATAAAATTTTACCCCATCCTGCTTGACCAGCTTGGCCTGGGAGCTCATGAATCTTCCTCTTGCCTCCCTTTGGCTCAATATAGTGATTTACCAACTAGAACAGATGACCAGAATCCCATCTCTGCTATTTACTATGTGACCTTGAGCAGGTTACTTAACCTCTCTGTGCTGTAATTTCCTCATTTGTAAAATAGGGCTACTACTACCCAACTTAAGTATTTCTATTAAATGAGATACTACACATAAACCCTAATAAGTGCTGTGATTACCTGCTGCTATTATTATTATTGAGCAAAAATGTTACTTGGCAAATGTGGATACCTGGCCCCACCCCCAGAAATTCCATAAGTCTAGGGTGGGGCACAGGAATCTGCCACGAGGTATATGAGTCACACATTGAGAAATTTTGCCTCAGGAAAACAGGTGTGGGGCCATCTGGCCTGGCAACATGACCTGGCCTAAGGCATCAATAAACAGTAACTCTGTTATCTTAGAATGGTTGAAGAGTCTGAGGTGGAATTTTTTTTTTAATGCAAGCCAAGTTTGAGGTTGAACAAAGAAATGGAGGTGGAGGAAAGGATGGCAATGGGGTAGGCCTCAAACTTATGCCACTCCTCAAGAATAATATTAAGTCCTCTCTCATTTTTGGTAGGGTCCTCTGCAGATGAAACTGTGTATAGAAAAAGAATTCTGTGTGTTTACTTCGCCCTTGTTCTGTGGATGACTGTTAGAGTCCTTGTACTGCACTTCATTAAGGAGCTATTACAGAGTGAGGCAGGGTTTCTTGACTCTTCTTCACACCCACCCCCATTAGCCAGAGCCACAGGGGCCAGGAAGGTGAGTGAGTGAGGCAGGACTGATGGAAAGCAATAGGGAGTGGTGAGGACTCTGATGAACAAGAGAGCACACGCTGTACCTATAGGCTAGCAGCTCCTCCTCTCCAGCCAATTGTGGTCACATAGGAATGCAGATGGAGAATGACCAGGTTACTCCTGTTTTCCAAGAAAAGCCAGATATCCAAATTTTTGTGTAATGCAATCCCATTAATAAATGTTGGCAAATAACTCGATTTTTTAAAAAACTCTATTTGGGGAAAAAAAAAAACAACCCACATCTGCTGGTCGGATGCAGCTTGTGGGTAGGCCTCCAATTTGCAGACCTTGGTTGAGGTTGTATATTTAAAGGTTTGGGACCTGGGTCCATCACTCCCACCTACCCATGTCCTGGTAGAGGAACAGGATCAATTAAAATTACCTGGGGAGAGAGATTATATACTGATATCCAGGCTCCATATCAGAGCTTCTGAATTAATCAATCCAGGTAGAGCTCCCGGGGAATATGCAGCCAGAGTTGAGCTCTACTGTGCAAGGTCAAGACTAAACGGGCGTGTTTGGTGAAGGAGATGATCTTGGGAAGAGAATGCCCTGAAGGCCAGGCTAACAACTCCTCTCAAACTATTAACTTTCTGTGCTCTCTCCTAATCTATGGGGAGCAGTCATGTAAATAGTTGCAAAGGGATTGACATTATTGAAAGTTTAGTTTTCCAATGTCCATCAGATACCTTCAGGCCATCACTAAATTGTCACAGCTAAGCACAGCTTTATGAGGTGGTAGTGATGGTGGTCAGGTCATGGTTTTGTTGGGGGAAATAAGGGACAAGGTTCCTCCTGCTCCTCTCCAGTAAAGCCTTAGCAGAGAAGCTACAGCCCCCTGACATGGCTGATGTCTGGAGTCCAGGTGACCTACAGCAGCCCAGCAGGAAAAGTCTGCAACACGGCGGAGGAGCTGGCAGGCTGCCTCGGTGGCAGAGTTAACATTCCAAACCAAAGTGACTCCTAAAGCCAGAGTAAGTGCTTGACGCTTGGTGATGAATTCCTTTTTAATCTTTGATACTTACCCCAGTGTTTGTTTGGTCCACGGTGGGCTATAGATTTGTGATAAAGGAGCTGAGAAAGAGAGAAAGAGAGATTGAGATTGAAGATAGTAGTTGTCCTTACTGCCCTTCTGCCTTTTGAGGCCATTTTTTACTCTTCTTGCTCCCTCCTGATGAGCAAGTGGGGAGTCTGTATGGGACCTGGGTCCACTAAACTTTTGAAGCTGCTGGGCTTTCCAGCTAGTATGTAAGTACCAGGGTGGTTCCGCATAAAGGCTTCACTCACATATATTAATTGGCCCTTAACATACAGCAATGAGTTTTTATATTGGGAGTGGGGGTGTTTTGAACCAGGAGCCAGATTCCTAGTTTTTCTGTACCCATGATCCTCCCTTTGAAGTCAATAGGGGACCCACTCAGGGTGTCTAGAGAAATGAGGACCTGGTCTAAATGAATTGTTAGCAAAATGTATTAAAGTGCTAAAGTAAGATTAAGTTACCCAGAGAAAATATAACTTGGTCAGAAGAAACTGCAATCAGAACCATCTGAAGGGGGTCCTATGGTCAAAAAAAAAAAAAGAAGAAAATGGATTTTTTAAATTCAATGAATGTGTTCAGTTGCCTCAGAGGAAATAAAGACCCATTCTTTCACATGTTTAAAGTGTGAACTGCCGATTAATGATGTGAATGGCAAATTGTGCTACAATTAAAAACATAGCAATGTTGTCTGAGGCAATTAGAGTAACTGTCTTCTGTTAATTATGGGTTGATGGATCTTGCATGCTGCCAGCAATTACCTTTTGAGTCTGAGCTTTTCTGAACATAATCCAAATTCATAAAGACATTGATATAATAAGAACTGTCTTCCTTGTTGGTGTGCCTGCCATATTTTTAGTGTGTATTAAGATATGTAATTATTTTTCATTAGGTTTCCACAAGACATTTTCTTCACACATGTTTTGCTAGGTCATCATTAAAGAACCTTAAAACCAATATGAGACGAGTGGGGAGTAGAAGGAAAAACTTGGTTTATATATTTACTAGCTGGGTACTGTTGGCAAATTGCTTAGCCTTTCTGGACTTGAAAGGAAAATATATACTTTCCAGGATTGCTAGGGAGCTTATATGAGATAATATTTATATATCGCTAAGTAGTATGTATGATGCATAGGAGGTGTTCAAGAAAAGTAGTTCTTGTTTTTCCAGAAGTAGCAGGGATATCCTTTCAACTATTTCATTATAGCAACATGGATAGTAATGGATATTAAATCCTTGCAATTATTACTTTCACATGGAGGACTGTCACATGTATCATCCAGCTTATGCCATGCATAGCTACTGCCATTGAAGTCTGTGTGAGTATTGCCCCCAGGAGTTGTACAGTATACAACCTTCATAACTAAACAGGGCTGCTCTGCTTGCAACCAGGATCCTAAACTTAAATCCTTTTTAATCTTTGTCCCCAGATGAACATGCCCTATTTTTGTTCTTTAGACCTTCTCCTAGTTGGGCTTTTCCATTGGTATTGATTAGGGATTAGCAGATTTCTACCTACAGATCTAATCTGATGTGCAGCCTGGTTTTGCACATAAGATTTTATTGGAATGCAGTTATACCCATTCACTTATGTATTGTTTACAACTCCTGTTTTTGTGGCACAGCAGAGTAGTTGCAACAAAAACTCTATAGTCCAAAAAGCTGAAAATATTTACTATCTGGCCCTTTACGAAGAAAGTTTGTTGAATCCTGATATTGATGACTATCTAGCCCTTTATTTTAATTCCAGAGAAACAAGATGATGCCTATTTCTTTCTTGTTTGTTTGTTTGTTTGTTTGTTTTTTCCTTCACTGGAAAAAGCCTAGAATTGGCAGTAAAATCCAGGAAAAACATCTACCCCACTGTCATGTCACTGGGCCAGGAGGTGGGGTAGATGTTTTTCCTGGTCTTCACTACTAATTCTAGGCTCTTCTCCATCCTCCCTCAAATCCCTGAAGCTCTGAATTTCATTTAGTTTCTCCCATTTACTCCCCCATCCTTGTGGCAGTCATTTATTGATTCCCAAGAATTTTAACTCCTAGCCCTCTATCATTATTTCAATAATCATTCCATAATAATGCTTGGTAATTTTCATAACTATTTTCATAAGTGACCTTTCCATTATCCTGGTCTCTGAGGTCTTGAATCAGATCATATCCATTTTCACTTTTATTCAACATTCAACAACTATTTATTGAATGCCAGACCTCCATCTTCCATAGTCTTTTAGCTACTTCCTCCCGCAGTCATCCCTAACCTCATCTTTGCCCAGTCAGGCTGCACCGCTTACTTTCTGTAGCTTTGACTTTAATAACTGCCAACCCCCCTGGGCCCTATTCCCTTGATCCCATTTCCTTTTGACTGTCCCTGACCCCTTTCTATCTTCATATCCCTTGCTGCCTAGTTTAAATGTCATGGCCTTTTGCTATAATAACTCCCTAGCCTTAGTCCTCAAGCCCTCTTTCCCCTTCATTGCTCTTCTGGCAAAATCTTAGTCCTGGTTATGCCTAGTACTGGACCAAACTTGCACCTGAGCACAAGAACTTGACTAAAGAAAAACATAATGACCATGAGGCTGAAAAACATATAAAGGCAGGCTGATTAGCCTCACTTTAATTCATGTCCTCTAACCTCGAATGGACACTTATGCTCCCTGCTAGTCTTACTCCATTTTCCTCACACCAACTCCCATGGATGATTATTTTGTACCTTCTCATACGTATTAAACCTCCCATACCCCCACCCTATTCTCTCTCTCAATGATCTTGCCTCCTATTTCACCAAGGAAAAGAAGCAATCAGAAGTGAATATCGACCAACTCCCACCACCATAGCTAGATGCTTCTTTGCATATAATCTGCCTTCCAGCTTGTTAAGGTTCTGTGGTCCCAGCTAAAACCAATATCTCCATTTGCCCACTGGACTCTGTCCCTCTTACCTATCCAGGAATATTGCTTTCATACTTCTCTTCTTCACTTAGTACCTTATTTGTTCTTCCCATTTTCTACAAGAATATTTTCATCATTACAAATATGGTACTTCTCTCATTTCAGAACAAACACTTGACTCCATCTCCCTTTCCAGCTACCTCCCCATTTCTCTGTTCTCCTTTATAGAGCAGTTTTTCAAAAGTGCTCTCTAGCCCTGGCAAGTGTGGCTCAGTTGGTTGGGCATCATCCTGCAAACTGAAAGTTTACAGGTTTGATTCTTGGTCATATGCCTGGGTTGTGGGTTCAGTCCCCCATTGGGGCACAAGCAAGAGGCAACCGATCAATGTTTCTCTCTCACCTCAATATTTCTCTCTCTCTTTTTTCTTAACATTTTAAGTGCTCTCTATTCTCAGTGTGCCCAATGTTTATCTTTTATTCTCTCTTTAACACTCAAATCATGCTTTTACCTTTACTTCACCAAAAGTGCTCTTGTCAAAGTTACAAATGACATCTGTATTGCTTAATCCAGAGGTCAGTTCTTAGTCCCACCATGACCTTCCAAAAGTGCTTTGAGTCCTGACCGGTGGCTCAGTTGGTTGGAGCATCATCCCATATACCAAAAGGTTGAAAACTCAACTCCTAGTTAGGGCACATACCTAGGTTGTGGGTTCAATCCCTGGTCGGGGCTCATATGGATGCAACCGATCAATGATTCTTTCTCACATCAATGTTCTCTCTCTCTACCCGTCACTTTCTCTCTCTCTCTCTCTCTCTCTAAAAAATTAATGAACATATTCTTGGATGAGGATTTAGAAAAACAGTGTTTTAAAACAGTTGACTGTCCCTCTCGCTTAGCATGTTCTTCGAGGGAGTGAGGGACTAGAGTCACAGGAAAGGATCATCTAGGAGACCCTGGGTACATTTGGGTTGATTTTGCTGAATTCAGGAGAAGATTCCTTTTTGTAGAAGCCTCACCCTTGTGAAACACACAGTTCATCTGAGATGAGATGGTCCCTCATTCCTGTGATGCCTAGAGAAGCCTAGTGGCTGAGGGAAAGGTAGGACGGAGGGGGGTGGATATAAAGAAAAGAGTTAGCCTTGAGCTGAATCCTGTTTCCTGATTTACAAGGAACTTGTGAACTTGGCTGTGTTACCTATACTTTTGAAGCCTTGGGTTTTTTTTGTTTGTTTGGGTTTATTATTATTATTATTATTATTATTATTATTATTATTTAAGTGTAGATGGGAATGCCTATTGCATAGGCTTATTGTAAAGAAAAAATGAATTAATGTTAGAGAAATCCTGAAATCATAGTTGCAAACTCAAATGCCTGCCAGGTGGGAAATACAAATTAAGACAGTGAACAGATGCCTAACTCTTAAAAATAGGTCAAGTTCAATTTTTGAAAATAAACACATTGGGCCAAATGAATCCCAACTGAAAGCCAAGTGTGACCCACCTTTGTTGCCTGGATGGTGGCTGAAACATAGTAGGTATTTGGTTAATACTAGATTTATTTTGGAAGTCCACCTTGGTCAGTTAGTCCACCAGTCAATGACTGTTGCTTTCATGCCTGTGACATTCATACATGCCTGTCCTGAACCCCGCCACATGAGGTACTATGTGAGATAGAGTAGTGGTTTCCACCCTCCAGCTCTGTTTTCCAAAATCAGGTAGACAGACTGTGAAAACAACTGCAAACAGTGAATAGTGTTATGAAGAGAAACAAAGGAATGAAGATTTTTGTTTGTTTCTTTGCTTTGTTTTTTAAGTGGAAGAGGAGCTGGGAATTCACTATAATAAAAAGAAGGTATTTGAGAGCGATGTTTAATAACTCTGGTTCAGGAATCTAATTTCCTAGCCCTGTGACCTACAGATAATATTGCTCCTACTTCCTAGGGCTATTGAGAGGATTAAAGGAGTTAATGTACTTAAATCACTCAAGTCATTCCCCACTTTGTGGTCATAGAGGTGAGCTATAAGACAGGCAAAGGGCTAAAATGGGAATTTGGTAACTAGGGTTCTAATGGAGGTGGCCGCCTTGTCCCAATTTACACAGAACTTCCCCTATATTAGTGCTGGAAGTTGTGTGACCTGGGAAACACCTCAGCTCTAGGTATGTCTAGATGGTTGGTCACCCCAGTGCTACTTCCAGCTGTTAAGTAACTGTGTTGGGACCACCTTATTCCTTCTCCAGATCTGTAAAATTAGGAATTCAGACTAGGTGGGTGTTCCTGAAACAGATGGATGAAAATCTCCTGCTGTTAAAACATGCAATGCTGGGCCTCACCCCAGGGTTTCTGGTCCAGCAGGTCTGGGGAAAGGCGGGGCCTGACCCAGTGCACTAGATGATCACAAAGGCCCATTTGTCCTTTAAAAGTCCATGATTTTAGGACTACTTCCTGTGACCTACTTACGGTCTTTACACAAAAATGGGGCTCATATACAGAAAGCCACTTACTCATTCAATCAAGTATTCATTTGACACTATTTATTGAACACCTGCTATTTGCCAGATAATATTCTAGATATTGGGAAGCTAGCAGTCAACAAAAGTGTAAAATGGCAAATTCCCTGATAGGAGGGACAGAGCTAACTTGGCTCTGTACCCTGCCATGCCCCTCCACCATATCATGCACGGTGAAGCCGCTTAACAAATAAGAGCTGGAGAAAAGTGCAAGATAATATATAAGGAAGCAGTAAGCTGTGCCTGTAGAACTTACACCCAGACATCTACTGGGTAGGTGAGTTAATCTGTGCCCAAAAGTAACCCCTTCTACCCTCACTCCCTACCATACACACACCCAAACTTTGTATCTCAATATCAGTTTTATGGCTGGGATGACATTTTTTGAAATTCATCCATTTGTCTTTTATGAAAAATAACACAAACACTTTGAGACTTACCTGACCATTCTAAGAAGAGTATAATAGGATGACAATTATTTCAGTTATTTTGCTGCCAGCTACATGAGAGAACCTACCTTAGATAAGAAAGCAGGCGTTCTGCATTTCTTTCATACCTATGCCATTGGAAAGAGAGAGGGAGCTCATTTTTTGGGACTGTGGAAGAACCAGAATATTTGTTACACAAGAAGTTCTGGTCACAAAATCCACATCAGCCCATTGGCATGTTGCATTCAATCAAGGATCCTGACAAACATGTCAGGAAGTTCAACTGATAACACTATTTTTTGACAGTCCTAATGACAGGTTTATTTGATTAGACTTTATCCCCTCCCCAGTCTATTCATGTTTTACTGAATGTCCACTTAACTGTACTTGTTGTCTCAGTTATCTATGGCTACATAACAAATCACCCCCAAATTTTTACTGGTTACCATTTGTGGTTTAGGAATTTGGACAAGGCTCAGTGGGATGGCTTATCTCTATTCATGTGGGGCTGGCTAAGTTCATCCATGCAGTTTCATTTAGCTGGTAGCTATACTGAACTGACAGGTCCCAAATGGCTTCTTTCTCGTGTTTGAGGTTATGGTGCTAGCTGTTCTCTGAGCTGCAGAGCTTTCTTCCATACAGCCTCTTTTTCCCCATTGTCTCTTATCCTCTGTGGCATTCATGTCTATCAGAACCTGGACTTCTTTCCATGCAGCTTAGGTAAGAAGAGGGTGAGTGTTGAAGCCACCAGGCTCAGAACTGGTACATTGTCACTTCAACCACATTCTATTGATCAAAGCAAGTCACAGGACATCCCTGATTCAAGAAGATAGGGGACGTATACTCCTGCTGTTGATGGCAGAAATTAGTGGTGACCATCTTTGCAGGCAGGCAATCTACATACTTGCTTTCTCTCAGTCTTTGTCAATGAACTTCAAATAAGGAAGAATAGTTTTTTTAGGTGGTGGTCAGGGGATCTGGTGGCAAGGCACAAGTTTTTCTTTGATTTATAGCATCTAAATCCAAGAAGAGTATTAGAACCCCTCAGGGAAATAAAGATATTTAAATGATTATTTGAAGAATGTAGCTATGACTACCCTTTGCAACAACATGGATGGAACTGGAAAGCATTGTGCTGAGTGAAATAGGCCAGATGTTGAAAGACAAATACCATATGATCTCACCTTTAACAGGAAGCTAAACAACAAAAAAAACAAGCAAGCAGAATAAAAACAAAAGACACTGAAATAGATAATAGGGGGACAGTGACCAGAGGGGAGAGGGGAGGGAATTTAAGGGGAAAAAAGGGGAGGGATTTGGAGGAACAAGTATGAAGGACACAAGGACAAGAACTGAGGGGGGTGGAAATGGGAGGGAGGTGGGGAACACAGTGCCAATTGGGCTGGGATGGGAGAAATAGACAGAAAACTGTACTTGAAAAATAAGTAAATAAAATTTAAAAAAGAAAGAATGTAGCTATGGATAAAAATGACAGTGGAAAGCATATAATGTGTGTATGTCTATATGTTTATGATACATTTGAAATGTGTCAAAAAAAACCAACTGTCCTTTTGGAAACAAATAGAATAGGACATGAAATGCTCAAATGCTTCTTTTTTAAAAAATTTTATTTAGTTATTTTTCAAGTACAGTTTTTTGTCTATTTCTCCCATCCCAGCCTCCCCCCCCCCTTGCTCCCCACCTCCCTCCCATTTCCACCCCCCTTAGTTCTCATCCCCGGGGTCCTTCCTATTGTTCCTCCAAATCCCTCCCCCTTTTTCCCCTTAAATTCCCTTCCCTCTCCCCTCTGGTCACTGTCCCCTTGTTCTCTATTTCAGTGTCTTTGTTTTTTTTTCTGCTTGCTTGTTTGTTTTGTTGTTTAGCTTCCTGTTAAAGGTGAGATCATATGGTATTTGTCTTTCAACACCTGGCCTATCTCACTCAGCATAATGCTTTCCAGTTCCATCCATGTTGTTGCAAAGGGTAGTAGCTCCTTCTTTGTTTCTGCTGCATAGAATTCCATTGTGTATATGTACCACAATTTTTGGATCCATTCATTTACTGATGGGCACCTAGGTTGCTTCCAACTCTTGGCTATTGTAAATTGTGTTGCTATGAACATTGTGGTGCATAGGTTCTTTGAAATTGATGTTTTAGGATTCTTAGGATATAATCCTAGCAGTGGAATTGCTGGGTCAAAAGGCAGGTTGATTTTTATTTTTCTGAGAAAATTCCATACTGTTTTCCATAATGGTTGTACCAGTCTGCAATCCCACCAACAGTGAACTAAGGATCTCTTTTCCCCACAACCTCTCCAACATTTGTTGTTTGTTGCTTTGTTTATGATAGCCATCCTGACCAGTGTAAAGTGGTTTTAATTTGCATCTCTCTGATAGCTAACAATATTGAGCATCTCTTCATGTGTCTCTGGATTTTCTGTATGTCCTCCTTGGAGAAGTGTCTGTTCAAGTCCTTTTTCCATTTTTTAATTGGGTTGATTGTCTTCTTAGAGTGGAGTCGTGTAAGTTCTTTGTATATTTTGGAGATTAAACCTTTGTCTGAGGTATCATTGGCAAATATGTTTTCCCATACAGTTGGTTGTCTTTTTAATTTAATACTGTTTTCTTTAGCCACAGAGAAGCTTTTTATTTTGATGAGATCCCATTTGTTTATTCTTTCCTTTATATTTCTTGCTCTAGGGGACATATCAGTAAAAATGTTGCTGCGTGAAATATCTGAGATTTTCTTGCCAATGTTCTCCTCTAGGACTTTAATGGTGTCACAGCTTATATTTAAGTCTTTTATCCACCTTGAATTTATTTTGGTATATGGTGTAAGTTGGTGCTCAAGTTTCATTTTTTTTGCACGTAGCTGTCCAGTTCTCCCAACACCATTTGTTGAAGAAGCTATCTTTACTCCATTTTATGTTACTGCCCCCTTTGTCAAATATTAATTGACTGTAGAGAGTGGGTTTATTTCTGGGCTCTCCGTTCTAATCCATTGGTCTATGTGCCTGTTTTTATGCCAGTACCAGGCTGTTTTGATTACAGTGGCCTTGTAATACAGTTTGATATCAGGTATTGTGATCCCTCCCACTTTGTTCTTCTTTCTCAAAATAGCAGCTACTATTCGGGGTCATTTATGGTTCCATATAAATTTTTGAAGTATTTGTTCTATATCTGTGAAATATGCCATTGGTACTTTAATAGGTATTGCATTGAATCTGTATATTGCTTTGGGTATTACGGTTACTTTGACGATGTTAATTCTTCCAATCCATGAACAAGGTATATGTTTCCATTTGTTTGTGTCTTCCTTGATTTCTTTCTTCAGTGTTGTATAGTTTTCTGCATACAGGTTTTTTACCTCCTTAGTTAGGTTTATTCCCAGATATTTTATTTTTCTTTTTGCTATATCGAATGGAATTTTTTCCTTGATTTCTGCTTCTACAGATTCATTGTTGGTATACAAATATGCCTTTGATTTCTGGATATTGACTTTGTAACCCACTGTTTTGCCAAGTTCATTAATTAGTTCGAGCAGTTTTGGGGTAGAGTCTCTAAAATTTTCCATGTACACTATCTTGTCATCTGCAAACAGTGACAGTTTCGCTTCCTCCTTTCCTATTTGGATGCCTTTTATTTCCTTTTCTTGCCTGATCGTTGTAGCTAAAACTTCCAACACTATATTGAATACAAGTGGTGAAAGTGGACATCCTTGTCTTGTTCCTGTTCTTAGTGGAAAAGCTTTTAGTTTTTGCCCATTGAGTATGATGTTGGCTGTAGGTCTCTCATATATGGCCTTTATTATGTTGAGGAATGCTTCCACTATTCCCACTTTGCTGGGTGTTTTTATCATAAGTGGGTGTTGTACCTTATCAAAAGCTTCTTCCGCATCTATTGATAGGATCATGTGGTTTTTGTCTTTGCTCTTGTTTATGTGATGTATTACATTTACTGATTTGCAAATATTGAACCATCCTTGCATCCCTGGGATGAATCCCACTTGGTCATGGTGTATGATCTTTTTGATATATTGTTGGATGTGATTTGCCAATATTTTGTTGCAGATTTTAGTGCCTGTTCATCAGCGATATTGGCCTGAAGTTTTCTTTCTTTGTTGTGTCTCTGTCTGGTTTTGGAATTAGGATGATGCTGGCTTCATAGAAGAATTTGGGAGTTTTCCATTCTTCTAGATTTTTTGGAATAGTCTGTGAAGAATAGGGGTTAGCTCTTCCTTAAATGCTTTGTAGAATTCTCCTGTGAAACCATCTGGTCCAGGGCTTTTGTCTGATGGGAATTTTTCGATTACTGCTTCAATTTCTTTTGTCGTTATTGGTGTGTTCAGATTTTCTGCTTCTTTTTCATTGAGTTTTGGAAGATTGTATTTTTCTAGAAATTTGTCCATTTCCCCTAGGTTTTCAAATTTCTTGGCATACCGTTCTTCATAGTAATTTCTTACAATCCCTTCTATTTCTGTGGTATCAGTTGTAATCTCTCCTCTTTCATTTCTGATTGTGTTTATTTGAGTCCTCTCTCTTCTTTTCTTGATGAGCCTACTTAAAGGCTTGTCTGTTTTGTTTATCTTCTCAAAGAACGAACTCCTGGATTCATCGATCCTTAGAATTGTGCTTTTAGTTTCCATGTCATTCAATTCTGCTCTAATCTTGGTTATTTCCTTCCTTCTGCTTGCTCTGGGCTTTCTTTGTTGTTGTTCCTTGAGTTCTTGCAGGTGTAGGGTTAGGTTGTTTGTTTGAAATGTTTCTATCTTCTTTAGGTAGGCCTGTATTGCTATAAACTTCCCTCTCAGGACTGCCTTTGCTGTGTCCCATAGGTTTTGGGTTGTTGTGAGATCATTTTCATTTGTTTCCAGAAACGTTTTGAATTCTTCCCTAATTTCATTCTTGACCCATTTGTTGTTTAATAGCATACCATTCAGTCTCCATGATTTTGGGTGCTTTGGGTTTTTTCCTTTGGGGTTGGTTTCCAATTTCAGTCCCTTGTGGTCAGAGAAGATGCTTGGTATGATTTCAATTTTCTTGAATTCTTTGAGGCTTGTTTTGTGTCCTATCATGTGGTCTATCTTTGAAAATGTTCTGTGTGCATTTGAAAAGAATGTGTATTTAGCTTTTTTGGGATGAAGGGCTCTCTATATATATATCAGTTAAGTCCATTTCATCTAGGGTGTTGTTTAATGCCACAATATCTTTGTTGATATTTTGTTTGGAAGATCTGTCCATTTTTGATAGTGGGGTGTTAAAATCCCCTACTATAATTGTGTTGCTATCGATATCTTTCTTGAAGTCCTCTAAGATTTTCTCTATACATTTGGGTGCCCCTATGTTTGGTGCATATATGTTTACGATGTTAATGTCTTCTAGGTGGATTCTTCCTTGAGCATTATGAAGTGACCTTCTGGGTCTCTCTTTATGGCCCTTTTTTTGAATTCTGTTTTGTCCGATATGAGAATTGCTACCCCAGCTTTGTTTTTCTTGTCCATTTGCTTGGAAAACTTGTTTCCAGCCTTTCACTTTTAGTGTGTGATTGTCTTTTGTCCTGAGGTGGGTCTCTTGTAGGCAGAATATGTGTGGGTCATGCTTTCTTATCCATTCAGCTATTCTGTGTCTTTTTGATTGGAGCGTTTAATCCATTTACATTTAAGGTTATTATTGATAGGTACTTATTCATTGCCATTTTTGTACCTGTGTTCCTCTCTGTCTGTCTCTTTTCCTTCCTTTCATTAAGCAGTCCTTTTAGTATTTCTTGTAGTGCTGGTTTGGTGGAGATGTATTCTTTTAGACTTCTTTTGTCTTGGAAGCTCTTTATTTGGCCTTCTATCTTGATTGAGAGAGTCTTGCTGAGTAAAGTAGCCTTGGTTGTAGACCTCTGGTTCTCATTACTTGGAATATTTCTTGCCATTCTTTTCTTGCTTGGAGTGTTTTCATTGAGAAGTCAGTAGCTAACCTTATTGGGGCTCCCTTGTATGTTACTTATTTTTTCTCCTTCGCTGCCTTTAAGATTCTCTCTTTGTCTTGGAATTTTGCCATTTTGATGATGATGTATCTTGAAGTGGGCCTCCTTGGGTTCCTCTTGATTGGGACTCTCTGTGATTCCTGGATTTGTGTGACTTTTTCTCTCATCAAATTAGGGAAATTTTCTCTCATTACTCTTTCAAATACATTTTCTATCCCTTGTTCTTCTTCTCCTTCTAATATTCCTATTATTTGGATATTATTACGTTTCATATTGTCTTGCATTTCTCTTAATCCCTGTTCATTCTTTCTGAGCTTCTTTTCATTTTCTTGATCTTTCTGTGAGATGCTTTCTACTTTGTCCTCCACCTCGCTAATCTGATCCCCTGCCTCATCTATCCTACTTTTGAAACTTTCTTCTGTGTTCTTCAATTCAGAAATTGTATTCTTCATTTCCTCTTGTCCCTTGCTGATATTTTCTATTTCCTTTTTCATGTTGATGTAGTTTGCAGAGAGATCACTGTAGTTTCCCTGTAGTTTCTGATAGCTCATTGTGAGCTCTTTGAACTTCGTAATAACCAGTGCTTTGAATTTACTATCTGATAGTTGATTAGCCTCTATTTCATCTAACATTCTTTCTGAAGTTTCTGCTTTTTCTTTCATTTGGGGATTGTTTCTTTGTCTTCCCATTGTTTGAGAGTCTTCTTGTTAGTCTCAGCTTCTAAAATTGATCTGTTCTGACTCCCTGGGTTTATGGTGTGAACTTCTGTGGTATGATACCTGTGAAGTTCGGTGGTGCAGACTCCTTCAGGTATCTTGATGTTCTCAGTCTCCACCTATTCTCATGCTGGTTCTCACGCTGGTCCTGGCGCTGGTCCCTGCACTGGTCACCTACCACTGCTGAGTGTCCCGGCTCCTATAGCCGACTCCTCCAGCGCCCAGGCCTGTCGCTATAGCAGTGGCATAGGGGCCAAGAGTGTCCCGGCTCCCATAGCTGACTCCTCTGGTGCCCAGGTTTGTCACAGGGGCTTGGAGTGTCTGGTTCCCATAGCTGACTCCCTGGCGCCCAGTCCCATCTCTATGGCAGCGGCACAGGGGCCTCCAGTGTCCCGGCTCCTGTAGTTGACTCCTCTGGCACCCAGGCCCGTCACAGGGGCCTGGAGTGTCTCTGCTCCCATACCTGACTCCCCAGCATCCAGTCCCATTGCTATGGCAGTGGCACAGGGGCTGAGAATTTCTCTGCTCACATTGCTGACTCCTCTGGTGCCCAGGTACATCACAGGAACTTGGAGTGTCCAGCTCCTGTAGCTGACTCCCTGGTGCCCAGGCCCGTCACTATGGCAGCAGCACAGGGGCCTCTAGTGTCCCGGCTCCTGTACCTGACTCCCCGGCGTCCAGTCCCATGGCTATGGCAGCAGCACAGGGGCCGGGAATGTCCCGGCTCCCGTAGTTGACTCCTCTGGCACCCAGGTCCGTCACAGGGGTTTGGAGTGTCCGGCTCCGGTAGCTCAAATGCTTCTTTTTAGTCTGAATGCTTCTCAAAGAAAAACAGTTGACCAGCATGAGAAGATTTTTTCCAAAATCTCACAGACAGCAGATGTTTTGAATGCTCTTCAGTTAAAGGGCAATAATACCAACAATGTATTTGCCTATATTTGTGAAATTATTATATTTAGAGCTTGTAAAATATAAAAAAATGTAAACACAAATACAAGCACAGAAAAATATGTAGAGCACAGAGTATGATCTGTCCTCATGGCAGGGATAGGAGAGACAGTCATAGGAGGTGTGGATGTAGGGTACAATATGGTGACCTATTGCTTCTTAATCTTTAAGTGTGCAAATGGATCACCCAAAGACTGGGTCTTAAGAAGAGGTAGATCCTGATCCAGTGGGCCTGGGGTGGAGGATTAGATTCATATTTCTGACAAGCTTCAGGTGGTCACAGGTGCATGGATTTAAATTTCATGTCTCCTTCCTGAGGCAGCAAATGTTGCTTCTATGCCTCCCAAATTCCTGAAACTGTGCTAGGCAATAGGAATACCAAGACAGGGCTAAGACTCAGACCCTCAACTTCATGAGCCTAGAAGGAGAGATCAACACAAAAATAATTCAGAGTGATAAGAGAGTTTTGGGTTAATTGTGATTGTGGTGGGTTAACTGTTAATACAGTCTTTGGGTTCCTGACTCAACCCCAACTAGGACGTAGGTTTGGCGAGCTGATTGACCAGTCTCAGTGCCTTCATCTCTGCGATGATCTTATGCTGTCTATCTCATAGAATTCTTATGCAAGTTCAGTGAAATTAAACCCTAATGTGAAATAATGCTAGCACATAGTAAGTGCTTAGTAATTATTAACTCTTTTTATTATACAAATGCTGCTGTATCTGTTGAGGGAAAAGGCGAATGCTTTTATCTTAAAATATTTAGTGTAGTAATCATAGCACAAATTCTGGAAAGCTATTATCAAGTATGGAAAAAAAGAAAATACATCCATTCCCACATTATTCTTGAGAAACAAGAATCATGACACATCTCATGAGACATACACTGAATATAAAGTATGTGTAATGATGATTGAAGTGGAACTTTGATTTAAGGATCTATTTGTTCTTGACCTTATGTGACCTTGACATGATTGTTTAACCTTAGTTTTCTCATCTATACAATGGAAATGATAACAATTGTCATGTTAGAAGTTTATTAGGCTCAAATACCATAATGGATTTTGATGTCCACAGAGCTAACTGGGAATCTTGGCCTTGTCACTTACTAGCTAGCTTGTGTGGCATTGAGCATTTTTTCAACTTCTATCTCAATGGAAAAAAAAAAACATATAAAGGACTCAGCCAAGTGACAGGTACATAAGTGCTCAGTAAATGATAGAGCTGTTGTTGTGACATGAAATTGCTTTGAAAAATATAAGGTGTGCCCTAGGAATAAATTTAACCAAGGATGTAAAAGACTCAGAAAATTATAAGACACTGAAGAAAGAGATTGCAGAAGATACAAATAAGTGGAAGTACTGTATTTTGCCATGTATAATGCACACTTTTTTGCCCACATTTTTTGAGGGAAAAATAAGGATGATCATTATACATGCATATAATGATTACATACCACAGATGTAATAATCCCCATGTATAATGCACAGAAAAATGTGGGTATGCATTATATACAGCAAAATACAGGATATACCATGTTACCAGATAAGAGGAATTAATATCATTAAAATGTCCATACTGCCCAAAGAAATCTACAGATTCAACACAATTCATATCCAGATACCAATGGCATATTTCACAGAACGAGAAAAAATGTTCCAAAAATTTATATGGAACCACAATAGACCCCAAATACCCACAGCAATCCTGAGAAAGAAAAACAAATTTGGAGGAATAATGCTACCTGATATAAAACTATACTACAAGGCCATATAATCAAAACAGCAAGGTACTAGCATGAAAACAGACATATAGATCAATGGAAAAGAATAGAGAGCCCAAAAATAATTTATAGTCAATTAATATTTAAAAAGAGGGCAAAAATATATAATGGGTAAAGATAGTCTATTCATTAATGGTGGTAGAAAAATTGGACAGATATGTGCAAATAAGTGAAACTAGAGTTCCTTCTTACACGTATACAATAATAAACTAAAAAATGAGTTAAAGATTTATATGTTAGACTCAAAACCATAAAAATTCTAGAAGAAAACAAAGGCAGTAAAATCTCAGATATTTCTCATTGAAATATTTTTCGGATATATCACCTCATGCAAGGGAAACAAAAAAATACATATAAGCAAATGAGAGCACATTAAACTATAAAAGTTTTTGCACAGCAAAGGAAACCACAAGCAAATTGAAAAGTGGGAGAATATATTCACCAATGAATATTCTCATCTGATAAGGGGTTAATATCCAAAATTTATTAAGAAACGTACAAAACCCAACACCAAAAAAATACCACAAAGAATTGGGCAAAGGAAATGAATAGACACTTGTCCAAAGAAGACATACAGATGGCCAATAGACATATGAAAAGATGCTCAATGTGACTAACCGTCAGAAATGCAAATTAAAACCCAATGAGATACCACCTCAGAATGGCTATCATCAGTAAATCAAGAAACAAGTATTTGAAAGGATGTGGAAAAAAGGGAACCCTCATGAACTGTTGCTGGGAATGCAGATTGATGCAGCCGCTGCTGAAAATAGTATGAAATTTCCTAAAAAAATTATAAATGAAATGTCCTTATGACTCAGGGATTCCACTTTTGGGAATATATCCCAAGAAACCTGAAACATTAATTCAAAAGAATATATACACTCCTATGCGTTGCAGTGTTGGTTAGAATAGCCAAGGTTTGGAAGCATCCCAAGTGTCCATTGGCAGATGAATGGTTAAAAAAAAAACTTGTGGTACATTTACACAGTGGAATACCACTCAGCTATAAAAAAGAAGGATGAACCTTTTTCGACAGCATGGATTGACCTAGAGAGTACTATGCTAAGTGAAATAAGGCAGTCAGAAGAAGACAAAGAGCATATGATCTCACTTATAGGTGGAATCTAATGAACAAAATTAACTAACAGAGAAAATAGAAACAGACTGATAGAGAATAGGCTGACAGCTGTCGGAGGGAATGGAGTTTGAGGGGCTGGGTGAAAAGGTGAGGGAATTAAGCAAAAAAGAAATACAACCGATAGAAAACAGTGTCTTACCAGAGGGAAAGGGGTGGGGGAGGTAAAAGAGGATTTAAGGGAGATAAATGGTGATGGCAGGAGACTTGACTTGGGGTGGTAAACACACAATACAGTACACAGATAATGTATTATAGAATCATACACCTGAAACCTATATAATTTTATTAATCAGTGTCACCCCAATAAAGTCAATAGAAAAAACTATAAGGTATGTGACTTCATAAAAATTATTATAAGTTGTGATAAATGTGTTGTTACATTGAAGTGTTGCTTGTCAGTTGCTGGCAGTAAGGCATAAACCTTGTTTCCTTTCCCCCCCTCTTCCACATGCTGCTCCAAGTGACAATAGCAAAGGCAGCAGCAGATTGGAAGTGAGGGATGCAGTCTCTGGCGATGATGTAATTAGCCCTTCCCTCCATCACTGGAGATAAGAGGCTGCCTTTTAACATGGACCATGATCCAGAATCTCAGAAATTTGAAATGTTCATAAAAATTTCTTTATCCTTTCAGTGAACCAGTTAAAATTGCAAATTCAAAAGGGAAGGACAAGTGTGCAGGGCCTGGTTGGTGTTAGAAGGCGGACTCTGATGGTTTTGGCCCCTGGCTGATGATGCTGGGAAGAGGAGGGCAGGGACACATGCTGGGTCACAGCTGAGCTCCAGGCATCAGCCAGTCTCTCTGCAGAAGTGCAGCAGCTACACTTGGCACTTTTGGGCATCAGCCAGTATTCCAATAGCCAGCAATTTCACAACAAAACACACCTCTTTAGATTTCAACCAAAGAAAAATCTTGTAATGGGGAATAAAGAAATCTCAAAATTACCTCTTATGTTTCATCTCTGGACTCATTAGCTTCCCCCCTTACCTTTCCCACTGATCCTTCTACTTGACAAGATATGCAAGGAAGGAGTTAATGAATATACAGTTTTATTTTTTTTGGAAGAGAAATACAAAACAGGCTCAAAGGAGGGCTGTCATCACCCTGCAAGTCTCCAGGGATTTTATAGGTAATTATTAACTCTTTGTGGCATTCCTGGAGAAAAGAACAGGGGAAAAAAAAAAAACTCTCTGCTGAAAGCACCTACTAAGATTTTCCATCTATAGTGTGTATATGAACTTTCAACTTTTCAGAGTTCAAATTTATTAATGCTGTAAAATAAGCCTTAGATGTGTTTAGCCCTGAACATTTTATAAAGGCCTTGCATCATTTATCACAATGGATCCTTCCTTAACTGTCTTAGCGCTCAGGTCAGAAGTACCACTATCCTTGTTTCCCCATTTGAGAAAATGAGGCTTGAAGAAAGGAAATGAGTGGGCACAGGTTTCATGGGTAATATGGCCTGGCTAGAATCCAGGTCTTCTGCATGCTGCCCTGGTGCTCTTCTAACAAAAATCTGTACCAGTAGGAAAGCATCTCTGAACCCCAGCATTCTGTAAAAACTGTCAGTTATCACCACCTACAACACCCACAATTTAGTCCCCTAGAATTTGTATTCTTAAAAAAATCTACGTGATCAACCTGCTTTCTTATTATCTTTGTCATTTGCTTCTCTCCCCACTTGGTGATTTCAGACTATTTAAATGTTGAGTTCCTCTCTTGCATTGGGTTTAAGATGTTTAACTGATAGGGCTTCTGTATTTAAGAGACCTGCAGTTGCTCTCATTAGGGATTTGATTTGATGCTGGCCCTGTAGTTCGGTCACTGGTAGATTAAAACAGACTGGAAAACTTAAAGTCCCTGGGTGACTCTTTCAAGAAATAAGTATTTGAAATTGTGAAAATGGCAGTGGAGGAAAATGAGGACCTGGAGTGCCCGAATGAATGGTTGCTCTGTGCTGAATAGACTAAGACTTGTTCTTTCATAAGCAGGGACATGGACATCCTTAGAAAGTGGCTGTTGTTGTTCAGGTCTTTCTGATTTTAGTTTCTTGCAAGAGATGAATTCTCCCCAGAGTTCCACATCACTGCATGAAGCCCACACTCCTTTCCATGACAAGCAGGTTGCTAGTATGTGGGCAAACTTCCATACATGGTATGGGGAGCAGACATGACTTCATGCTCTGCTGTAGACGAGAGGAACTGCCAAGGCTCAGGCGCCCAGTCCCCTAAAAGTTTCTCAGTTTTGGAATCCTCCTCTCTGGCTGTGTGGTATAACCGGACCACAGGGGATGCTTGAGATTTATAGGCACACCTTTACCTTGTAGATTCTCAAATCTTGTCCTCCAGAACTCTCACGTCCCTAAAAAACATACAGCTACACCCACAAGCACTTGGAAAACATTTGACAATAAATATCCATTTTACAATACCAATAATGGCACAAACCTGAAAAATAATTTTAGGTCAGCAGTTCAAGTTCAATGAGTTCGACTTCTTTTTGCTGCATATGTTGTTTCATTGGGGGAGGGGCCAAGAGAATCTGACAGTTTTGTTTAGAGACATGTTCGTGGCCATTTGGCTTTAAGCTACTGTTTGTTTGGTGTTCTTTGGTCTGGGAAAATTTAAGAAACGTTGACATAGGGAATGGCATAAATATGGAGTCTTTTAAATTCCATTCCTATGCTTATTATTATTACTTTACCAAAGGTGTTGCAAAAAAGAGATGTATTTCTTTTTGTCCAGTTGGGAGGTATATGTTTGTGTAGATTACAATGAAACATAAAGCTGGTTAAAGCCCTGAGTAGACTGGGTGGGGTGCAGCATTTTTCAGATAGTTATTTATACATATATTTGAGAATTGCTTTGGGTATCAGCACTGAGATGATGATGATGAAAGAGAGAGAGAGGCATACAGACTGAGAATCGGTATCATTATCTGGTAGAATAAGGAATTAGAAGAAGGGGGAGGAGAATAAAGAAGGGGAAGAAAAATAAGAGGAAATGAGAAACCGCTTGACTACCAAGTTCAAATGCACATTTGGTTAAAGAAAGAAGTGGTCTTATGGCTGAGGGAAATCTTAACACCTCAATTAAAGCAAAATACTTTGAATGTGTCAAAATGATACAAAACCCTTTAAATGTTTTTTGCTTTTTATTCCTGAGGAACATCTCCCCTTCATTTTCATAGAAGAGAAATCAGATTTCATTTGCTGGAGCAAATGTTTTTCAACAGACTCCACTTAATTATTCTATCAATGTGTGCAGTTATGTTAGAAACTTACATACTCTTGGGAAGGGACATGAGACACCAGTAAACCAAAACACCCAGAGGGGGCAGCTATATATATTACTGTGCTAATTTTTTTCCCCTTTTCACAGTGTATGTTCATGCCATGTGTGTGCGTGTGTGTACATCCTCTTCGTGGGTGACTGGCTTGCTGTTTCAATGCACTGTCATAACATTGGTTACTATGTTCAACCTTATGGTAACAGTAAAAGTTAGAACCTTTGTAACAATTATTATTTCTTTTTTTACTCTCTTAGGAGTATTCCGTCTATGCCTTGTTGAAAACTGGCTTAAAAAATAAAACCCCCTTTGATTTAAACAAATGAGCAAATAAAGTACAGTAACCCCTTAGAAGAAGGCTGGAGCAATTTCCAAAACTATTATTCAAGTAACTAGGGTGGAGCGGGTGGGGGTAGGGGTTGGAGTGTGTGCACATTTGAGACTTGGTTTCTGTAGTACACATTCATTTCGGAAATCAAGGACATTTTGCTGGATTTAAGAGGTCAAGAACAAGTTAGGAGCAAAAAGGAGCTCCTTGTGGGAAGAGGAAGGCTATCGCCCCTAAAGAAACAACTAAAGATGCTTCAGTCAGTAGGGAATTTGTAAAGTTTTAAATATGTGCCTTTGCTCCTAAAAGACACCGGAAAACGGTGCACATTTGCTCTAAATCTGTATCTTTGGCCCTGTTGGCAGCAGCCTTTGGCAGGAGCAAAGAAACCTTGGGGCCAGACAGTTCCAAAGGACGGGTGGAAGGGCGATATGTTCTTAACCAACTTTCCTCCCCTAGACCTATAGGGAAAATTTTTTACTCTTCCAGTCCTCGGGCCTCAGTCCCCTTCTCCACTAACCGTCACCACGTCCCCTTTAAGGGCTGGAGGACTTCTCTCCTTAGCCCCTCCCAGTGGCCCCCCAACCCAACGCCCTTCCCAACCCGCCTTTCACACCTTGGGTGGGAAAAGAGAGTGGGGCGGGGTGGCCGGAGAGGCCAGAGGGGTGGGATCATGGTGAGTGCTCCAATGGTGGTACACGCTGGCTGCTGTGGGTTCTGGCAGCCAATGAGCAGGAGGCGGGGGGTGTGGCGGGGCGCAGTAGCAAAGCAGCCAACGTGGGCCTGCAGACAGCCGAGGAGCTCCGAGCCTTGCCTGTGTGTGAAGGCTAGCGGCCGGGGGCGGGGCCTCGGCACTGGCCCGAGCAGGGCTGATTGTTCAGAGGCGAGGTCGGTTTAGCTTGCGTAGTCTTGGGCTGTGCGCGCGCTCTGCTGTTAGCACCGGATCGCAAGGGGCCCGGGGCCCTTGGAAGATTGTGGGGGTGGCCGCGCTGTCCAGCCCGAGGTCTGCTGTTGGACTCGTGGAACCTCGAAGAAGATGCCCACGGGCGCAGAGGTCAGGCTGCGAGGCTGAGCGCAGTCCTTGCTGCGGCCGCGGCACTTGGAGTGCGAGGGAGCTCCGGAGCCAGTCAGGAGTGTGCCGAGAGGACGAGGAGTGTCCACTGAGCACCCCTTGCCCAGATCCGTGGGGTTCGTAGTGAGCACTGGCTGGTCGGCCCGTATGGACGCGGAGTTCGCGGCCCCCTCCGGGCGCTGCAGAGCGACCCGGGCACAGGGGGCCCGCTGAGCGGCGGAATCACGTAGAGAACTTGTGCCCGCGGCCATGCCTCGGTGCGGAGCTTAGTGCGGAGAGTCACGGGGGGCCAGCCTGTGCTGTGGCTGTACCGAACCGCGCAGCCCCTGCGCCTGGAGTTCGTTTGCTGCGCGCTTCAGACAAGATGGCGCAGCCGGTCCGGGGATCGCTCAGAGCCCCGCTCCGCTTGCCTCGTCTTCTGTGGCTGCTGCTGCTGCTACTTTGGCTGGACCCCTCAGCGGCCGCGGCTGTCCCGCGGGTGCCCTGTGCCGCTGCCTGCACTTGCGCTGGGGACTCGCTGGACTGTGGTGGGCGCGGATTGGCGGCGCTGCCTCAAGACTTGCCTGCCTGGACGCGGAGCCTGTGAGTGCAGCTTTCTCCGCGCTCCCCGCGTGCTGGGCGCTGTCACTTGGGGCTGGGGCGGCTGGGGCGCTTCTCCCCGAAGGGTATGGGGGTTCATTTGTATGTGTGTGAAGTTGTATGGCCTGGAAAATTGTTATTGTGGATTGCAGTGATGAGATCGTGCACGGGTGTGTGGAGGAGAGAGGGTGGGCTGAGAAGTCTGCAGGAGAGAAGTGTGTGGGAGTGGTCTGGAGGTGAGCAAGCGTGGGTCGTGTGGGTCTGGAGGAGAGAAACGTGTGTCTCTTGTGGGTGTGGAGGTGAGTGTGACTGGGTCTCGAGGGCGAGCTGGTGTTTGGAGGTGAGGGAATGTGAAGTAAAAGTTTGGAGGTGAGGTGTTTGTGGGTGGAGAGTGGGAAACATCTGGAGGGGAGAGTGTGAGGATGTCGGTCTGGGGGTATATGGTTAAGTGTTTCTTTTTTCCTCTCCTTTAACCCAGCTCTTTGGTGTCTGAGCTCCGTGGCCTTCTAGTGGGTAATGAATGAAGGTGACTCTTGTCTCCATTTTTGCGTTTACATTATTTATGAGTGAAAGTGTGTGTGGAGCCGCCTTTTCACCCCCCCCCCCCCAGGATCATGTTGGGGTAACTTGGCTCTTATCAGGGCAGAAGGCAGCCTTCCCTGGAGTGCCCTCTAGTAAGGGGGGCTTTGAGAGTTCCTGGAAATCTGTGACTGCTGGGAGTTTGTCCTTGTGTTGGCATTTGAGGGAACTGTGGTCCAGACCTCTCTGTTCCCCGCGTGCACCCTTAGGCATATGATCCATTGGGGTGGGGTGGGGCCCACCCTTTAGCGTTTCTCCTTTACAAATGGTGCCACTTAGTTTTGGAGTAGTGCTAGCTACTTCAGAAGAGAGTGCCAGGGACTTGGTTGATTTAAGCGGAGTTTGTTTCAGCCAAAAGAGGCTCTTCTTTGCGTTGTCAGGATTTTGGCCTATAGAATTTAGTGGGACACTTATTGCAGGAAATTTGGGAGGAATAGACTTTTGTAAACATGGTGGAACATAACAGCTTTCCTGAACTTTTGAACAATTTGGTCCATTAGTCAGAATCCTGTTCAGTTATGAGTAATTAGCATCTCTGCAGAACTATTAGTGCCTTCCAGAAAAGGCCTAGCTTGAGTAGTCTACTTTTCAGTTGAGTAACTGGACATCTTTCCTAGAACATAGAACGGGCACAGTAATAACCTCAGGCATGACATTCACTGTTTAAAAAAGAGAAAACCCGTGACACAGGTTTTAACCAATTCCTATGGCCTGATCAAAGAAAATGTAGTCTGGATATCTTGCTGCCACAGTAGGGAAAAAGTTAATTCTGTTTGCATGTGAAGGTCCTGTACTTCTGAAGATGGGGCCCAGATTTAACTTGGACCACAGTACACATTGTTGGATGATCAAGTACTAGAGAGTTCTGAAGTGGGACCCTTTAGTTATGATTAGCCTTTCTCTTCATATTCTGCTGCTTCTGTGGAATTCACTGACTTACTGAAAACCAGTGGTTGTAGTTGGTTAACATAGGCAGTGGTTGTTATCAAACACTAGGAGCCAAACATTGCCTTTAGGTAGTATTTCATTTAGTCGGGGCAGTCTGGGGTATTGTGTTTTTTTTCTTTTACGTACTCTTAAGGTAGTTTTTTAAAAAGTAAAAAATAAAGTCATGTGAGCAGAATCTGAATAACTTCTTCACGCCCAATGCCATGTGTTAGTGGCATTGTGGAAAGGTACTTGGTTCCGAAGTGGTGACTTACCAGAGAGGACAGGATGTCCACTTATTTGCATTTTTCCTGTTGTCACAAGATCCACTTTACCTTGCCCTTTACTTTTTAGAGCAGAACTACTGGTTGTTTTTTTTGAGCATTCTGTGACCTAGGAGTGATGTTTAATGTGGCACAAAATACCTTTAAAATTGCAGTCTTCTTTACTCACACATTTGATGATCAGTAAATACCAAATCGGGTGTTTTGACCTTCAGTAGAGTTGATTGTACTGATTATAGTGTTAACTGATTAGATTTTAAGATTTGAAGAGTGTGACTTCTGGCTATACAGTGTTCAGTACAAAAACATTGGGGAACTGTTTTCTTTTTGATTAAAGAAAAATCAAGCTGATGTTTTTTTTCTTTAGACTTCAGTTTCCCCACTTAAATCATTACTCTTATTCTGAATTTTCCATCGGAATATTTATACAGTTTCTATTCCTGGCTATGATTCAGAAGACTTTAGGGAGAAAGTCTCTGTATGTATTAAAAAATATGTTGTAATTTCACCAAGATTACACCCTGTGAGTCTATATTGTATCTAGAAAAGTTTTTCACCTAAGTTACAATCCCATGATTGAGATTCACTGCAGCTAGTTCAACCAATTTCAGGCTGTGGGTTTAAGATAGAAAGGGTCTTGTGGCTTTATGGAATTTTTGTTTTTTGCTTTTGGAAACAGTATATCTAATTTTGGAACTGTTCTTAGGCTTAGCATAAGGAAATTAATACTTTTTAATAGTGAATGTACATACAGTTTGAATAGAAGGAATGGAGTGGTGTTCATTCCTGGAATCTGAGGACAGTTATTTAGCACAATAACTTGTAGTAGTCAAGCAGTAACTGAGTCTGCCATCCCATTACGTAGGTGAGATTGGCATAGTCCAACCAGCACATTCATAAATAGCACCAAGCACTGCCAAGCCTTATTCTAACTTCCCAGAACCTTAGAAATTGAACTTCTTAGAACTCAGATGTTTGCCTTCTTTGAAATTTTGAGAGCAAGGCTTCAGAAACCCTTCAGAAGAAGTTTTAAATACAATGTACTGTAGACTCTTATCTGTGGCATAATGTAGAGCACAGTGTTGCTAGTTTAACCTCTCTGGGGCTAAATGATGGCCCAGTGGGATTATGATAGGAAGGAAGCACAAACCCTGATTCTCATTCTCAGTGTGGAGGGAAGACAACGTGGCATTCAAAAGCAAAGATATTCACTAAGGGACACCAGATATGATTCACCTGTGCCACATGAAGAGGGATGTGTTGGTTGGGCTTCCTTGGATTAAATCTCCTTATGTGTTTGCAGTACCAAACCTGGGTGCCTTGAACTGTTGGTTTGGGCATGTACGTGATGCTCATGATTACTTTTGAAAATAAAAACAAAATTCAGTTGCTGTTGTAGTTGTGAAGCAAAGCGTGCTTTTGTCTTCAAATTTTCTAGTTGTGCTGGGAGGTCCAGGCATGCAGGGTGCTATGAATTAAGAATTTGGAAAATACTTCCCATCCTGTTTATGCAAATTAGATTTAAACTGCAAGTGACCAAATTGTTCAGGAACCCAACATGAGATTCTTTAAGGTTTTGTTGTGTTTATTGTTTATTTGTTTTAAGAAATAGATTATTGTCCGGATTGTCCTGAGGTCCTGACTTCTGCCCATTTCCATTTTATGTCCCTATATTACTTATCAAGGACACAGGAAACATTGATATCTTCCTACTTGTCAGGAAGGGCAAAGGGTGATTTGGAATAGCGAGTCTTTTACCCACAGGGAAATGGTGGAGAGAAAACCTGAAAGGTGTGGGGGCTTTCAGAGTTTTTGCTTTAGCTGGAACTCAGAGGACTTCTGGCAACTAATGTCAGAAGCACGGCCTTGCTTCCCTCCAGGCTGGGGCACTTGTCTGTTACTAGTTCTCCCACACCTTTTTTGAGTAAGGGGAAGCCTCCGGCAAATAGAATTGGTTGCCTTGAGAGAAAGACCCCTAACGTGAAATTATGGACATAAAATTTAATTTTTCAGTGCTTAGAGACCTCTGTCCAGGACCCATTGAGCTTTGTTGGCACAGTGTTCCTCTTGCCTTTAGGGTATGTCAGAGCTGTTCTTGCCTCCTTTTCCAAGGGACTTTATAAAAAAAAAGTGTGTTCATCTCTTTCCATAATTACATTTGGTCACTAGATTTCACAAACTTTGAGCTTTGGAATATGTTGTCATCAGTAATAATTCTTCATCTCCAAAAAGATGAAGATGATTCAGTGCAGTATAATGAGAACTAGATCCTAGTGGACACATCCCAGTGACCAGCATCAGAGCTCTGCTCCTGGAGATGAAGGTTTCCGTCCCTGCCCTGTTCCCCAGGCAGCCTTTCCTGAGCACGTTGGGATGGCCTCTGGCTGACCTTTCTCTCCCTCAGACACATGCTCACAATGAAAGGGCCTCTCCCTCATTCTGCAGAGGTGTCTCCTTGGTGCAGAGTCTTTTCAGCATCCTCTCTTTCAGGCTGGACAGGAATGCAAGAGAGCAGCAGGGTTTTGTGTGACTTAACAATGCACCTGGGCCCATTTTGTGCACCTGCTAAAGCCCTGAAGATCTGTTAGTGGGAAGGAAGGCGGAAGGAGGTAATTTAAAATAGCCTATGGTTATTTTAAAAGTGACATCCACAGGCAGAGGGATCTAGAAAAGGGGTTCATTGAGTTGAAAGTCAGTCTAAGCAATAAAGAATGTTGGTTGTCCCAGGTCTTCTTAATTTTTTTTTCTTATTTGTTTAAAACTCAAAGGGATTTCTCTCACATACCCATAGATTGAAGTTTCATGAGCAAGCCTAACTTTCAACTCTTTTTGAATGAGCTTGGTGACATTTACTCACGGGGGACCTTCCCCCTCCTCAGGACTGCAATTTGAAACCCTAGGGGTCTTTTCAAAGCAGTGGGACTCTAGGCCGTGTTAATATTCAGAGCTATTTACAGTGGATGCAGTTTCAAAGGCTGAAGGCATTGTCTTTAGACAGGAGGGTGGAGGGGAGCAGGAAGCATTCCCAGGCCCAGGAGGAGAAATATCTAAAAATCCCCAGTGTTCCTTGGCTTGTGGGAAATTCAGGGCTGTTAGTGGTTTTTTTTTTTTTTCATGACTTAAGCAAGCATGACCTTGAGGCAGTGGGTCCATTCCATCTACCTCCTGGCTCTACTTCATGTTGTGTGTCAGTAATGTGCTGGTCTCCTGCTTTTATTTTAAGAGAAGGTGTGGGAGTTGGTAAGAAGCTCACATCTGTTCTTAGCTTTCCATGCAAAGAAGTAGGACTTTGAAGACCAGAGGTGAAAGTTTCCACAGTAGTTTATCCTCTTAGAACCTGCACTTATTTTTTTTATACAACTGCAGGGTTTAGAATACTGTCCAAACTGACCAGTTAATTAGCCAGTTACATGTCTAGGGCTGAGAAATTTTCTAATGAAAAATTTGGTACATCTATTGTCATTAAGCAAAATGAATGGATAAAGATTGTATATAAAAAAAGAAAATTGTGGTTTGTGTCCCGTCCAATTGGAAGTTGCTAATTCGTATCCTGTCTTTTGGGGAGTGGATGTGCTTATGTATTTTTCATATGCAAAAGCTTTATGCATTATATACTTACATACGATTATTTTTTATATAATTTAATATTTTATATGTACTTTCTATCCAAGTACTTTATACATTGTCTTCTGAAACACAAACTATAAACCCAGTCTGTTTATAAAAGTCACTCTATTTTAAAAACAGCTATTTCTTTATTTCCGTGGGTTTCATGCTCTTGGTGTCTTGCTTTCAGTTATTTTTGATACCCTTTAAATGGGCAGTTGCTGCCCAGTTGAACCCCAGATCTTGGTTTGGGTTACTGATGGTGAAAAGAATGTGTGAGGGTAAAGCCTTCTTCAGTTTTATTCTGTGAAATGGGGAGGTTCTCATCTGATGATCACACTGAGTACACACCCTTCACTAGGAATAGTGATAAAGAGATGGAAAATTATTTCTGGGGTCCATTTCCTGGCTCCACTGCTCTGTAGCCATGTGTGTGATTTGGGGCAAACCTCTTTCCCTCATTTTTTAAAAGGGATCATAATATTCTATTTTATTGCTGCTGTGAGGACAAAGTTAGATGACACATTTGTTTTAGTCCAGTTTCACAATGTGGGTTGATCAACTTGCTGATGATCCCAGAGCACAATTTGAAAATTAAGGCCTCAGTACATCAAATTTTGCATCCTCTCATGCAAAGGCTCTGCAGGTCACATTTCCTGGTGACAAAGACCCTCCTGAGAAGAGTTTTTGATATGAAGACTTTTTTGATATGAAGACTTCTTTTGGATTGGACAGGGCGGCAGAGCTTATACCCAAGCAGCCTTCTCCCATAAAGTTTTTGGTGATACGTATAGAGAGAAACAGTGAAACTTCATGAGCCTTTGGGAAGCTCAGATAGACAGGCAGGAAGCTATGAACAGTTGCAACAAATTATGCAATTAGCAAAAATTATTGAGGTGGTTTAGCAACCTATTCCAGTTGTGCAACTACTACTATTAGCATTATCCTTTTGGGAGGTGAGATGGGGGAAGGAGGCAGGGAAGTGAGAGGACCTTAAACTAATAATTTTATCCTGTTATTTCCCAGGGTTTCATTGAAATTGAGCCTAACCCAGTTGCAAGTAACTCCTCTTGGTCAATAGCTTGGAAAAATGCAGGTGTGCACTTCAAACACGGGTTATGTTACAAACTATGGGGCCAGCTGAACCCTGTACTGTACCCAGTTTTCTTTGGGAATAGTTGAAAGAGAAGGAGGTGTGAGGGGAAGTGATTGTTGGGTTCTATGCAGAGAGCTGGAGAGCTCTGAAATTTTTCATTTGTTTTGGTTTGCTTGCAGTGCTAAAATAGCTTTATAGGGGACCTTGGGCGGTGAGCACAATCACCTGAGAAATCTGTTAAGGATGTCATCTGAAGAGCCACGTGTGGTGGCTTCTTTGCACCTGTACCCATGTCCCTTCCCCAGTGAGTGGCCACAACTGACAGCCTTGCCCACATCAACGGCTACAATTATTTGCTTCTTTACTGTTTAATCTACCACAACCAGTAAAGCCCATTGTGTGAACAACCAATCCGTTCATCCCTGCAAGTCTAACATGTCTTGGTTTCCTTATGAACCAGAGGCAGGTTCCAATCACTGCTTGTTTAGTTTGTTTTGGCAAAAAATGCCATTCAGAGAGTTTAACGAAATCATGACCTGTCTCTTTTTAAGCACTTTACATTGATTATCCTTTAAACTTTTGTCATGCACAAGTTTGTAATCTTTTAGATATCAAGATCATAAGGAAGAAATGAATGAAATGAGTGAGGGTCTGTCTCAAGTAGAATTAGCTCGATGTTGAGAAACAAGGTAGAGATATAGATAGTAGTTCTTTTTTTTACAATGTAATCTTCTAAGACTTTTTTATGTAGCATTTAGCAGATGTCCCTCCACCCTCACTTCCTGACCTTTGCTCCTTCCATCAATTTATAATTTGCCGTTCAAATAATTTGCTGGTTATGTCAGTCAGAGCATACATTGCACTGATAAATCCCTACCTACTTGATGGTGCCTGTTAGATACAATGAAAAGGACTGGGCAGTTTTGAACTGGGGACAAATAATCTCACCTTAGTTCCAAGTCTTGTAGTTGTTGCGTTCTTTGTATGGAAGCATTTATACGTACCTCCAAGTCTTAGCACGTTGGGCTGGGTGAAAAGAAATTGATATGCTGGGCTCTGCATAGGCAGTGACAGCTATAACTGATTGGGAAGTTGGTGGTTGGAGATAGAGCATCTTTTTCTTGTGAGGAGATCTGAAAAGTCTTTTTTGTTGTTTTTAAGATTTTAATGTACTTATTTTTAGAGGAGAAGGGAGGGAGAAAAAGAGGGAGAGAAACATCAATGTGTGGTTGCCTTCTACATGCCTGGTACTGGGGACCTGGCCTGCAACCCAGATATGTTCCCTGACTGGGAATCAAACTAGTTGTTACCCTTTGGTTCACAGGCTGGCACTCAGTCCACTGAGCCATACCAGCCAGAGCTGAAAAGTCGTATTTAAAGCAAAATTCTGATTAAGGGAACATTGAATACGCAGCCAAGTACTTTAAATAAACTAATTCCCTTCTGTTGGTATAGGGTGTTTTTTCTTCCCCTTTACTATGGGGATGACAGACATCTAATGCAAGTAGACAAATATGTACCATCCCCCAGCTCTTTGATCTACTTCCCAATGTACTTCTCCTCTCCAAGCAAGTCTAGGCCTATCATTTCATTTGTAAATGTATATGGTTTTTAAAAATAGCTTTATTGAGATTTAATTCAAGTATAATATAATTTACTAAGGGATGTTTTAAGATGTTCACATTTGAATTTGAACAACTTTTGAAAATTTTCAGCTTTTTATTTTTTTATTTTTTTTTCTTAATTTTTTATTGATTATGCTGTTACAGTTATTCTATTCCCCCTTTCATTCCCCTCTACCCTACCCCCCCATCCCCACCATTACCCCCCTTTTAGTTTATGACCATGTGTCTCAAGTTCTTTAGATTCTATATTTCCCATGCTATTCTTGCTCCCCCATCTATTTTCTATCTACTGTCTATGCTACTTATTTTCTGTACCTTCTCCCCCCTTCTCCTCCTCCCACTCCCCTGTTGCTAACCTTCCTTGAGATCTTCATTTCTGTGTTTCCACTCCTGATCTAGCTGTCCTTTTAGTTTGCTTTCGTTTTAGGTGTGGTTGTTAATAACTGTGAGTTTGCTGTCCTTTCACTGTTCATGTTTCTTTAACTTCTTTTTCTTAGACAAGTCCCTTTAACATTTCATATAATAAGGGCTTGGTGATGATGAACTCCTTGAATTTGATCTTATCTGAGAAGCACCTTATCTGTCCTTCCATTCTAAATGAAAGTTTTGCTGGATAGAGCAATCTTGGTTGTAGGTCTTTGGATTTCATGACTTGGAATACCTCTTTCCAGCCCCTTCTTGCCTGTAAGGTCTCTTTTGAGAAATCTGCTGACAGTCTGATGGGGACTCCTTTGTAGGTGACTGTCCCCTTAGCCCTTGCTGCTTCTAGGATTCTCTCCTTCATTTTAATTTTGGCTAATGTAATTATGATGTGCCTTGGTGTGTTCCTTCTTGGGTCCAACTTCTTTGGGACTCTCTGTGCTTCCTGGATTTCCTGGAAGTCTATTTCCCTTTGCCAGATTGGGGAAATTCTCCTTTATTATTTGTTCAAATAAGTTTTCCACTGGTGGCTGTGCCTTTCCCCCTTCTGGTACCCCTATAATTCGGATGTTGGAGCGTTTAAAGATGTCCTGGAGGTTCCTAAGACTCTCCTCATTTCTTTGAATTCTTGCTTCTTGACTCTTTTCTGTTTGGCCATTATTTGCTTTCTTCTGGTCCACTCCATTGATTTGAGTCCCAGTTTTCTTTTCATTGCTATTGGTGTCCTGTGCAATTCCATTCATTTCAATTAGTTTTGCCTTCATATATTTGTCTAATTTGTCGGTATAATCAACCAGTTCTGTGAGGATCCTGGTGACCAGTGTTTTAAACTGTGCGTCTGAGAGTTTTGCTATTTCTTCATCGCTTAGATCTATGGGCTCTGGGGCTTTGAGATCTTCTTGCGATATTTTTGGTCTGTTTGGGCCCTTTAAGTGTGAGAAGCGGCGCCTTGGACTCCCAGGTCGCTGGGTTGTGACGCTGTATGTGGGGGCGTGGTCAGAGCGGGGAAATGGCAACCCCCTCTGCTGTTTCTCATAGCTGGGTGAGGAGCAGCACCTTAGGTGGTTCACTTGGGCCGGGCCACTCGGAGTCGCTGGGTTATGACGCTGTATGTGGAGGTGGGGTCAGAGCGGGGAATTGGCGGCGCCCTCCACTGCCACTTGCTGCGGGGACTTGCCTGGCCCTGGTCCAACCGCCCACTCCCTCGCCTGTCCGCCAGCGCACAAATGCGTGACCACAGTCAACACGCAGCACCGCTCCCCCGCTGTCTCCCCCGCGGTCGCTCGCCTGGTCGCTTGCTTGGTCGCTCACTAGGTCCAACCCTGCGCCTGGATTCCGCGCCTGAGTCCGGCTGACCGAGTCCTCCTGTGCAATCCTGCTCCACCAGCCGCTGGTTTCGCCCCTTACCGGTCAGGCTGAAGAATTTGTTGTTAACGGACTTCCGAAAAGTTCAATTTTCCGTGTTCTGGCTGTGTTTTCTGTTGCTAATATTTAGTTGTCTCTAAACTTGGCTGTGTGAGAAGGCACGGCACATCCACCTATGCCTCCATCTTGGCGGAAGTCCAGCCAGCTTTTTATTTTGTGGGTTTTTTTATTTTTATTTTTTTGCAAAGGGAATTTTGGTAAGCTCTGTATTTACAGAATGTTTATTGAGCATATACAGTGTACATTATTATTGATTATGCCATTACAGTTGTCCAATTTCCCCCCTTCATTCCCCTCTACCCTGCACACCTGCTCCCCCACCATTCCCCCCTTTGTTTATGTCCATGTTTCACAAGTTCTTTAGATTCTATATTTCCCATACTATTCTTGCCCTCCCTCCTGTCTATTTTCTACCTACCATCTATGCTACTTATTTTCTGTACCTTCTCCCCCCTTCTCCTCCTCCCACTCTTCTGTTGCTAACCCTCCATGTGATCTTCATTTCTATGGTTCTGCTCCTGATCTAGCTGTCCTTTTAGTTTGCTTTTGTTTTAGGTGTAGTTGTTAATAACTGAGTTTGCTGTCCTTTCATTGTTCATCTTTTTTTTATCTCCTTTTAGATAAGTCCCTTTAACATTTCATTAATTACTTTTGCTGGTGTTTATTTTTTAATATATTTTATTATGTTATTACATTTGTCCCATTTTCCCACCTTCACTCCCCTCTACCCTGTAACAGCCCCTCCTATCCACATTCCCCACTTTAGTTCATACATGTGTCATACATAAAAGTTTTTTGGCTTCTACTCTTCCCATACTATTCTTACACTCCCCGTCTATTTTCTACCTACCATATATGTTAGTTAATCTCTGGGCCTTTTCCCCTTCTCTCCCTGTCCCACTCCCCTATTGATAACCCTCCATGTGGTTCTGTGGTTTGGTTCCATTTCTGTGGTTCTGTTCCAGTTCTAGTTGTTTGCTTAGTTCGTTTTTGTTTTTGTTTTACGTGTGGTTGTTAATAATTGTGAGTTTGCTATCATTTTAGTGTACATATTTTTTATTTTCTTTTTCTTAGATAAGTCCCTTTAACATTTCATATAATAAGGGCTTGGTGATGATGAATTCCTTTAACTTGACTTTATTTGAGAACCACTTTATCTACTCTTCCATTCTAAATGAAAGCTTTGCTGGATAGAGCAATTTTGGATGTAGGTCCTTGCCTTTCATGACTTGGAATACTTCTTTCCAGCCCCTTCTTGCCTGAAAGGTCTCTTTTGAGAAATCAGCTGACAGTCTGATGGGAAGTCCTTTGTAGGTGACTCTCCCCTTATCTCTTGCTGCTTCTAGGATTCTCTCCTTTATTTTAATCTTGGGTAATGTAATTATGATGTGTCTTGGTGTGTTCCTTCCTGGGTCCAACTTCTTTGGGACTCTCTGAGTGTCCTGGATTTCCTGGAAGGCTATTGCTTTTGCCAGATTGGGGAAATTCTCCTTTATTATTTGTTCAAATAAGTTTTCCACTTGTGGCTGTTCCTCTTTCCCTTCTGGTACCCCTGTAATTCGGATGTTGGAAAGTTTAAAGATGTCCTGGAGGTTCCTAAGCCTCTCCTCATTTTTTTGAATTCTTGTTTCTTCATTCTTTTCTGTTTGGTCATTTTTTTTCTTCCTTCTGGTCCACTCCCTTGATTTATGTCCTTGTTTCCTTTCCATCACCATTGGTTTCCTGTGCATTTCCCTTCATTTCGATTAGTTTAGCCTGCATTTGTTTCTCTAATTTGTAACTAAAATCAACCAGTTCTGTGAGGATCCTGATCACCAGTGTTTTGAACTGTGCATCTGATAGATTGGCTATCTCTTGGTCGCTTAGAGTTACTGGCTCTGGGCCTTTGAGCTGTTCTTCTTGAGCCGTAGTGTTTTGGTCTGTTCACGCCTGTTCGGTATGAGGGGTGGAGCCTTAGGTGTTCACCAGGGCGGGGCCACCCAGGTCGCTGGGTTGTGACACTATATGTGGGGGCGGGGTCAGTGAGGGGCAGTGGTGTTTGTTCTGCTCTTTTGGATTTCGGTTTACACTACTGCTTCCCGAAAGCAAACTGCCCATCCCCATGCCAGCTCCCAGGTGTGTGGGCCTGTGTACCCTCCAGGATCCTGTGGGTCTCTCCAACAAACTCTCTGTGAGCCTGGGATCTTTTCCCGGCACCTCGACCTTGAAAGTTTTTCCAATTGGTACTTTTAGGCTTTAATCCCTGGCTCTGGGGCCCTGTGTTGCACAGTCTGTCTCACTGTCCGTTTTTTCACCTGGTTTATCTGCGTGTGAATGTGTGACCAAGGTCCACAGCTGCCTTGCGCCCCCACTGGGTCTGCCCATTGCCACCCCATGCCTGGGATCTGCCAACCACAGCCCGTGCACCTGGGTCAGTCTGGCCACTTTTTCCTGCGCAACCCTGCTCCACCAGCCGCTGACTCTGCCCCTTTTACCAGTGTGGCTGAATGGTTTGTTGTTGTCAGACTTCTGTACAGTTCAGTTTTCTGTGTTTTGGCTGCCTTTTTGTTACTAAAACTTTGTTGTCTTTAAACTTGGTTGTGCGAGTAGGTACAGTGTTTCCACCTACAGCTCCATCTTGGCTGGAAATCCCAACAAACTCTGTGCATTATTAATGTATCTTTTCAGAATACAGGGCTTTTTTCTTTTAAGGGAGGGGCTTCAAAAGTGCTTTTGTCCTGGAGGCTTTGCCAGAACTCTCCTCTCTCCCTCTGTAGCTCTCAATGGGGAAGTTTCTACTGTGCTATTTAATTGTTGATTGGAATCCATTAGTGAACAAACATAATTGCAAATGGGTCATTTAAAAACTGACTTTTCAGATATTGTTACTTAATAGAAGGATAATTAGCCATTGGTTGTAGTTAAATCCTAAGTCTGAATTGAGTTAACTATTGTTTACTCTGTAAGGCCTGACCCTCCAGCTGTGGCTACTTGAGGCTGTTTTAAATAGAGTTTAGGGCACTGTGTAAGAAAATCCTCAGAAAGCAAAGAACTAGGTTCCTGGAACCCTCTGTGCTTGATTTAAGCTTCATACAGATTTAAAATACTTTTCTCCAAGTAACTGCAGAATGGTTTTGTTCTGTTTGTGAAAGTCCATAGTTTAATTTCTCCACAGCCTGTTACTTGGTTGGTTTGGAGCCCCTTTTAGAATAGATTTCATGATGGCTACAGCTTAATTAGGTCTGAATGGGGGTCAGTCACATAGTCTTCCAAGCTCCATTCACTTGGTCACAGTTTATGGAATGATTTCTATATTCTGTTTGTGAAAATATAACTTTACATAGATTATGGAGTGTTCAATGGTTTTAAACGCTGTCCAACATGGTCAGGTTAAACTCATGGATATATTAAGCTTCATTAAATTTATATGATATTTAATTAGATACCATCTTATAGTGGATTCTGTGTTTAGAAAAGTGGAAGCACATGCCAAAGAGTTTTTAAAAATTTATGCGGGAAAATACTTACAATTGAGAAATTCCAACTAGGAATTTAATTTCTATTTTGCACATTGAGAGAACTTCATTTTTCATTTGATTTCAGCAGTGTAAGTACCTTGGTCTAGCACTCTGTGTCTTACCTATATTTCTGTTATTTTCAATGAAAAATTTTGTCTGTGATTTCCTCCTTCCCCCTGAGTTGGTGTGAGTTTCTGGCACACAGACTCCCAGTGCTTGCAGAACTTGTAAACAGCCAGAAGAGCTCCTTGCTCCCAGGAAGTTGGTTGTTGATGAAACAGAGTGATGGATGCAGACGCAGTTTGAATGGGACAGCGTTCCTTCCGAATTTGGGAGGGAGGAGATCCAGAAAGCAAGGAGAAAAAGAAAGCTTTTTCATCTGTTAAGGTTTGCCTCAGCCCAAATTCTTTTGAATGTTTTGGTGTCTGTGAGGGCACTGTTGGCCATGGATGGTTTGGCCTCATCAAGGTGTGTGCTTTGCCTAAGAGAAAAATCAGGAACTCTTCTGTGGAGAATTTTGGATTCTTTCACAAGTTTACTTGAAAGAACAGTACTTAGAAATTAAATTATATTGAATTCCAGATTGTCTTAAAGACTGGCAAATATTTTGGGGGGGGTGGATCTAGGGAACTTATTATTATATATGAAGTCTTAAAGTTCAGTACATCTTTCTGGTCAGAAAGGAACCCACATTTTCATTAAGCTTCTTTAAGAGGTTCTTGATCAGACAGGAATAAAACTACTGACTTAACATGAAAAAAATTAATTTTCTTAAAGCTGTGAAGGCAGGAATGTGATAGGATGTGAAAGTAGTCCATGGCTGGGTCAGGAAACCTTGGGGTTTTGTCCCAGCCTTGCCCCTGCCTGGCAGTGTGACCTTGGATTAACCAATTAATTTCCTTTATATAAAGGGATGTATGACTTTAAAAACTTGTCAATTTCAGGTTTATGATTTTTATCCCACTTCAAACAAAAAGGGAATAAATTTACTACTTATTGGATGGTAGGAATTAGTAAATTGATCTGTGTGCCTAGGATACTTAAAAATAATTTTTGCAGGGTCAGTGCTTCTGAGTGGAATCTTCAGATTTGTAACCTGCTTAAATAGGGTGTGCATGGGATCTTTCAGTGAGGGAACCTTTTGTGTTGTTGAAGGGGAGAAAGGACTCCCTGGTATTTCTTTCTTTACTGCTGCAATCTTTTTCCCTCTGACTCAAAGAGAACTGTGGGAACTGGTACAGACTGACTTAAGATCATTGATTTTGCTTCTGAAAACTTAGGTTAGAAACAGCAAATGAATTAAGGGCACATTTTCCCAAAGAGTTGCCTATCTCTGCCTTTCTTAGGGCCACTGCAGGCAGCATCTGTCTTAAGTAAGCCTTTAGTGCATAGTTGGGATGAGCGCAGTTGTAGGTGATGCCAATAAACTGCCTTAAATGACTGTCACCAAAGGAAGGGCAGCTACGCTTCCCTGTCTGTCCTTTCTAAGCTGGCTCACCATTGACTGCGTGCAAGGAACATGGATAACAGAGTAGCTTTCCACCTTCTTTTATTATTAAGATTTTATTTATTTAACTTTTTAGAGAGAGGGAAAAGGAGGGAGGAAGAGAAGGAGAAAAATGTCAATGTGTAGTTGCCTCATATGCATGCCCCCTGGGGACCTGCCACAACCCAGGCCTGTGCCCTGACTGGTAGTCAAAACTGTGACCGTTTGGTTTACAGGCTGGCCTCAATCCACTGAACCACACCAGCCAGGGCGCTTTCTACCTTTTTACCAGAGTTAGTGTGTACCGTTCAAGGTAGAAACTCAGCAACTTAGTATGTACAGTTGGGTGATTTGATTTCTCCAATTGTGGTCTTTTGGCGGGGTGGGAGGTGTTAACTTTATACCACATCTATCCATCTGACTGGGTTTTCATCGGTTTTGGCTTAGACAAATGCTATTCTTGAAAATCATGATCGCTATCAAAACTGGACTCCTTGAAAGACTTTATTTGTCTTTTATTTTCTCTTTTGAATTTTATTTTCTCTTTTGAATATCCACCTTTCTTCCACATGGAGTTTGTTAATTCCTTGAGTGGAAATTCCTGGACTTTTCTCTTCCACTCATTCTTTGTCATGTAAATTTTCATAAGGAGGAAACTTCGGATATTTTCCCTTTTTCTTTAGAACAAATTCTTGGAATTTGGAAACTTGTTTGGGGATGCAACTAAAATGCCGTGAAATTGGAGGCACAGTTAGTGGT
Source organism: Artibeus jamaicensis (assembly GCF_021234435.1). Taxonomy (NCBI): domain Eukaryota; kingdom Metazoa; phylum Chordata; class Mammalia; order Chiroptera; family Phyllostomidae; genus Artibeus; species Artibeus jamaicensis. The sequence continues at coordinate 519,722 of NW_026521715.1, forward strand.
TTGGAACTTCTTGATAGGAAGTTTAACAGGAATTAGGGACTAATTTAGGAGTAAAGCAAATAGTCCAAAGAACTACACTTCTTTTTCCTTTTAAAAATTCTCCTTTAAGACTTAAAGGTGGCATTTTCCTATGTGCTTTCTGAGGTCAAAATAGGGCAAATAATTTGCCTACCCTTCCACTAGCCTCTTGTCAGTGTCAGTCTCTCTCTTATTTACTTGCCCTTATTCTGGTGAATGTTTTTTTTTTTTTTTAATCTAATTCTCTCCTAGAGGATTCTCAGTCTGTCTGGTTAGTTAAGTTTTCACAGATCCCTGTCTTTTTTCTCTACTTTGACTTGAAAGCAGCAGGGATTGTTCAATTTAATGTGCCTAGGAATCCCTCCCTACTTATTGCCCTATGACTTTCCTTCATAAGACTTGGCACCTTTTTTCTGGGCAGAAATGATCTCACACATTTTCATTGTTTCCCAAAGGGGTTCTGAGATTTACTCCTGAAGATTCCTTCTAATTGACCTGTGTGGAGGACTTAACAAAAGTATTTTGGAACTGAGGTAGAAGTAAAAGGTATTTTGTGCTGAGGAACCGTGTTCCCTTGGAGAGAGGGGCGGGAGGGGGGTTAAGGGATGAATTCAGAGGCTTTCTCCAGTTACCAGTGCTCCTCACAGAGCAGGCTTTCAGTGAGAAGTACAGCGTGTGGATTTTCTGATATTATATGTCATAGAGAAGTTTTGGAGAGAATATTTGACCTAAAACAACAATTATGGATGGTCCTTCTTTCCTTTTCCCCTTTCTCCTGATTTTCTACTTGCTGTTTGAGAACCACTTCAAAGAATCAGATGTGTTGGTACCCGACGCCATGCAGTCATTGTTAAAAGAATTTGAAAATATAATTGAAAACAAACTTTGTTGAGCAAAGCAGATCTAGGCGAGTTCTTACTTTGAGGAAGAAGGGGATTCCAAGTTTTTCCTCTATTTGGCGCTGATGTCTCTGAACACTTGTTCTGTGAGATGAATCATCTGTGAATTCTCCATCTGGGAGTTATATATTGGGAAATGTCTTTCTTTTTAAATGTAGAGAAAACACAAAAGCTTAAAGTTACAGTGTAGTTGGAAAATTCTAGTCAGAGTTTTAAAAAATGAACATTGAGGTAAAATTGGCCAAATAATTAGGCTTGAGATTGTGATACCTAAAATAGACACATCCGTATATAGAAAGCAGAGTGACAGCCACACTTATTATTGGGACCCCTCCCCTTTGTTTTGAGATGGATATTTTGAATTTTTTATAAATACCAAATAATCAGAATCACCAGTTAAGGCAAATATGACTTGTGAGTCTGAATTTATTTTAGTATTTGTCTTCAACTCTTCAAGTAACTTCAAGCCGTGTTAACCAGTGAAAAGCCCAGAAGAGTGCAGTGTTAAAGGGCCCCTGGCCCTTACACAGCAGTGTTGAGGCTGAGTCCTTGTCCTCCATAAAGCCCTGCTTCCTTCCACAGGTGTAGTGGCAGTGGGGGTGACGCAGCCATGATGTTAGGTGGCAGCCAGCTTCCTGGGTGACCTTGGGTAATTTACTCAGCCTCCCCCTGAGTCAGTATCCTTTTCCGTTAAAAGGATAATTGTAGTGTCTACCTCACTAAACTTGAAATGAGGACCAAATTGAAATACTTCACAATTTTTAGAGGAGGACCTAACACATAGTCAGAACCTGAGGAAGATTAGTCATTATTATTATAACTATAGCAGTAAGAGAAGTTCACATTTTTGTAGCAGGACCTATGTACATTAACTAATTTAATTATCCTCTTAACTCTGTGAAATACATTACCTCCATATTATGCATGAGGCCCAGAGTGGTTGACTGACTTGTCCAGGGTCTCACACTTGCCGAAGTTGGAACTTAAACCTGACTCTGCATGATTGTATTCAGAAAGAATACTGTGAGACTACTCCTGTCTGCCTACTTGTGTTTGTCTTGTCCCTCCAAGTCTGTGAGTTCCTTGAGGCCAGTGATTGGTCCTTCACCTCTTCTGGGGCCTGCATGTAGGGCTAGTGCTCTGGAATGGTGTCTGAATGTGACCTTGAACAGCACGCTTCTTGTTGGCAGGTGGTGTGTAGAGTCCATTTTTGGTGTGCCCCTTTGATGAAGGGGGTGCTAGCATATGTCTTGCCATCTGTTGTTTATTGTTTCTGTTAGGTTGTGGTTTGTGTTCCTGTTCCACATTTCTTTGGCTTCTGGAGCAACTGAGAATATTATATACTCAGGGATCAAAAAAAGTAAACTATTTATAAACAGTAAAGTATCCTTGGGTTTGGAAAGTGTTTTTCTTAAATGCCTGTATATTTGGTGGCTTTATTATAATCTTACCGATGTAGCCTTAGATAATTTGAAGATTGAGGCACATTTAGAAGATGGGCAAGTCCCAAGCCGGCTTTGTGTGACCAACTTACAAACAGCCTTGGTGATAAGGCCTTGGTGTTAACACTGACCTGACTGGTGTATTTTTAACTCCAGAACATATAAACAGTTTAGCCTGCTAATGGAGGTTGTACGCTGCCAGAAATCCTCGATGTGCCTTGGGCTGTGTGACCCCGTGAGATGTACGTGATCCTGGGAGACTGCTATGGCAGTGACTGCTGCCCCCCACCTTTCATTTAAAAAAGGACCACAGCAGAGAGAGAGATGGAAGCACATTGGAATACATCAGTGATTTCGTATGATAAATTTTATGTTCCACTTTTCTTCTACACTATGTCTGTGTGTTACGAAGACTTTTGCAGGCGTGTTCAACCTGTGGCCCATGGGCTGTATACAGCCCAACACAGTCATAAATTTACTTAAAGCATTATGAGATTTTTTTTTGTGATTACCTGTTTCATTGTATTTATTTTTTTAAATATTTTTAATAAATAATTTTATGTAGTTATTTTTCAAGTACAGTTTTTTGTTTATTTCTCCCATCCCAGCCCCACCCCTGCCCTGTGCTCCCACCTCCCTCCCATTTCCACCCCCCTTGGTTTTCGTCCCTGTGTCCTTCATATTTGTTCCTCCAAATCCCTCCCCCTTTGTTTCATTGTATTTAATGTGTGGCCCAAGACAACTCTTCTCCTTCCAGTGTGGCCCAGAGATGCCAAAAGATTGGACAGCCCTGCTTCAGGGAAATAGAGATTCTTACTCAAATCTGTTTTTGTCCCCCTCTTAGCCATAGGGGTTTTTGCAGAATCGTAGGTTTGGAACACACGGCTCCCAATGGGTAAAGCTCTTGGCTGTCCATCTACCCCTCCACCTTCATCATTCTTTCTTATCTGGCTCCATGTGTCCTGGCAACCACTTGGGACTTTTTCTAGGCTCTTAATATTTTGTTCCCTCCACCTGAAGAAATATTTTTCCTTCTTTGCCTTGCAAGCCCCTACTCATCCCCCTTAAATGTCTCTTCTCCTGGAAACCACTGCTGACTTTCCTTCTGGGTTAGATTCCTGCTTGAGGACTCTGCAGTACTTTATACAGAAGTTTCATGTGATACTTGATTACCATCTCACGCCCCCATTAATCTGTGAACTCCTTGAAGGCAGGGACTGGCTTTGTTTCTGATCCACTGTTGTATTCCCAGAATCTAGCACAAAGCCTGGGACACATTCATTGCCAGTACGGATATTGGAGTAGATAGAGCTCTTGGTATTTATTCGTTCTGTGTGTTCCTACAGGTTCTAGAGAAATACCTCTCCCAGACACTTAGGTTAACTCTGGCCTCCTAGGGGCTCATCTCTTTGTACATTTCCTAACTATGCCTCATCTAGTTGATAGTTTTCTCCATCTGCCATCAAATACTAATTGAGAAACAAGTTGAAAAACTAGAAGAAAGGTAAGCAAGAAGCAGGAAAGAGAACCGAAGTTGAAGGGCGACAGGTAGGTAGGTAATTTACATGCTCCATTAAAAGTAGATGGTCTTTTTAGTCCCTCTGTTGTGGGTAGATGGCTTTAAAATCCTGAGTCCAAGTATTGTTACTGGAACTCCTTTTCACTTAAAGCATGTGACCTGTATCCCACGTAGGGTCCCGGCATCGGTGGGCAGCTCTCCCCTGTGTTGCATTTGGCCAGGGAGCCCACAGTGCATTTCCCAGTTGTGACATGGCTCTCATCTGCTCTTTGCTGGAGCTGATGTTTGAAGTCTGCTTTTTCAGAGTTGACACTGCAGAGGAGAGTTGCTTCTTCCACAGACTGAGGCTGTCTAGACACCCTTCCCTTGTGGTTATTCTGCTCAGTTTATGCTGAGCCCTGGCCAGGCAGCTGGTTTGGGTTGCTTGGCTCTTTGTTATTTGGCTAAGTCCTCTACTTTGACAAAAAAGGTGACCAGGCCAAGGTTGTTTTTCTCCTCCCTGGCAGTGGGAAAGGCTCCTCTCCCTGACCAGAGCAAGCTATAAGAGTATTAAGGGTAGAATACCATACCCTTGCAGGTTCAATTCAAACTAGCAACTTAGATTTACAGAAGCTTCCAAGGCAGGAGAGTTTGGGCAGGTGGACCTCTAAATCGGGCCCCTTTTGGCGTGGACCTCAGGTGTGGGCAGTCTTCCCGCAATGCTAGCGGGAGGCAGTGGGAAAGCTGTGTTCTGCCCAGCGAGCTCTGCCTTATGTGTATTCTAATGGTATTGAGGTCTTGGGCTGTGATTCTGTGGGAAGGACCTTGTGTACCTAGGAAGCTGTGGTAGTTGAGGAGGGTGACTATAAAGTCACCCTGTTAAAGGATTTTGTGCTGTTGACCTGTTTGCCTAGTGACCATGCCTTTATTTTAATTACTTTTAATTTTCTGGGAGGTGTGTTTATTGAATAAAGAGGAAACTACAAAAGAAAAAGGAACAATTGATTTCATTATTCAGTGATAAATATTACCACTTTGTTGTATACATTTCCAGTAATGTCTGTTGTTGAATACCTATTTTCAGTTAACATTTTAAAAACAAATTTAGGGTTGCTATTTATTTGTAATCCTGCTTTAAAATTTTTAATTGAGGCATGATTGATATATAACATTATATTAGTTTCAGGTGTACATGATGTCTGCTTTTAAAAAAAAAATAAAGACTTAATAGCATGAATTTTTCTTAAATTTACGCATTTTTAAAAAAACTACAGTTTAAGATATAATTAAACTTTCCCTGATATTGGGCATTTAGGTTTTTTCCTGAACTGTGGTGAACATCCTTATACATATATGTGTATACATTTCTTATTTCCTCAGAATGAGTTACTGAATCCAAATTGCTTTGGATATTGCAAATTGTTAAGATTTGGCACTGCTGGTCCCAAGAGGCTACCACTGCTTCTTTATGTCGAAATTGTGCCCATTTCCTCCACACCCTCACAAACATTAAACGTTTTTTTTTGTAACGTTTATACCAGTTTAATACATGAAATATACCAGTGTAATACCAGAAATACCAGTGTAATACAGAAATATACCAGAGTGTAATATACCAGTTTAATACATGAAAATTGCATTCAATGATTTTAATCTGCATTTCCTTAAAATTTTCTTTTTCTGATGCTCAGTTAGGCAAATAAATTATTTTAGTGCCCTCAAGTGTGAACTTTGGGCTTAAACACAAATATGTATCCCTAATATAAGAGATTATATGTTTTTGTGAATAGGAAAAGCCTCTTTCCTCAGGTGTCATTGCATAACAAACCGTGTTCTGTATGGGCGTGTCACAGACTGTGACTGTGAACCAGGAGGTGTTTTTGTTTTCTTCTTACATGGAAGTTGATTGTGTGTGTTCTGCAGGGGAAGGTGGCAGTGGCTTTGCAGACCTATAGGTGCAGCCACTGCAGCCCTGCAGAGACAGCCTGCCATTTGCCTTAGCTGCCTGCTACTTACAGCTGGTAGGAATCAGAGCAGATTAGCGTGGTGGAGAACCCTTCAGGAACAGCTTCCAGCAAATGGAAATTATTTTAAAACAAATTGATGTGGTTTTTCTGTCAAACCTACTTGGAACATAAACAAGGTTGGCCTGTGAGCTGCTTCCCTCTACCAACCAGCCTGTTTAGAATGTGGCTTTCAACAAAGTAAACATGGTCTTGAAAGTAAGTTGTCATTGTGTTTGTCTGATTTGAAAAGTAAGAGTAGCGGACTGTCCAGTGTTCTCTTAGAGTATGATTGACTCAAGATGTTCCTTCATTTGTCTTCCTGCCGTAAATGTCAGTACTTCTGTAAAGGTTTTAAAGGTGAGGAGTAACTTGGGGTTGAAAGGGTTAAAAGGAAAAAAGTGCCGGTCAATTTCTGTGGTAAGATAAACATTTTAATCTTAACCTCTTTGCCTTGGAGGCATATAAAAAACATCTTGTGAAATACTTAACTCTGTGTGAGTATGGACATGAACATACCCTGTGATCTGTGTATCTTGGAATCCTCCGTCAGTTGCAAGGTGGGGTTCCCCCACCCTAGGGACAATGCTGGCTTTATTAAATTGGTTGCAGCCCCCCTGCCCAACGCAAAACAATGCTATTAATGTTCTTATTGTGTATTAATGAACAACCAGGCCAACGGACACTTGCCAGGAAAGCTACAAAGTGAGAAAACCACCAGTATCGGAGTGAACTTTGCACTCTGAAAGTGTGAATGATGCTGGGTGAAAGAAGTTTTTTTGCATAAGGGGAGCACCTGGAATCCCTTTGATGTTTGTTAGCATCCTGGCCCCATTAGACTTTCAGACTTCCCAGTTAAATACGTCTTTGCTGGTGAGGTACCTGAAGTCTAGGGGGACCCGCTCTGGTCCAGGAAGGACAAACATACCCGTGGGGGTGGGGTATTGACCGTTTATGTCTGCTTTCATTCCACTTAACACACTTCACTCTAAAATGGGGACAATACAATCTCAGACCCTCACCCTCCCAGCTTTTCCTCTGGAGGGATTTTTTCCAGAATAGCTGGCTTTTATTCTAAAATTTGCCTGCCACAACCACTGAAAGGGTTAAATCTTGATCAGTCAGACCTTAGTCTTAATCTCATTTATTTTTTCCCCATTGTGGTGACATTTCCTCCTGCCTTATGGTTGTCCTTAATTTTTGAATGTCTAGCCATTGAGAACCCTGCTTTATACAGCCTTATTAAATAATTAGTCAAAAGAAGAAAAAAATGTTCTTTCGAAATGCTGAGAATTTTGTTTTCTGTGAGAGGATAGACTCCAACTGAGGCTTTGACTGCTAACAGATTCAAAGGCAGAGCTGTGGTATGCGTGCCGTAAGTGCAGTTTAGGAAGCACGCAGGTGCTGGTTGGGCGGGTGGCATTTTTGAAGGTTGTGTCATGGCTTTAGCATCCGAAATGTGGGTGTTTTGCCTGCTCCCAACTCATTTATCTACTAGCAGCTAGAGGATAAAGATTATTTCTGCATTTTTATGATACAGAAGTAGGTGGCATTTCTAATCTGGAATTTTAAAAGCCTGCTAAAGCTTTATTGAAATTAGATTTCAATGCCATAAAAGTCATCCTTGTACACTACATGATTCGGGATTTTTAGCATGTTCACAGAGTTATACAATCATCACTACTACTTCTAAAACATTTTTATCACCCATTCACAGTCCCTCCCCATTCTTCCTACCTCCCAATCGCTGGCAACACGTACTCCCTGTCCTATGGGTGTGTCTATTCTGAACATTTTATGTAAGTGGAATCGAACAGTGTGGGACCTTTTGTATCTGGTTTTTTTTCACTTAGCATAATGTTTTCAAGGTTCTTTTCTTTTATGACTGAATAATATTCCACTGTAATGGGTATATCAACTTTTGTTTATCTATTCATCAGTGGATGGATTTTTTGAGTTGTTTCCACTTTTTGGCAAGTATGAATAATGCTGTTAAGAACATAGTATACAAACTTTTATATGAATGTATGTTATTATTTCTCTCGGGTAGGTATCTAGGAGTGGAACGGCTGGGTCATGTTATAAGTCTCTGTTTAACTTTTTTGAGGAACTGCTAGACTATTTTCCAAAGAGCCTGCGTTACACCCTTTGACTTCCATCAGCAGCTTATGAAGGTTCCTATTTACTCCACAATCTCACCAGTAATTATTATTATTGTCTGTCTTTTTAATTTTATTCGTGTGCATGTGAAGTATATCTCATTGTGGTTTTTATTTGAATTTTCGTAACAACTTGTGATGCTGAGCACCGTTTTGTGTGCTTGCTGGCCATTTACATGTCTTCAGAGAAATGTCAATTCAGTTTCTTTGCTCATTTTTTAAATAGGGTCATACGGTTTTCATTGGTTTTGGTTATTGACCAATACTTTTCTTTGTCTTACATTCCTTACATGAACAGAATTTTTTATTTTTAAGGTTTTGAAGACTTTTAACATCTTTAGGTAAAAATATAATGGGCAGTATTTGCCTGGTTTATTCGGTTTTCTTGTCTCCCTGTTTGTAATCCCAGGCGAAGGAGGGATGTGGCAGAAGAGAACAGTAGTTATTCTTGCAGTGACTCCAGATGTCAGACTCTTTGGGGCAGCTCGTCACACAGTGTTCTTTGCTGCAGTGGGAGAATTTGCCCTCCTGTAACCGAAGGAAATTTACTGTGCATGTGCATTTATAGCCAGGGCTGACCATTTTCTATGCATTTCCTCTGCTCCAGGGCAAGCCTGTTTTGCTGAAGAGCACTGCAGCTATAAATTACACAGAAATGCAGTACCGAGGCTGTCCAAACTCAGGCAGGGTAATTGCTTTGGACAGGTTTACAATAAGGAGGTGTGAAATGTTTGGTGGAGACCGGAAGCCTGGGGAGGGGGTTGGCGGGGAGGAAGGCATATTGAACTTGGGCTGCTTCAGGGTGGTAGGCTGACACAGCTAATTGAAAAGTATGGCCCTTGTGACTTTTAATGAGAAAGGAAGCCGAGGCCTTGCAGTGGTTTCCTTTGCAGCAAGAAAACAGAGGGAGAATGGCTCACTGTGTTTCTCAGGGGGTCTGTACTGAAACGCTCCCAGCATTTAGAACCTTGGGCCTGGGTGTAGAGGATCAGATCTTCTGTTTTCTTTGTTTTGTTTGGTTTTTAATTTGCTGCTCATTTTCATTCTGGATGAACTGAGCGGATGGAGGCGGGGATTCTGGGTGGTGGTGGGGAGCTTGAGAGAATGCTTACAGGTGCACTTTGAAAACACATTGACAGCCAACCTTTGTGATCCTTTTAGGTAGAGTGGGCAGTGGACAGACAGATCTCTAAACAAATGAAATAGTAATTACATGGTGGCGTTCTGTTAGTCCTTTAGGCAGCCAGTAGGCATTTTCAGACTCTTCCATAGGCCATGGAGTCTGAATTTGTGGTGCCAGGGCCCGGGAGTCTGCCTGCTCATCAGGCTCTCAGTGGGATACTGCTTTGGAGGTTTATGTGGGAGACCCGCTGCCTTAGGTGGTGGGCTCCCTTAAGCTCAGCTGCAAGTCCTTCTGTCTCTAAGTTCCTGTTCCCCTGCCTTCTGAAGTCCTCTGCAGTCACCTGGTACTGTGGCTTTCTGATTTTGGGTGATACAGGACTGGGTCTTCTTTGGCAGCGAATGCTTTACCTCCCTCAGTATCTTTGCCTTTGCTCTCACCACTGTGCCCTTGCCACTGTGCCTCTTCTGCGTGACTTTATCCTTCTGGTCTCAGGTTAAACATTTTCTTAGAGGGGCTTTCCCAGAGCACCAAGTCAGGGTGTCCTCTGCCTTCTTCCAGGAGAGCCTTGGGGACAGGGCTGTGATTCCTTGCTCAGTGTCTGTGTGCTTTCCTGGTTGTAAATTTGGTGAGGATAGAGACTACCTTATGCAGTATGGTCCTGGATGGAGTCCAGTGCCACTCCTGGCACATAGAAGGTGTTTAATAAGCATTTTGTGTTCATTGATTTCCTAACCAAATGCGGGTGACCATTGGCTTTTCTGCTGTGTTGCATGGTCGCAGGCATTGTTTTCTGTGTCCGATGCAGCCTACACACACCTGTGGAAGTAACCACAGATTGGCCATCCAAACCTCTGGTCTTCTGGGACTGCTCATTCTCTGCCCAGTGAGGGTGAGTTAGATGCCTTTTAAGGACCAGGTACACACACTGAAATTAGTTTATTAAAAACAAAAGCTAAAAAATGGACCCATCTGCATTTATTTCAAATGCCATGGTAGCAACTTCCAGAAATCCCTTTCAAAGGCAGGATATAAAAGGTGTAGAGATGGTGGAGGTGATAGGATCTCCCTTGAGATGTGTAGTGGTTAATGTATAACCTCTTTAACAAGGCTGCATGTGGCCTTACAGCTATCACAGGCTCATAAACCCATGCTGTGGAGCATGGCTTTGCAGATAACTCATACTCCAAGGTTTATAATTTCCTTTGGTTGAAAACAAGCACCACCACCAACTGGTAATCTCTCTTGCAACTGATTGGACACACCCAAATAATGGCTGGAGAAGACTTCCATAGATCCCCTCTTCCTTAGCCCATTTTTAGCATGCATACAGTCTTAGAGAGTGTGAAGTTAAGTGAGATGAAGAAAGAGGTGGAAAAGCAGAAGGGTGGAGGGGAGAGGGAATTTAGGCCCTCTGTTTCTGGGGCGGGAGGTGATCAAGGTGGAGAAGCATGTGTTCCTCATGTGGGCAAAACAGTGTGGTTTGAGATCCAGACAGCTTGTTTCTTGGATGAGGTGCTGTTGCCATTGTACATGTAGCTCCTTCATGCATCGGTGTCTTTGGAGATTGTCCATGTAAAGGGAACAGATTAGAAATGATAGAACATGATTATAATAAAAATCTTACCAGCAAATTGGAATAATTTTGCTCTCTTAGAATTGCCTGTTTCATATGAAAAAAAAATAATTGCAGGAATTTGGATAGCAGAAAATCCAGAGGCTAGGTGACTTGGGCAGTAATAGTATATCTGGCTTAACAAATAACATTTTGAAGTGCTACCTTCCCCTAATGGCAACAGAGGCCATCAGTTAAATAAACCAGCTGTTAAGTAAGAGCAAGAACAGAAGTGTTTGCACAAACCACCTTTAAATTTTCTGATCCTTGATGAATGTCAGTTGGTTTGTGAATTATTAACTTCAACGTGCATGAGGAAATATTGACTGCTTAAGTGCCGTGTATATTTTTATGTAAGAAAAAAATAAAACTGACCACACCCTCAGCTGCTATTATTTGGGGTTCTGTACTTGCCTGCTTTCACTCAGCAGGCGTATTTAAAGCAGAGGTAGGAATGCTGGTCCCTCACAGACCACATGTGCACCATATATCATAGCTCATCACGTGCCATTGCATTCTGCTTAGGAAGGAAGCAGAGTGATTTGCAGCCTGTTGGCCGATACAAGTATAATGATCCTTACTGGTCTGCATAAAGTATCCAGAATCTGAATGAGGAATTTGGTAGGGATGCCTATCTAGTTGGGAAGAATTGTGAGTATGGGATCAGAAAAGTAGATTTAGTGAAGCATAGGAAGCTGGCTGAAGAGTTACTTCCCATTAACTTTGCCAAGAGGGCTTTAAAGTAGGTTCTTTCCTTTGTTACAGGAGAGAGGGCCATCTTTCTTTTATAGTCTCCATTTCCTAGGCATCAAAACCTGACATTGGCCTCCTAAGCAGGCCACCACAGGCTATCCCCTTGAAAGAAGCCAACAAAACCCACTGAGTGTGCTGCATTTCAGCACCCATGGCAAAAGGGACTGAGGACTTTGAGTGATGGCAAGAGACCTGGAGGAATCCGCTTGTGCCCCTGGTTTCCTCTGACCTCTCTTCAGAGGTCCCAAGGGCCTCCCAAAGTTTATATTAATGGACTGGTTATCTCTTATGACTTTTAACCTGGCAGGGGAATTGCAGAGGCCTTTATTTGGAGGGAGGGAAAGACTGAGGGAGGAAGACTACATAAAGGGTGAAGGAGGAGGCAGTTTGGGAGAATTGGAGCTGATGAAATGGCTGTTGAATAGCGAGTCTCCATCTGAGCTTCACATACCTTAGGGTATTGGTTGCTGGATTAACCCTGTTCTGTGAGCAGGTCACAGTTAGAAACGCCTGGGCGTGGTGCTAGAGGTTCAGTTACTTTCCTGCAAGGTCTCAGCTTTGGTCATTTCCAGGGCAGACAACATGCATGCCATGGGAATAGAGAAGGCAGGAGCTTTATTCCCTTTCCCTTCGGCGTCTTGTTGTTATCATCAGGTGCATGCCACTTGATATTGGTAGTTCTGTGGTGTGTGGTCCACTTTATTCTCAAGCCACCAGGATTATTGCTGATATAAACTGTGGGCCCCATAGCTAGGCTCCTGTATGGAATGGAAGAAAAGAAATTCAAACTGTAAATGAATCTGTTTGGGGGCTTTGTAGTGGTAAATTATGTGTGTGAGTGAATGGAAGAAGTACCTTGTTTGTACCATCACGAATATCTGGTCCTTAGGTAAATATTGACGCCAGCAGTGTGACAGGCCTACCGTTCGTCTCATGCCCCTGGGAATGAAAGAGTTTTTCTGAGGTGCCGGAACCTTATAAACTACCCTGACGAGTTTGTGCAGGTGCCTTCTGCAGTAGCTCTTTGCATTTGAGAGTGGGTTAGTGCAAGCTTAAACCTAACCAAATCCCAACCTGCTTTGGTTTATCAATGCCATTTGAGTTTGCTGCAAGCAAATGCGGTTGCCAGCACAGTTTTGCAGAGTCATGCTTGTGTGGTCATGCAGACCAGACCTGAGGTTGGAGCACCTTTGTTTGCTTTGATAGTATTTCAGAACTGAGTGTGGGAGGTTGGGGAGAAAGAAAAGCCAGCCTGGGGGTTTTAGCTGGCTGTCAGGCCTGAATGCCTTATCGAGACAACTATAGTCCCACCCTGAACCATACTTTGTTTGGTGCCCTGTAGCCCTGGGCTTAGTATTTACCTGCCCTCTAATTGAGGAGGGTTTACTGATGCCAGTTCTGTTGGTGTGAAGTATACAGGAAAAGTCAGACTTTCCTGTCTCCCCAAGGTAGTGAGTGTGCTCATTAGAAAGAAGTCCTGATGGACTTACTTGACTCAGGCACTCTGAACATAAATTGTAACCAATTAGTTTCATCACATTACCTTTAACAAGGACTGACGGTGGAAGCTGGGGGCAGGGTAGGTAGTGGGTTATGTGTTCATCAGACAAAGTGCTAGGCAAAGAAGTGCTAGCTCTTCATAGGGAAGCTGCCATGATGTAGCTGAGCTCATCTGATGTCTGGGTTTGGTGTGACCCATGGATGGGCCTTGATTTCCTGCTGAGATAGGACGTGGATGGCTCTTGTCTCTCTTGGCACACAAAGAGGATATGGAGTATCTAGAAATCCATGTGGTGTTGCTGAGGTCTCTGCACCTGTAACTGAGACTCCAGAAGGGGTCACTTACGATTGAGTTTTGTAGAGCTATTAATTACTTTTGCCGGTGTTGACTTTATTTTTTAATATATTTTATTGATTATGTTATTACAGTTGTCCCATTTTCCCGCCTGCACTCCCCTCCACCCTGTACACCCCCTCCTATCCACATTCCCCCACTTTAGTTCATACATGTGTCATACATAAAAGTTTTTTGGCTTCTACTCTTCCCATACTATTCTTGTCACTCCCCCTGTCTATTTTCTACCTACCATCTATGCTAGTTATTCTCTGGGCCTTTTCCCCCCTCTCTCCCTGTCCCACTCCCCTATTGATAACCCTCCAGGTGGTTCTGTGGTTTGGTTCCATTTCTGTGGTTCTGTTCCAGTTCTAGTTGTTTGCTTAGTTCGTTTTTGTTTTTGTTTTACGTGTGGTTGTTAATAATTGTGAGTTTGCTATCATTTTAGTGTACATATTTTTTATTTTCTTTTTCTTAGATAAGTCCCTTTAACATTTCATATAATAAGGGCTTGGTGATGATGAATTCCTTTAACTTGGCTTTATTTGAGAACCACTTTATCTACTCTTCCATTCTAAATGAAAGCTTTGCTGGATAGAGCAATTTTGGATGTAGGTCCTTGCCTTTCATGACTTGGAATACTTCTTTACAGCCCCTTCTTGCCTGAAAGGTCTCTTTTTGAGAAATCAGCTGACAGTCTTAATGGGAACTCCTTTGTAGGTAACTGCCTTCTTTTCTCTTGCTGCTTTAAGATTCTCTCCTTATTTTTAATGTTGGCTAATATAATTATGATGTGCCTTGGTGTGTTCCTTCTTGGGTCCAACTTCTTTGGGACTCTAAGCTTCCTGGACTTCCTGGAAGTCTATTGCCTTTGCCAGATTGGGGAAGTTCTCATTTATTATTTGTTCAAGTAAGTTTTCCACTTGTGGCTGTTCCTCTTCTCCTTCTGGTACCCCTACAATTCAGATGTTGGAAAGTTTAAAGATGTCCTGGAGGTTCCTAAGCCTCTCCTCATTTTTTTGAATTCTTGTTTCTTCATTCTTTTCTGTTTGGTTGTTTCTTTCTTCTTTCTGGTCCACCCCATTGATATGAGTCCCAGTTTCTTTCCCATCACTTTTGATTCCCTGTACATTTTCTTTTATTTCACTGAGCACAGCCTTCATTTTTTCATCTAATTTGCGACCAAATTCAACCAATTCTGTGAGCATCCTGATTACCAATGTTTTGAACTGTACATCTGTTAGGTTGGCTACATCTTTGTCACTTAGTTGTATTTTTTTCTGGAGCTTCGATCTGTTCTTTCATTTAGGCCATTTTTTTTTTTTGTCTTGATGTGCCTGTTAGGTAGTGAGGGGTGGAGCCTTAAGTGTTCACCAGGGCTGGGCAGTCCATACTGCTGCATTGTGATGCTGTACTTGGGGGAAGGGTCCGAGAGGGAACAGTGGCGCTTGCTCCATTCTCTGCTGGATTTCAGTCACTTCCCCTGCTTCCCACAAGCAAATTAGGCCCTTCTGGTCCTGACTTCCATGTGAATGGGTTTGTGTACATTCTAGGACCCTGTGGGTCTCTCCAAAAAACTCTTCTGTGAGCCTGGGGGTTCCCGCTTCCTCTTTGTTTCACCTGGTTTATCTGTGTGCGAATGTGGCACTGCCTGCTCTGCCAGCCGCCACTTTGCCACAAGTCCTCTCTGCCTGCTTGCCCAACTCCGCCCCTTCTGCTGGTCTGGATGTTTCTTCTTTACTCTTTGGTTGTCAGACTTCCATACAGTTCAATTTTCTGTCAGTTCTGGTATTTTTCTGTTTTTGAATTATTGTTATCCTTTTGGTTCTGAGAGGAGGCACAGTGTGTCTACCTATGCCTCCATCTTGTCCGGAAATTGCTGATGTTTACTTTAAAAACTGACTGACATGCTGTAGGTACCTGTATTTGGGTAAGGTATAGTTTAGCAAGTAGAATTTGCTGCTAGGATCCACCTGTTAAGATGCATCTTTGGGAGTAAATGATGTGGAACTGGAGACTCTCAAGCGATGGGTGTGTGTGTGAGAGAGAGAGAGAGAGAGAAGACATGAGCTCTTGGCTTTGGGACGCCCTGGCCCAGCGTGAAGGTAGAAGTGGAAAAGTTGAGGCATCATTTTGAAAGGACTTGGTAAATGATTATTTACTTTTTTTAAAGAAAGAAATGAACATACATCGTGGCTCAGTCTTTTTCATGGCCAGTTTTCCATTTGACATAGTAAAATTTTAATCTGTTCAAGGATGGAGGTCACATGCATCTTCTGATTCTTAGTGCTTATAATTTCAATGTAAAGGAAGTTCCGTGTTGTGATAGCAGAAAGCAGTCTGTGCGGTACTGCATACTGAGTACTCTGTGGTTGTTGCACCTTGACTCAGTGTCTCCTCAGCAGCCTTTTAAATAATCAGAGCCAGAGAAGTGGCCGTGGCCCTGAGAAAATGGTGGACACAAGCTTTTATTTTAAATTACAGTGTTTCGTGATGTCTCATATCATAGGAAGAAAAATGTTGCCTTTTGGGTTTAGCTAAGTATTTGATGACACACATAAACTTTAAAAACCCAATGGAAAAGTTGACAGAATGAAATAATGTGTCAGTAAGCTAGTGAACAAAGTCAGGGCCTTAACTGTTAGCCAGAAGGCTAACCTTTTTTAAAACTGCACATTTTCTTTAAAAAATAGCTAGAGACACTTGTGTGCCTCCCTGTAACAGACCATATGCATTCTTGAAAACTTGTGGGTAAAATTCAGTTTTGAAATTAAATTTTTATAGCAGGGATCTGTTCTGTGTGAGTGATCTTCATTTCTGAGTGTTGAGGTACTGGGAAAAGAAGGTAAGATAAACATAGGAGGTAATATTTAGTGTTTGAAACCTAGAAGATGATATTGAAAACCTAGAAGAGAAGGTAGTTTTGAGAGCACGTGATAACATTTGAAGGAATCTTGCACTTTACATATTAAAATACAGAGTATTTTTGTGTCAGCTTCCTAGGTTTCGGATGCTCGGGCTTCATCTAGGCACAAAGATATTAAAGAGCAGTGAGTAGGGGGAGTAGTTGGAAAAATGAAAGATGCATGTAAGTCCCCCAGAAGCAGACAGGGGATAATACCAGCACACACCTCCAGGAACCCCAGGCTTCCCAGGACAGATTGTGCTTATGAACAGATCTAGCCTGGGAAGGTAGTTACACCCACTTGTGTTATTTGTCCCTTAAAATTTTTTTGGGGGGGGAAGGGAGGAAAGACATGCTGATAACAGTCAGGTTAGCTTTGTTTGTACTGATGTATTTGCTTAAAAAAAAGCACTTTCATTTCCTTCTTCCTCCCCTGTAAAGGACAACTAGGCAACTTACTATATATCGCTCTTTTGTAACCCAAAAGTGTATTCTTCTAAAATTGTCCTTCTGAACACTTTAACAACGACAAACCCTGATCATTACACATCCAGAACTGAGTTAACACAGTTTTTTTAATCCTTTGGCATACATTTCTGTAACGTGAGATTTGCATACTATTATTTTCATTGATTGGATTATGTTAGGGAATTGTTGAAAATGAGGGGTAAAAAAGCCTCAAAATGGCTCAGATCCTTTCCTGGTTCTATAGTAAACATCTAAATGAGAGTGTTGTATAAGGACTCAGATAGAGGGGAGAGGCAGGGGTTGTCGTTTGTTTTTAACGTTTTAATGTGTGTCTGTACTCAAGGGAAGTGGTACAATTAGAGGGTTCATTTCTGAGAATCCAGCATCACTGATGTAGTTTCCTTACCTCTTTTATCAGTGAAATCCTTGGTTGTCCCTTGTGCTAGGAAGACAGGCTTGGGATTTGGCCAACCCCATTCTTGTGACCAGGAGTACTTTTTACGGGGCTGTGTTGAAATAGTAATTCCCCCCACCCCCACCCTACAGTTGATGTCCCTCTTGGGGCTTTTAATTGTGGGCACAAAGTGCGTGAAATCACGGTGTGAAATGGAGAATCATTTCTGTGTGTTAAAAGAGGAAATTGATCACAGTATGACTGATAGTTGGCAACTGTGCCATCTTCTACACAAATTCTGTTGGGTGGACACATTCAGTCAAAGACATGGTCATAAGGTATTGTTAGTTTGCAGCTTTCATATGTAAATCCAAAGTTAATGAATTTTAAAGCCACGTCATGCTTTTAATAAATACCCTTTATTTTACAATGGTGGTTTTACAGGAGGTTGATCTCCCCATGGGCATTTATAGGGGCAGAGGGGTGTGGATGGAGGTGTTGAGAAAGGAAAACATTATTCTGTGAGCAGAGGGGCACTGATGGACTTTACAAAGCACTTGGTGAACCAAGGATTCCAGATTGATCCCTCACTTCCTGTCCTGTGTGCCTGACTTGTTTTAACTGCTACAGAAGCAAGAGTCACTGTTTCCTGCTTTAACAGAGCAAAGTTTTCAGTTAGGGGAATCCTTCACTCTTTCACTGAAGAAACTCTAGCCTCTCTGTGTGTCCCTAGAGGTGAGCACAGGTTCTTGTTACACTCTCCATCCTCCCCAGGTCATGAGTTTAGATAAACCCTCTGCTCCCTGCTCTGGCTGAAGTGCCTTGCTTCTCAGGATGGGACGTGGGGGCCTTTTGGGGAAGAGACTGCTCCCAGGAACCATGTCCCCTCCATTCTGTGTAATGGCCAGGCCTTCAGGTCAAGGTGAGCTGTGTGCTAGATGGTGTCTGGCAAGGGCGAAAGAGTCCTGTTGTAGAGATGATGAGTCTGGAAAGTCCTTGGGTGTCCAACCTGCAGCTGGCTGCCCGCACGTAGCCCAGAATGGCTGTGAATGTGGTCTAACATAAAATCATAAATTTACTTAAAACTTTATGAGATGTTTTTGTGATTATGTATTGCAATGTATTTAATATGTGGCCAAGACAACTCTTGTTCTTCCAGTGTGGCGCGGAGACTCCAAAAGGTTGGACACCTCTGTGAGCTTGAGGACTTTGAAATGGCAGATTTGTGATCCCTTTTTAGAGGTGACAAAGTTCAAAATAGGGACCAGACCACTGACTCCCACCTCCCCCTGCTCATTCCCAAGTCTCTCACAGAGCCACTTCTCTAACAGTCATACCAGTTGGTGCCTAGAGATATCTCTTCCCTGCTGAGGTGGTCATGGTGGTGGTCACTTTGTGGCAGGCCTGCGGGGAGGTTAGCCTGCGGCAGGGTTAGCCTGTGGCCAGCAGCTATTACCTGTGCAGACTCCCCACGAACTGTAGAGCTGCTATGGCTCCAGTGCCTCCTCCTAATTAAATTAATTCATCTTTAGGGGTTAATGATGCATGTACCATATTTAACAAGAGACCGTTCCAGGAAATTTGTGGGCTCTCCCTGGACCACCCCACAACTAAGCATGAGAGTGCTTAAATAACAAAATTACATCACACCTAATTGCTCTGCCTTTCTTTAGTCAAAATTTTAGTTTGGTAGGAAAATAAATCCTAAAATATCCTACTTTAAGGGATGTTATAGAAAGCAAATACTGATTGCTTTCAGTGGTAGGCCTCTGGACTGTTATAGTCAAAGTTTTAAGTAGTTGTACAAGGAGATGTTCTGTTTCTGTAAAAATCAACTTTAACGGCTCAGAAGATTAACATTTATGGGGGACTTGGCACTGAGACTTAACTTACTGGTAGGCTATGGACCTGACAACACAGGCCTCTGGCCGCTCTTCTTGACTTAGCCCTAATACCACTGTGTCTTTCCCCGTCCCTTTGTAGGAGGTCCTAACTTCTTGGGGGTTTGTTTTTGTTTTTTGTTTCGTTTAAAAACCTCTACACCTTAACATTTCTAGCCTTATTCCCTGGTACTCTTCTTCAAAAACCATGTTCTTTTCCTATTCTTCTTCCATTTTTAGCTAAGGTTTTGTGTTTTTCTGATACGTCTTTCTTATCACAACTGATCTTGCCTACTCTGAACACCATCTGGACTCAGTGGTATCCATACCAGGAATGACAAACTCAGAAGTGTCCAGGGACCACACAGATGCTGCAGCTGACTAAAGAGGGCCTGGTGGGCCAGCATATGGAGAGGTCCGTGGTCCCCCGGAGTGCTTGCAAAATGGCTGCTGCTATCAGGATGCTGACCCAGGGATGACTTTCAAGAGAAACTGAATTGTGTGTGTGTGTGTGTGTGTGTGTGTGTGAGAGAGAGAGAGAGAGAGAGAGAGAGAGAAAAGCTTATGTTTCTCCAGACACTGTTCAGTCCCAAACAAACAAATTTCCCTAAAGTCCAGCTTTGGCCCAAGAGCCACCAATTTGCAGCTGCTGGCCTGACATTCACAGACACTTGCCCTATTAGACCCATTGGCTGTCATGATTTGGTCCAGAGGCTTATCTGAACAAAGGTTGTAAACTTAAGGTCACGGACTAGATCTTATCCTGATTTTTATCAGAACTTAGTACGGTATACATTGTAGAAAAACCCTCAATTACTGAATTTGACGGCTGTTGGGTGCTAAAGGACAAAACTTAGACCTGTATTCAAATTAACCGAGGGCTGGGGTAAGGTGTGTGAACTATTAAGGTAGAGGCGCACGTTTGACACCCGTGGGATTATGGAAGCAGGCATGGTGACTGCTCTTAGATAACATTTCAGGTGTCGGAATTCAGAGGCCCACACTGATTTGTAGAGCTGATTTTAAGGATTAAAAGTAGGCAGTGACTCTGGAGTCCTTATGTGGCTGGTATATACTATCTCTTCTCTTGAATTGTTTGTACACCTCATTTGCATAGAGCATTATGTATGAAACATTTTCAAAAATTGAAGTAACTGTGATTCATTACTGACTTCTTAAACATAACTGACCAAAAGCTTACAAGATGAGCTGTATGTATCTAGTTAATAGCTGGGTAATTTTTGCCTTTTATTATTTGCAGAAAGTGTTTCTTTTTCCCAGCCTCAGTTTAGGGAGTATGTTGCTTGCCTAGCTTACTGAAGAGAGGTGGTAGCACACTCAGAACCTTCTCCGGAGTGAGAATCTGGGCTGAGGAGGCCAGAGGGATGATCCTAGTTTGAGGTACAACTGTGTTCTTAGTATAAGCCTTTTATGCGCATTATTAGGCTGTGGTAGTACTTGTTAATTAGGGGAAACATTGCGGCAGAAAAACAAAAAGGACATCTGATGTTCTAGATGTTAAAAGAAATCTCTTATTCTCATAAAGCCTTATAATGTGGGTCTGTGGAACATAATGTGATGATTTTATTGGGACTTGATGTGTGTTGCACATAATTCCTCAGAAGGTAAAAGTCAGCAGAAAGAGCCTTCAAAGCATCAGGGATTAAATAACTTTAACAGAATTATATGTTCTTCCCTCATTCACACCCCTTGAAATTTGAAAGAACTGCTCAGTTGGTCCTAAGCAGGTGACTCCTTTTAAAAATGGGTGCCAAATAGTGCAGTTTCTGAGGTTAAGAAGAGGTATCCATCATCAGAGAGACAAGAAGTTCCTGGGCTATTCCTGGGACACCTCAGTAGTGTTCAATGGCTGGGTCATTGGATTATTTCACACTTTTCTTTCCAGCTGTATTACTCAGTTTAGCAGGCATCTGAAAGCTTAAAAATATGCAAAGTGTGGTGACTTTTAGGAGTCTGGACAAGGCTGAGTAATGGGAAATAGCCTGGCCTGGAAACCTGCTCCCCTAGGGAATGCTTGTCATAGATTTAGGTCCAGTTCTTTCCACTCTGAATTATGATTCATGTTAATGTTGAAGACATAACCACGTGCTATGCCACCCTTCTCAGCTAGAGGTTTTGTCTGTGTTGTCAGTGACCCTGATTTTGAGGATGAGTGCTAATTACGTTGTCCAAGGACAGCAGGGTTATTTTCTCACTACCACTTACTTACTCAAAGACAAATGGAACTTTTTATCCCTCAGCTTCCAAGGAGTCAATGAATTATTGTTTGCCAGCCTTGAGTAGCCTTTGCCAAGTTTATAATACGTGGTTCTGATTGTAATCCAGGAAGATACTGGTCAGATTATGTAAATACTGATTAAGCCTATAAAGTTACACTCAGAGGGCATTTTTAAAAAAAATTAAGAATGTCTTCATAGTGAGTTGAGTTTTCCAAGGCCCTTTCCACTACTGGGGTGGTTAAGAACTCTGATGCCTCTGAAAGGTGTGGGCTAATATCCATGTTCATCCCCTACCACAATTTTTAACAAAGCTCTTGAATTCTTGAGAAATTCAAATTTATTGTTAAAACCCCAGGTTCTCATATAGGTTCCATTTTACTCTAAATATAGGGTCTGGCAGAAGTAAGACCTGCTTGAGTGTGGTTGGTAGGGTAATAATATGCATGTAATAGTTTACAGTTTTAATTTCAACATTTCACCTGGAATGTCATATGGTGTGCTTAAGTATGATATTGTTATGTTATAGAATCACATGCTTATAATTATGTAATAAAAGATTTTGTAATAAAAAAGGGGCGTTACTTGTGCTGGACCCCGTATTTGTTAATTTCATGATTTAGAAATTTTCGTTGATTACCCCATGACTTAGATACAGCACAGTTTACTAGACATTTCAGCGATGACAGAGGTGTTCTTCGCATTGTGCACCAGGCTAGTCACTCTCACATATGGCTATTGAACACTTTTGAATTCTTTTATGTAATCTTAATTGGTTTAAAAACAAACATGGGTAGCTGTGGCTAGGGACTACTGAATTGGACACCACAGGTTTACATAATGATGGGGATTTCTCAGTGATTTAAAGCCTTAGCTCTTCTAGTTCTGTGGGTTTGGGGTAGGGGCCTTGTTAGGAAAAATGATCAGCAGGCAGATTGTGTCGTGTACTGTTAAACAGTTTGCTTTTCAGACACAGATAAAACCTGGATAAAACTTGAGCTGTTCTCAGCAGAGGTGCCTCTTGTATGTGCTGCAAAGGGTGGGCCAACGGTCATCTTTCAGCAGATTAGCTGAAAGAATATCTGTGTTTGGGCTCAATTGTTCAAAGATTTGTGCACCCTTTGTACAAGAACAGGGAAAATTTGTGTTATGACAATGGCTGACAAAATGTTTAATGAAAGCTGCAATTGGCAGTAACTAAATTCCCTGAGGTTTCTTTTCGCTCCTCTTTGCTACTGAAAGGTGCAGAAATGCTTTTGACAGCATCTGTCCTGCTGACAGATGAATTGTTTTGACAGGAGAATCTGAAACCTTCAACTTAAGACACATTCAGATGTCCAGCTGGGTAAGGGGCGATCATGTTTGTAGAAATAAGTAAGATGCTTTAGATTTGTGTGCATGTCAGCTGCCTCCTGAAAGAAAGTCCTCATTAAAGGTTTTTCACTGATTAACCATTTCATTGTCATTGAGCACAGAGATGAGAATTCATATCCCTCTGTATACGGTACTTGCACTGAATAAATGTAGTTCCTTAATCATCAAAAAATGAATGTCAGTAAGTATAGCACTCAGAGGGTTAAAAAAAACTTCATTTAACATTCTGCTGGAAAAATTAAACCGATGTTAATAGCAGTAGCATGATTCACAATGCCAAAAAGATGGGAAAATCCAAAGGCCCATAAACTATTGATGGATACACACAGTGAGTGTGCACATGCACACACACGTTCACACACAGAGGAGTGTTACTCAGCCCTGAAAAGGAAGGCATTCTCGCGTGTGCTACAACATGGGTGAACCTCGAGGACACTATGTGAAAGAAGCCAGACCCTAAAGGGACAGATATTGTATGCTTTCAGTTATAGAAAGTATCTAGAGTTGTCACATTTTATAGACAGAAAGCAGAGTTGGTGGTTGCCAGGCCTGTAGGGGTGGGAGGTGGGGGAAGATGGGAAGTTGGCGTTTACAGGTACTGAATTTCAGGGAGAAGATGAAGAAGATCTAGTGATGGATGATGGTGATAGTTGCACAACAGTGTGAATGTGTGTTGAATTGTATGCTTAAAAATGATTAAGATGGTAAATTTTATGTTATCTGTATTTTACCACAGTAAAAAAAAGTTATGCTTGGCAGTGTGTCTCCCCGAAATGAGCAAACAAGAAAATATCTCTGAGGATTTTACTTCAGAATATATCCACGTGGGAGAATACAGTAAATATTTTCCCCATTTTCTGGTAAAGCAGTTGATGATAACAGCTTGTTCCAGGTTGCAGGACTAGTCACTTTTTAGACTTAAAAGCTCTGGCTAAGAAGTAGAAGCTGTTCCAAGGGACCTGAGCTTCAGCCTTTGTCTTCTCTCTGTGATGGCTATAGGTGCTCCCAGGGGAGAAGTCACCCTTTAGAGCCAGTCTGCTTGACCCTCAGTTGTTGGTACATGGCTGTTCATTGAATGTTGAAACATTACCACATCCAGTCTGAGCTTTAAATTTCTGCTTACAAATATTGGGTTAGCCAAAAAATTTGTTTTTTTTTTTATATGATGGCTTTAGTAGTGCTTATTGTCTTTACTTCATGTGAAACAATTTTGTTAGGTTGTATTATGGTAGCTGTCGTATCAACGTGCATTTTTAAAAAACAAAATTGGTAAATTTTGTGTAGCCATTCTAATATCGAAGTTGTAAGAAAATAAGTAACATTTTGGGCATATTACACTTTATTATTTTAAGAAAGGTAAAAACTCAACTGAAATGCAAAAAAAAAAAGATTTGTTCAGTGTATGGAGAAGGTGCGGTGACTGAGCGAACAGGTCAGAAGTGGTTCGTGAAGTTTCATGCTGGAGCTTTCTCACTGCACGATGCTCCAAGTCAGGTAAACCAGTTGCAGTTGATAGCAATCAAATGGAGACGTTAATTGAGAACAGTCAATGTTATACCAGGCAGGAGATAGCTGACATACTCAGAATATCCAAATCAATGAAGTTATTGGTTAAAATGAAAAATACATTTTTTATTTTACAGGAAAAATTGTACAGACTTTTTGGCCAACCCAATATATCCAATTTCATTTCTACATACTGGGAGCTCGGTGTTAGGTCCGAATATTGTTTGGCTTCTTGTTAAGACTAACTTAATGGAAGTTTAAACTAGTCCAGTAGTTTATTTTTTTACTTTTTTAAAAGATTTTATTTATTATTTATCTTCAGAGGGGAAGGGAAGGAGAGAAGGAGAGAATTATCAATGTATGGTTGCCTCTCCTGAGTCCCCTACTGGGAACTGGCCTGCAATCCAGGCATGTGCCCTGACTGAGAATCGAACCGAGCTCAGTCCACTGAGCTACACCAGCCAGGGCCAAACTAGTCCAGATGGTTTAAAATGAGGCTGCTAGGTAATTGTCTAAGACCCCGATCCCGTGATCCCAGCTCCACCCCTGGCTACATATATAAGCCTGAAACAAGTCACTCATTTTGAACCTGTAGCCGCAAGAGTCAGTGGTCTAGATGAGAGGCTGAAAACTGGTGACCCTCAAGCCAGATGCAGTCTGCAGGTACATATTGTTTGGCCCATGTAGGGTTCCTTTTTTTTTTTAAGAATTGGAAAGATTTCATGTAAGAATTCAGAGTTTGAGCTTCCTTGACAGTGGAGAAGACTGGTCTGCACTGGCCTGTGTCTGGAGACACAGGAGCAGACGCCCATTAGCTGGGCGGGCGGGCCCGTGTTGGCCTCACCCCACACCTGCAGGGCGACCACCCACATTCCGTGCCTGCCGTCCAGGCTCTTGTCTTCGTGGCGTCTGAGTCTTTCTCTGATGTCTCCTCCAGCTCAATACCTTCCATTACCTGTGATCAGTGTATAGTCAGTGTAAACTCACAGTATCTCTAGACCCAGAAACGATATTTCAATTCTCCCCTTTAAGAAATGTGCTCACACTAGACAATTTCAGTCTATCTGGTCCTTTTTCTGATATGGGTAAATTCTCTCCACTTACGAATTTTCTTTTCCGAGTGAGTCTAACCTGTTGATTTCTGTGTACCCCTAAGTGCAGACAAGCTCACATTGGGCTTCGGTAATGTAGTTTTAAAAATTACCATCCTCAATTTTTTGTAGTAACATAATTTCTGGACAAATTGCTTTTTATTTAGGCCATGCCCTGAATATAGATATACTGTTAAAGTGCAAGTGTAGTTTGACTTTTATTTAGATGAATGTCTTAACAGTGAAATGACTGTCAGCTGTAGGTTAGTATTGACTGGAATATCTCTGGAGTAAGTTTAAAAGGTAGTTGCCTCTTATGTGATGTTGTACCCTTAAGAACTAAACTTTAAACTCATGATTAGTAGCACTGTTAATTGGCAGTAATGTCAGCAAAATTAATAGCTAAAGTGAAAATTGTTAACCTCTTTGGCTTCCTCAGGGCTGGGATATATTTTGGTGGCAAGGAGCACAGTAGGTGTGCAAGTAGTTAGGGTCCAGTTGCACCACATCTCTGTGTATTCTATTGCTGTGAATTAATTAACCTAATGTAACGTAACCTAACGGGATATAATTTCACCTCCTTTACAGTTAAGGAGTAGTTACATTTATACAGTCCTAAAATTATTTTGGCCTTTTGAAGGCAACTGTGAGCCTGATGTGTGGCCCCCAGTGAAAATAAGTTTGACACCCCTGCATTATAGGATGTTAGCAGTGTCCTGGTCTCCACCCACCAGACACCAGTAGCCACTCACCCCCTTCCCTACACTTGTGACAACTAAAAATGTCTCCAGACATTGCCAGATGTCATCACTGATTGAGAACCACTGATTTTTAGACAATGAAGGGTTAGTTCCCCACTCCCCTCCTCTTCTGTACTCCTGCTTGATGTTGTTTGATGCTTTAGTAAGACATTATTAAAAAGAGTCTTTTAGAATAGCCTTGGACTTGATATGGTGTGAAGCCTTTGGAACAGGACACTCTAATGTAGGTAGAGGACCGACTTGCCTTAGAATTTCTTTCAAGTTGCTGAGTGCTGAAATGGCACTGATTAAAATTCACTGGAGTTCAGCAATCCTCAGGTGATTCGAGATTTTCACAGTGACTTGTTTATGGATGCAAGTGCCAGGAGGTATGTCTGTAAATCTCAATGTCAGTAAGGTTACTTAAAATAATGCCTGAATTAGGGCAATCATTATTTTGTCTGGGGCAGTGAATAGAAATTTCCTGAATGTTGGGTGTTTTGAAATGTTGATTCAACTGTTTTTTTTTTTCCTCTCCCTTTACCAGAAACCTGAGTTACAACAAACTTTCTGAGATTGACCCTGCGGGTTTTGAGGACTTGCCGAATCTACAGGAAGTGTGAGTGCCTTTCCCCAAACCCCTGGGGGATCGGAGGGATGGAGAGGTCCTGGGGAAGACCCTCTCCTGGTGCAGGAGCATCACCCCTGGACCACCAGTCTAAGCTCGTGAGAAGGAACATTTGTGTTCACGTCGTCAGTGACAAATGTACTGCTCACTCAGCTCTCCCTCATTGCAGCCCATCTCTTCTTCCTAGGCCTCAGTGATGGGTGTGTTATAGTCAGGTAGGTATGGACCTACTGGAAATCCCAGGAACACGTTAGGTGTAGCAGAATCCCCTCCCTTGTGGGAAGTCCTGTGGACCAGCCGGGTTAACACACCTGGCTGGTACTTCCCACAACTCCCAGGGAACCAGCCCCACCCTACCGTTTCCCAGGAAACAAAGGTACAGAAGAGTGGACAGTAAAGGTTTATGTCTCCTGTCCCATCTCCAAACAGAGCTAGGCATTGCTTCCTTTGGAACCCAAGTTGGCTTCCTTTCCAGTGTCCTTTTTTTTTTTTCCCAGTGTCCTTTAAATCAGGCCTCAACCTTTGCTGCTTTTCCATGTAAAGAATTCTGCTTTTAAAATGGGTGTTAGGATTATCAGGAATATTAGTTCCCCGGAGACTTTAGGACACTTTACCATAGATTAGGGTGTCAAAGTCATTTTAACCAGGGGCCATATCAGCCTTGTGGTTGCATCCAAAGGGCCGCATATAATTTTAGGACCGTATAAATGTAACTACTTCTTAACAGTTAAGTGAGAGTTTGGCGCTGCTGCCAGGTAGAAACGAGGTGCCCGGCTGGATAAAACTGCTGCGACCAGCAAGGCTTGATCAGTCAGGGTCAGGTGCCCGAGGGGAGGCAACAGGGGATTGAGAAAGAAAGAGACAGAGTCAAAGCAGGGCCAGGTGGAGTCCCTTCTCTGGGATGCAGAGGAGGGAACTGTTTATTGGTGAAGGCAGGCTGTATATATTGAGCCAGCTTTGAAGCAGAGCGTTAGAAAGACAAACCACAAGGGTAGGTACATTGTATTTTTTAAGAACATTTGCTGCTCCTTCTTGTACAGTGAGCAGCCAAGTCATTCTTTTCTTACAACAATCTATCAGGCAGTCTTCCGTGGCCTGGGGCAGCTGTGCTGAACCTGAGGCCTGCTTCCAACTCCATTGGCATGCATTACCCTGCTTGGCTCTCCACAGAAAACAAGGTGGAGGGCCGGATTCAGCCCGAAGGCCTTGTGTTTGCCACCTGTGCTAAAGATGATGTAGGCCCACCGCAGAAAATTTGAAAACTATAGTGATATATAAAGACAAGTTAATTAAAATCACCACTGTTACACCTAGACAAAACCATTGTGAACACTTAGTGAAAAACATACAACTCTACACATGAAATTTTGGGATCAGACTGTAGATATAGCGATCATAGTAGCACCCTGCTAAGCCGTTGGTGAATACTATCTTGTTTGATCCTCACATTGACACTATAATTCATATAAATCATTTTCATTACAGTAATTTTCCCCACTGGACAGAAAAGGAAATGGAAGCTAGGAGAAGTTAGGTACACTTATGCAGTGTTACACAGTTGGTTGACCTGAGGGTTGAACTAAAACCCATTCAATTCCAAATCTTAAGCGTTTAACCCTGAAGCTGCACTGCCCTAGGTTCCTGTAATGCTCATCTTATCATACAGTGTTCAACCCAAGATTGTTTCAACACAGAAAATCCAGTGTTTATCGACTTGTATCGCTCTTTCTACACCCATCTGCTCTTTCTAGGTAGAGTGCATCTCCTCATACTCCTCTAGACCTTTTTTCCAAACCCACACAGTCCTCCAAATTAAGCCTCTTTTCTCCCCTCACAGCTTGGCTTTTCTCCCTCCTCTGAGCTCCTGTTGCACTCACAGGTTGGATGAGGCCTGAGCCCATCCTGTGCTCCTTCTCTTTTAGGTAGGACTTCTCTCCTGTCTCTGCTAATGCCCTCAGGAAGGTTGACCATGGCTAGTCATTGTGCTGAGCACTGCACTCCTTTAGACACTCATACTTTTTTCAGACACTTGAGGGAACCAAGGTGTGGAGAATTGGCCAGAACTGCATGGCTTGTGAGTGGTAGACCTGAGCCTGCCTCTCCAATCTCACTCTTGTCCAGTGTCCTCTGTGGCAATACAACCTTCCCGAGTGTGGGAGATGTAAGGGCAGGGTTTGCATTGTTTGGGTATAACACGGTGTAGTGGGAAAAACACACTCTGTGGTAGCAGACAGACCTGGTTTGAGGTCTGATTCTATTCCTTATGGGACTCTGTCCTTGGACAAGTTACTTAGTGCCTCAGGGCCTTCCTTTGCTCTTCTATAGAGTGGGCATAGTAACATATTATTATTATTGCTATAATTGTTATTTAGACATGACACCCAGGCCTTGTACATGGGAATGACTCACTAAAGGTTATTTCTCTTTTCTTCTAGTACTTTCTAATTGCATAACCACCCAGGCTGAGTGCATTGTTAAAGAACAAATCTTTGAGGGCTGATAGGTTGCACCTTTTACCCCTGTGACTGCCTGTAGTCCCTGGTGTCACACCATGGGGCTGAGGGTGAGACAAATTCCCTGGTGTCCAGAGTAGTGGAATTTGCCATTGATACAAAGTCTAATACCTGGTGGACACAAAAAGAGGCTGTCAAGAGTGAGGGGTGAGGAAGGATATTGAAGAAAAAAATTATAGTTGACACACAGCTGCTGCTAAATTAACTGGGCTTGGGTTTTCTTAGGACCTGTCAGTTTTTCTGAACTCTGCAGAGCTGTGTGAGTCTGGAAACCTCAGCAAGGGGAACCACAGGCTGGCAAGCAGCAGGCGGTGGTATTTTAGTGGTGGTTTTATTTTGGGGGCTGGGACCACAGAACAGTGTGGGCTGGTTGGAGAGAAGTGAGCCCGCTGGAGGCCCCTGGAGGACACCAGGACATTTGTGCAGCTGCTGTCAGGCCCCACAAGCTTCATTGCCCACAGCTCTGAGGAAAGCCCACCAAGAGGGCCTCCAGCCAGGGTCCTAGATGGCCAGGCTCCTCTATTAATAAGAGGTGCTATTTATACTGTCCTCTTTAAAAACCGCTCTGGGATCATGTTACTGCTGCCTGGCCCAAGAATGCTTAATGTGGGTGCTGCCACGTGCTTCCCAGGGCCATTGACCTAAAATGTTCCTGCTGGAGGCAAGGAAGCCTGAGTAGGCCCTGCCTGTGGGTATTTATGGCTCACCCTCTGTGCCTCAGGCCTATGCTCTCCTGTGTGTGTGCGTGTGCATGTGTGTGGTGTTGCTTAAGGGAGGCCTGGAATAATGAGGGGTGTCATTTTCAGGCCCCACTTTTTGGCTGTGAATTACTACCACCTGCTAAGCATTTACTCTGTATCTGGCTATATCCTAAACTGTTAGGTTTAATTATTTCAGCTGCATCTTGCCAAAAAACTGTGAAGTTGGTACTTATGTTATTTACATTGTTTTGGAAGAAAATACTAAGGCACAGTAAGGTTATGTGACATACTGAAGGCCTTTCTATGGATAAGTGATAGGAGTGGGGTTGAATGCACCCAGGTGTATCTGATTTAAAAATTTGAGCTGTAAAACCCCTTCCTAATAATGGCTAGTGCTCTGTAACAGTGCCTCGATTTCTTCTTTTAAGGCAGGGTGATCAGTTAGTTTAGTACCTTCCTCAAAGGTTGATGTGTCATTTGTTGAAACACTTACACGTGAAGCACTCAGCTCAGAGTCTGGCGCAGAGGAAACATTTGCTCTTAACTATTATTGCTTCTGATTAAAGTATCACTGCACTAAAACATCTATACCTGGCCATCTGGCATACAAACTGTATGTCATAAAGTCCTGCCAGTTACTTAGTATGCCTTATTCAAGTGCCTAAAAGTGCTAATAATAATGGTTATTGATTAGGCGGCCCTAACTCCAAAGCCTGTGCTCCTACTTATTTATTATTGGTGACTTGCTCCCTTTTAAGAAACAAAACTAACCAAAGTCCCAGCTCCCTGCCCAACTTTGACTATTATTAATTGCAGTTCTCTTGGTGTTTGGAAACAACTGTAGTATCTAGGAATAGCGGAATGGCTGAATAAATTATGGTTCAATTATACTGGTCGTGCCAGCAGAGGAGTACTCTGCAGCAAGTTAAAAGAATTATGGAAAACTCGAAGATGTATTACTAGGGAAAATTAGTGTAACAAAACAGTCTGTATGAAACACAAGCATTTGTATAAAAGAACAACGTGTGCCTTTCTAGCAGCTGGCAGCGGGAGCCTGAGCTTGGAGGCAGACCAGAGAGCCAAAGTGCCAGAAGGCTTTATTTTTCACTGTATATTCTTGGTATTCTCTTTTGAAAAGCTTTGAAAATTTTACTGTGTGCTAGTATCAGCTAATCAGCAAATAAATAAAGTAAGTAAGTAAATAAGGCAAACAAAAAACCCTAAAGCTCCATAATCCAAAATTACTCCTTGGGTTTGTTATTTATTGTTTGTTAAAGCCTGATTTGACTGGGTAATAAGAAAGTACTCTGAAGTGGCTTTTTTATTTTTAACATTATGCATCTTGCAAAATGTAAAAACTTCCTTTAATTAAGCCAAGTAAATGGAAGTTTCAGAGAGAGCTGAGGTCCCTGAAGGCTGAACTGGGAAAGGCCCCTGTCCAGACCCTGCGCTGGGTTCAGTTGGTCTGTGCTGCTCGTTTGTCTCACTCACACCTCTTCCAGATCAGGTGGGCCACGGTTCTGACTCATGATCTGTTGTGCCAGGCACTTGGTCAGGAGTCCTCAGGAGAAGATTCAGTTATAGAAGCCAGACATTGAAAGGACTTTTAGGGTCTTGGATGGAAGCAGATACGGGGGGAGTGTGAAGGTTAGATTTCATTAAATATAAGTCTTAAATTCCTGCCATTTTCTTACTTGTGGAGACTGCACACTTCCCCAGAGCCCTTTCCCTCCAGCTCTGGTTGCGCTATTTTTGACCAGTCTCTATTTCAGTCTGGCAAGTTGGTAATGTCGCAGAGCCAGTTTGGCCTCCACGGCCTTCTGAGGATAGTATTCTTGTTTCAGCAGGGAATGGGGCAAACAAAGAAAGCCATACTGTGGAGCTAACAGACGTACATTTAGCTAGCAGTTCTTTTTTCATAGACGTGATCTAGAAAGAACTTGCCATGCAATCCTCCTCTGAGCTCCACCTGTCCTCTCTGTAAATTGAGTAGCCATGTGCAGAGCCTGTGATTTCTGCCTCCACCTATTGATCTGGGGCTGCCGCTCCAGACAAAATACCCTGTTTGTCTTGAGTACTGGTTCACTGCACCTGTACTCTTCACTTCTGGCAGTTTTGTCAAGACTTAAACTGTTATTAATGATGCCCCTTTTCCTTATTCATTGATTTCTGTGAACTTGGGTGGAGTAGCTTGTCGTGTGTGCTGGAGGGCTGGCCTGAGACGAAGCTCATTTATCAGAAGTTCCCCTGCAGAGAAGTCCATACCGTGTGTTTCAGGTTTAGCGTCAAATCAGATCCTAAGGAGGCTGAAACATAGCTACCATGTTATCCAGGGGCAGGAGCTTTGCGCTTGCAGGCCTTTTCACTTGTTGGTCTCTTGACTTGCGATTGCACTTGTGTTCAGTTCTCATCTATAACTCTGGGGTAGTGACTTGAAGTGAAACTTGAGTTAGAGAGCTTACCTTTAAGGCAGGGAACAATAGTAGTATGTGGTACCTAACTCAGGGTTGTGATGATGAAGCTACATAATACATGTCGAGTGGTTACTATAGTTGTAAAGAAACAGAGGGTGGTGGTTAGATTCTAGGAGAATCTAGACTTCGGGGCTGGATTCCCAGGGCCACTGCCACTTACTGCTGGTACCCATCATCACATTATTTAACCCGTCAGTGTTTCAGTGTCCTCACTGGTACATGGAAATGTTCATGGGATCTACCCTCTAGGGGTCTAAAGGTGAGTTAATATTGATTTGGCAAAAAAATCCGAATGGTTTCTTCTGTAAAATAAAAGGCACATTTTTCTTTTTCACCAATAACTTTATTGCTTTGGATATTTTGAGTATGTGAGCTATCTCCTGCATAGTATAACGTTGATTGCTCTCAACGTCTGGAATTGATCACTATCAACTTCATCTGGACTACCCAACCATGGAGCATCATGCAGCAAGAAATCTCCAGCACAAAAATTCACAAACCATTTTTGACACATTTGATCAGTCACAGCACCTTCTCTATACACTGCACAAATAGTTTTTTTGTATTTCAGTTGCATTTTTCCTTTCTCAAAATAATAAAGCACAATATACTGAAAATGTTATATATTTTCTTCCATCTTCAGTATGAAAATGGCTAAACAAAAATTCATCAATTTTGATAAGTGTTTTTTAAAAATGCACATTGATATGACAGCTGACACAGTACAACCTAACCAAATTGTTTCAAATGAAGTTAAAGATAACTAAGTGCTGCTAGAGCCATCTCACAGGAAAAACAACGAATTTTTTGGCCAACCCGATACATTGAAAAGCTCTCAGAGCTGTGCCTGGCATATAATAAGCCCTCAATAAGTTGGTTGGTGCTATTAAATTATTACTGTTACCACCATCATCTGTTTTAGAATAAATCTCTAGGAAATGAAGAGTTCTTAAGCAAGCTTGCTCTGATAAGATCTGAGGGTCTTTTTTAGTAATAAGTACATTGATGGTACTATGAAAATTTATTAGTAGATTCAGACTGATGTAGAGTTTTCAGTGTCTCTGCACCAAGATGTGAAATGGATCACTGCAGGGCTGGGGAGAAAAGGTGAAGCAGAAACAATCTGGTTTAGGGGAAGTCAGATAAGAGACTATTAAAGTAATTAATTGCCTACTTCAGCACACAAACAAGGGCCCTTTAAGTGGAGAAAGGATTTGCCGCATGATAAGAATCTGCTTTCTCTCTGCCAGATGCTGCAGTCAGGGAACTGTGAAACAGACGTTCTGTGTCCCCTGGCCTAGTAATTGCCAAGCTTCATCTCCAACTGGCTGTGGCACTAAACAAAGCAAATGGGATAATTCAAGGCCTTTTTCTTTTCTTTTTTCCCCCTATTCATTTCTACAAAAGATGGCAATCAGATTATCTATTCAAGCAAATGTGAGCTGTATGCCTACCTGAAAGAGCTGTCATTTTCATGGCCTTGTCTTCAAATAGTGACAAGATGATCTATGTAAGATGTACTCCCTTAAAAAAAAGGAGACTAAGATAGCCTAGCTTTACCCCCTTAATTCTGCATCTCAGACACAATTTCTTTTCAGCCCGTCACTTGGCAGAAAGCCTAAACACTGTGCTTTGGCTTTCTTAAGGATTTGGGGCTTACTTCACAAGTCTGACTTTGGATTCTCTTCCCAGATTTGGAAATACATGTCCATGTAAGGAGGCTGGATTGCAGAGCTTCTGGGGGCAGCCTGGGTGACAGTGTTTTGGTTTGCAAGTTTCCCCTTCCATTAAGAGATGTGAACTCTGGAAATACAGCTGTAGAGTTTTCCAGCAGGAAGTGAGCTTGGAGAGAGGGCATCTCCGGTCTGCGGAGAATTTTCAAAATGTCTGTGTGCAAAAAATGTGTCTATATGTATGCATTTCTGGAAAATGTATCTGGAAGGTCCATCAGAGTTCAGAGAAGCTGGAATCTCAAATAAATGAGAGTCTCCAGTCCAACTCGCTTGTTATTGCACAGATGAGGCATCAGAATAATTGCCCCGCATGTCCAAACCCTGGGAACTTGTGCATGTCTATCTCAGCCTTGCACCCCAGCGTGTCACCTTCTGGTGAGGACAGAGCAGCTGTTTGCAGACCACTGTGTCCAGCTGTGTGAAAACATATAGAAGGGAATGCTCCTTCTTCCTCAAACCCTTTTCTGACTCTTTCAGCCCAGAAGGAGCACTGTCCTGGGTGATCTTGGGGCACTTTGTGCTGCATCGTGCATCTTGGCCTGTCGTCACTGTTCCTTGATTTCTGAGTTAGATTGGAAGTTCTCGGAAGATAAGAGACACTCCCTGAGTGTTCATTTCCAAACCATGGATGTAATAGGTAGTTTTTGTGACCTCACACGACTTCTTTCCCTTTAAGAACTCACTTTTAACTTCGTGTTTTATTCAGTATTACCATGTCCAACTCAGCACTGTTTTTCTGATTTCCCTTATTAGTATACCATTTCAAACTACAAATTTCAGCCATGTAAGTGATTCATTCTTTGTGTTGTTACAGGTATCTCAACAACAATGAGCTGACAGCCATACCGTCCCTGGGTGTTGCTTCATCACACATCGTCTCTCTCTTCCTGTAAGTGGTGCCTTTGGGGACTCCGGTCTGGGCGATAAGGCTACAGTCTTACCATACCGACATTTGGTGGTGGGGAACTGTTCCTGTACTTACTGGGGAAGAACAGCCTTTCTTCATGTAGTCCTAGTGATCATGACAAATGTCTTACAGGGCTGTTTCGGGGTTTGTAAGAATTAAAACCTGGAAGTTTTACCTCATCTCTGATTTGGGGAGAAACTGGTCTTTTTAATTCCCAGAGGTACATACGGAATTAAATTTCTTGGGTGAATAAACTGGAGTTAAAGGAAACTTTTTGAATTATAGCTCATCTTTGTGCCATTGAACTTGGTAACATGATTTAGCCCCCTATTTTGAGTTTAACAAAGATAATAGCCCAGCTGTGGCTTGTGTGGCTCAGTGGAGTGCGTGCCGGCCCATGAACCAGAAGGTTGCTGGTTTGATTCCAGCTGGGCCACATGCCTGGGTTGCAACCCAGGTTCCCAGTTGGGGGTGTGTGAGAGGCAACTGATTAATGTTTCCTCTCTTTCTTTCTCCTTTCCCTCTATCTAAAACTAAATAAAAATAAAATCTTTAAAAAAAAAAACAGAAATATCCCGGTCTTCCAAAATCAGCATAAAAATAAGGAATTAGTTGTCATGGTCAACTGTGAGATAGCAGGCAACCTGCTTCTTATTATAGGAGCACTCTGGAAATGGAAAAGTGTGCATGCAGAGGGACTTAAATGAGAAAGGAAGGAAGGAAACCATGGGGATGTTATTGTTGGAGCAGGTGAGAGCCTGCTCCAGTAGTCAGGTGGAGGTGCTTGCTTGTTTCAAAGTTACCCAGAAGTCTTTCCAGATAAACCAGTCATGAGTCTAGTAACTCCCTCAATAGATCCCATTGGCAAGTTCTTCAGCAGAGCACTTTGCACTCCACGATGAACTTCGTGTTGCCACTCCAGCCCTGCATACTTTTATTTGACTTATTTTGCTGGTGTCGTAACTTTTTAAAAGATTTTATTTATTTATCTTTAGAGGGGAAAGGAAAGAGAGAGGGAGAGAAATACCAAGGAATGGTTGCCTCTCGTGCATCCGCTGCTGGGAACTGGCCTGCAACCCAGGCATGTGCCCTGACTGGGAATTGAACTGTGGTTATTTGGTTTATAGCCCTGTGCTCAATCTACGGAGCTACCCCAGCCAGGGCTGATCTTGTAACTTATTTGCTCGCCTGTATATATCTATTCCTGAAGCTGGGCAGGCTGAGCACAGGGACTTGGCAGCAAGGTGCCATCCATCTTTGTATTGTAAGACTGCTGGTGCAGTGTGAAGATCTCTGGGTTTTTCTGGCAACAGGCTATGTTCAGGAGATGCTCGTCCTTATAAGACAATGTTTCAGGCTTAACTCTTTCAAGACACTTGTGGGGGTAGGGTTCAGAGGTTAGAATTTTGGCCCAGCTCTGTGTGTTGGACAGACAACTTCATCTGTTTGAATCTTATTTACAGAATGTGTTCTTGACCTGTCTTACATGCAGGGAAAGTGAGGCTGATTTGAGGGGAGTGGGGTATCTATGAAACTCCTGTATCCTGCATAGCACATAGTACGTGTTTTAAAGATGGTGGCTGCTGCTTCTGGCTGGTGGGTAGTTGTCACACAACCCCTTGTACCTGGTATGATCTCACCTTTAGGTCACAGGAGGTGTGATTCAGTTTATGTTCCTATGAAATGTTGGAGTGAAGGCTGCGGCCTTTTCTCCTAGGCAGGTCTGACCGACTTTTTGTGCCTATTCAGCCTGTGTGCCCAGCCACTGGGATGTATATAATTACTGGCTAAATTAAATGAGTTACCACTACCTGTGGTTGATTAAGGATGTGATCATCCTTTGTATGTTCACAGAGCGAAGCAATGGAAGATGCTTTTAACACCTTACTACTTAAAGGTATGGTTCCTGGACCAACAGTATTATTGGTGCTGAGCTCCTTAGAAGTCCAGAATCTCAGGCCTTATCCCAGTCCTACTGGGTCAGAAGCTGCTTTAAGTTCCCTTGGTCATTTGTTCTTTCATTCAAGTTCAGAAGCACTGCCTTCACTCCCCTTGCTCCAGGCTTGTTTGGGAAGCCAGGGCCACAGAGAACATCTTTGTATTACTATCAGGAAAATGAGGCTCCCTGAGTCCCTGTAAATTGCAAAATTGAGACGAACTGACACTGCCCAGAAATGCCTATGCCTCGCCCGTGTGCCCTGCCCCCCGTGCACTGACATAAGAGTGTGATGGCAAATGACTCCGAGCCACCCTGTGCCACAGATAGGCAGGACCCCCAGCTTGCCCCAGGGCCCGTGTGCTTTGAATCCTGCCCTGCTCTGTTAACTAAAAATACATTTCTGTGCCTTGGCCCAAGTGCCTGGAACAGTGGGGCTGGTTGGCCTTGTTCCTGCTCCTCCATTAAGACTGTGTTAAAATGTGTAAAGTTGGGGGAGGGGAGCAGAAGAAAAGACTCCCTCTGGTTTTGAATGAGTTTGGAAACTGCAGGTGGGAGTTGACAGCTACCTCTTCGGCCTGAAGCTGGTCTCCATCTGACTTGGTCAGTGATTTCTCTGAAATTACGGGAACAGAAGGGTCCTTACCTTCCTTTTCTGTGTGGGTCCTGTGTCTCCTAATCTTGGACCAGATGCCTGGATGTCATCCTGCAAAGTAGGTTGGCACCATGACATCTGGGTAGCAGGATGATAGATAACTTGCTGTCATCCTTCAGGCCTTTCTGTATTTCCCAAGTGGACTTTTGCAGAGGACATGGCAGTAGAGGATGGGCGATACTTTCCCAACTGATAAGTGAAAGTGAAGCACTTAGCATCTCCAGCCATGTGATGACTTCAACCATTCAGGCTTCAAAGAGCACGTTGTACTGATATGTCTGTCTTTTCAGAATCATAGAACTAAAAGGTGTCACGACTTGAGCAACTATTTAGTTGGCACCTCCGGTGCCTCTGCAGTTGGGGCCTGGAGACCTTCCCAGGGTGACCTCAAGAGTATTCAGTGTCCTCAGATGTGGGAAGCCTCTGAGATGTCTGAAAATGTGGTTGGTCAACTCAGTAAATGTTCACATTGATAATACAGTTGACCCTTGAACAATACAGGATTTTTTAAAAAGATTTTATTTATTTTTTATTTTTAGAGAGGGGAAGGGAGGGAGAAAGGGAGAGAAACATCAGTGTGTGTTTGCCTCTCACGTGCCCCCTACTTGGGACCCAGCCCACAGCCCAGGCATACACCCTGATTGGGAATTGAACCAGCAACCCTTTTGGTTCGCAGGCCAGCACTCAATCCACTGAGCCATACCAGCCAGGGCAGGTTTGAACTGTGCAGGTCCACTTTTGTGTAGACTTTTTTTTTTTAAGATTTTATTTATTTAAGTTTTTTTTTAGAGATGGGGAAGGGGAGAGAGAGAGGGAGAGCAGCATTGACTGGGTTCCTCTCTCATCCATGCCCCTACCGGGGGCTGAACCTGCAACCCAGGCATGGGCCCTGGTTGGGAATCGAACCAGCGACCTTTTGCTTTGCAGGACAGTACCGAACCAACTGAACCACACCAGCCCGGCATGTGTAGCTTTTTTTTCAATAAACAGTCAGGCCTCCATACCCATGGGTTTTGCATACATGGATTCAGCTAATTAAAGATCAGAAACAATATTTTTGATTCACTGTTGGGTATCTGAGAATGCGGAGGGGCTGACTATGTATTGACCTCTGCCATTTTATTTAAGGGACTTGAGCATCTTTGAATTTTGGTATCTGAGGGGAGTCCTGGAACCAATCCCCTATGGTTACTGAGGGACTGTATAGTTGTATGTGGCTTTTCAACTGCACGGGGGTGGAGTTTGGCACCCCTACCCCTGCGTCGTTCAAAGGTCAGCTGTATAGGCAGGTGCAATAGGGAAAAGGTGGACTAGGCGTATATCCAGCTGTCTCTGATGATGTTTTGTATCATTTGTTGAATGAAGGATAAAAGACAGCTTTCATATTCCTTCTGTGACTCAGAAACTAAGATAGGCATTAATGTCACAAAAGAGATATTACTGACCCTGCTGTCCTGTAACACCAATTACTGATTTTTGTCACTTAGCAGAAGCAGCAGGTTTGTGGTTTTCAGCTCAGACACCTGGATTTGTGGACTTTGGCCCCTGGAAGTCAGCTCTCCATCTCTGTGTTGGGTTCCTGTCCCCCGAGTCTGTGTCAGTGCCCCGGCTCCATGGCTCCATGCTTACATGCTCTGAGAGCTCCAGACACGGCGTCCTCCTCTGCTGGGTCACAGCTGGGAGGGCCTCGCGATAAAACAGTGCACCTCTGGCATTACTCTTAGGGTTTCAGAACAGTTTCTCATGATTTGGGGGAACTGGAGTCATTCAGTAGAATTTCAGTTGATTAATACTTTCTGATTAAAGGAATCAAATTCAATTAAGGTATTTATCACAGAGCAGATTTATTTGCATCATTTTCTGAGGATAATGCCAAAGCCATTTGTTCTTAACAAAAAAACACTAAACTTTTAATAGAATTGGGTTAGAGTAAGGGAACTAGTTTCATGAAATAATTCTCAGAAGAGCAACAGACTTTTGTTAAATGGTGGCAAAATCTACCATTAGATTTTCACTTTGAGAGTTTTTTTTTTAATATAAAGTCCAGGAAATTCGAGTTATGATTCCCAGGGCATTAGTAATTTTGTGTGATGCATAAGTGACATTTCTAGTGAAGAAAAATTTCTGCTTTTCCTGTAGTGTTACTGCACTTGTACCATTGAGAAGACTGGTTACAGTGGAAATTTTTCCGTCCTAGGAGTCAAAAGCGTGCTGGGAAATGGACTTTAGTTTTAAAGCAGGGCAGCATTTGTTGCTGGCACATTGGCTGGAGCGTTTTTCCCATATGGTGTTGGGCTTTGTCCATGTAACTTCTTTTCCAGTTACTGATGTATTTCAGGCTTTTTCTTAACCATGTTCCCTGTCCCCTGCCTTTGGCCTACATCAACTAGGGGATCTAGGCAAAGATCAGTTGCACACAAATACTGTGGCTTTGCAAGAGTACTGTTAAAATACCTTAGGTTATGTTCAATATGAAAGCACATCCAAGTATCTTTTGCTTCTGATCCTCAAAAAATTTTTGAAAATAATTTTTTATCGAGGTAAAACTAACATAACCTAAAACTCATTATTTTAAACACTTTAAAGTATACAGTTCCATCACTTTTAGTACATTTTCAAGGTTGTGTGACCATCACCACTAATTCCAGAAGGTTGTCATCCCGCCAATACAGTACCTCATACACACCCTTTGAGGAATCACTTCCCTTCTCCCCTTCCCTCCAGTACCCTGGCAGTCACTAATCTGAAAACTATCTTTTTAAATATTTTATTTATATGTATTTTAGAGAGGGGGGAAGGGAGGGAGAAGGAGAGGGAAACATCAATGTGTGGTTGCCTCTCATGCACACCCCCACTGAGGACCCGGCCTGCAACTCAGGCTTATGTCTGGACCTGGAATTGAACTGCTGACCCTCCAGTTCTCAAGCTGGTACTCAATCCACTGAGCCACACCAGCCAGGGCTGAAAACCAGTATTTTTTTTTTTTTTTAAACAGAACATCTAGAGGATACATTCTAGGTTCAGTTTAATCAAGAATAAACAAGTAAATTTCAATTAAGTACCCACACTTTTTTTTTTTTAAGATTTTATTTATTTATCTTTAGAGGGGAAGGGAAGGAGAGAGGGAGAGAAACATCAATGTATGGTTGCCTTTCGTGCGTCCCCTGCTGGGAACTGGCCTGCAGGGAACCGGCCTGCAACCCTGGCATGTGCCCTGACTGGGAATCGAACCGCGATTGTCTGGTTCGCAGGCCCGCGCTCAATCCACTGAGCTACACCAGCCAGGGCTTGAAAACCAGTATTTTTAATGAAAGTATTTTTCTCTTGTATTAGCAAATGGACCTGGAAAAATTAGAATGTGCATAATTTAAATAAAAATATCAGAAGTAGATTTGACTACATAGGACTACATAGTTATATATTTTGCTGTGACCTTTTAGCTGAAGAAAAACTGATTAAATAAAAGACATGGAATATTTGATATCTCTTTTTTTCGAACTTCCAGAGAATAAAACCTGGAAGGAATGAAACCTGGTGTCCTGTCTGTGACCCCGTTCAGAGGGAATTAAGTGGTAGGAGCCCTGAGCAGAGTTGGCCCTGAGGCCTTGAAGGATGGAGGCTCTTCTTGGATAGATCTGCTGGGAAATAAAATTAATAACAATACTTAACTCTCTGTGTGTCTCGCAAGCCCTGTGAAAAAGAGAGGCTAAATCAGTCTTCTTTACAGGCTCATTAAGGCAAAGATCACTTTACATTAAAGTGTAATTAAAGAGCAAAGCCTTCGGGGGAGGCAGCGATGATCTGGCTGACTGCTGAGGGGTTGGGAGAGGACGTAAGATCTCACAGGACCCAAACGGAGCCAGAGAGAAAGGGAAAGA
Organism: Artibeus jamaicensis; assembly: GCF_021234435.1. Lineage (NCBI taxonomy): Eukaryota > Metazoa > Chordata > Mammalia > Chiroptera > Phyllostomidae > Artibeus > Artibeus jamaicensis. The sequence goes on from NW_026521715.1 coordinate 561,083, forward strand.
CCCAGAATCCACTGCAGAAATTTAGGGTTGTCTTCAGGACCTGAACTAAGGTAGTTAATAATCTGAAGTAAAGCACAGATGAAATTACATTGAATAACAAATAATTGGTGGACATTCCTGAAACTCTGTGTGTGTGTGTGTGTGTGGGGGGGGGGGTACATGGAGGGCAGGTATATTTTCCCCCTAAGGCAGGGGTGTCAAACTCATCAAACTCATTTTCACTGGGAGCCACATCAGCCTCGCAGTTGCCTTCAAAGGGCCGAATGTAATCTTAGGGCTGTATAAATGTAACTACTCTGTAACTAGGAGCAAGGAGCTTGGTGCTGCTGCTGGGTAGAAACAAGGCGCTGGGTGGGATTCAGCCTGTAGGCCTTGTGTTTGCCACCTGTGCCCTAAGGAGTTGGTGTGAGGTCTCTTGCCTGTCTCTTCAATCAGCTGCCATTCAGCCTTTCTCCATGTCACCTTCTCTAGAGGAAGGTCATAATTTGCAGACATAATAGAGTGTAGATGTTGAAATATTTCTACATATAATATTTCTAGAAGTATGAAATAATTTGTCTTAAAATGTTTAGTAGTGGTCCTAGTGAAGCTCTTTGCCTGTTGGAACGTAGCTGTACCTGTGGAGACTGTAGGTGTGCATACGAGGTGAGGCGGACATAGCAGTTCTCTCGGTGACAGAGCGTTCATTTTGCCTCTGGGGGAATTTGCTGGACCACCCATGAGTTACCAGGTTAAGAGTGGACTGAGTCGTTTTAATAGGTAGAAAATGTGGAAATGGGTAATGGCCCTTACCCCATTCTGTTTCAGAGAGGTGTCCTCCACCTAAGAACCAAATTTAGCCCTGCTGCTGAAGGAAGACCAGTGTTTGCATCTGGGTTGCTGGTGCCTTCTTTGCTCTGGGTCTTCTTACGCATTTTCGTCAACAGTGTGGAGTTAATAGTGACTGAAACACTTTAGGAAGAAACTGTGAACAAAGTTGTGTTTCAAAAACCCCAAGTCAGGTTTAAGTGAATGCCCTTGTTTTTTGAGCGGCCAGTGACTGGTTGGGTTCCCAGATGTGGCCCTAGTCCGGAAACAGCACAACTGGGGAGAAAGTATGTCAAGTGGAGGTTGCAGCTCCTCCCCTGTGTCTTCAGAGTCATGCTCACTTTTGCCTTTTTAGCCCAGATTTTTGGTGTTGTAAATGAATTCTGTCCTCTGGATAAAACATGCCACCCATTCCTGGGTGGTTATGGCTTCTTAATCACCTGCGTGGTTCTTACACTGGAATACCCATCAGGAGGACCTGATGGCTGGACTCGGCCCCAGTTTCTGACCCAGCAGCAAGTTTGGGGTGTGACTAAAGAATTTCCTTTGCTCACATTTTCCCAGGTTGATGCTGCTGCTCTGGGAACCCCCATTGGAGAACCACTGCCTGGGCTCGTACAGGGCTGGGCACTGGGGGACAAGGCTCATGTGTTCAGTTTCTACCAAGCTGATTAGCATTTGGGGGGGCAGTAAATTATTTAAACAAATTCCCGGTGTCACTGGTATAGCAACAGGCATTTCTCTCGGCTGGTGGGTCCCAAAAGAGCTGGGGGTGGAGGACACTTAGTGAGTATGGACAGAACAGACCTGGCTGTGGCTGAGGGTTAGTGGTCCAAGGTTGTTATAAAATTGTCTCTGCTGAATTTGTTACTTATTGGTGAACAAGAAGTTTCCCCCATAGCCCTTTACCAGTTCTTACAGAGGAGGGAGACTTGCTGAGCAGCCTAGCTGACAGACCCATTATTATCTCAACCTAGGAGTGTTAAAGACTCTCCTTATAGCCCCACCTACCTGGACAAGGGGAGGGGGGCCAGCACACTGTTCACCTCCATGCTGCCGATCAAACACCATTATCAGATAAATCTTTGCCCTGACCTAAGCTTCGAATCTTAGTCCTCAGCCCGTCTTCAGCCCAGATTGCCCCTCTGCATTCTCTCTCTTGTTGATGAGCAGGCTGGTAGGAAGAGCCAGCCAACTTCTGTTGGAAGGCATAACAAGACCCCTGGTTCTTAGAACTCTAGCCCCATCAGATGCTAGATACCACCCATGAGCCTCAAAATAGAAAATTAAACACCCAGTTTACAAAGAGAGCAGCTCTCTGTCCCAGGGACTTCTCAGGGGTTCTAACGTGCAGACTGCCTTTAGCCTGAGTCTGGGTTGTTCACTGGGAAAGGAGCCACTATGGCCTCTGTTGTGAGCCTGCCAAGTTACACACAATCGTGACTTGTCATTTTCCTTCTTTTCTTTTTCTTTTTTGAGAGTGGGGAGGGGTGATGAGGCAGCCACATGAGCGGTACATCTGCTAGTCATTTTCTGCAAAAGTGAAGTGAACACCAGCTGTAGGGTCTGCAGAGCCAAGGAAGGGGAGTGTGGTGGAGTAGGAGCTCAGCCATGGAGGTCACTGCCTTTTTTGGGAACTTCTAGCTTAGACTCTGTTGATGAGATTGGCTTTTGTTTTCTGTTTGCCAACCCCCCCTCATTTTTTCTGATGACTGTCTAAGCTTTAAATACAGTCCAAGATCCAGTGGGAATAGGATGCTGGCAAAGCATGCATGGTCTGGAGGGAGGTGTCTCCTGCCAGCAGCCGTGCCGACACCCCCAGGGCCATGGGACCGGTGGCTGGCAGGCAGAGCTGTTCTGTCCGTTGCACAATCTCCCGTGTGAAAGGAGCTGGGCCCTGCCCATATCAACAGTCCCCTTCCAACTGGGACCACTTCCTCCTCCTCCCCCTGGCCCACTTCCTGCAGGTGGTTTCTCTAATCCATTTACCTCTGGGGAGGCCTTGTGAGCCTATGTACCTAATCCGAAAATGGCTAGCTTGACTTTGACCCCCATGGTGACCTTGCAAAGAAGGCAGAGCCCATTATGTCTGCTCACACCTGGGAGCCATTTTCAGCTTTTATAGCCCAAGTGGAAGAAATGTGTTTGCATTTATATCTGGCCTTCCTTTCATAAGGCCTGTCATTATTAGGTGATCGAAGGGAGTATTAGATTCACCCTGCTTGTTCAAAGGCAAAGGCCTTCAAAGATAGAATAGTCTACTCAGTGTATTAAGACGAGTCACACAAAATTGCCTGTTTTTTTTATAGTTCAAAAAGGGTCAAAACGTTGGCAATCTCATATGGTGCAGTCTTTTGTGATGAGAATTGCAATGGTCAGCATATGTGATATACTGACAGCTGACAGGCGCTGCTCCAACATGCCTTTCTGGGCCCCATTTCACTGATGACCTCTGTAGTCCCAGGAGACACAGGGTCTGTCGTTGAGCACATTTTACAAATGAGGCACCTCATGCACAGAGAGGGCAAGAAACTTGCTAGAGATCACATGGGAAGTGGCACAGGTGAGTCTTGATCTCATTTCTCTGTATAATTGGAAATGTATGGTCTGGGAGCCTGGAAGGGTCTTGTTATTTCAAGAGACGACATATCAAATTGTGTTGGGAAGGGGCAGCCTCAGGATTGTGACTAAAAAAGGCTGGAGGTTGCCCTGGGGCAGGGCTGAGAGGCTCCTCCCCAGTAGGGGCAGCATGTGTCTCTTCCGGTTGTGTGCCCTTCTGTAAGGCTGGCCTCACATAAACTTACTGTGGGCGGCTTTGGTAGGATTTTCATTAACTGATGCAGAATAATAGCAAGTGCTTCTCAAGCCCCTGAACATTAGGTTGACCAGCTGTTCCCCTGGCCTCCTAATCACACCCACTAAGTTATTCTGAGGTGGTGTGATCACCCATCCATAAAGGGCATAGTGAGGGAAATCATCCTGTTGCAGTTTATGGAGCCCGGACTTGTTCGATGGTGCCATCAGCTTCTGACATAGGCTGTGTACCCTCCCACATAATCACTTCAAGGCGAATTCCTTCATGGTTTCCTCACTTCAGACCCACAGAGCTGAGATAAAGGTGTCAGTCTGTGGGAGTTTCTTTCTTCCCAACTTCCTCAGCCAGTAGGAGGGAATGTGTGACGGGAAGAATGGCGGGGGCATGGATTCTCAGCTCCCGTGGCCTCTGCTCATCAGTCTCCGCAGTCCTTGAGGGCTCGGGAATAGTCTGTGGTTGGGAGGCTGCTGTGGAATTAACTTGTACAGACCATGTAGTTGTAGGAAAAAGGCAGGTACAAAGGGGTCTCTTCACCTTACTGATTTCTGCATCAGTGGGCTTTATGGAGAGGGGGCAGTACTGCAGAATACTTAAGAGGTTAAGAGGAGGCTCTGGATCAGACAGATCTGGGTTTGAGTCTTGCCGTCATTACCCTTGCTGAGTTCTCTTATTTATTGATAATAATGAGATATGAGGACGATTCATTAAGTACTGCATGTCCTCAGTACCAGGTCTGGGTTCTAGTGAACGTGTCCCAAGTAGTAGACACTTTTTAAACCACTGACAGCTCTCTCCTAAGTGCTTTCTGAATGTGGCAGGGCTGACCCCACTGTGGCAGCAGTCTTCCGAGGAGTTTGGTGGTCTCCACACGGAACCAGGAGGCTATTTACACCTCCTGGAAACAGACCTTCCTTACAGATTCCCCTGTGACTCGTCTGTGAACTAGCCGAAGCTTGTAGGTAACCCCCATATTTGTGTGCAGACATTAATTCCTGTTGTGGGAGCTTTGCATAGATCAGTGGGGTTCGTTTCTTTCCTCTTTTTTCATTGCCTGTGCCTGGGGTAGGTGCAGCAAGCAGCAAAACACTAAGCATGTATGAAGTAGTGGCTCTCACCCTCAGCTGCTTGGGACAATGACCTGAGGGCCTTAAAAAGCCAAGATGCCCTGGCCATATCCCACACCGATTTTTGGCAGGAGGGACGTTGGACACAGGCAGTGGGGGTTTTGTTTTTTAAAGCTCTCCAGGTCATTTCAGTGTGCAGCCAAAAATTTTAATGAGCCTCAGTTGGGTTATTGCAAGTGCAAGGTATTGTCCTCCAATTCTTTCCCTTACCTCTCATACCTGTCACTTAAAGTGTTGCTCTGGCTCACCCCCTTTCTTTTTCTCTCCAGGTGGAGGAAAAATAAATGCTAAAGTTGGTCTTCATTTTAACCCTGATGATTCTGAGAGTCCCTTTAGGGGTTTTAGTTATCCCTTTCACCATTGATATAATGGGAGGGCACTGTGATGTTAGCCACTTAACGTACTAGGAAACTGCTTTTGCCTTTGTGGCATTTGGTCTGATCAGACGTGACCCCCCCTCATCTGATGATCACAGAATGTGACTGTGGATTTGGCATCTAATCTGGGTCATTTATTTCCCCTGAAAGCCAGCCCACCCAGCTCTCACATGCAGTCTACCTGTGAATCAGAGAAATCCTATTGTGATGGTGAAAAAAAATCAGAAACAAAAGCAACACCCCTCTATAGTAAAATAATAGGCAAAACTTACTCACTTCAGGCTCTTTCAAAACCTTTTTTAAAAAATAATTTTGAAAGTAAGATTTAGCTCAACTTTCTTCTTTTAAAAAAGAATATGGAAATATATGCTATAGAAAGTAAAGGTCCCCTCTGATCCCACCAAAAATTGTATTGTAATGTAGCAGAATTCTAGTACTAACATTGATTTAGATAATGTGAGGCTTGTGGTCAGAATTGGACCCTTAGATGAGTTGCAAAGGATACGTAGAATTTTGGAAATGAGGGAAAAAATGCCTTTGGACTTTTTAGAATGGGATGTTTTCTCCAAATTGTGTTCTTTTTTTATGAGTGGAAGAACAGTGGTTATCTGCTTGGTAAACTGTTGCTTGGTTCTGGGAGCCAGAGTGAGGGCTGGCTGTCCCTCCCTGCCCCCACCCCTTTTACCACCCGGGGCACCTTGTAGGTCAGGCTGGCCCCGTCCCCTCGCTCATTCTCTAGTGTATTAACAAGAGCCCTGATTTGGTGATTCTCCAGCAATAATGTGGTTCCAAATAAGAGTCTTAGTGCCTGACTTCACCTTCCTCTATTACCTGAAAAAGAGCTCGAGCTCCTGAAAGATTCAATAAATTGTCCAGGGAAATGGATTCAGGAAACAGAGTGCTGCTGTAAACTGTGGGCATCATCAGATCAGTTTCCTGGCAAGGTCAAGGTTCATGCTGTCCTCGCCTCTCATGTGGCTACTCATTTGTGGGGGTCGAGGGGTTAGGAGAGAACTATGGTCCATTCTTTGCCCACTCTAGCTAGATATTGGGATAGATTTGGTGACTCACCATCCTCTTCTCAGGACATCACCCAACAAGTACATCCTACTTGTTGGTCCCAGAGTGCAGGTAATTCTGCAGTGTGGGCGTGGTGCTAGGGAATAGGAGGAAGCATCTGTTCCTCGAGATGTACAGCTTCCGTCTTGTCAACACACCACTGATCAGAGAGGAACCAGATTGGCAAGTCAGCTTCTAGCCCCGACTCCACTAGGCACCCACTGTAGGGCCTTCCACAAGTCACCTTTCCTGTTTCCACGTCTGTTCTCTCAACTGGAAGGAAAGGGTCTGGTTCCCCATTAGCCATGCTTAACCAGGGTCAAGAATACACAGGGCTGCTGTCCCTCCTGTAGACCGTGTAGGGCCTGGGGTGTGTGTTCACCTCTAGTTGAGATGGCTGTTGTGGGGGACCCACTGGCTCTGAAACCCTGGGTTCCCAGTAGAGGCTCAGATGCTTGTGAGTTCTGTCTAGTGGGCCAACTGTGCACCGGTATTGAGAAGTTTGGGTAAATGATGCAGGGAGATAGTGTCCTGGCCAGCTCTTCTGGTCCACTGCGAACCAGAGACATGCATCTCATTTCTAATGGGGTTGCTCATGGCCTTGGCTCCAAAGGCACCCAGACTTGGCCTTCCTTTTCCTCCCCATGTGTCTCCCAGAGACCTCCAACCTCATCCCTTCCCGTTTCACACCTCACCCAGGGAAGTACTGCCTCATGGTTGCCCCACAGTTAGTATTTGGTGAAGAAGTGAATGAAGGACAGGTGTCTTTTGTGGCTTCTTCATCACCTATGAGATAAATTCTTACCTGTCTCAGAGTTGGTCTCTGCTTCCATTTTCTTGACCTCTTTTCACCTCTCGCCTTGAACTTGACATCAAACTGCATGGAATGAAAGCCCATACTGACTGTGTCTGTCAATTCCACACCTTGTTCATGTTGTCACTTTGGTCTGGAATGGCTGTCCTCCTAACCTGCTTCCTCAACAACATTGTGTCCCCATCTATCAGTGTGCCCATCACATCTGTCTTTTCCTGTATCCTTGACTCATGTGTACATTTGGGGGCATTGGGGCATCGGGTTAGAGGGATGACCACACTGCAGTCAAGTTTACTTTTTCTTAGAGCAGCTGCACATAACACATCCCATACCCGTTTGAAAAAATAAGTAAATTCACTAAATAGATGGATCGATCCAACCATAAGTGATTGTGGAGTATAGGGCAGAAAGTGGATCATTCTAGATATTTATCATCAAGATTTAGAGATAAACTTGGGATGAGTATTAGCAGAAATCATCTGTTGGGGGCTCCTAGAAGGCATGGCTCTTTTTCAGCCAAGAGATGGGACTTGCTTTCTTGATTTATTAAAAAGCTGGGCAGATGTTGACAGAAAAAGCAGGAGAAACTGGCCCGTGGCAGGCAGGGATTCCCATTATACAGTTTGGCCCCTATCCTGCTGCTGCTTGGAGCAGCTCTCTAAGCCCTGGTTTGCCCTTTTGGTGGCATGGGTGTGTCTGCTCACCTGTGAGGGGCCAGCAGGTAGTTTGGGGAAAGGTTTCCTCTGAAGCGAAGATGAATAATCACTACAGGTCCCTCTGTGTGTCCAGACCACCCTGACCACTTCTCCAATGTAGTCAGATAGTTCAAAAAACTGAATTAAAGATAAGCAGCTGCCTTTGCTATAGGACATGTCAGGGCCTTTGATAATGAGGGATGAAACATGGTGTCCCCACATAAAATGAGCTACTTGGGGCTCTTGTTCTGTGAGATGTTAACAGTTACTTAATGAAGAGGGAGCCTTGTTTAGCAAACACAGAATTGAGCAGAATGAAAGACAGCTTTATTAGAACCCTCATCAACACTTTTCTTTGGCTGACCTGCGTTGGGCATCTGCACCAGCCCACAAGGCAGGATATATGCCTTCCTGGAACAGAGTTCCAGAACCTTTTTATGGAACTGTGCCCATTGCTAGTGTTCCAGGGATGGCGCTTGGGGAATGTCATATCTGGCAGTGCAAGCCTGACCTGTGGCTGCACCATCTGGGCTTGGATGCCCAGCAAGCCCTCCTGCTTGGCCAGGTACTGCTAGGCTTGGCTCAGTTACAGGGCACAGAACTGAATGGTAACTCCTGACATACCAGGCAGGGGCCACACTGGTCTAATAAGCTTTATCAGCAACACCTTCCTCACCAGGACCTCCCCCTGCCCCTTCTCCCAAGTGGTGGAGAGTAATTAAACAGCGCATGCATATCTAGATTTCAGAAACCTCTCAGAGCCCAGCAGTGTTTGGTGCTTGGCCCTTCACAGTGAGTCATACGGGTTAAGTTCCCGCAGATTTGAAGGAGATGCTGGAAAGCAAATGATGTAGCATATTGGCTGTCTGATTTCACTCCAGATTCCACCAACTCCTTTATTTGATTCCCCTGTGATACATTTTTTTTGTTGGTTTAATTAAACTTATTTTGAGCTAGTTGTAGATTCACATGCAACTGTAAAAAATAATGCAGAAAGATCTGAGTACCCTTAGCCTGGTTTCCTACAATGGTGACATCTTGTAGAACTTTTTATAACCAGGATATTGACCTTGATACACTCAAGATACAGAACATTTCCATCCCACAAAGATCCTTCCTGTTGCCTTTTTATAGCCACACCCACTTCTTTCCTGCCCCTTGGCAGTCTCTAATATGTTCTCCATATTTGCAGTTTTTTTCACTTAAAGAATGTTGTGTAAATGGAATCATACAGCATGTAACCTTTCAGGATTGGCTTTTAGGGTAGGCTTTTGGGTTGTGGTATGTATGTACCACACTTGGTTTAATCATTCACCTGTTGAAGGAAATCTGGGGTGTTCCTGGATTTTGGCTATTACAGACAGCTTCCATGAGCATTCATGTATGGGTTTTTGTGTGAACTACAAATTTTCAGTTCTCTGGGATAAATGCCCTGGAGTATAATTGCTGCATTGTATGGTAGTTATGTGTTCAGGTTTTTAAGAAATTGCCAGACTTTTCCAAGTGGCTGTTCCCACCAGAAATGTGTGAGTGACCTGGTTCTCCACATCCTACCTAGCAAGCATCTGGTGATGCCAGTTCTTTAAAATCTTAGCCTTTCTCATAGGTGTGTATTGACATCTCATTGTGGTTTTACTTTGTATATCTCTAATGGCTAATGACAGAGCATCTTTTCATGGCCTTATTTGCCATCTGTGTATTCTTTTTGTTGAAATGACTGTTTAAGTCTTTTGCCCATTTTCTAACTGGACTATTCAGTTTTGGCTAAGTTTTGAAAGTTCTTTACGTATACTAAATACTACTTCTTGGTCGGATATGTAATTTGAAAATATTTTTTCCAGCATGAAGCTTGCCTTTTTATCTTAATAGGATCTTTCACAGAGGAAACGTTTTTAATTCATGAAGTCTTTTATGCATTATGCTTTTATTTTTTAAAATTTAATTGTTATTCAAGTGCAGTTTTCTGTTTTTTACTCTCATCCTAGCCCACCCCCCAGTGCTCCCCACTTCCCTCCCATTTCCACCCCCCTTAGTTGTTGTCCATGTGTCCTTTACACTAGTTCCTGTAAATCCTTCCCTCTTTTTCCCCTGAAATTCCTTCCCCTCTCCCCTCTGGTCACTGTCCCCTTGTTCTCTATTTCAGTGTCTTTGTTTTTATTTTGTTTGCTTGTTTACCAGCATGCATTGTGCTTTTAGTGTCAAGTCTAAGAACTTTGCCTACCTTTAGTCTTCTCCCATGTTTTTTTCTAAAAGTCTGTGCACTTAGGTGAATGATGATAGGAACTAAAGCCAAGAAGGAAATCAAAGTTTGTGTTTTCAAGAAAGAAACAGAGCAAGTGTTAGGTCCTATAGGAACTCGGAATGGGCAAGATGAGGGGAGGGTATGATTCTGGGTGGCAGCCGAGGTGCTGGAGATGGTGCCATTTTGATGTTGTAGCAGGTCTTATCATCTTCAGGGTGGACAAGAACTACATTAAAGGGCTGACTCCTTAATTCCAGCCATTCACACCCATAACCCTCCCAGAGTGCAGTGAGAGCATATGCTGAAGGCTTGGGAATTTAGGTGGTTAAGAGATACTCTAAATCATATGATCAAGAGCTCAGAAGTCTTCCAGATGGGGCAGGAAGCTGGCCTGGTTTTATTTTTAAAGGCACATGAGTGGTATCTCTCCCCAGAGGGAAAGGATCTTGTCTTGGAGGCTGTAGCCAAGTACTGAAGCAGCTTCCTTCTCTGTTGAAACTTCAGAGGGAAGCTTGCCTGGCTGGCACAGGGAATGTGCCAGTGGCCCTCTCCTTCCCCTGAGGGCATATCAGGGGCACCCTGGCACCCACTGTCCCGTCTCTGTCTTCATAGCCAGAGTCCCTGTCCCTCCAGAGAGTGGTACACCCTAAAGTCAGAGGGGACCTGGCCTTGCATGCTGGTTAGTTGGGTGACCCCAGATCAGGGCCGTACCTTCCCTGATCCTGAGTTAGCAGGTGCTTTCTCTGGCATGGCAGAGAGTAATTGGTGAACAGTTTCTTTGCTCCCTGGAGAAAGCCCAGTTCTCTTCTGTCATGCCCACTCCTATTTAGACACCACACCAGTCATCTTAAATATAAGTAAGGGCAGTCTGGCAGTGCTCTCTGAAGCCACCGTGTGCAACATCTGAGAGCTTGTGAGGCCCGGGTACACGTGTGCAGGTGTGGGGCAAGGGGCTTGTGCAGTGGCACTAGGAGGATTTGTGCCCTCTGCATGCGCAGAGTTGGGTCCTGCCTTCATCTGAGCTATAGATTCCGGTGGTGGGGATCCTGGTAGATGCCAAGAAGAAAGAGGAGGCACAGGGTGCTGTGCAGAGAAGCTCTCTTCCCCTAAAGGTTCTTCTGCCCACTTCTACTGTGAGGTATTCCACACGCCAGGTAGGAATGTGGGATAAGGATTCACAGATGGGCTGCAGTCCAGCCACTGCTTTCTGTTGCATTAACCTGCCAGTGCCTCGGCATCCCTGTCTGTGAAATGGGGATAGTAATGATGTATTCCTCTCAGGTTGTCATGAGGATTAAATGAGTGAAGCCAGAGCCAGGCTCCTGGTAAACACTACCATGTTAGATTTGAGACCACTGTTCTTGCTGTTACGGCTCCTGCTAATTCAGCTATCACGTCTGCTAAGAAAGAAGTGTGGTGTGCCTCCTAGGTAGCTAAGTGGCAAGTCGGAGCTCCTTAGCGTAGGGTTCATTGCCCCCATGCAGCCAGCTTGGGCACTGGAACTACTTCAGGCTGCTGCAGAGACCCCAGACCTCCACTGGAAACTCTGGCTACAAAGGTCCTTTGATGTTCTCACCCCCGGAGCTGGCTGTGTGTGTGAGAATGTCAGGGCCCAGGGGGAGCACCCTGTATTCCAGAGGAGCCTCTGGAACCCAGCACTCACCTACTTGGTGAGGGAGTACAGGAGCTCTGCGTGGGGCCCTGGGGCCCTGCCCCACTGGCAGTTTCTGAGGGAAGGGCTGTGCTGCTGGGAAGGCCTCTGCCTTGTGACGGTCATGCCGGCCAGGCATTTCTACACGGAAGGATTAGGTCCAAGGCCAGTGTCCAAGGTTATAGTAACTGCTTTGTAAAATATCAATTTAATATATTTACCTATTTGATAAACACATTAAAATAATATGCCAAAGAGAGGAGGGAGAAAATTTTGTCATCATCGTACTGTGTTGGAAAGCAGTGTATAGTATTGCCTACCTATTTTCTGCCGACATCTTTGAGAGGGTGGCAGTCAGGTGAAGTCAACTGTCCATCCTGCTTTCCTCTAGAGCATGGAGGTGTGGGACAAGCGTCCTGAGCAGGTGAGTGCTGGGGCACTCACAGGTGCTTGGTGTCTGAGGCTGACATGGGAGGGTGATGTGAGAAGGAGCCTATGTTTCATTTGGAAATTCCGAGTACGGTCACCATGTTGTTTCTTGTTGGTGATTCCATTTATTCAAGTCTCGGTTGGTGAAGTCTATGAGGAGCAGGAACCACTGTAGCTGATGACAAAGCCTGTTGGTCTTGGAGTCCTGGCTGACCTTCTGTACCACCCCAGCCTCACCCCAGCCGCCAACAGCGTTTATGGACTGGGAGAGACGTGCTTGCTGTCATGTCTCACAGTGAGGAGTCAGGGGCTCTCCCATCAGACCCGCGTTTGGGCAGGGCCATCAGTTTAGGAAAATTATCCATTGCAGCTTCTTCACAACCTCCTTGTGCACACTAATGCTGCTAATTTCTAGGGCTTGAGCCTTAAGGGGTTCTCTTACCACTCTGTTGCTGATTGCTGCCTTGTCTCCACCTGGCCCACTATTCTTTGCCAGGAACAGTAGTAGTTGAGGCCCTTGAATCTGGGTCATTTTGTGTACTAGATACGGGGTTAGGCATGCAGACTTTCCTCCCTGCTTCTCCTCAGAACCAAATGAGAACAGATACATGGACCTTGAAGACTCACTGAGAAAGAATCAGGTGAGTCTGGGTCAGCTGTGGCGCACCTACAGGCCAGTGTTGGTGCTGGGGTTGTGATTCCACATCATGGCCTCACAGCATGATGCTCTGACTCTTGGGTCCTGGGGACTCTAGCATGGTGAAAAGGACCGCCACCTGTGTCCTAGGTGTGCGGGCCAGCAGGGTGCTGGAGGGAAGGGGAGAAAAGGAGAACACAGGGATGTGCTTGCTGACTTTATTCAGAAGATAAAGCCAAGAGAAAGAACAGAATGGCCATGTCAGCCTTGACCAGAGCAGAGAAACACCGGCTTTTCTGACCCAGGGTTGCCCATATATGGATGGCAGTTCAGGTGCACGGAGCTCCTTATTCCTGGCTTTCCGTCTCCTGGCCTGACTCAGTGCCACTCTGTCCTACCCAGATGTCAGGACAAGTTACCTCCCACTCTCACAGAACTGACATCACTCCCCTCACCTGCCTCATCAGCCGGCCCTCAGAAGTCCCTGCCAGTGTTAACAGGCACAGCCTTTCTCCCGGGGGAGTGCAGTTCAGATGAGGCTCAAGGGCTTCCTCCAGTCCATGGTATATGATCAGAACACTCCCAGCTGAATTCCTTGTTATCCTTCTCTCCCGGGGCTAAGGCAGGAGCTGGGGAGGTGTCTGTACAGATGGAGACTTAGGCTGGGCTGCTCTTCACTGCCCCTCACTGCTGAGAGGGGTGGGCAGGGGACAGGGACGGAGGAAGTGTTGTCTAGTGCATGACGAGAGCTCTCACACCTTTGCCAACCCTGGATAATCAATGAATGTCCGTGTTTGGGGTTAAACTGAACTTGGGAAATGTGCAATTAACCTGAAAATTCATTTTGACATTTTCTTTTAAACATGTCTATCAGCTTTTCTAAAGCAGTTAATTGTATACCTTTAAAAAATTTTAATAGGATGGTTGATCTTGTGTCAGAGTGTTTTCCTTTTTTTCTGAATAACATTCCTTTGTTCGAGTTTGTGGTGGTGAATGTAGGAGACCGAGCTGAAGTTGTAATTCATTAGTTTATTCAGCAAATATTTATTGGATGCCTTTTATATTCTAAGTGTAGTCTTGGGTGCGAAGAATTTAGCACAGATCAGCTAAAGTCCCAGCCCCTGTGCAGCTTACATTCTAATGGTAAAGTGACCTCAGGACCACTTTAATATCTGAGGAGATTTTGTTTTGTTCTGTTTATAACTAATAGAATTTCAGAGCAGTTTGGGGGTTTACAGAAAAATTGAGCCAAAAGTACAGAGACTGCCCTCCTCTGCTAGTTCCCAGTCTTACTAACATTTTGCATTAGTGTGATGCATCTGTTACAATTGATGGACCGATATTACAATATTATTAACTAAACTCACAGTTTACACTAGGGTTCACTGTTTGTCTTTTACATTCTGTGGGTTTCTACAAATTTTAATGACACATATCCACCGTTAGAGTGTCACACAATCATTTCACTGCCCTAAAGATCCCCTGTGCTCTTTATCCCTCTCTGCCCCCAAGCCCCAGTTCCTTAGTAGGTTTTGTTATTGTTTTTTGTTTGTGCATCTTAAAATAGATTGCAGACCCCTAATGGTTTGGGCCAAATGCTGATGATTTGTAGCAGTTACTGGGCTGAGTCACTGTAGGCTGCACAGACCCCTGGTTGCTGACTTCATTTCACCATGCAGGTTTTGTCAGTCTGGATCTTGGGCCGAGTGTGTATAAGCCAGTGGGTAGGAGGGCTAAGCCAGATTGCGCATCAAGCTGCCTGGGCCACACACTCTCACAAGGCCGTGACATCATGTTCCCTTTGCAAGTAGTTAATCAGGAGAGTTCATTGAAGACACCAAGGGGAGGGTGAAGCTAAAGGAAGTTAGCAGTTCGGAGATTGGTTGACATAGTCCAGTCCGGACTTTGGAGGGGGTGACCCTGCCTGGCCAAGGCTGTTTATCCCGCCACTGGGCCACTCTTGTTTTTTATCCGATCTCCACCTGAATAAACAGATTCAGAATGTTATCTGCAGCCAGGCTGAGAATCTGCCGAAATTCCCCTGGGACCTAGTGGTGATTCACCAGCAGTGGGAGGAGGCAGAGGGAGTGAGCCATAGAGAAAGAGACCTGCTTATTCCCATTCTCATTTCCTGTTCAGCAACTAACCAAGCCTGGGCTGTTCCTATGAGGCCCTGGTTTCTTGGAGCAAATTATAAATGTATGTGATAGAACAGATGTTTTTTTTGTTTTTGTTTTTTAAGAAGAAGAACATAAAGCAGGCTGGTGAGAGGGTGATGTTTTCAACTTTCATTCTGAAAAGAAAACTTTCTTCCAAGTTGTCCTAGGAAAGCCCTTCTGGACTTACTCTTTTTAAAACCCCTTTCTATCTTCACTTTCAAGTTAAATATTGGCATTGGTTCTTACAACAGGTACATTCACCTTATTGTTTGCCAAGTTGGGACTTAGAATTATCTATTTTTTTCCTTTTGTGGCACTCATTAGATCCCCAATCATAACAAGGTGAATCTGGCAACAAGATTAGACTGAGCTTGGCCTAGCTCTGCAGCCCCGGGCTGTGTATTCCTAATGCTTTTTGTGGGGGAGGCATGCAGGAAGGGAATGCAGGTGAAAGAAGTAGAATGACACATGGCACTTGGATCAAATGGCTTTTCAGATTCAGTTCAACTCTGGGGAATTTGGTTTGAAAGAAGACTATCCAGTGTCAGCTAAGGCCACACTCTGGCAATGCCACACCTGGACCATGACACTTGCCAGAGTGTAAATATGCACCAAAGGTATGTGCAGGAGGCATGTCCATGTTGATAGCTGTGATTTTTGCACTAACCCAAACTGGAGATAACTCACTGTTTATCAAGAATAAAATGAAAAACAAATTGCTGTATATTCCCTCAATAGAAATATGGAACAGTGAAAAAGAATTAACTACTGTTAATGCAGCAGTGTGACTGGATCTGACACTCATAATGTTGAGTGAAAGTAGCCAGGTGCAAAAGAATTTATATGGAACAATTCCATGCATATAAAGCAAATATAGGCAAAATTAAGTGGTAGAAATTAGAGGTTCCCTTTAAGAATAACAACAGGAAATGAGAGGAGGGAGGCTGCTGGGATGCTGAAGATGTTCTGTATCTATTTTTTTTAGCCTCACCCGAAGATCTTTTCTTTTCATTGCCTTTTTAGAGAGAGGGAGAAAAAAATCACTGATATGAGAAACATTGATTGGTTCCCTTCTTGTATGCACCCTGACCAAGGATAGAACCTGCAACTTGGTTATGTGCCCTGACCAGGAATTGAACCTGTGACCTTCCATTCTACGGGACAACACTCCAACTGACTCAGCCATACTGGCCAGGGGGAAAATGTTCTGTACCTTGATCTGGGTGGTGGTTACATGGGTGCAACATATTTTGTGAAAATGTACTGATCTCTGTACTTACCATTTATGTACTTCTCAGTTTGCCTTTGCTATTTCATCAAGAACATATACAAACAAACAGAACAAGTATGGACCGTACTATTCAACAAAAGGGAAAATGCTATCTTCACATGTGCTCTCAAAATGATTAACATCTTTTGGCACTTGCAGTAATACAGAAACCCCCATTAGGTAGGCAACAGGGCCACTCTGCCCTGCACTAAGTTTTACACTAATGAATATCAGGATCACAAATTGTCTCACACTCTGTGGATTCCACATATGAGATGTAAAATTACACTGTAGCCCCAAGTGACAGTCAAGGATGCATGCGCCCTCCCAGTTGTTTTTATCAGACCTTGGACTGCCTGCTTTGGGGAACAGTGAATTAGACAGTGTGGTGCAGAACCATAGTAAGAATTATGGGGCGGCACAGTGATGGGCCAGGTGCAAAGTGCTGCTGCTGCTCAGAGGCTGCGCAGTGTGGAATTGGAGGAACTATGTCTGCCAGGATCACTGTGGGGAATGGGAGCAGGGGGGAGGTAAGGAGTGTTGGCAGGTGTATTAAAACCTGTTCTCATTTCAGGGCTAGATTGATGACACTGTTTCTTAGCCAGAGGTTCAAGCTGGGAAAGAGCAATTATTTGAATTTTGTTGATTTGCTAAGTAAGACATTGTAGAATTTTGATGTTGAGGTAGTATTATGGAAGATTGGCTGTTTCTATTAGGATTCAGTGCTCCAGGGGCCGACAGTGTGGACTTCTGAGTCACCATGATTGTCTGGAAGAGCCGAAACCTGTATTGGTGTTCGGACCAATGCTTTGGCTGGCTTCCATCTCTGCTTAATTGGAAGAACTAGAAAGAGAAGGATATATATAGAGTGTGAATGCCTGCTGACTGCACCAGCTCCGTAAGGAACCTGGATCATCTTACGAGAAGTGGAATAATGACACAGACTTGTATTCTATTTTTCACTTCCTGAAGAGGGAGGAAAGGTATCAGTGGGAAAGTGGGGAATTAGTGGTGTTGGATATGGACACCATAGGGAGAATGGGAGGGTTCTGTTGCTGTAGAGAGGTGTTTAGCCCCATTTTGCAGATGGTTAAACCAGATACAGAAAGTGAGTTGCACACAGTTCCAAAGCTGCGTTAGAGCTAGAATCAGAATCTGGGTCTCTATCTTCCAGAAACCCAAATTGGTTGCTACAGTATGGACCAGGGGTCAGTAAACCACAGGCAGTGCGCCAAATCTGGCCCACAGCTTGTTTTTGAAAATAAAATTTTACTTGAACACATCCATACTCATTCATTTATACATTGTCAGTGGTCTCTGTGGTGCTTTCCTGCTCCAACGTTAGAGCTGAGTAATTGTGACATGCCCGAATGACCCACAAAGCCTGAAAAATGTACTATCTTACCCATTATAGAATATATTTGCTGATCCCTGCCTGGTGTGGGCAGTAAGTGCATAATTTCAGGAACCAGCTGTAATCTATTTGATTCACCTTGACACCCTGCATTCTTTGATCCCCTGCCTTCTCTTCCTGACTATTATCTGTGACATGAGATCTTTTCCATACTAAATGGAATACCTTGTAAACCAGGATTTCACAGAGCTATTGTGAAACAATCACTTATGATAAGTTTTAAATGTTGGTTTCAAATGCACCTGTCTGTTTTACTGTCTAATTTAACATCAGCTCAGAAAATGTAGCCAAGTGGCCACAGCTTATCTTGCCTGCTCTCTGCCTTTGAAGACTGATTTTATTTTTGAAGCCCTTAACAGGTGTTGGTTTAATAGACGTCTGCTGTATTAAGTTCTCCTTGCCCCAGAGGGCAGCCCAAGGAGTAAACCTACACTGGGTGGAGGTGGGTGCCATGCGACTGACCATCACACACTCCTCCCCGCCCCATCACTACAGAATCCTTCTAATTTTGTTTGGTGGCAGAGAAGGTCTGGAGTGCCCCTTTGATGAGGCCAGTTGGTAGTAGTTCTCCTACACTACTACCCTCTTCCCTTTCCCCTCCTTTCTTTTTTTTTTTTTGTAAGTCTAGGGGCATCCCTTTGTGGCTTTCTCTTCCTGAAGAATAAAGGGTATTGGTCCTCCCTCAAATATAGGTCTGTAAAAGACATGATCTCAGTGGAACTTTTCTTTTCATCCAGAGTATCCATGAGTAAGAACTTTAGCTCCATCTGCCATATCTGCTGAAATGAGCTGCATAAATCCCTCTGCAGATTTGCTGCTCACACAGAACTGGGAGGCTGGTACAAAAGTGAGGACTGGCTGAGGACAGTTACACAGACCAGTCTGGTTGACCAGGAAATAGTCAGCTAGCATTCAGGTCTAGGCAAACTTTGCGGAAGGTTTACAGGTCAAATGTGGTGCGTTGCCCATAAAATTCAGACTGGCGAGCCTCTCAGATGGGCTGGTGGGTAGGCCTTGTGCCCTGGGTTTGCATGCCGGCTCCTTCACTTCCCAGCTGTGACCTTGGGGAAATTCCGGCAGATGTCTGAACCTCAGTTTTTCCACCTATGAAGTTAGGGATAAGAGTAGTACCTACCCCATGTGAGATTTCACTTAGACTTCATCCGGGGCCTGTGCATACCAGTGTTCACTAATTGGCCAGCTATTGTTAAAAACAACTTAGACAGGGATCAGTAAATACGAGTTTGGACCTTCTTCTGAATTAAGCTGCTTAGTTACATTAAAGGAGTGACATCGTGACTCCCCATGATGCACATGACATTAAAACATACACATTTTTAGGAAAGTGGCATGTTGGGTTGAATCAGGGCAGCAGACACACTTGCACAGCCATCGACTCTTGAGGAGGTGGGAGGGCTTCCAGAATACTGGCTATTTGCTCTGATCCGGATGGATGGCTGTGTGGAGAGGATGTCTTGGGCAGGCCTGCTGCCCCTGGTGGGGGAGTGGGGTTTGGTGGGCGGGGTCAAGGGCCCAGGCCTACGTTGCTGCAGCTCTCAACTTTCGGTACTGTGGGTCTTTTCCTTATCCTCTTCCTGTGTCTGTCTCACCTGGCCCACTGTGACGTGAGGCATTGCCCAGTATGGTCCTGCCTGCCCCCCCGGGTCCATGCTCCAGCCCTGCCGCTCGCTGCTCTGCAGTCTCCCCCGCATCAACACCCTGCCTGCAGGAACTGGGGGGACCCAGCCCAGTTCATCCATCTGCCTCGGTACTCCCCCTCCCCCGTTCCAGGCCCCATTATTTCTCATCCCCATGACTGCCTTTGCTGAGTCGGGATCTCTTCCAGTGTGTGAAAGAGACCTGTGTTTATCCCACAGCCCTTCCTCCAGAGTGGGCCAGGCGCAGAGCAGGGGCCCAGAATGTGTTTGGTCCAATGAATAAGTAGCCTGATGAGAAAGAAGAAATGTGTAAGATGAAAGAGGAAAGAGACGAGGAGCAGGGGGAGAAGTGTCGGGGGTTTGTAGCAGCTGTCCCGGGGCCCCTCTCCTGTGTGCCTCGCTGCGACTCTGCAGGCCTGTGGTGCCCTTTCCCGTCTTTTCAGACTCTCTTCCTGGCTCCCTGCACTGCATTCAGACTTCCTGGATAAGCTCAGCTCTGTTGCCTTTATTTCTTGTTCTTTTTTTCCCATACTTTACATAATAAAGGTTTTCTTTTATTTTTTTTTCTTTTCTTTTTCTTTTGGAGTCAGAAAACTGAAGAGATTATCTTTATTAAGAACTTAATAAAGAACTCAAAGGAAATAGCTTTGTGGAGTGAGGAGGGGAAGGGAAGGGAAAAAGTGGTCTTTCATTCTAGAGAGTTTCTCTGTGTGTGGAGTTGTGCCCTTACAAATGGATTTTTGGGTTCAGGGCCTGGGAGAGTTGTGGAAAAAAACAACAACAAAGGACTCCATGAGAAGCCTAGAGCCTCTGGGAAAGAGGGCCTTGTTTACGCCTGTTGGAACTGATTTGGTCAAGTGTTTGTTTAAAAGAGATGCCACTTGGTAAGCGACGCCCGGCTTACTTGTGTTGTGTTCAAGAATGCTTTGATTGGCTAGAGACCCTGACACTGTTTACTCAGAAACTGGCTGAGTGAGTGCCTGGAACCCAGGAGGCCCAGCACTGCCACCCGGCACATGATTATGTCTCCGAACATTGGGATCAGGGCTGCAGCGGTGAGAACCTGCCGGGCTGACCCAAACCCACGCTTGGGCTATTCACTCTAGCCTTGGATAGATGTATTATCTTTCTGTGGTTAGTTGATTAGACTGGATTTGTCAGAAAGGGGATGCAAGGTACCAATAAATCATGGTGGTGGAATGTCTTTCTTGGAGGGAGGTACAGCACCGAACTCTTAGGCTAACATCTGCTGCACATTTTTGAGTGGTTTCAGGTTGGATCATGCATATCCTAAAACAAGTAGGGGATCATGTCACAGTGGGCCAGGCGAACGGTGGTGGCAACACAGAGACAGACGCAAGAGGAGAGTAAGGGAAGGGCCCGCAGAACCTCAGGAGGACAGCTGGAGGTGCATCAAAAGGAGATCCTATATATTCCAGTTTGGAAATGTTAAGGTGACATTTCTAAATGAGAAAAGTGAAAAATAAAGATATCGAGGGCTAGAGTCAGATGTTCAGGGGATTGGACTCCAATTAGATCCAGCACCGAATTTCTGATTTCCCTTGTTAAGTTGTTGGGAATTTGTCTATTTTAAAGTCCATCACGCCTGTCTCCATGCCTGGCATGGTGGTGTTGATAAAATGTAAGGAGTGTAATGACGTGTTAGGATGGATGAAATCGAGCTGTGGGCTCTGGTGCCTCCAGTCTCATGGGGGTTGGATGAGGTCCCCAAGATTCGAGGTGACAGCCGCATCAGGGCACATCATTGACGAGAGGCGCACCAGTGAGTTCTGGTCCTGGTCGTGCCATGCTGCTCTCTGTATGTCGGAAACGTCATCCCTGTGTTCTTGCTTTGGGGAGAGCAGCTTAGGCTTAGAACTTGGAGAGACTTGTCCCAGACAGACTTGAGTATTCCGTCTGGCTCCCATCCAGCGGGTAATACCTCCATGATGGCAGGGGGAATGGGAGATCTCACTTTAAGAGGGTCACTGCATTTGTAATTTTCTGAAAGAGCCACACAAGTAGGGAAAAATGTGTCTAAAGAAGTAAGGGGGAAAATAACTCTTTCTTTGCAAAAAGACATGCTGCAAGCCACCACCCTTTGTTTGTTTTAGTCAACACAATAAGATTCGCAGTGTGGAAGGGAGTCGGCTGAAGGCTTACCTGTCCTTGGAAGTGCTGGACCTGAGCTGGAACAACATCACGGAGATGCGGAGCGCCTGCTTCTTGTATGGACCGCCCATAAAGGAGCTGTAAGTGCCTCTGATCTACTCTTGGCACCCAGGTCTGGATGCAGGGTGGGCATTTTCCTTTTCTCAGCATGGCCTGGCTGACTTCATGGGGATAGGCACACAGAGCTTCTAGGGCTGTCCTCTGCAGGGCCAAGGGCAGGGGACCCGTGGCCATGTCTTCTCTTTGTAGAGATTTACAGACAGTGGGGCAGCTTGAGGCAGGGAGAGAGTGAGAATTAGCCTAATAGACTAACCACTAAAGAGATTCTAGCCCTCACATACAGGTCTGTCTTGGCTACAAAGCCTGCTTCCTTCCCTATTTACTAGGCTGCCTCCCAGAAAACCAGAGTGGAAAGATTCAGGATAGTTCAAGCCACGGTAGTAGGGGGGGAGGCCTTTGTAAAGGCTTAACCTGTCACTGCTTATCTTTTTAATCATGCACTGTTGAAACATGTCACTTGGTATACTTGAGGGGGCAGTGACTATTCTGCAGGTTCTCAGAACCTTCTAAATTTTGTCATTAGTCTGTTTTGCTTTTACCCATCTTAATGCCCCATCTTATACCCATTGGATGGTGGATGGGAGGAAAAGGTTAAAACCAATTTAACCCATGGTAGGAAAATTGTTGCTTTGGCGAAGAAACTGAAACCCCAGGCTACGGAGATATGTTCAAATGACATGTGAGTTTTCATTCTCTGCATTATTAACGTTCCTCACTAATTTTGGAGATCATTTGAAGGCTGGATGAGGGATCATTGTGCTCAGGGAGGCCATCTGTTCGGGGAGGCCAAGGCTTGGCATGCGGATTTTCCAAGACCCACAAGTAGAGGAGTGATTTCTTTCTCAGGCCGCATCAAGGCACCAAATAGGAAAAGGGAAACTGGCTGTGTCCAGTGCAGCAGCAGTGCTCAGGACCCCCTGAGGGCCTTCCAGAGGTGTCCCCTGCCACCTGGCATCTCCTTGGTGGGAACAAAGAAACCACCAACTGCTAAAATGAATTGCAGTGACCTTCTGTCTCTGCATGAGAGCAGCGGGGACTTTCTATTTTGGCAGATATGACCCAGTATATCTTCATTACACAGACCGTTCTTCTTTAATCTGGAGTGTTAAGAACAAACAGTCCAGCCCTATTTGCAAAGAATCCTCATGTGCCCTGCCCTGGGCCATTGCCTGATGCAGAGATGGAAAATGCCTTATTCCTTTCCCCTCTCTTTTGTAGAAAATTTTCTCTATTCTTTTTTCCCTTTTTGCTTAAGCCACATAAAAACAGCATTTGTTTGGGGAAGAGGAGAGGTATTGGGGTAACTTCTCAGGAATATCATAGCGTTCCTCCCTTTTCTGTCTTTTCTCTTTTTTATTATTTGATGTCATTTATGTACAACAAAATGCACAGATCTGAGCTGTGCACTGCAGTGTGTTTCAATGGGCATGCATAATCCTGTAAGTGGAGCTCCCACTGAAGTATTGCTTATTTTCTAAGGAACTGTGCAAGGATCTTTAGAGTGTTTTCTTTGACACATTTACAATTATTACAGAGAATTGGTTTATGTACATTTATTACAAGCTGTACAATGAGAGCTTTGTACACTGCAGAATTAAAACCTGTCCCCAGATTACAACATCTACTCTGACCTTGCCTCGAAATTGTCTTTCTGCTTCCCAGAGCTTTTCTCACCAACCTTGAACCCCAATCCTTGAGTGATGGGTGTTGAGAGGGAATCCTGTAGGTGGCTCTTGGGGTGGAGGTAGTTGACTTTCTCTCTCATCCTCCTGGGTCTCCCACTGGCCATAAGCACAGTTTGCTCTAGGCTGAAACAAGACTTCTGTGTAGGCCTGAAGTTGGATGGTCCTGAAACCTGCATTTCCCTGGCTCCCCCATCTGAAGTGAAGATGTGCTTTGCAGCCTCAGGATGACAGATGTCTCGTTGGAAATCTGTGTCTCTGGATGTGCCTTGGCCTAATTTCCCAACTTTCTTGGACCTGGTGTCTATAACAAAAAAAGGAAGACCTCCTACTGACCACTACATATTCTCTCCTGAATCATTCCAGCAACCTGGCCAGCAACCGGATCAGCACCCTAGAGTCAGGAGCATTTGATGGTCTTTCACGGTCACTGCTAACGCTTCGCCTGAGCAAAAACAGGATCACCCAGCTTCCTGTGAAAGCATTCAAGTTACCTAGGTTGACACAGCTGTGAGTATTAGAAACCTGCATGTTAATTAAGGTTAGCCAAACTTTATGGAGCCTGTATTTCCCCAAGGACCCTGTACCCTATGCAGGTCCTTCCTCATGTCTCCTCAGTCAAGCCCTGCATAAACTATCATTAATGACCCTATGGCAACACCTAATAAAAGCAAATTAGAAGCTGGATCTGGTGCCTGTGGGCTGCCTTAGGTTGCTGAGAAAAAGATCTGCTGAGGATATATATGCTTATCCTTGTTGGCACTTTCCAGAATGAAATGAGGAATCCTGCTAGTTAGCCGAACCTGGCTAAAGCTTAGGCTTCGGCTGTGGTTGGGTTCTTTATTTTTCCTCAAGGTTTCTTCGTTTGTTTGTTTTAAGGGAGCTATGAAATCTGTGCCATGAACACTATGGTGTCCAGTGCTTCTTGAGCAGTTTGAGAGGAAATTAGTGTAGCCAGACAGTAGAAAACAAGAGAAGGGTCATCATCTTCATTTCCTATATCTTATAAATTTGTTGATTTATTATTTTTTTAAGAAAGGATTTCTTTGTTTAGTTTTTTGATGACCAAAGTTGAATACCCTTCAGAAATGGCACATGGTTTGGATTCAAGAAAACCTCTACTTTCAGAACCTGATGGAATATTTGTTTCCTGTTTTGGTTTTTATTTTTTGTTGTCTCCTTTTTTCTGTATCCTCTTTGTCACAGAAGTTTGCATCTCAGGAAAATAAGCCCTTATCGGAGACTTGGTTTAAACAGAACACAACAGTTGTTCCGGGCAGTGCCGTCTCTGCCTGTGCCTCACACACGCAGCCCTCACAGCAGTCCCGCTCCTGCCGTCGGCGTCCTGGGCTCTCCATGCCCAGGAGGTGTGTGGGAGGCAGGGCCGTGAGGCACTGTGGAAGTATTTGGGGGAAAACCAAGAGCTTTCTGACTAGCCCTGTGTTCCCCATCCCTTCCCCCAGTGTTACTAATGGGTCCAGCCCACCCAGATTCCTGAAATCTTTTGATTAACTGAGGTTTTATCACACGGAGCTAGAAGCCAAATGTGTGTGCTTTGTGGTTTGTCTAGTTCCCTGCACACCCAGAGGCAGTAATTCCTCGCTGTAGAGATACTATTAATGCTCAAGTGGAAAGTGCCATTGCCATCTGATACCCAGTGGTTAGATTTTCCTGGGTTGAGGCATCTGGTGTGGATTTCTGTTGCTGAGCTAAGAGACAGCTTACCTCAGACCTCCACCTCCTGAGTCATGCCCACCTCCTTACTGCAGAGTCATGGGTATCCAGGAAAAAGTGGGCATGCTCACTTGCTCAGGAGCTCTCTACTCCTCTTTCATTCATTAGCCACGTCTGGGTCAGTGCCGTTGCCTGCACGGTGGGCTCCCACTGCATGACCAGCTCCACTGGGCCCTCCTCCCTGGGATTTTCCCTGCTGCCTCAGAAACCCAGCAGGGACTGTGTGGGAGTGGTTGTAGGTGAGGTGTTGTGCAGACACTCTGAACCCACCGGCTTTATGTCTTTAGGGACCTTAATCGGAATCGTATCCGGCTGATCGAGGGCCTGACGTTCCAGGGGCTTGACAGTTTGGAGGTGCTGAAGCTTCAGCGAAACAACATCAGCAAGCTGACCGATGGAGCCTTCTGGGGGCTGTCCAAGATGCATGTGCTGTGAGTGCTGGGCTGTGTTTGGGCACCAGGGACTTGCGTGTGGTCTCACTGAGTCACGTGTATGTGTTCATCAAGTGCCCTGCCCCAAGGATCATTTAGGACTTCAGCCCAAACCGGCCCCCAGTCCTCTGGACTTAGGCTAGGCCTAACTCAGTGTCTTTGGGCTCTTTGCCAGATAAGAGTCTTTTCCTCGAAGGTTAAGAAAACCTCTTGTGGGGAGTTACAGTGGATTCAGTGGTGTAAGTTGGTTAGTGAAGATGGAAGAGGGAGCCATTTTGGGGGGGCTGCTCTTCCCTCCACTTCTGCATTCCACGGACGGTGGAGCAGGTACCCTTCCCACGTCCCCTCCTCTGGCCCACACCCTGAGGGAGGTTCCCTCTCTCCTCTTTGAGCTTTGACGGTCTCGATGTGCAGGTCGGCCACAAATGTGTAGTTCATCTTGGGAGATTTACTTTGCTTGCTGAGTTAATTGGCACTGGCGGGCACGTCCCCTCTATCCAGGGAGCAGGTGCACATCGCAGGACTCATCTGCCTGACAGAGTAGCACAGTGCAGCAAGAACACACAGAGAAGGGCGGAAAAGGCAGTGTTCATCCTCTATTTTCAAACATTTAAATTTGTTTATTGTTGATCCAAAGTAAGTTCTACTTGTAGTTGTAAACATACTTAAATGGCAAGAAAAAGCAGTGGTTGCCCACCCTCCTGCCCTCCCCTCCATCTAACCCCAGTGCGCTTCCAAGAGGCAGTCACTTCTCATTTCTCTCTTGTGTTTTCTGTTCGTAGGTAATACACTTACACCACTGTCTTGACTAGTTGACCTGAGATTTCTTGCTTTACGGTTCCTGGTTTAACTTGTCAGGACACCTCCTCTGCTCTGTTCCAGTCTCTGTGAGTGGTGTCACTGCATTTATCTTTTGTTTGTTATCTTTGCAACCTAAACAAAACACACAAATTCTAGTTCCCATTCTGTCGGCTCTTTCTGCTGTGTCTCATGGACCATGCCTTTCACACGCATGCTTACACACATGCTCACACAGAAGTGAGGGCCTTAGCACTACGGGTTTGCTTCTCCCTCTCTTTGATGTCCCCCTCTGACTGGCTGCACTATTTTTTACATATTTAAGAACACTTCTACTTGACATCCTTAAAACTGTAACTGTAGACTGAAATTTAAATGGTTGTGTGCTGGGAGGGCTGAGATAAAAAGAATTCGTGAAGAAAATGCAGTTAGCAGTCCATACCATATAGTTTTTATGTTCAACAAATTCATACATATTGGAGGTGATTAATTGCCTTAGAGGTTAGTTATAAATTTAGTGCTCACGTCTGTGCAGCAGCAGAGAGCGAGATGGATAACAGCAAAACATGGTGGCCCAAAGCCCTTGTAATACTGAACGGGGGCAGCATTTGAATGACTAACTCTCATTCTCAAGGTTGGGGCCATCCCCAGCCAGGGGCGCAGGGTGAAGAAACTGGGTAACAACCTTCTTACTTAATACACTTGGTGGGAGCCAAGTTCTCAGCACTATGATGAAATTCTGACCTTTATTTATTTTTTTAATTTCCTTCTCATAGCAGCCCTATGGGGTTACTACTCTTGGTTATCTCCATTTTCTATGTGTTCAGGTTCATTCAACCCGCAGAGTAGCAAAATTGGTATTTAAATCCAAGTAATCCGACTACTCATCTGTAAAACAGGGATGATGATGAGAGCCACCTCCTGTTCTTTCTTTTCTCTTTCTTTCATGGGCTCTGCCCTCTGCTTTCAAACTCCTCTGCCCATGTTTGTGCTTGGTTCACCTTGTGTTTGGTTGAAAATGAAGCTCCTCTTGGCTTCTGAGCTCTCTAGGTTGGTCTGGACACTCACTGCCATCTGTTGGGTTTGCCTGTCTTGTCCCATCCTGCACACACAGTACTCTCATGCCCTGTTGTTAGATCCTTGGTGCCAGCCAGTGGATCTTTGGTATTTGACCCTCAGTTCCAGCTCACTGCTGCCTATGCAGTGGGGTAAATAAGAACCAGGGGACCTTCCACCTTCATTCTGCATGTGTCTATCATTGCAGGCACCTGGAGTACAATAGCCTGGTAGAAGTGAACAGTGGCTCACTCTACGGTCTCACAGCTCTGCACCAGCTGCACCTCAGCAACAACTCCATCTCCCATATTAGCCGGGATGGCTGGAGCTTCTGCCAGAAGCTACATGAGCTGTGAGTTTTGTTCCACTTTGCTCTGTGTCATGCTGTGTAGAAACACTACCTGTAGGGGACCCTCCAGAGCCCAGGAAGCTGGAGGTCTGGCCTGTCCCAAGCAGAGTGGACTGAGGTGGGCTCAGGTGGGAGGGCTCAGAGGCAGGCACTGCCTGTTCTATATCCCTTCCTCTGCTTCCCTCCCCCACATACCCTGCACGGACCTGGAGTTTATATATCAGTGCATCTATCATTCCCTAAAGCAGCAATCAATGGTCCCGCCTCTTTTCTTTCCCCTTTCACTTTCCTTGGATTCTGTGAGTGTGCATGTGAGTGTTAACCCTTTGGGTTTAGTTTTGGAGCCCTTCACAGCAGTGTTTTTGCATAGTATTCTCATGTGGCAATGGGTGACTCCTAACAGGCTGCTTGCTTGGGCTGTGACCCAACTCAGGAACTCCCAGGACCCACAGTTCTCTGTCATCCAGGCCTGGGAGCCCAGGAAGCAGGAGGGGTCTTCTAAGTCCCCCAGACCTGAGCCAGTCCAACTGCTAGGCCGAAGCACAGTTTTCTGAATTGCTGGAGGGGGTGTGAGCCCTGGGGTTGAGGCGGTGAAGGGCTAGTGGTCAGTGTGAAGCTGTTTTCCGTGCCCTTTAGAAGGGGCAGAGTAGGTCACAGCAGTGTGCCCTCAGTGGCCTGGCAGTTTGCCTGACACCCAGGGAACCTTGAGTTCAGGACTGCTTTCCAGCACATTCCCACCCCTCCTTTCAGCTAAATTCTTTAATTGCAGGTGAGGATGTAATTTTGATCTCCTGCCAAGTCTTTGCAACTGACAGGCACCATGACTTATTTCTCCAGGAGAGAAAGAATGTTACTCCCTGCTGCCTTTAAAAACATATTAATCTTCTCTGAATTTATTTTCTATGTTCCTGCCCCAGACCAAATTTCCGATTTTTCAACAGTAGATGACTTAACATGCCAAGTAACCAACCCAGGCAGGGCTGCATCAGAGGGGCAGGAGGCTTGCCAAGAGGAAGGACGGTTTGATTTTGATACTCAGGGAAGGTGTCCTGCTTGTAGTGGGCTAGGGAATTAATGTCATCCTAGAAGTTTGGACAGGAGACGCTGGTGCCATGGGTGGTACCCAGGTAAAGGTGTGAAGTACTGTGAGGAGGGTTTGTTCCAGGTGGTGGTTAGTGGTGCCCTCTGCTGGTCAATGTGGACAGCCTAACTGGGCCACCCTGCTCACTTGGGGCATAGCCTGGTGTCCTAGGAGTCCAGAGACTCAGGCCTCTGATGTGAAAGGTCCTTCATAGCCTGGATCAGGACAGGCCATGGGTGCTGAGACAAAGGGGTTGGAACCTGGAGCGTTCTTGAGCTGCATGGCCTCGTGTAGTTCTCATACTTCCTGGTCTCCGGGAACATTTCAGCAGTCACGGTCCCAATGGGTTTCCAGCTGTCTGAACAGTCTTGCCCTCAGGATTCTTGTCTGCGTGTCCCTCCCCACTGCGACCCAACTTGCTGTGGCTTGCTGATCAGAAGAGGGTGACCTCTTGCAACTTGAAGGTGACATTTGTTTTCCCCTTTCCTTCTTCAGGATTCTGTCCTACAACAATCTCACCCGGCTGGATGAGGAGAGCCTGGCTGACCTCAGCAGCTTAAGCATCCTGCGTCTCAGCCACAATTCCATCAGCCACATCGCGGAAGGTGCCTTCAAGGGACTCAAAAACCTGCGCATCTTGTACGTCTTTCACTGTGGGGTTGATAGAATGAAGGGATCCTGGCTGGGAGGCAGTGGAGGCCAGCTACCCGCTTTGTTGAAGACCCTTTCATTGGCTGCCAGTTAGAATTGGGTCTAAAACTGACCTGTTATGGGTGCAGTCTCACATTTTCTTATATGTAACCAAAAAAGAACTGGTTGAGCAAAAAAAATGCCCGTCACTTCTCCAAGGTGGTGCTTATGGAGTGATGATGACTCAAGATTAATGAGTGCTAATTCCCACAACCACCTGCGGGATGCAGGGGTCCTGTGGTTGGGAGAAGCTTCCCGTGCCGAGTGCAGGAGCAGTCTCCAGGACAGTGGCTGTGTGGTCAGCCTTTCCATCTTGAGTCATCTCCCTGCCACTTCCATGTGAAGTTCTGAATGCTTTCTGCGTGGACCAAGGGGATGCTTCGGCTCATCTCTTGGGGACCCCGTGTCTAGGAGCCCCCATTTCTAAGACAGGGAATTAGAGGATCTTGTGCTTTTCGTTCAGCCTACATGGAGGCAAGAATGTCGCTTCTCTCTAAACTTCTAATTAGGTGTAGTTGCCAGAAGTTGCTACAGGAATCTTTTCTGGGACTTAAAATTTTTTAGTTGTTAGTTTTAGAGAACTTCCAGGCAACTAACTATTGGCATAGTGTCCCCAAAGACAGCAGTATGGTTTCAACAGTAGTGGTGGGTTCTGAGGCCCCCTTCCGGCTCAGCCCACTGTAGGAAGAGAGCCTGCCCCCATGTCGGGGAGGAAGGCCTCTGCACTTGCACCTGGTGGAAGGGCAGAGTGGGCTTTGATGCTGAGCCATTGTTGGAGTGTGTGAAACAGCCCAGATGCTGGGCCATTCAAGCTGAGGTCAGTTTGGAGCCTTTGCAAGGCCTGAATAACAAGACTAGGAATACTGAGTAGGCCAGGAAGAAGAGAAAAGATTTGGCAGCCAGGGCTGGGAGAGGGTAGACAGGCACACAAAGCTGCAGCTCCCAGTTTTTCAATAGGGAGGAACCCCATTGAAAGAAGTCCCTTCTATCAGCAAAATGTCAGCTCTTTGAGCTTTGTACTATATAAAATAAAGGCCAGAGCAAGCATTTCACTTTGTGCTCAGCACTCCTTCTCTACCGGCCCTGTGAAGTCCTTCCAAAGGCTCACGGGAGCCAAGCGCAGCATCTTCTCTGTTCCTGGCTCTCATCTGCAAGAGCCTGGAAGAAGAGAGTGTAGGTACTGAGAACCTTGTGGAGAGTTGGGGAGGGCCAACCACCTGGCAAATGGGGGCCTGGTTGCCAACTTCTCTCCTGGGGCCGTGACCTGCCTTAGAAGCTGGGGGAGGAAGCTGAATCACTGGCCTTGTGCTTTGCATTGTTGGAGAAGCTTGGGTTGAGAAGTTGGCCTTATCCTCTCATCCTGGAAAATGGGACACAAGTCTGACTCAGCTTCCAGATGTCGTCCCTGGCTCAGAGTTGGGGTCTGTGCAGGCCCTGTAAAAAGACAGAGGCTCTGGGCTCCAAAACCACTTGTCAGCATGGAGGTGACCCCTAGGAGGGCCCCATGCCCAGGCCCCTTTCCTCACTGTCCCTTTCCTTCCACGTGCTCTTTGCAGTTTCTTGGTCAAGTCCAGAAAAAGGGTTCTGGGCGCAGTCTGATTCTCGGTGCCAGTGGCCAGACATCTGCTCTCTGGGGCGGAATACAGATGAGGCTTTCTCGTGTGCTGTTTGCACACCCTCCTTCCCCAGCCTTGGCCTCAGCTGACTTGGGAGCAGTGCACAGAGCTAGGGAAGCTGCTCGTTCAAAGTGTGTCAGCCTTGTGGGAAGTCTGAGAAAGCCAGGCCGTGCCACACAGGGTGCAAACCTGGGCTTCCCGTGGCTCAGTGGTCACACTTCTCTTGACTGTACATCACAGCTGGGCACCTAGAATGTTTCTCAATGTTTCAGCTTCAGTGTGGCAGTTTGGGTGGCAGTTTATCCTCCCCTTCATGTTGAAGAACAAGTTGAGAACTGGATGGCGAGCTTTCTTTCTGTCTTCTCCCCAGGGATCTGGACCACAACGAGATTTCAGGCACAATAGAAGATACCAGTGGTGCTTTTATGGGGCTTGACAGCCTCAGCAAGCTGTGAGTATCTCCCCTTTGAAGTTCTGGGAGCTCCTGCATGTGAAGACAGTTCTTGGCTCCCGCCAGGTCTCCTTTGTTCTAGGCCTGCCCATGGAGAGCTGGCTGGTATTTATCTTCTTTTGTTTGGGAAGAAAAATATGGATAAGAGAGTGAGAGACATCCCAGCTTCTCTCCGGCCAGCGGTTTCATAATGCCCTGGGCATTCACTTCGTTGGGGCTTAAGACCTGGTGTCTGGAGGCCTGTTGGGGCTTCTGTACCAGTTCACTTATGACCCATGTGAAAACAGCCAAATTTTTTGTACAAAGAAGTCTTGCCCTCTTGCTCAGTTTCTAGAAATTGTGTGAAATGTCTGAAGGCTAGTACCTCTTGAGCATTGCGAGTCTTCAGTCAGTGTTTTTGTCAGAGATTAATAATTTTAAACAGAAACAGTCATTTACTACGGGTGATGTAGTAGCTATTTTTTACTCAGAATGTCTGGTATTTTTGTTTTTCTAAGTTCTTAGAATTTGCCAGTTGCTCTCTGAAGCACACGTGTTATATAGAACAGTATCATGAGGGCAGGCTGTTAAGCAATCTTTTTTGTAATTGAAGAAACATAACTGAAGGGATTTTGCCCACGACCACACAGCTTGTACGTGGCAGGGTCAGAATTTGCCTGTGTGGCCCCGAAGCCCGGATTGCGTCTCCTCGTCCCACCCTTTCTCTGCGTCTCACCAGCACTTTCTGCAGATGCTGCCCGAGCAACAGGCAGGAGCAGGGATTGGAGCAGTCAGTACTGTCCACTGGCCTCTCAGAGCAGGGGTTGGAGGAGACAGAGAAGCCGGCCACCACTCCTGTCCCATCCCTGACAGCAGGCTGGGGAGAATGTAAAGTAAACATTTGGAAGCAGCAGCACGGGGCCCTAGGGAAAGCCTGTGGGGGGAAGAGTCTGTATAGACACTGTTTCTGATTTGTGTTGAAAAGTAGAGTTTTCATACCTCTTGTCTCTGAGTCCTGAGTAAAAAGAAGCTGGGATCTCACAGGACTGTTTCTCTTGAGCATGCTGTATTCTAACAGTATGTCAAAAATGTCTGTCAGTCTTCCTTTCCCTAAAAAAATGCTCCCTCCTCCCCACCTCCTGACACCTTTGCCCAGGATAGCACAATGAGTGGGACGGAGGAGCCTGGAGCTGTGAATTAGGCAGCTGGGGGGGGGCGCCTGGCCAGCCACCCAGCACAGCCTCACTGTGAGGGTCTTAGCTGTAACTGACAGGCGTGGGTGGGACAGGGGCTGGCACCCTCGGTCCTTGCAGGGCATGTCCCTCAGAGGCACTGGAGCCATTGCTGGGTGTCATGGCTTCCAGGAGGCTTTCCCTCCCAGGTGAGGTGCGGCTGGTGCTCCAGGGCCTCTGGTTCTGGATAAAGCAGGCTGTGTCCACCGCCCAGACTGCCTTCCTAACCCAACTGCCTGCCGTCTTCCACGGTGTTTTCTGTATTTCATCCTGCTGGACCAGGCCCCACGGTTCTGTCAAAAGCCCTAAGAAGTTAGCACAAGCTCCCATGTTCCTCACTAGCACTGTGCTTTTTTTAAAAAGGGATCCCCAAAGCAGTGGGTTCTACGCAGACCTGCTGCTGAGACCCCAGAGAACTTTTTAAAACAGTGTCTCTGGCCTCCCCTGATCTGGCTGCACAGATCGGAACCTCGGGCCTGGCGGCTTTGTGCCTGTTGGGGCGGCGGGGGCGGGTAGTACACAGAAAAACAGACACACATAAGTGGGGGAAGTTGAGACAATGACAGTAATTGTTTCATATGATTAAATACATGCAGTCAGTTACTTAGGTGAGATGGTATCATAGTTATGTTGCAAAAAAACCAAAAAACGAAAAAAGAATCCTCCTCTTCTTGAATTTAAAGAAACATAGTGTGATGCCTCTGACTTGGGTTCGCAGTCCTCTGGCCCAGCCGGGAATGGGAAGACGCAGTGAGGCTGGCAGGACGAGAGGCGGCTGCAGCGGTGTGACGGACACGTGAGGCCGGTGGCACTCTCAGTCTGCCACGAAGGCGTGCGAGGCCTTCAGGTTAAATGGGAAAAAATACAGCAGGTGCTTTTCTGTGATTCTGGTGCCTGGCACGTGGAAGGTTTGGAGTAAACAGTGTAGGAGGGAGGGTAGGCTTTGATCTCTTCCCCACTCAGAGCACTGCCTGGAAGCTCTGTGGCATGGCTACGGCCAGGAGATGTGTCTGTGAGCGACACCACGTTGCCACCTCTCAGTGGCCTGGTGGCAGTCTGTTGGGTGGGTCCGTTAGATGTAGGGAGCATGTTGGCGTAGAGGATGGCTCTGACCCTTGTGGGCTGCAGTCAGTGTGAACCTGGTGTGGGTTCACCTTTGACGCACCTGAGGGATGGTGTTCCCAGGATCTACCTTACAGTGGGAAGTTAGGGACTCTCTGGTATTCACTCAGTTATTCAAGGATCTGGGGTCCTTCCTACCATGCCAGAGGCCAGATCTAAATTAAAATGTTTTCCAAAAAAAGACCAG
This sequence comes from Artibeus jamaicensis, assembly GCF_021234435.1. Lineage (NCBI taxonomy): Eukaryota > Metazoa > Chordata > Mammalia > Chiroptera > Phyllostomidae > Artibeus > Artibeus jamaicensis. The sequence continues at coordinate 594,874 of NW_026521715.1, forward strand.
TGGGCAGCAGAGCCATAAGAGACTTCCGTCTGTGAAGACTGGGTGGGTGTGGCGCTGCCTGTAAGTTCTGCAGCTGCTGAACAGCCATTTTGGATGGTTCTTCAGACTGGAGCCCCTGGCAAGGCAAGTATGTTCTAGAAGTCCTTCTCCCTCATTTGCCTGTGGTCATTATACTCACCAGCTCCACGCCCCACGTTCCGAATGTCTGTGGAGCCTGCTGTGGGCCTGCAGTGTCCTAGGATGTGAGGAGGGAAGGGAGGGTGTCTGGGGCACAGACTAGGAGCACTCAGTCTCTTGTGTGCAGCGGGCGATGCCGGGTCTGCCCCGTGGGCACAGCGCTGTCCGTGCCATTCCCCAGGAAGTACACCGGGGAGGGTAGCGTGTGTGAATGGTAGTTTGGGGGACAATATGGAGCATTGGATTATAAGGCCAAGTTTCCTGGTTCCTGCAGGGTGGAGAGGGCCCTGGTAGGTCCTGTCTCCAGTTGATTATTGAGGGAGATCTCCCAGTCTTTACCGAACAGGATTCATTGTTGATGAGTCGGCGGGGAAGAGGCTACTCTCAGTCATCACAGGCACCACCTTAGCACTGCCCACCCCCAGGGTCTGCAGGATTGTTTAGCAAGAGCCCAAGACCTGTGGGAGCCCTCGGCTGGGCAGCCAGGAGATGCACGAGAGGACTTGATGGGTGGCTTCCCAGGGTGACTGACTGCTCTGAGTTGGTGGTATGGAGAAATTGGCCAGCTGTCCCTTCTCTGGGAGCCTCAGATCAGGCGGACCCAAGTTTCAGGGGCCCACAACCACATGGGACAGCAGGGGCATCCTCCTAGCTCAGAGTCCAGCTCCTCCTCCACGTAGCAGCCTGTACAGGGGCTCCCGTCTGCTGGCTGAGCCCCAGCCCCCACGCCCCTCACATGTCTGCTGGGAAACTGTAACAACCTGTTTTTATCTACCACCAGGGTGATTAGTCTCTGCCTAATTGAGAATTTGTTTTATTGCTGTTGTCATCGTTAGAAATAACAGCCTGCCCTCACTGTAGAAGAGGTCAGTGTGACTAATATCTAATGGATGAAATAAAGCACAGCTTTTTCCTGGCTCTAGTTTATGGGAGATTTCACTATAGTTCAGAAACATTTAATAGGACCTGCCTCGGCCTGGGGAGCTGAGTACTGTGAGGTGGGTGGAATTCTGGGCGAGTGGGGTTTATGCCCTGTCTGCTGGGAAAGGGAGGGGGGCTAGTTAGCGTGACCAGCAGTATCTATGTGCTTGGTTTATTTGTTCTAAAATAAAAGTTTCAGATTGAGAGAGGCTATAGAGACTCAGGATGAGATTGTTTTCACATCCATGCGGGCTGCCTTTTAGAGAAAGAAAGGGCGCAAAGGGGTCTCCGGCCTTCGAGCCCCCCTTCACCTCCAGAGGCAGGAAACAGAGCCGGCTCTGTCTGAAGGCTGAACTCAGAGTTACTGCTGGGGCTGCTTAACTGGAGGCCCTGAGAGAAGAGTCTGTTCCTGATGAAGTGGGGGCATTGGGAAGCCCCTCAGAAGTGGCCACCTGGGCTCGTGGTGCCCAGGGAGCAGGCCGAGATGGCCCCTCCACCAGTGCTCCTGGCACTGCCCGGCTCGGTGCACATTTGGTCCTGTTTTCCGCAAGGCAGCGTTCCATATTTACCTGGGTGGCCCTGGGGCCTTTTACAGTTAGGTTGAAGCTAGGACCACGGGGGCTACCCTGCCATCTTTAGATTTTTTTCAAGGGTATATTTCCTTTCCATTGTTTATTCAGGGAGGTCTGGTGCTTGCTGGTTTTTCTTTTGGGTCCCAGTCTTAATGCAGGTCTGAAGGTGGAACTGGCCATTAGTTGAACTCTTTCTCCTTCTCGGTGGATCCTGGACAAGGACACCCCCACCCCCACCCTGCATGAGGGGCTGAGCCAGGCTGGCTTTCTCCACAGGCTTTCTGCCCCAACCACCTGCACGGGCTGCCTAGGAATCGCTGTGCCTCATCTGGTGATTCTGAGATTGCCCGGGAGCTGACCCCCAGCAGTCCATTTTTAATGAGCCTCGGAGATTATCCTAGTGTGCATCAGGGTTGCAGAGCCGTGTAGCCGACTGCCTCATTCCCTTCAGGTGTCCACTGGCAGACAGTTCCCATGCTAACAGGAGTTAGAGGAACACCTTGGTGGGCTCTCGTCAGAGTACCTGATAATGGAGGGAAAAACTGAAACTTGATTCTTTTCATTCCCAATGTCCAGCATATTCTAGCTGCTGTCCCTCCTCCTCTGTCCAGAAAAAAACTTTTCTTTGCATTACACAGCCTAGCGGAAGAAGACCCATTTCTTCTTTGTGTGTTTGGCTGGGGAAAATTTTGGTTCCTGAGAAAACTCAACAGTTACTGCTAAGGTTGAAATCGGTATTGCCCAGAAACAGGAGCCTCTTCTCATGGGTGGGTGGGTGGGTGGTGGTTGATCTTTGATAACGTCTCGCTGAGAGTTAGTGAACCTGGGCCCGTTGGCGTCATGGACAGTCTTGGTGACACTGTGGCCCTGAAGGCCCTCAGGGGCCTTCTCTAGGTGCCCCAAAGAGCTGGGACTCATCCCGATGGCCTCCTGCCCTCTTCTTGCCTCACCTGGGAACCTCGATCCCAGAATGCAGCTTCCAGAGGCGGGTGGTAGTTTTTGGTCCTGGAGTTTTCCTTCCTTTCTGACTCCGTTTCCTGCCATTGACATAGTGATCATCCCCCTCTCTGCTCTGAGACCATGGCTGAACTTCAGCCCTCACCCTTGGGTGGTCCTTGGAGGGAAACAGCCAGAGCTGGACCAGCAGATTTCCACTTAACATTGCAAGGGGCCTTTTTAGGTGAGACAGTGCATGCAATTCCAACCTGTCATCGCTGTTAAATTCTAATAAAGATAAAAGTATTTTATTTCAGAAAGGGGAAGGCCTGTGTGTTTCAGGCCCATAAGCTCAGCACAGGTCAGATTTCCACCTGCCTGTCACTGGACAGACTTATCAGATAGCACTACCCTAATTGTGTGTTCTCTTTCTCTAACCCTTCCTTGTCTCCTCCCCCCACCCCCCACCCCCCATTTTTGGATGTTTGGAAACTGCAGGACTCTGTTTGGAAACAAGATCAAGTCCGTAGCTAAGAGAGCATTCTCGGGGCTGGAAGGCTTGGAGCACCTGTGAGTATCTTGCCAGACTCTCCCTGACCCTGGGACTGCCAAATGCAGGGCCTCGGATGCCTGCTACCAATTTAATCACATCTTTGTAAACCGAGAAACAGGCAATAGGGAGATGCCAGCTGCTTCTTTCACATTATAAGTCAGCTTCAACTTTGGCCTTTATTTTGCCTGTGCTGGGGACAGTTACAGAATATATGACCAGTCAGTGAGCTCCCAATTAATGCCATTGGTGTTTGGATAAGTCCACTCCTCCTTTTCGTGCCGTGCCTCACCCCTGCACCAGCTCCTCCACAGGCCCTGGTCTCCTTTCCACTTTAGCAAGGGTATTTTGTCCTGGCCGAGATCTGTACCTCCACTAGAACAGCCTAACAGTGCTAAGTACCTGCTGGGTTTTGCTGGGTGATGTTTCTCCTGTGTGGTGGTTCTGAAGCAGATGACTCCAGTACTTGATTCTTAGTTTGTTTTGTCCTTGAGTCAAGTTTGATTTCTGTTGGGAAAGGTTTGCCTGTTGACTTTTTGAGCAGGCCTTCACCTAGCTTTGATGCTCCTGTTAAGGCTGGCTTGGTTCCAGAGTTATTCCATACGCCTACATCAACACATGTGAAATGCTAGCCATTTACACTGGAATTACAGGACACAGGCATCTGGCTGGTACCTGTGGCTCATTCGCAAAACCAAGGCTGTCCTGAAAAATACCTGAGCCTCTTAGCTCAAACATGGGGCTGACTTGAAGGGTTCTTTGCATAAGTAAAGAGTATTCTTTTTTTTCCCCGCAGGAACCTTGGAGAGAATGCTATCCGATCTGTCCAGTTTGATGCCTTTGTGAAGATGAAGAATCTCAAAGAGCTGTGAGTACCTGGGACTCCAAGACCATGGTTAACATGATTAGAGAATTTCAGATAAGAAACGCCTTATCTGGATTGTCTCTCATCTTATGTAATAGTTGTGACCATTCATCATTGTGTGCAAGTTAAATCGTCTTTTAAAAAATTCTCTGTGGGGCTTCTTCTGGATCAGGGGTAAGCACACTTTTTCTTGAAGGGGCCACATTGTAAATATCTTCAACTTTGTGGGCCATAGGGTCTCTGTGTTGACAACTCTTATTGTAGCAGGAAGTAGCCATAGATAATACATAAAGGGACGGGCGAGCTGTGCACCAGAAGTTTGTTTGCAGAGACAGTGGGCTGCACGCTGTGGTTTACTCCTGCTGTTCTGAATGATGTGTAGTGAATGCTCCAGAACAGGTACGGGCATCCCTGCAGTTGCGTCGGGGACAGGTTTTCACTTTTGGAGTTTTAAAACGAAGGGCCTATGTTGACAGGGCTTCTTTAAAGAACCTGGTGGGCTGTGAGCAGGGCAGACATATCTATGGCATGGTCACATATGGCTGCGGGACAGGGTGGTGGTGCCCAGCCCATGTCTGTTTCGAAGGTCCCCTTGGAGTTCATGGTGGTAGTGCTGCCACTGTACACTGTAACCATATAGGTTCTTGGGTGACAAGGGTTAGAAGAGCTTACTTATGCCCTTGTCTGTAGGAGCTAATCTAGGCATTCAACTAGTGATACTCAAGTTTCCTGTATTATTCCTATACATAAATCTGATCCTGCAGCCAGTGAGTCCTAGCTATATTAGTTCCCTCAAGGTGGGCTGACGGAGTGGAGAGGCCAAGGGTGAGCATCTTTGCACCCTGACTTTTTTCCTGAGGCTGCAGCTGGTGGACACTAGATTGTAGGGGGTGGGAGTAGGAATGGGGAAATGGGGAGCTGTAGTCCCCATAGTTGTAAACCAAAGCAGAAGCAGGTCCTTGGTGACACTGCTCTAGGTGGGACCTTTCTTTGTTGTGAGATTCCAGTCTGTTGAGTAGATGCTCCTTTGTAGAAGGGTCATGATTTTAGATTGGGAGTTCATAGAAGGATGGCTACATGGATAAATAGGTGATGAAGCACACATA